>NC_139515.1:72803930-73461430 GCF_947247035.1 Vipera ursinii
AGTCTCTTTATCATAGTTGGGATCTTTCCTAACAGGAACAACTCTGGTTTAAATTCTATTTGTTTTTTAATCATCTTCTCCAACCGTAAGTGTATCTTAAGCCAAAACATTTTAGCTTTAGAACATGGCCACCAGAGGTGATAATAGGTACCTGGTCTTTGGCTGCATTTCCAACAAACATTTGGATTATTTTTAAACATTTTCGCTAGTCTCACTGGCGTCATGTGCCATCTATAAAACATTTTATACAGATTTTCTTTATATGATACAGCTTTAGTTAATCTAGTATTTCTGTCCCATAACTTTTCCCATTCTTCAAGTTCTATAGTATGACCAACATTTTTTGCCCAAATTATCATTGTTTCCTTACAACCAGGTTTCTTAGTGATGGACTTGCTGTCTAATTGTGGTCAGTGAGTGAGGACTACCTGTAATAAAAAAATAACCACACTGATACCAGCACCTTCTGCTACTTCTAAGTGGAAAATCAGCTGCAGGAGAGATTTGAAAATAATTTTCAAATAGCTAAGACTAAGGTAGGAGAACAGAGACTCTTCCATGAGCAACAGTCAGCAAATGACTGATTACAGAAGTCCAGTGAGTATAACTCCCAATGTTTCATTTTTCTTTTAAGAAAACTAAGCAATTACTGGACTGGGACAGGACTATTTTTAAATCCTTTCTGCACCTGCACCGATACTGGTACACAATCTCTTTCTACATATTAAATGGCCTTCTGAATATACTATCTAGGTAGAGAGTTGAAACTATTGATGCCTGTGTGCAGATCCAGTTTATTCAGGGTACCATGGGTGTGGAGCCATGAGTGGGTGAGGGTTATTGCCTTGGTATTCTGCTTGTAGGCTTCCTGGAGGCATCAAATTGGCCAAAGTGAGAAGCAGGATGCTGGACTTCGTGGACCTTGATTCAGTAGGTCATTTCTTATTTTCTTAAAATGTATCATCTGTTCCAGTTGCCAGGCCAAGCAACCAGCTTTGACAGTCAAGGATCCTGTTCATCACCAAAACCACCACTTACACCCTAGACTGAACAGCGGTGTAACATTCGCACCATAAGCATATACAACTGGAGGTTTGGGTCTAACTCGTGACCTACAACATCATCATCATTTTTATCTGCTGTGCCTCTAGAGTATCATGTCACTGTCTCTTTCTTTACTTCCATTTGTGTTTTATTAGCAGACAGAATTCTGTCTTCTCTGTATGTATGGATCAGGTGTTTAAAAGTATATTCAGGCACATTTATAAGGTTTGGAGATCCATGTCACGATGCCCCAAATTCAGTGGTGGGATTCAAATATGTGAACAACTGGTTCTCTGTGTGGATGCCGCTTCTGGAAGTCCATTCTGGGCCTGGGCAACAAAAATTAGCTACTGGTTTTGCCGAAGTGGTGCGAACTGGCTGAATCCTACCACTGCCCAAATTAAATCCATTTGATACTTCCTTTCAAAAAAAGTATTTCAATTATGACAATGTTTACATGCCTCAAAGGCCAAGGTAGGTTGCCAGTGAATCCTTGATATATAGAAAGGAGCAGGTTTTTTGATGTACATTGATACTAACATTTTAAAATGCTCGCCGGTTTACTTGGAATATTTAAATAAATAAACAGAGCCAGTAGACAAAGGAAACACAAACACTCACTAATATTGCAAAAAAGTAAAGGAAGGAATAAAATCAAAGTCCTGATATTCACAGGAAGTTTTTTTTCTTGCCAGATTCACAGGCATAAATATCATATTACAAGGAATTTCAGGACAGGGAGCAAACATGGTTTATTCCTTTTGGTTTTGGTTTGTTGGCTTGTTTGTTTTTAATAGGTACTAAAGCTGCTTTCCTCATAAATCCTATACATCCCCAGCTTCTAGTTACAAATAAATTTTTATTTTTTATTTTTTATTCAAAACATTAAAATACAAACTCCCAAAAAAGGAAAAATACAAAAGCAAAATAAAACTAAACTAAACAAGACCACACAAAATAGTGCAGAAAAAGAAAAACAAACAAACATAGACATAAATTGTCCCCTCTAGCTGAATACATATAAGGATAATAGCTCCTCCCCACCTTGTGAAGCAGGCACACAATTTATAAATTTCTACAACAGTGTTTCTCCATCCCACTAAGCCTGACATATTTCTGCTATATATAAACATAGTTAACAGGTAAAACCAACAGCTACTGTAAATTAAACTTCATAATCCTCTGTTAACAGTCAATTTATTGTATTTCACTCCCTCCCTCCCTCCACTTTTCCATTTACAATTCCAAAAATCATTCACATTTCTTTCCAAATGTTGACCAAATGTCCATAAAGGGTTTCCAGAATTTTATAAAAATACTCATTTTAGTCCTGGTCAAACAAGTCAACTTTATATTCTTTTTTTCCTTCTTTTTTCAGCTTCTAACAATCTTAATCTTTAATTTAACAAGTTGCTGTCAGGATTGAATCTCAATTCAGACTTACCTTTTCCTATCTCAAAGATTCCTTCAAGGTTTTAGGAACCCCAAGTCAGTCAATAATCTGTTGATGATTTAATTGCATTAAGTGTGTTATCTTGAGTACTTATAAAAGGGAAAAAATTAAATATGGCCCTACTCAGGCTTTAAGGAAATTCCAGCATATGAAAAGACATGATAATATATAATTCAGCTCTCATTTTTGGGGGGACATGGAGTTTCTTTTTGGACATGGAGTTCATGAGCAATAGGCCATACAAACTTTTCAGGAACTGCCATCTATTTTTAAAGCATTTAATTTTAAAAAATATGTAAAACTATACCACATAAAACCACCAAACTATGGTATTGTAGTTATGGTGTTGAACTAATGCCAAGGAGACCCAAGGAGATTCTAGTCTAATCATAGATCATTTGGTGACCTTGAGCCAGTCATTCTCTCAGCCTAATCTGCTTACTAAATTGCTGTAGGAGAAAAAAATGGAAGAGCACTTTGTATACCATTTTGCATACCACAAAAAAGTGGGATATAAATCATTGAAATAACCGTAGTGGCTTTGGACCTCATAAAGGACACAATGGGATGATAGACACTAGCCTAAGGGCTAGATCACCTTCTGAAAAATAGGTTTTTGTGGCTGGTCATACCTACCATGGCAGCTTTTTTGTAAAAATCAAGTCTTAGTCTATGATTAACTACTAGAGTATATTTATCAAATGGGATCTTAATCACATATATGGAAAAACATATTGCAAAAACTTTTCATTAACTTACTGGCAATCAAAAGCGAACATTTCATTACCAAATGGTTATGTGTCTAATCCACACCAAATAGCAAGGGAAAATAGAACTTGGTATCACAAAAAAATCTCATCAGTGCTGTTCATTGATCAGCAGGGAGACTTCCTAAGAGGATATAAAACCATGCTGAATAATACCATAGGTTTTCCTGCTCCTTTTACTCTGAATTTGCCATATAAACTGATAGTTGGTTCATGCACATCTCTATAGGTGATACAATATACAGCTGAAGAATTTCAAGAACCGTAGTCCAAATCTAACTGGAATTAAATTGGGAATAAATTGGGAATTAAATAAATTAAATTTATTAAATAAATAAATTGGGAAAATAGGATTAAATGATACAACAATGTTACTTAGTTCACCTATTCTCCAAATCCATAATAGAGGTGGGGGAAATGACTGGCATTGGTTTACTTCTGTTGTTTAAATTCAAACTGAGTGGCTTGAAAAAGAGAATGTCTTTATGTGATATACTCTTTTTCAAGCCACCCAGTTTGAATTTAAACAACAGAAGTAACCCAACACCAATCATTTCCCCCACCTCTCTTATGGCTTTGGATAATGGGTGAACGAAGTCTTTATGTGATATGAACCTAATCAATTACAGATTGTTAATCAGATCAAGGTATAATAATACAATGTATAAATCAAATCTATATCTAGGTCAAATTTGAAATTCTGGTTCAGTATATCCTCATGCCTTTAAACTGTGCTACATGGATGGATACTTATTCTGACATCACAGATGCTCGATACACTCAGCCTGTTCGCATAAGGCCTCTCGTCCACTAAATATCCTTGTCCTATTCCAATAAAAATATGTATCATGGCTTAAATTCAGGGAATGCCTGCCAGAAATGCACAAAAGAGCACACTTATGCATTTGAAAAGTTGCCTGTTTACATTTACATATACATACAGGTATGTATTTATATATGAAAAGAGTCAGGGTGGTATAGTGGTTAGGTTGCTGGACTGCTGGGATGAGGAGGGATCCAGGGTCTCTCTTTCAGCACTGAAGCCACTTGGGCATATTGGGCCAGTCACTCTTTCTCAGCTGTAGACTGGGAATTTGAAAAATATCTATCTACCAACCTGAACTGGTTCTGGTATGTTACAGTCTCTAACCTTTAACTACCTTAATAATTCTTAGGTCTTTGGTTAAATCTTAGGTTGCAAGTCTAACCATAGATTACCTACACATAATAAAATCACAAAATACAAAGACCTGCAAATAGAAGTAGAAGGATTATGGCAAAGGATTGTGGATAGTACCAATAATAATAGGTGCCTTGGGTGCAATACCAAAACATCTGGAGCACCACTTGAATATCATCGGCACTGACAAAATCAGCATCAGTCAATTGCTAAAGCAGCTTTACTTGGAACAATTTATAGCCTACAGCGATACCTCTGATGCCACCAAACACCATCTGCCTATTCCTAGGGAAGGCCTAAATAGGTAGGTAAAGATGTCAAATACAGTCTAAACATCTGGTTGACTGTGCAACCAACCAACCAACCTTCTTTATTATTTGTTTGTTTGGGGTTTTTTTGTTTGTTTACTTACTTGCTTACTTACTTACTTACTTACTTACTTACTTACTTACTTACTTACTTACTTACTCATTCTCCATTCATGCATATAAACCCACACTCTAGGGGTTCTGGGTTTAAATACCCTTTCATATGCAAATATCTCCAATATTTCCAATCAACTATTTGAAGAGAAAGACTATGAATTTTTTCCCTTTCTATTCCATATAAAAGAGTTGCACAGAAAGTCACAATGACATAATTCAAGAATAGGGAGGCGAGGACATTGAAAATGTTTCCATGTTCAATCATTGCTAACAATTTCTGACTTTTACTGGCCAAAAGCATAATGAAAATACATTTGGCTCCAATATATCACAGAAATATATGTCCTCTTGATTATTTAATCCTAGTATAAAACACTTCATTTTTTTTTACTTTTGAAAACATATTTTGGGATGTTTGAATAAATATTTTAATATTTTGCATTGGTACAAAACTATTACAATCTGGAACATATTTCCAATATGTAAAAACTGTAAGATTGCTTTGAAATGCTGGAATTTAAAGTCTCTTTGCTTGTGTGCTTTCTCTTATTTGTACTAATTGTACTTGTGGTAAATTAAAATGAGATCCTTAAAAAATGTTTAGATATAATAGATTACATAATGTATTGTTTCTTGTTTCAGGCAAAAATGGGCGCATTGTGTATGGCCAAACAATGGGCATTTATCAGTTTTTAAATTTCTAAAAGTTTTGTGTTGAAAAGTGTGATATAGCCCAACATTTCTAAGCTTTGCAAGAATGTTTTTCTGAGAAGGCAAGGTCACAAGAGGCTGCATTCATACCATGATAAGTCAAAATAGTGTCCCTCTGGTTTTAGTTTAATATATTATATGAATCTTGGCACTACATTTTGTAAACTATGATTTGTGGCTTAGCATGTTGGGTGAACCCAGCCTATTTTGACTTATTCAATCAAGCATGGTTAAGCAAACCATAGCTTCCTGCACTATGTGAACTCAGACACAGAGTAAAAACTGCTTTTATATACCTAAAAATGTGTCATGAATTAAGGAATGTCTCTAATAATGTGTTGTTAATATTTATATTTAACTTTGTAAAATCTGTTCCTATGCAGCACTTGTTCATTTAGTAGAGTTTGGGGGTGGGGGGGACAAAATATTTGTGTGAGCATTGCTGAAATGAAAGAGGCTTGGTTAGCAGTTCGTAGCAGATTATTCTTCCAATGCTGGCTTCCATATTGATGCTAACCATTCATATTATTGGAGCAAGACCTTCTGTGTTCTCACTGAAAGGGCCCAATCAAGCAGATGCCTTCAAGGGGATGAATGAAATGCTTTCACAGGCAAAAAGATTGTGTGATAAAACCACCTTGAATGTCTTGAGAATGTGAGTTATTGCTTCTCTCTTGCACAATGATGCAATTAGACAGGACAATTTGAACTGAAACAGTAGATCAGAAAAAAAATAATATTATCCCTGCTTCTTCCCCATTTTGAAATATTTGAAGAAGAATGAGTCAAGGGGATAAGCTACATAAAATATTAGGAAACTGCTTATATTATTAAATGTGATTTTTTGTCCAGTTACGTTCATAGCTTTTCTACGATCTGCTATGAGATCCATGTACCTTCTTCAAGCAAAACATGTACTGTTTCACTAAGTACAATACTTACTCTGCTCACAGAGGGAGAAAAAATGATTAAACACTCAATTCAAATTGCACAAGTATACCATTTTGAAGTGTCAACTAGAGTTTCCTGACATGTATCTTTGTTGCAATAGTTCTGACTTGTGTATTGAGGGTTTGGTCACAATTTTCTGCATCAGATCTCTACCTGATTTTGTGCAAGTAATATGTATTCATCACAACTTGTAAGACATCTTGGTTTTCTAAAATGCCAATGATATTCTTAGATCATTCAAGTACAGCCATTTTGAGAAATTGGATATATTATGTTACGAATGCTTTTGGCAATTTCCTACAGGTTGTACAGTTATTGGTAGGCAACTTGTTTGCATTAAAAGTTATGCATTTCAGCACTTATATTGCCCCTTGCACATGATATATTTATATATTTGTATGAAGGTGGAAGAAATATAGTTTACTTTTGATAATGATGAGAATGAAATTATTTATCAATTTAATATACATAGATTAAAAACTATATATATTTCATACAAAACAAATTATTCTATTTTCTTCTAAATTGCTTGCCATATTTTGTCCACTTCAAAAGTCCATGTTACTAGAAATAGCCATGGATCACATAATACTGTACAATACAATGCTCTTGACTGCATGGTCCAGTTTTCCATTATCATCTACAGGCAATTAACTTTCTTGTTTTATGCTTAGCGACATCTTCTTTTAGTGATGACACTTTCTTGAAGCAATGAGTTTCTCAATCAAGGCCATTCAGCAAAAATAAAACCATATTTACTGTCCCTCATATTTTCTTGTCTGTTCTACTGAACTGGTAGATAAAATTCAGGGAAGAGAAATAAAATTTTCATGCAGGCACTGTCTGTTTTTAATTGTCTCATTCTATTTTTTTTCCTTGTTCTAAACCACAGAACACAAAAATGCTTACTGTTCGTCAAGTGTGAGTGGTACATGCATGCATTCATGGACCTGTTCCAACATTACATACAAATGGAGGGTTCATTTCTTTGCATGAAAATATCTGATCTGAAATATACATTTCCAAACTAGATAAATTCCTTTCATATGGATGCAGTGTAAAAGGGCCATAAGTACAGGTGACAATGAAAGATTTACAGGTTCTTAAGAATAAGAAACATTATTTTCTATTTTTACTCTTATATTCAGGAAATCTACCCCATGGGAATGAGGTGGACAGAATCTGACTTTTGATACTTTAATCACAAGAGCCTTTTGCATATAAATGAAGAGATATATAATAAATATTTTTTTTTGTTTGTAAAACAATATCACAGGTTCATTGTATGAAAACTAAATCGTATAAATAATAATGATATCAAGCAATGGAATTCTAATAATTGGAAATAGTGCCGTATTTTTAAAAAATAAAATCCATTATGAAATCAGAGTAAAGACTGATGACTGCAGAGTGTAGAGCATCAGAAAGGTAGCCTGATACTTTTTTGGACTGCATTTCCCATCAGCCCAAATCGGAAGGGTCAATTGTAATAAGCTGTGGGAATTATAGTCCAAAACCTCTGGAAAGTACCAGGGTTCTTGGACCTGCTGTTGAGATAAATTACAAATGCTGTTGATAATTGTAAGTATTCTTCCAATGCTTCAGTAGGCATTTGGATTCCTCTTTTTCTTCCAGTACTACCAACAATGATCATAAAGAACCTTGTAAGAAAAATGTACTGGCATTTTCCCAGCATTGATATTTATACACAGAAAGATCATCCATTTAAACTTGCTATGGGAAACAGAAGAGTCCAGACAGCTTTCCTATAGATTGGGCAAGGTTTAGTCCTGCTGAATTTTGTACCGTTCAAGGATTTCTTCCATGCATTGGTCCTTGCTTATCCCAGAGCTAAGGAGTAAAGCAATCACGCTGCTAGTTTTGCGTGTGAACGTGCCTCAGCAGTCCAAGTTCAAGTTAACTGCCTGTCTGTAGAACAATGTAAGGCCAAGTCAGTGTAGCCTATGGAATACAACGGTGTAGTCTTTGCTATTCGATGTCAGCTGAATGGGGTTTTGTTTTGTACTTTTTCTGCCGTGTTAAGTATGTGCCTTTTTCAAGCCAGTTTGTGATTTGGCCCTTAGCCATTGTTCACATTGGTATCTCCGGCTGCTATATTTGACAGACAGTTTTTAAAAGCACATTTTTTCCCCTAAATGTTCTGGGCTTTTTGTATGTGCTAACCAGCCATTTGTGGAACTCTAAAAGTATATGATTGTTATTACTAATATAGTACCTTTTTCTTTTATTTATTTATTTATTCCACTAGCTCTAAAGAAATGTACGTTTCTGTATTTTTACAATCAACTGTCTCAAAAGTATACAGATCTATTTGTCGGTAGAGAGAAATATCAAGCTATGTAAGGGCACCTCAAATGTATGTCATGAAAATGTACAGTTTGTGATAATTTTATATTGAAAAAGACAAAAACAAGAAACATTTGATATAATTTTATTCTATTTGTTTCATATGTATTTTGAACAAGAAATAAAGTGATCAAACATCTTATTTGTATTTCTTCAAATCATTTAAGATTATTTTATTAACGCAGCTGCAAAGATCTACGGTAGATCATGGCCATGAAAGCCACTAATTCCTAAAATCAGGTGCAAAATATAAATTAGTAAGAATTATTAAAATCAGAAACAGTATAAACCAGGGGCAGGCAACCTTGGCTCTTTTATGACTCGGGGACTTCAACTCCCAGAATTCATGCTGGACTTGGCTAGTAGATTGGATTCTTTTACCTATAAAAAAGGTAGAGGACCCCTGCAGATTTTACTCCACTAGTCCTTTGGCCAGTGCTCATCTCTGTTTCAAGACCATTGAGCCAGCCCTGTCTGAAGACATTTCCACAGCCAAGTGGCCAGCAAGACATCATGGAGTGCTGTTATCTTCCCACCAAAATGGTACCTATTTATCTACTTGCATTTGCATACTTTTAAACTGCTAGGTTGGCAGGAGCTGGGGCAGGAACAAGAGCTCACCCCATTGCATGGCAGTCAAATTAAAGAGAGGCAAGAATCATTTTTATTTGATAAGCAAGTGGCAGATATTCCAAATTGAGAACCTGGATGGACACTTGATTCTTTGCTTCTTTGGTAATCCTGATCCAGAAAGGGGATATATTTTCATTCCTGTTGGAGGGAAAATAAATAAACTTTCCTTTATTGCAAATAGCAAGTATGGGGCCTCTATCACAGTGATGAAGCAAAAAAGCACACATATCAGAACCACAGTTGTGACAGTGGAAGCATCTACTGTGGGAAAAGTAAAAAAATGTCAAGATGGCAGCCTTGGCCATGAGTTTTAGGCCCCAACCATTCTATTGTGTCATATATAAAAGTGTCGGGGTTTCAGTCTTATACTGAGGTTGCAATGGCCATCTTGAATTTTTGATCTCCCCTTCCCTTTTGATGCCCTCCCCTTCCCCCTCTATCACAGAGTCTCTTTGATTGCTATTTATTTTCAGATAAATAGTTCAACTTTCAACATGGCCAGGTGTGATGAAAATAATAAATGAAGAAGTCCCAGGAAAATGCCCTAAAAATCTGTAAGGTCTCAATTTTAGCCAGCTGAAATGACCCCTGATTTACTGCCAATCAGTTCTCTTTTGACAAAACTAACAACAACAACATGCATCATTTGTGTATGATTGATTTAAGCAGGTAACAAATTGTCCCATGGTTTGGTCATTAGATGGTTAAATCAAGAACATTGAGAAACATTGGTTTGGATTTCTATTCTAATCATGCTTCTGATGTCCGGTGGCACCAACATTAATCTGCTCCCACCAAACTGCCCACTTAACAAAACACAAATTGTTTTAAAGATCTATTGCAAATATTCATACTGCCTTGGAGAAACCAATGATTCTTTTTGCTGAAAGATTTAGGACAACATTCAAGGATAATGAGGAGACACTGGTTGGTTGTGATCCAAATGCTAAGCTGTAATACAATTTCAACTTTGTGTATTGTAGGAATCCAGCCAATTGTGAATTTTTCCACAAAACACAATTAAACAAACCATGTTTAGTGTGGTACAGGATAGGATTCATTCTATTTATTGGGACAAGAGGTAGTCTTTGCTTAATGACAGTAATTGGGACCAGCAACTCTGTCACTAAGAAGCACCTTGTTAAAGTGCAATATTATGTGATTGCACCAACTTACAATGGCAGTTGTGGCAATCCCAATTGCTGCTATTACCAGTAGATGAATTCTATGCAGTCACAGCATCACTTAGTCACAAAAGCACCATTTGCAACTTCTTTTGGCTTCCCCATTGCCTTTACTTGTCAGAAGCCGGCAGTGAAGGTTGCAGTCACTGCATAACTGCAGAACACTGCAACCATCATAATTGCGAGCCATTTGCCAAGCACCTGAATTGTAATCACATGACCATAACGACACTGCAGCGGCACCAAGTATGAGGAATAGTTGTAAGTCCTTCTCACTCAGCACTGTCGTATTGTGGGAAGAATCCAGAGAAAGAAATATTTTGGGGAATATTAAGAAGGCAAATATATTTCCCCAAAGAAATAATGGAGAAGATCTTTAAAAACACAGAAACCAGCCCCAGCCCCTTCCCCAAGCAGAAAACTCAGCAGAGGCTAGCTTTTAGAAATGCAGATGTAATATTCCATTCAGGAAGGTTGGCACCAGGAAGCTTAGAAGCTGATGAGATTAGGAAGACAAAGATCCCTAGCATCAACAATCCCTCACACCAAAAAAATCCAACAAAGGACATAGTCATCAGCCACAACACCAGAGAAGCAGGATTTGGCCTTTGGGACATAATAGGACTCCCTACTACATGTGGTCAGCCTTCTCAGAGCCACACTTCTGTCTGGCTCTAGTCTTCAATAAACTCCAACCTTCTTTTTAAAGCAGTCTCCATTTTGTTTATTCCCAGTTTGGACTGGACCCTGATGAAGTCTTTTCTTTGAACAGTATCTTCAAAGAGTCACAGAACAAGTGGTCCCTGAATGAGAACTACCTGTAGTGTGTTGAAATATTTCATCATTCACCATTCACACATAGTTCACACACATTACATGCGGTGAAGTTCTTGTACACAAGTCAAAGTAAAGATAATCAAGCAAATACTAAACATAAGAGAATTTCCTAACCTTTCTGATATTTTTTTTATCTCCCTTTAGGATTGCCATCCATGGAATCCTCCCTACTTTTCCCCTGTGGCTATTGAAGCCCACTCTCTTTAAGTCTAGAATATGATACTAACTTCAGATAGTTTGAAACATGCCATTCTGGATTTATTGTTCAGGGATGTCATGCAGAAAAATAATGTCATGTTTCATTACCCAAACTAGGTAACATCATCAATGCTAGTGACTTGCACTGATGTTATCTAGTATCTAGTATCTAGTATCTAGAGCCTTAGTGGAGCAGTGGGCTAATGCCTCCTTAAGTAACACCAGCTGCCTGCAATTAGCACAGGTTCGCGTCCCACCAGGCTCAAGGTTGACTCAGCCTTCCATCCTTCCGAGGTAGGTAAAATGAGGACCCAGATGTTTGGGGGCAATAAGCTGACTTTGTAATAATGCCGCTTGGGGGGGGGCGAAAGCTCTAAGCAGGCATATACATAGAATGAAGGCTACTGCTAAGCTTGTAAGCCGCCCTGAGTCTTCGGAGAAGGGCGGGATATAAATGGAATTAAAATAAAATAAAAAATAAAAAAGTATGGATAATGAAACAACTACAAGAAAACAATCAAACTCAGAGAGCACCAAGGATCCCTGAGCTACAAATATTCTCCTTTATTGTTATAAGCATTCCTATCAGCAAGAGGATGCTAGTCTAGATAAACTTTGGCTTGATCCATTAGCAATCCCTAATGTCCTCTTCAAAGAAAATCATTACAGGGGAAGTTCCTTGTGATTCAGATCCCCATAAATGAATGCCAGTAATATGTGAATATTGCTTTTATAAGAAAATGATCCAAACATAATGAGGAATTTCTCATCTTATGCCAAACAGTGTAGATCTCTGGAAATGCAACTTCTGATACCTCTTACTAATGTCAGCAGCCATTATTAATGTTCAATATACCTACCTCCGGTTCTGCTAAACCTGTCAGATAGCTTTTTTCTGAAAAATAGTTTGATATATCTAGAGAAAGTAGCAGACCCAAAAGAAGTAAATATTTCTTTTTCCTCTAGAAGAAGAGAGAAACACAGTTAAAGGAGATTGTACTTTTATGAAGCAAAGTTCCCTTTTCTTTCTTAATTTCATCTACTGTAATCTCTTAAAGTTCAGAAAGGGCTTTCATGAAGAATATCTTCAGATGGATAGAGGTACTAAAAAGAAGCAGCCTCCAAGGAAGCTAAAAACTAATTTACTCACAAGAGAGGAAATGATCTTATTATTTTCTCATTGCAATCTTTTTCCAACCCAGTAGGTTGCCCTTCAGATGTGCTAGAATGGCATCTATTCACATCTTCCAATCCTTGGGAGGTTATCAATTTGCAGAAAGGTACAGATTCAATAATAACCTCCTGGTAACAAGTGATATTTTTTTCCTAGTTTTTGTGTTTGGTGAGCTTTCTGTTGTTGTTGTCGTTGTTTTACATATTTTAGTTTATTAGAAATAGGAGCTAAGGAAATTTCATAAAACAAGGACAATCACATCTGGGGCTGTGATTGGGAAGGAAATTAAGATGATAGAGGTACAGAAAACCAGAGACACCAGGTTAAATTTAAAAAATGTATATTTACCTGAGGGCAGGACAAGAGGTAGCATGGAAGATCATTAAAGAGACATCCTATGGAGAACTAAGGAGAAATTTCCTGACAGTGAGAACAATTAATCAGTGGAAAGGTTTACCTCCAGAAGTTGTCTGTGCTCCAACCCTGGAGCTTTTCAAAATGAGACTGGACAGTCATTTATCCAGAATTGTATGAGTCTCCTGCTCAAGCAGGGACTAGAAGACCTTCAGAGTCCCCTCCAACCCTATTATTCTATGTTCTGTTTCACAACTTTAATGGTCTTTTTCCCGTTTCCCCTCCATGACAAGAACCCCATGAAGTAAGTTGGGCTATGGGAAAAGAAGAGGAACTTTGATACTGAAATAACTTGTATTCATTGTGTTTCTCCATTCTACACCTTTTTTTGCTGCTGTTGTTGTTGTTGTTGTCACCTTTTGTTATATTTTGTTTTGCCTGACACTTCTCTTGCTACCTTTTTGCATTTGGAAATCTTTCTGGAATCAAGGAGCTATAAGACAGCCTTTGGTAATTATTGATTATTAATGTCTCTCTAAACAAAAAGTGTATCTCCTTATATGATTTGAGAAAATTATATTGATCAACAAGGTATACCTCCCATTAGTTGTGTAGACCTGAGAAATATATCCAAGCTTTGAGTCAATAAACTTGTGCAATTGTTGAACTGCAAACCGTTGCCTTCTTTAGTGTTTGCAATTATTGGAGACAGGAGTTCATTGGAGGGGAAGATATAACTTCTATACAGTTTCCTCCTCATCACAATTGCCCTTCTAGTTAATAAAAGAATCTCTGCCAAGCTTCTTTCAGCTGGCAGCACAAAAGTCTTCAAGAATAGATTTCCAAGGACACAAAAGCTTAGATAATTAAGTTTATTGTAGAAAAGCTATGAAGCCATTACCACAGAAATCCAGTGACAGTTAGAGGTAAACTATACCAAAAAGTTATGTTTCATTCTCCAGTCTGAATGTTGCAACAGGGTTCAAGTTTGAAGTGGGATGCTTAATTTCTATCTGTCTTATATTTTCATAAAAGAAAGATCTGGTATCAGGCTACTTATTTTTGGCTGTGTGAATAATCACCTCCATGGGTTGAAATGCCTCAGTGAAGTAAATTTGAGCTCATATAGATCTCAAAATGAAATTTTAGTAGGATTGCAGTGCTTTAGCTGATGATGATGATAATGATTTTACAGTCAGCTTTCCCTGCAAAGCATCCCATCATAGCAACCTTATTTTTCAACAAATAAATACACTTAAACACATTTACTGAAAGAAACAGATGGCAGGTTAATTACAATTATTTCCTTTCTGTATGGAGTAGAGGGTGAAAGGATTTTTGTTATTTCAGGAACAATGGTAACTTATAAGAGAGAATGCTGATTTGGTAATGCTGTTTACCCTTTCCTCTTGGAGAAAGTGGTAATAATAATGAGCACTGAATCTATATATTACTAAAAATCTCATGCCTATTTGCAACCTTCAATTGGATGAAATGCTGCATCATAGGGCAACCATTTTTGAATCAATCTATCTGAAATGGGCTAACTCATAGAATGTGTCCAAAATCCAGGATCCATGACTCCCATGGAATTGAAATTTGGCAAATTTGCTGCTGCAGTCACAGGATTGCCATTTCCAATGGTCCCTGCCAGCTTCTTAGAAGGAAAATCAATGGGTAAGTTGACATGAAGTCAGATGTTGCTCCCACTCACATTGCTTTTTTGCCCACTCATGGTCATTCTGTTTCTCTTTTAGGACACAATTGGCTAAAACATCAGTAATGTTTCTCTCAGTGCTTTTTTTCTAAAAAAAAAAAAGGTGCTGGAACTCAGAGGTGCTGTCACTGGGAGCGATGCCGGTGTCTGTAAGAACCCCCTCTTGCTATGGCATCGCTGCCTGTCCTTTGCATTCCTGCCCCTGCAGCTTGGAGCCACAGGCCGCGGGGATTCCCCTCCCCACGGCTGCAGTGGGGATTCCCCTCCCTGCAGTTGCCATGTCGCAGCCCATGCTGAGCCCCCACCTGGAGTTGCTCCGAACCCAGAGCTGTGTTCCTCATGGCAGTGGTCTCCAGCACTGAAAAGCTGACGGCCTCCGCCACCATCCCTGACACCAACTGAAGACGCCCCAGCCACGGAGCACTGCATCGGGCCACCAGGTGTCTCCAACGCCAAACAGCTGATGGCCTCCGGTCCCGGCACTCATTCACTTACTGCCCTGTCACTTCCAAACGCAGTAAGTGAGCGAGCAAGTGTGATTTGGAAGTGTTTAGAAGTGATGGGGCAGTGAGTGAGTGTGTGAAAGACCAAATGGCATTTGGAAGTGATGGGGCAGTAAGTGAGTGAGCAAGCAAGAGGCCTTTGAAAGAGATGGAGTGAGTGGGGGAGAGACTGAATGAGGTGCCTTTGAAAGAGATGGAGGAGTGAGTGAGAGTGACTGGAGGCTTTTGTGAGCAAAGTGTGAGTGAGGGGGGGGCATTTGTGAGCGAAGGGTGAGAGAAAAAGGGAAAAGGGAGGGGGAGAAGGGAAAAAGAAAAGGCACTGACTTCTGACTTCCTCTGTTGCAGGAGTAGAAGGAAGCATTAACATTGAACCTCAACTTTTTACTTTTCTATAACATTATAAACTAGCCATTTCTATAACAATAAATGAATCTAACCAAAGAAACCCAAAATACCCCCCTTTTTTAAGTCATCAAGTTTTTGACACCTTGTTAAGCACTGGTGGTACTTGAATATTGTCATGTCCTAAAAGTGGTACAATTTCTGAAAAGGTTGAAAAGCCCTGATGTAAATGCAGCCTAAATTGTTTATTGCCATCCTATTTGCAAATATCTTACTTACCTAATTGAGATGGTGTAGTTGGGCAGCAGGGAGGGATGCAAAGTTCCTGCCTTCGCTGCAGACAACTTGCCTGTGCAACATTTGCTGGCCGGGTCTTTTGGCGCACTCATCAGCAATTCCTATTGGCTTTCAAAAGCCAATAGGCCAGGAGTAGGCAACCTTGGCTCTTTTATGACTCGTGGACTTTCAAAAGCCAATAGAGGGAGCAGCACAGCTTGTGCAAAATCTTCTCTTTTTTTGCAAAAAAAAACCGGTGCCGGAATGCTGTTCTGAGCATTCTATGAGAAAAAAAGCCCTGCTGATAACCATCTATTTGAAGGGCCCAATATCCATCATAATTTTGTCAGTCACAATGGCAGAGTGTAGTTTATCAGGTAAAAGAGAGGAGCAGTTTGCCACTGCCTTCTCCTATAGAGTATGAATTGATGCCTTTGCCATTGTCACTAAAGTGGCCACCCCCCTGAAGCTTTGCACCGGCACGCCACAGGGCTGTGTGCTTAGCCCCTACCTGTACTCTTTATACACTTATGATTGTGTATCATCTGACCCATCCACTGTGATAATCAAGTTCGCAGATGATACAACTGTGGTGGGTCTTATTACAGGTGGGGATGAGACAGCATATAGGGCGGAGATACAAAAACTATCCATATGATGTAGTAACAACAACTTGCACCTAAACATTGGCAAGACGAAAGAGATGGTGTTAGACTTCCGGAGAAAAAAGGAGGAACCTGCCCCACTTTACATCGGGGAGGACTGTGTAGAGAGAGTTTCCTCCTTTAAATTTCTGGGAGTCTACCTCTGCGAAGATCTGACCTGGAAAGTTAACACAACCCAGGTGGCTAGAAAGGCCCAACAGAGGCTTCACTTTCTTAGGGTCTTGAGGAAGAACAGGGTAGAACAACGGCTACCCTCTTTTACCAGTCTACTATAGAGAGCTTCCTCTCATATGGTATTGTGGTTTGGTATGCTGGTCTGACAGCCGCGGACAGGAAAGTATTACAAAGGGTAGTGAGCACAGCGCAAGACATTGTGGGCTGTTCCCTGACACCACTGGATGACATCACCAGGGCTCGTTGCCTTGGAAGAGTGAGGAAGATTCTCAGGAATGACTCACACCCTGGACGGTATCTCTTTACTCTCCTACCATCCAGTAGGAGATGTAGGAATATAGCCAGCCGTACCAACAGGCTGAAAAATAGCTTTTATCCATGGGCTGTTAGGCTTTTAAATGGGACATAATCTCTGTGAACTTATGCAGAATTGACTTGGGAGGCCGGTGTGTGGTGTAGTTGGTTCACATGGTGTGGTAGGATGGAGAATTTGTTGTCACTGTGTGTTGGGGGGAGAGAGCATGGGGGGAGGCTCAGCTAATCTCAATGTACACATGTTGTACTTTGACAATAAAGGTTTATTATTATGTACTCTCACAACATTTTTGATCCATCCCTTACATAAACATCAATCTCCAGTATAATAAGGCTTGAGGGGGACTCCTAGTAGTAAGTTACCCCAATAAAATTACCCCTTAATTCGTTCAATGTTTGCAGCTTCCTCAATTTGGTATAATCCAAGTATGTTGGGACTGCAATTCCTAGAATTCCTAGGTATCTGGGAACACATTTTTAAATTCCACATTTGAAAAGCCTATTTATGGCATTATAAATTAAGTGCCTTAAATTTAAGGTAGACAATTGGATAAGCGTGAAGGATTTTAGACATTCAGCTATAAATTGCATTTTCTTGCTTAGCAACCAGAGATACCAGATTCTAAAACTAGATCATTTTCTTCTGTGATCTCTTTCTAAGTTCTAAGAATATACATCTGTATAAACATCTGACAGCCTATCCTCTAGAACATCCATTCCTCTTTTCATTTTAATGCATTAGACAACTAACCTTATCTAGCTGACATTGACTTTTTTATGCTTGTAGAGGTATGCTTGTTCAGAAAAAGTGAAAACGTTAATTATTTTTTATAAAAAGTTGGAATTGTAATTGAGCTGATATAATACAATATAGCAAGGTTGATAAAGCAGTGTAAATTGATTATATAATTGAAGAGAAGCTGAACATTTCTTGCCAGAGGTGTTATCAGGCTTAATACACAGAAGTGCATACACACCCACAACTACATGTATGTGCATGTATCTGTGGCTATGAATGGTTCCAGCATTTTCAAAATAGAAGATATTATGGGAAAAGTGAGTGAGACAGAGAGAGAAAGAGATGAGAATATGGAAGATCTATGCAAGGACTTAATGTGGTTTTGGGAACACTTCCTGACACATAACGTCAGCTGACATTTAGGGCTGAGTTGGTGTTTTTCATGTTTTCTATTGTGGCTTGTTTGAACCTGGAACAAATCTGTTGTTCTTTGTTGTTTTTGTTTCCAAAACTTTATTTCTTCTGAACTAATGTATGATTCACTTTTCCATTGGATGAACCATTTCTGTTTCTTGGACTTTTCCTTCTGTTATTTTTCTTTGTGAGGTTTTTGTTTTTTGTTTTTGGAGATATCAACTTTTAAATGCAGTGTGTTAAAGCAATTCAACATGGATTTTTTCTTTTTTCACAATACAATAGCCTCTCATAATAATTGAGAGCCAGGGTTGCTAGCAATTGTAAGGGCTGAAGTTAATTTAAAGGGATTTGATAAAGTAAATCACAGTCTCCTTTTTGATAAAGTGGAATAATGGGCTTAATGGCCCCACTGTCCATGGATTCACAGTTGACTTCAGAGTCATCCTGGTGAGATAATCAGCATATAAATTTAATAAATAACATAGTTTTTTCAAATGCCCCTATCAGGAATTGAATTTGAATGAAGTTTCAGAAAAGCAAATGTTCTCTGCTGGTGGTACTAAGCTCCCAAAGATCTAGCATGGGATAAATGAATTCTTCCTAATAACCACTACTCCCTCCATGCAGGAAAAATTTCCTTGAGTCATACTTGGATATCCTATTTGCAAATAATATCTTACTTACCTAGTTGAGATGGTGTAGTTGGGGAGCAGGGAGAGATGCAAAGTTCCTGCCTTTGCTGCAACTTGCCTGTGCAACATTTGCCAGCCGGGTCTTTTGGCAAGCTCAGCAGCAATTCCTATTGGCTTTTGAAAGCCAATAGCATAGCTGACTCAGGAATTCTGGGAGTTGAAGTCCATGAGTCATAAAAGAGCCAAGGTTGCCTACACTGCAACAGGCTTTCAAAAGCCAATAGCAGCACAGCTTGGGCAAAAGCTTTTTTTTTTTAAAGGGGGGCCAGAACGCTGTTCTGAGCATTCTATGAGAAAAAAAGCCCTGGATTCTCTAATGGTTCATAATCTTCTGTCTATGTCCTCACAGTCTGTAGATAAATATGGGTTGGTTTCAAATTGATTTCTGAATTAACTCCACCTGTGATATTTATGCCATGGCCAGGAATCTTCACATTCCTGTGATCATGAATTATCTATTATCATTATCTCTATTTTTATCTCCATTTGCGTCTCGGCAAATCTGGCTGAGTTGCAGGACAAGATAAATGACACTTTCAGCTGGAAATGAAAGTAGGAGGTGGGCTGTTTCCATATCAGAACAATTCTCACCTTACCCTCTTCACTGCCCACTATAACAGGTGGCAACTCCTCTAAAGGAATGCTGGCATGGCAGCTTCACTACTTAATAGTTCAGGCAAACCAAGTGTTGCCTTGAAACTCAGGCACCAAGGGGCAAGGAGCTAAAAAGAACCTAGTCCCTGACTTTAAGAGAAAAACAGTAGCTTTGCAAAATAGTTTTCCCCCTCCCCTCCACCTACAATATATAAACTACAAGTACTTCAGGCAAAGTGAAAATCATTTAGCAAACTACATACATTTGATATTTTTGTTCGACGCCACCATAAGCCAACGAATCAACTAGATCAGGCATGTCAAACTCGCGATGTCACATGATGTCGCGCAACATATCATGACTTTTTCCCCATTGCTGGCAATGGGGAGGGTGCGGTTTCATTGTGATGCATCCGGCCCATGGGCTGGCAGTTTGACACCCCTGAAGTAGATGTTGATTTCAGATAACTTTCCACAAGCCACAAATTTATGGGTTACATCGCTCCCTTTCTCACCCAGACTCATACCTTTCTTAAAATTTGCAAATATATTCAAGGATCCCAGAATACATTCTTCCCATTATTTAGCTTCTGAAAAGGCTAGTTAGTTCTTTGCAACTCAAAAGAAATGCCCTTGGCTCACAGGAAAAACATGATCTAAAAAAAAAGAAAGAAAGAAGGCATAGACTGTCATGCTTAAATGCTAATATCACTTTTTTAAAAGGTTAATAATGAAGCCTGAGATTCCAGGTAACACAAGGAGAAATGAAATTTACACAGTCCTGTCTGAGTCCCCCATTTCTTTCACAAAGGAACAGGCAGTGCCCAAGTTAAGATGGCTCCTTTATTTGAGTGCCAGGCTTCCAAAAATTCAGCAGAAGCTTATACATTTTAGGAATATACAGTACATGTTCATCTTTAGCACATAATTCAATTTCACATTTGGTCTTTTATTATTCAATTCCAAATGCCTTTTTTATCTTCTTTAAATCTTCCTTGCAATCATATACATCAAAAACACTGAAAATTAAATCCTTCCTGAGTCAATTGTGCTTTTGACTTCAGCTTATATTCTCCAAATGGGTGGTTTATTCAGAAGGTGTGTGTGATGTTAGGAAAAGTAATGTCATTCTAGAATAGAAGGAGGAGGAACACCATTTGAACAATGCAAGAGGACATCCACATAGATTTAAGTGGATGTAAGATAAAGAAACAAATAATCAGCGAAAAAGTAGACAAAGACATTCCTAAGCAAGTACATACCTAATGCTATTTGCATAATAAACAGATGCCAAGTAAAGGATAAAGGAGTATTTGACAATCATTATGTGGTCTCTGTCACCCAATCCTGTTTACTTCCTGGACCTGAGGTCTTTTGTTAAAGAAAAACCTGCTTCTTCACAAGTGTCAGGTGGCATCTTCTTTCCTGTTTTGGAACCAACAACAATGACTGTTAGGTGCTTCAGGATGTATCACCCAAAATGTGGGGTGTGGCCTTTGGCCTAATCCAGCAGGATTCTTCTTATGTTTTTAATCAGGGTCAGCAGTTAAAGATGTGGAGCTTGTCAGCTGGAAAGCTGACAGCCTAGATTCGAGACCTAAGCACCACAGGATGAGGTTAGCTTCCATTCCTGCCCCAGCTCCTGCCCACCTAGCAGTATGAAATGGAATGGGATCTTTAGGCTCCTACCCTTGGCCACACCTCCTTCGCCTTGAGCCTACTGCCTCCACCCATTTGCCTGCAGCATTCCTCCTTGGCTGGGCCACCCCCACACATTCTCCCTGGCCAATGGGCTCCTGGCTCTCTGCTTCACACCCTTCGGCCCAGCCCATTTGCCGAGGCCCCCTTTGTCCCAAACTTTTGGCCACAGGGAACAGTTAGCCACCAGCCAATCAGATGGGTGCCAGGCAACAGTCATGTTGCTTTCAAGGGGGCAGTGTGCAATGGGTGATCGCAGGGGCTGTGTTGTGGGGCAGCAGGTGAACAGCAGGGCCAGCATGGCTTCTCTGATTGCATGGGGAGGAAGAAGCGTGGCATGGGGCAGGAAGAATGGGGGGAAGCCTGGGGGGGCAGCAGGCCAACTCCCTGTTTAGTGTGAAGCCAGAGTACAGGAGCAGAGGCAATGGAGGGGAGGGTGGAAGAAAAAAAGGGGCTGGACCAAGCAGGATGTCATAGCATTTGAGGTTGTTAGAAGTTATTATTTCCTTAAATAGGAATGTTTCCTTCCAGTTTCCCAACTATGAGTGTCAAGGAAGTATCTTTTCTTACATATAGATACAACAAAACCATACTATATGCATGTTTACTGAAAAGAAAGCTTTATATTTAGTTAAATTTATTCCTTAAATAAAAGTATTTACAATGGGATGCTTGTTCAAGCATATTTCTAAAAAGAAGGCTTTGGGAATAACAAACATCATTGTTGTGGCCCCGACCCCCACGCCTGTCCTAACCGAGGAAGAGGACTCTGAGGATGATGGGGAGGAACTGGCAAGGCCTCCCTCTCCGGGGCCCTTCTCTCTGGCAAGGCCTCCATCTCCATCTGAAGGCTGAGAGGAGCAGCCTGGGAGTAGCCAGGCTGGGACGGAGCTCGAGCAGCTGCAGCAAATACAGTCTAGTGAAGATGACTCATGTCTAGACCCTCGAGAAAGATGCAGGGCCAAGCGTTTGCAGCAACGTAGGTTGAGTAGGAGGGCCAGGGAGTAGCTGAGTCATTGAGCCACACCCCATAAGGTACAAAAGGGGGTGTGGCTGCTCTCAGAACTTTGTGACAAACAATAGTTTAAACAATTTCTGGTCACTTCTTTGGAACTCTGCTTCTTGTTTGAAACCCTGGTCTGAATTCTTGGCAATGCTTCTGTACATCTGCTTCTGTACTGTTTGTTTGGACGTTATCTCATTCCAGCTGACGTTTGAGGTAACAAGCCTATTTTGCTGCCAAGGCCTTATCAGAAGGCAATTAACTAAAGCCTGTAGAATTAACTCTTCCTAGTCGTGCCTGCTTGTCTGTTTGTTTGTACTCCGGGAGGGGGGGAACAGAACAATCATATTTTTGCAATTTGTGCTTTTATTTGCATATTGACAAGTAATCTGCTTTCCATTTTAATAGACAGTTATAAAGCCATTTATAATCATTATTTCCTGGGATTTGCGGTGCAGAATGCACTCTGTTTGAAACCATTTGTTAAACCAACAAAGTGAGAGATGTTTAGATGGAGTCTTTTAGTTATTGCATTTGTTTTCTGGCAGTTTAATTGTATGAGTGTCAGATGAATCACAGATAACATTAGTTTGTTCTTTCTCAACATCCCTTCTGGAAATTCTGGAATACTGTTGCAAAGTATTAAAAATTGGGCAACTGTGAATGATTAAACATTGAAGAAACCTGGAAATCCAAGGTTTATATTGAGGGCAAGGGAAGGGAAAGGAAGCAATTGAAGAACTAAATGGGTATGAATAAAAAATGGATTGACATCGATGTTACAGGCTGACAAATAACTAATACAGGACTAGTAAATGTGATAAACCTCCAAAAATGTTGAATTACAACCACCATATCCCACCTGAAGCCTCATCTCAAATATGTTGTGCATTTACAGACATTGTACTTTGCAATTCATAGAAATGAAGTTTCAGAGAAGAGCAATAAGACAGATCCTATTTTTAGCACAAGGCTAAAACTTTGTAGACTAAATGTAACCCCTAAGTCTAGAGAGAATACAGAATACGGCTGGAACAGAAGAAAACTAGATGGCTTGATTTTTTAAAAAACATTTACTGATTGATTGCAGTAAGATCAAAATGTTGTTCACATCATAAAAATAGCAAATGACATCCCATCTAGTAGTAGACAATTGTTGTTGTTGTTAGTTGCAAAGTCGTTTCCAACCCATTGCGACCCCATGGACAATGTTCCTCCAGGCCTTCCTGTCCTCTACCATCTTCTGGAGTCCATTTAAGCTCACGCCTACTGCTTCAGTGACTCCATCCAGCCACCTCATTCTCTGTCGTCCCCTTCTTCTCTTGCCCTCCATCTTTCCCAGCATCAGGCTCTTCTCCAGTGAGTCCTTCCTTCTCATTAGGTGGCCAAAGTATTTAAGTAAGTAGTAGTAGAGAAAAACCACACTTAAAATGCCTGAAGAGGAGGAAGAAGTTTTGAGTGCATTCAATTCAGTCTGGACTCCAGTAGACTGGAGTAGTTTCTGCAGGTTTTTTGGCAAGGTTTTTCAGAAGTACTTGTTATTGCTTTGTTCTCATGGCTGAGAGAGAGTGGCTGGCCCACAGTCTCCCATCTGGCTTTGTGCCCAAGGTGGAATTAGAATTTACAGACTCCTAAACTCCTACCCCTGGACCTTTAAACATTAAATCAAAGGTCCCTCCCACAGATTAAAATCTAAACCAAATCAAACCAACCATATTATGGCTTAGTGATAACCCTGTCATACTACTTGCAAATATCCAAAACTTTCCCCTACATTTTAAACACAGTTTTTAATATATTATGTATGTTAGGCTGCTAATAAGTTGGAGTGATGAAAAATAATTCAAGCCAGTTGTGAGATATAAACATATTTGGCAAGAAAAAGAATTCTTTCTCACACTGAATTTGCTTTTCACTCCACTCTATTTATTTGAGAATATTGATTTACTGCCTAAAAATAAGTTTGTTAGCCATAGTCACATAAGGATGCTTGCAGAAACTCAGACATTTGCTGTTCAGACAAAAAAAATCCATTGAAGTTAAATTTTGGATAAATCTACTTAACACTGCTGAAGCCACACATGTAAATCCTGTAGCTATAAATTTATTTACCTTTGAAAGAGGTTGGTGTTATCTAGAGCAGACATGTCAAACACAAGGCCCGGGGGCCAGATCCGGCCCGCAAAGTGGTTTCATGTGGCCCACGAAGCCATCCTGGAAACAGTGAGGGAACGGCCCCCACTGCCTTGGCCCTGGCCCAGAGACCCTCCTTCTGCCAGAGACCCTCAGATCTGTCCCACTCCTGCCCAGGCCCCCATAGGTACCCTTTATGCAAATGATGTAGAGCTGGACATGCCCACCCAGTAGGCCATACGCACTCTAGCCACGCCCACCCAGTAGGCCACGCCCACCCTGGCCATACCCACCTGGCCCCCTGAGGGCAACCACAATGCTGATGCGGCCCTCAATGAAATTGAGTTTGACACCCCTGATCTAGAGATTCTTCTTGTAAACATTATAGTTTAAACAATATTGTTTTAAAAAGTGTTCATTCTTTGAAAAAGCAGGCTGTTCGAAACATTTATTTGATATTATGGATGAGATCTTTCATTTAGACCTGAATAATGACATCATGAGCTCAAGGACACATTTTATTTTTGAAGAAAAACCTTACAATTTTTATAGCAATAGTGGTTCCACTGTACCAGTTTACTGTAGGGATAGAAGAAGATGTTGTTTCAGAAAAAAAATCAAACAAAATCAGTAGCAGTTTAGCATGCATATCCAATCAATGCAGATTCGCTTTTAGTTCATTTATTTGTAACAGAGTTAGCGTTGGAAAGAATACATGTTTATAATGTGTTTTTTTCCTAAGCTCAGTTTTATTAGCTATTTCCCAGAAGAGAAGCAATTCACTCAAAATGCATCAGGAACTCTGGAATTGCTCTAATAAATTTTGTAAGCTCAAAGGAGCCCAGTGTTCACTTTGGTAAGGCTTAACAAAATTTCAGTTATATTTATTTTAGTTTTTACCCAATGCAGAATAATCCTTGCCATTCACTCTGCTAACACGAAAAGTTCACAAGTTTATTTTCCCTCGTTACCATGAGTCAGAATTTTTCATTGGCCAACATTTAGACTGAGACGACATTCACATTCTGAAATAGAATTATAATTATAGCATGAATAATTTGACCATCAGTTGTTAGCATTCCCCATTTATCAAACTGCACCCCTTTATATCTTTTCCATCTTCTAAGTCTTTTCTTCTCAGCAATTGAAGTGATCTCCGCCTCCCACCAGAAAGCTCCAATTTAAATTTCTTGCAGACTCCTCACTGCCTGGTGAGAACTTATTTGATCCTGTAATCAGGTTACCTATTCCACTTGTTTACCTTTACACTCTGTTTCTTCTGTTTTGCCTCCAGCTAATTACAAGCCATGAACATCCAGATTCCTAGCAACCAGGTTGTCCTAGCTTCCCATGACAAATCTTGACCTGTTTCTGCCATTTTTTTTCTCATTTCCCCAACTTCAGTTGCATCCCTCTGGATTGCCCTTGATTTGTTGGACATGCTTGAGCACTCTAGTTTGGATATAATAGTAAACTACAAAAATTCAATTTATCATACCAAATCAAAATGTGAAGATCTGCTTACAAATCACATGCCAGTATAAAGTATGATTTGTAGCTTAGTGTGAAATACAGTATGAACCCAGCCTTCGAAGATTTGTGGCTAAAACAAGTATGGTTTTATGTAACTGTATGTGTGGACCCAGACAATGGATTAATATAATAATGGCTCAAAGAGAGATGGTCAAAAAAGTCAAGAGAGAATCCCGTCTGGTCATAAAAATCAAGATGGCAACTGACAGTGCAATTGATTTTTAGCTTTGATCCTGCTATTGTAACTACCATCTGGACTTTTTTTGACCATCCTCTGCAGACACCCCTGCTCCAGGGTGCTCTTCAGGAAGATATCATATAAGAATTCTTGAGCTTATAGGAGTTGTCATTCATTTACAATTAAACAACATTCAACTTATTCCTCACATAAATCTGTACCACCACATGAGGTTTACACTTTGGAGACCATTGAATTTAATCAAACATGACAGTCCGCTATGGTTCACTAAGATCATAAAAATTAGAACAGCCACATGCACAGCTATTTCTTTGGGTTTTGCTTTAGCCAAACTAAATGATAATGAAAACAAACTGTGGTTTAATTAAAAAAATGTGAACACCATCTCTTTCTATGCACACAGATACAATGAAGACATTCTCACTGAGCTTCAGCTCATGAATTGACAATCAACTTACAAAAGTTTATATTTCCTGACCCCAAGAATGATAGGTAGTGCAATAAGATCAATACCACTAAATCAGAATGCTACAATATTGACTTTTTAGATTGATAATATATTGAACATAATATATTAAAGATAATATATTGTAGGCACAAAGGACAGATGGCCTTAGCTGCCCTGCACACTAATGAAAGTACACACAGAGTTTATCTACAGAAGCACAACTGTTTTTAAAGTACTATCTGAATAGGAAATATAGGTGTCATGGTAATTCATTTATTCTGTTACACTAATATGCAATATTGTGTCTCATTTTTCATCAGGACAACTTGCACAGGGCTCCCATCAAGACATCCTGAGATCTGTTTTGTTTTTTATGAAATCACTGTATCATACTGTAGGTTTTCTAACCTTACATTGCTGAATTATCATCCAGGCTTATGTTCACATACAAGAAAAACAGAGGATGTCTCAAAGGCCTATGTGGTGTGTTTTTTTCCACTTCTGTAATCATCCAGCCACACTTTTGAAAATTCCTGTCAAAGTTATTGCTAAAGCATTTCAAAATTGACAAAGGGGTTTCCAAAGCATACTGGACTTCTAAATATTACTATTTATGCATGATCTATCAGATACGTTTGACTACATTATGGTTTGTTGCACAGCCAGAGGTTTAGATTGAATTTGGCATTTTTATTGATATGTCAAGTACTTCCCAAGGACCTGGGATAGGCACAAATTGTTTGTTTGTTGTGTTAAAGGTATTGTTGCAAGATGTAAGCTGTACAACTTGTGACCCCACTACTCACAAGATGTAGAGGAATGAGGAGGTAATATTGACAAAAATGTACAGAAACTGTTAAAAGAAAATAAGAGACAACTCAGTCTTGGAGAAGGGAGGACATGAAAAAGAAATTTAGAATAACCCTGCCTTCATTCTCTTCAGCTTAAAAGAGGACAGCTATCTACCCTACAACAATAACATAGCATTCTTTGAATCCTTTTGCCAAGGAAATCCACATGTGACTAATTTAAATATTAGCCATAATGTTGCAATGTTGGCAACTATCTTGATTTGCTTTTATAGTATACTTTGCAGACACCCTTGCTTTGTGTTGTCTGCTTCCTGATCTGCATACTGCAATGGGTTAATACAGATATGTCAAACAAAAGGCCCGGGGGCCGGATCCGGCCCGCGAAGTGGTTTCATGCGGCCTGCAAAGCCATCCTGGAAACAGTGAGGGAACGGCCCCCACTGCCTTGGCCCTGGCCCAGAGACCCTCCTCCTGCCAGAGACCCTCAGATCTGTCCCACTCCTGCCCAGGCCCCCATAGGCACCCTTGATGCGAACGATGTAGAGCTGGCCACGCCCACCCAGTAGGCCATACGCACTCTAGCCACGCCTACCCAGTAGGCCATGCCCACACTGGCCACACCCACCCGGCCCCCTGAGGGCAACCGCAATGCTGATGTGGCCCTCAATGAAATTGAGTTTGACACCTCTGCAATAGTCCATAAATTAATACAAGAGGTATATCTGTCCAAACTGATTATTTAGAAACTAAGAAAGATGACCTTCACAGAGATGAAATCAAATTCGTTATCAAAATGCTGGGCAGAAAAAATGACGAAAGCCCAAAACAAGAAGAAGACATATGCAAGCAATTCAGGCAGACACTTCCCTAATTCGCATAAGATGGAGGAAAGTAAAGTGCAACCAGACTTTGAAGTTTACGTTTCCATAGTCAATATTAAAGTTATTCTTTGCCTTCTTGTAATGTCTTTTTTTGGTCTACGCAGTGGGACTCATAACAGCTATCTATGGAACTCAATTGGGGAACCTGGATAAAATGTTGCCAACTAAGTGAAGGGATGTGTAATAGGTTGTCCCCCACCTCCCTCCTACCAATCTTGCTTAAAATAAAGACAACCGAAAATGAAAAGAGAGCATGGCATAGAGATGGACTGGTACTCCAGCTCTGCAGGAAGTTGTGAGTAATTGCATACTGATTTGTATCTAAATTTATCTGGCTAATGAACACTTTTGTGAATAAATAAGGCAACTAAGGTCTTTGCTGTCCTGACTCATTGTCACATGCTCATTCTATCCCATGACATCTTATAAAGTAATACCATGTCAAATGCCACATTGAAATCACAGATTTGAAGATTCCCTCATTTTTTTTCATTAGCATCTATTCCATTATTACTTATAAATAGAAGAACTGGTCTTTATTGTTTAAAAAAAACAATTCAGTTTCCCTCCCTAACTTTTCCAAAGTAGGCTTCAATCTCATCCGAACACACATAGGTAAAAGTAAAAATATCTGTCAGTAGATTGGTATTTCACACATTTTGCATCTACAGTTTCTGAGAGACAGAACATGTAGACTTAACTGATACAACACCCCTCATTGTATACTCATGGTTTGTCACATAAACTAGAATTACTTTGATGTAGACATTGTTCAATCATCTCACCAAATAGCTGATTGACAATTATAGTTTGATTGTTCTTCCAATTTTAATCTATTTTCCTCTAGTCCTGAAATTCAAGAAGCTCTTAGACCAGGACTGCACACCATCCTAATAAGAATTAAATGGCTAAATTACAATTGGCTTGGTTCATATACTTCATTAAACCCTAAACCATTGTTACTGTTCTAAGAAACTGGGCTCAGTTATTATTTATTAAATGTATATGCCACTTGACTCCCAGCAACTCTAGGCAATTTATAAATTATTTTTAAAAAACAAGAAGATAGAAAACAAGAAAGTTAGAGATCAACCAACATGCTAGGCTCAATCTTAGGGCAATGTATGGTTCCAGTCAGCAAGTATCCACATAAGATCTATTCAGGTTTTCTAGAACCTCACTATTTCCAGGGATGGTCAAGTAACAAGAGTTTACAAAGTTGAGTGCAGGCTTATTTCAGGGGTAGACATCCTTTGTATGACCATTCAATTATTTCTTTCCACAAAAGCAAAGAACCTGATAATCTATGATTCTTGATAATATGAAAATTATTGTACATACCACCATATGCATAGAGATGTGTAGATGCTATAAGGATACTTATATCCTTTGAACCCCCTTCATGGATTACTGCCTTGTCATGGCGAAGGGGCTTGCGTAATTCAATGAAGCTATGAGCTATGCCATGCAAGGCCACCCAAGATGGAAAGGTCATAGCAGAGAGTTCTGACAAAATGTCATCCACTGGAGAAGGAAATGGCAAACCACTCCAGTATCTTTGCCATGAAAACCCTATGGACAGTACCAAAGGGCAAAATGATATGACGCTGGAAGATGAGCCCCTCAGGTCGGAAGGCGTCCAATATGCTACTGGAGAAGAGCAGAGGGCTAGTACTAGTAGCACCAGAAAGAATGAAGTGACTGGGCCAAAGCCGAAAGGACGCTCTGCTGTGGATGTGTCTGGTGGTGAAAGGAAAGTCTGATGCTGTAAAGATTTTTTCTCCACAGGAACCTGGAATGTAAGATCCATGAATCAAGGAAAGCTGGACATAGTCAAACAAGAGATGACAAGACTGAACATCGACATCTTAGGTATCAGCGAACTAAAATGGACAGGAATGGGTGAATTTAATTCAGATGACCATCAGGTATACTACTGCAGGCAAGAATCCCTCAGAAGAAATGGAGTAGCCTTCATAGTCAATAAAAGAGTACGAAAAGCAATACTGGGATGCAATCCCCAAAATGACAGAATGATCTCAGTTCGAATCCAAGGCAAACCATTCAATATCACAGTAGTCCAAGTCTATGCCCCAACCACTGAAGAGGATGAAATTGACTGGTTCTATGAAGCCCTACAGCACCTTATAGAACTAACACCAAAAAATGATGTCCTTATCATCATGGGGGATTGGAATGCTAAAGTAGGAAGCCAAAAGATAACCGGAATAACATCACCAGACGGTCAACACAGAAATCAGACTGACTATGTGCTCTGCAGCCAAAGATGGAGAAGCTCTATACAGTCAGTAAAAATAAGACCAGGAGCTGACTGTGACTCAGACCATGAGCTTCTCATTGCAAAGTTTAGGCTTAAACTGAAGAAAGTAGGGAAAAGCACTAGGCCAGTCAGGTATGAATTAAATCATATCCCTGTTGAATATACAGTAGAGGTGACAAATAGATTTAAGAAATTAGATCTGATAGACAAAGTGGCTGAAGAACTATGGACAGAGGTTCACAACATTGTACAAGAGGTAGCAACCAAAACCATCCCAAAGAAAAAGAAATGCAAGAAAGCAAAATGGCTGTCTGAGGAAGCTTTGCAAATAGCTGAGGAAAGAAGGGAAGTGGAAGGCAAGGGAGAAAAAGAAAAATACGCCCAATTGAATGCAGAATTCCAGAGAATATCTAGAAGAGATAAGAATGCTTTCTTAAATGAACAGTGCAAAGAAATAGAAGAAAACAATAGAATAGGGAGGACCAGAGATCTTTTCAAGAAAATTGGTGAGATGAAGGGAACGTTTAATGCAAAAATGGGCATGATAAAGGACCAAAATGGCAGGGACCTAACAGAGACAGAAGAGATTAAGAAGAGGTGGCAAAATTACACAGAAGAACTATACAAGAATGAGCTTAACGTCCTTGATAATCACAATGAGGTGGTCACTGACCTTGAGCCAGACATCTTGGAATGTGAAGTGAAATGGGCCTTAGAAAAGGTGAGCAACAACAAAGCTAGTGGAGGTGACAGTATTCCAGCTGAGCTATTCAAAATCTTAAAAGACGATGCAGTAAAAGTGCTACACTCAATTTGCCAGCAAATTTGGAAAACTCAACAGTGGCCACTCGATTGGAAAAGATCAGTTTACATTCCAATTCCAAAGAAAGGCAGTGCCAAAGAATGTTCAAACTATCGCACCATTGCACTCATTTCTCATGCTAGTAAAGTTATGCTTTAAATCCTACAAGCTAGACTCCAGCAGTATTTGGATCAAGAACTACCAGAAGTACAGGCAGGATTTCGAAGAGGCAGAGGAACTAGAGATCAAATTGCCAACATAAGCTGGATCATGGAGAAAGTTAGAGAGTTCCAGAAAAACATCTACTTCTGCCTCATTGACTATGCTAAAGCCTTTGATTGTGTGGATCACAACAAACTGTGGCAAGTTCTTAAAGAGATGGGAGTACCAGACCATCTTATTTGTCTCTTGAGAAACCTATATGTGGGCCAAGAAACAACAGTGAGAACTGGACACAGAACCACTGATTGGTTCAAAATTGGGAAAGGAGTCCAGCAAGGCTGTATACTGTCACCCTGCCTATTTAACTTATATGCAGAGCACATCATGAGAAAGGCAGGGCTAGATGAATTGAAAGTTGGAATTAAGATTGCCGGGAGAAATATCAACAACCTAAGATATGCAGATGATACCACTCTAATGGCAGAAAGTGAAGAAGAACTAAAGAGCCTCTTGTTGCGGGTGAAGAAGGAGAGTGCAAAAGTTGGGTTGAAACTTAGCATTAAGAAAACCAAGATCATGGCGTCCGGCCCTCTCAATTCCTGGCAAATAGATGGGGAAGAAATGGAGGAAGTAACAGATTTTATTTTCCTGGGCTCCAAGATCACTGCAGATGGGGACTGTAGCCAAGAAATTAAAAGACGTTGCTCCTTGGGAGGAAAGCCATGGCAAATCTAGACAGCACACTAAAAAGCAGAGACATCACCCTGTCAACAAAAGTGCGTATAGTCAAGGCTATGGTCTTCCCAGTTGCAATGTATGGCAGTGAAAGTTGGACCATAAGAAAGGCTGAGCGCCAAAGAATTGAGGCCTTTGAACTATGGTGCTGGAGAACACTCCTGCGAATCCCTTGGACTGCAAGGCGATCAAACCGGTCAGTCCTAGAGGAGATCAATCCTGACTGCTCTTTAGAAGGCCAGATCCTGAAGCTAAAACTCAAATACTTTGGCCACCTAATGAGAAGGAAGGACTCACTGGAGAAGAGCCTAATGCTGGGAATGGTTGAGGGCAATAGAAGAAGGGGACGACAGAGAATGAGGTGGCTGGATGGAGTCACTGAAGCAGTAGGCGTGAGCTTACATGGACTTCAGAAGATGGTAGAGGACAGGAAGGCCTGGAGGAATGTTGTCTATAGGGTTGCGATGGGTCAGGCACAACTTTGCAGCTAACAACAACAACAACTTCCTTTTAACAATGTTGGGAGGAAAGGCAGACCCTATCTACAGGTTTTTGCAGGATGTGAACATCTAGCAATTTTGCTGGCTTCTATTTAGCTTCTAACCAACTATAATTCCAAGAACCTTTTCATACGTTTTAGTTGTTAAGCCAGGCATTCCATCACCACCAACAACATCCTTCACCTTTGCCTTTGATTGTTGTTATTGTGAACAGCTTTGCATTCTCTTAAACGTCATTCTGCTACTTTCTATCTACTTCTTCACTTTATTAGGATCCTTTCAAATATTGTTTATGTTTTCTAGAGCATTAGCTATCTATCCAGGTTTGTGTCATGGGCAGATCTGATAAGCTCTCCATCTCCCTCCAACTGATTGGGTACCTGAAGTTATATCATCTCTACCCTGCTACTTGGTATGACCTTCCTGTCCTAAAGTAACTCTGCTTCTGCCTAGCAACGTACACTGCCTTCCAAGAACAAACAATTGCCTAGAAATGTTCCAACAGGGACTCTAATAAAATAGTTATTTGGTGTATACAGCAATTTAACATAATTATCTCTGATTAATACAGCATCCCGGGAGATAGGGCATTATTACATGTGTTAAACAGAGGAGAAAGCCATGCAGAAAAGGATGATACTTTGCCTAGGGTTGCCAAGCAAATCCCTGAGTCAACAAGAGCATGACCTTAGATGTCAAAGAAAAAAAAAGCTATTGCACAAAATATATTGGACAGTCTTCTGTAAGTTCTTAGCGTGAATGATAAAATCTAGAAAGGAAAGGCATGTCATATGAGAGAACTTCCTTGCAATGGACATCTGTACCTCATCCATAAAACTGAGCAGGGAGTGGTCCAGTTGCTATTAACCTTACCTATCTTACTGGATTGCTATGAGCATAACATCACTGAAGAATAACTTAATGGGCCACAACGTGTTCCTTAGAGGAAATATCAGAAGCAGCAGTGGGGAGAGCAGACACAGGACAAAACTTGCATCATAACATTCTGATGCAAACCCTGTGATTTTGTGTGATATCAGAATGCAAATAGAAAAGACTGAGGATTGTGATATCACCACACAGATTTCTTCATTTTGTCAGCTTCTTGGCATATAAGGAGACAAACAATATGACACTAATATCACACTTGTGATTTGTTTTGTCAAGGTAAATTATGTGTTATTGTCAGCTGGTGAATGAACCAAGCCCCCTTCCACAATTGCTTGCCAATAAGCCATTGGATTGGAAAAAAATAAAATGCATCAACAGACAGCTTGGTTTATTAAATTATCAGGAAGTTATTTCATATTTTTCATGAATTAGGTTGGTCTTCCTCAAACTGTGGAATTTTGGGAATCACAGTCCCATGACCTCTACAGGAAACTACATTGAATAGTTAGCCTTACTACTACTACTAATAATAATAATAATAATAATAATAATAATAATAATAATAATAATAATAATAATAATGATGATGATGATGATGATGATGATAAGTTGGAAGGGATCTTGGAGGTCATCTAGTCCAACCCCCTGCTCAGGCAGGAAACCCTATACCATTTCAGACAAATGGCTGTCCATTCTCTTCTTAAAAACTTCCAGTGTTGGAGCATTCACCACTTCTGGAGGCAGGTTGTTCCTCTGATTAATTGTTCTGTCAGGAAATTTCTCCTTAGTTCTAGGTTGCTTCTCTCCTTGATTAGTTTCCATCGGTTGCTTCTTGTCCTGCTTTCAGGTGCTTTGCAGAATAGCTTAGCTCCCTCTTCTTTGTGGCAGCCCCTGAGATATTGGAACACTGCTATCATGTCACCCCTCAAAGGACTCTGCTCACCTAAAACATGCAGAAATATAAAGCATTACAATGACGACTGCTCTCCTCTACCTTCCTACTAGCCTCTACAACAGAAGCCTGAGTTAGTTGGCCTTCCATTCTTTCATAAAGATAAAATACAAGAAACAGTTTGGATGCCTCCTGAAGGCAAGAGGCTATAGAACAACTAAAATTTTAAAAGGCAGATGCAATGCAAGATTTTCATCAAACCGAGAAGGAAAGGGTGGGCACTATAAAACCAAAAAGAGAGCAAGGCGATGGCTTTTCTAAAGAGCATTTCAAGGTACTAGCTTATGAAAGTTGTAGAGCATGTTAGAAAGTTAATCATCATCATCATCATCATCATAAGTTGGAAGGGACCTTGGAGGTCATCTAGTCCAACCCCCTGCTCAGGCAGGAAACCCTATACCATTTCAGGCAAATGGCTGTCCAGTCTCTTCTTAAAAACCTCCAGTGTTGGAGCATTCACCACCTCTGGAGGCAGGTTGTTCCACTGGTTAATTGTTCTAACTGTCAGGAAGTTTCTCCTTAGTTCTAGGTTGCTTCTCTCCTTGACTAGTTTCCATCCGTTGCTTCTTGTCCTGCTTTCAGGCGCTTTGGAGAATAGCTTGACTCCCTCTTCTTTGTGGCAGCCCCTGAGATATTGGAACACTGCTATCGTGTCACCCCTCACCCTTCTCTTCATTAAACTACACATACCCAATTCCAGCAACCGTTCCTGATATGTTTTAGCCTCCAGTCCCCCAATCATCTTTGTTGCTCTTCTCTGTACCCTTTCTAGAGTCTCGACATCTTTTTTACATTGTGGTGACCAAAACTGGATGCAGTATTCCAGGTGTGGCCTTACCAAAGCATTGTAAAGTGGTATTAGTACTTCACTTGATCTTGATTCTATCCCTCTGTTAATGCAGCCTAGCACTGTGTTGGCTTTTTTGGCAGCTGCAAAATCATCATCATCATCATCATCTTGTGGGACTTCTAAATACAGACAGATCGCCATTTGGAACACAACACGCCAGCCTTAGAGAACCAAAGTGTACAGTTGATTGATATCACTGTACCAGGAGATGCCAGAGTCGAAGAAAAAGAACTGGGAAAAATGACAAAATACCGCAACCTGGCCATCGAAACTGCGCGATTATGGATGAAACGTGTAACAGTGATACCCATTGTCATCGGGGCACTGGGAACTATGTCCAAAAACTTTGCAAAATACATCAAGAAATTGCAGCTTCCTGCAATAACTCCAGCAAAGCTACAAAAAATTGCGCTACTCGGAACATCTTACAATTTAAGGAGATACCTGGTTGATACCTAGGATGCTGGCAGCCACCCGTGTCAACCATTACTGCCAGTCAATTTGAGTGTTCACTTGACTGAGTTTCTTTTTTTTTTTATTGAAAAGTTTTAAAAATACAGTTTTCCTTTAAAAAACCCCCTTCCCCCTTACTGCCAGTCAATTTGAGTGTTCAGTTGACTGAGTTTCATGTTTTATGAATAAAAGTTTTATATAATAATAATAATAATAATAATAATAATAATAATAATAATAATAATAATAATAAAGTTGGAAGGGACCTTGGAGGTCATCTAGTCCAACTCCCTGCTTAGGCAGGAAAGCCTATACCATTTTGGACAAATGGCTGTCCAGTCTCTTCTTAAAAACTTACAGTGTTGTTGATGTTAGTCAAGGCAGTGGAGCTCTGCTCGATAGTTTTCTATTTCTTTCTATTTATTCAGTTAGCTTTTGGGTTGTGTTGAGCAGAAAGAGATCAGCTTGCCAAGAGTTTGATATTAGAAAAGAGAACCTTTGAGGCAGAAAGGGCTTGATACCAGTAACAGTTAAAGAAAGGAAAAATTTCAGTGGGGTCTTAAATTCTTGTTTAGAGAGAAAAAAAGGCATAATCTTCTATTAAGAGTCTTTGGCAAGCCCTCGTGGTTAGGTGTTTTTCTAGATGCAATGATCCAAATACTGTAACATCTTTCTCCTAAATTTCAGATTATTTCAGGGAATGGGAGAATGTAACGACTAGTTACCTAGGAAACAGCTGCATTTGGGGGGGGGAGTAAACACCAAAAGAGAAAACAAATATTTATCAAAAGAACAGACAACTACATCTCCATGTACTAGCAGGCATGTTGAGATCAAATCTATGGTTCTACCAAGCCAGACTAGTTGAGGAAAGAGATTAATGTTGGCTAACTAGGTCACAGAAGTAGACAAGCTTTGGGGTTACTATGAATACCTTAACAATATAGAATGCTAGGTAAAATGAAAAAAAGAAAATGTTGATATGTAATAAATAAATATTGGTGTGTAAGATGAGAACACTTATTGTATACATTTAAATGAAATGGCTTTTGTTTAGCTAGGATTATGCCAAATATAAAAATAAACTTTGCATGAAGACCATTTTAAACTTCAACACAAATTATTAGAAAGCTGTAAGAAAAGACTTTAATTCCAAATATTTAGAGAAAAGTGGTTAGAATGTTTATGGAGCTTACCAAGTTGACTTCTGCCAACCTAGCAGTTCGAAAGCACGTAAAATACAAGTAGAAAAATAGGAACCACTACGGTGGGAAGGTAACAGCGTTCCGTGCGCCTTTGGTGTCTAGTCATGCTGGCCACATGAACACGGAGACGTCCTCGGACAAACGCTGGCTCTTCGGCTTTGAATCGGAGATGAGCACCGGCCCCTTGAGTCGGAAACGACTAGCACGCATGTGCGGGGGAACCTTTACCTTTACCTTTTAAGTTGACTTGGTTTCCTCATCGAAATGTTTCCCCATTTGCTGTCTTATGAGTCCTATATGTAAGTAAGCGTAAGAGTGGTAGAGAGATTTCTTCTCAAGAAAGACAGTCAAAACTTTTTCTTGAAATTATCACAGAATAAGGGAGTTGGAAGAGACCTTACAGGTCGTCTAATCTAACCCCCTGCTCAAGCAGGAGACCCTATACCATTTCAGACAAGTGGCTGTCCAGTCTCTTCTTAAAGACCTCCAGTGATGGAGCACCCACAACTTCTGAAGGCAAGCCGTTTCACTGGTTAATTGTTTTCACGGTTAGGAAGTTTCTCCTTAATTCCAAGTTGCTTCTCGTCTTCATTGGTTTCCATCCGTTGTTTTTTGTCTTGCCTTCTTTATCGATCAGGGAGAATTTGCAGTCCTTTTTGGCTATTACCTATTGCCACCAAACAAACCTAGGCTATACTAACTGCATAGTGAAACTTTTTCTAATCCTAGATGATAACAATCATTAAGTATTTTCAACAGAGAAAAGAGGGCATTTTTGTGATGTTCTAAAAGGATATTCACACATGCTAATAGCTTTATAGAAACACAAAAAAGCAGCTGAGCAACCTTTTGCACAGCTTCTTTTTACAGTGGATGTTTATGTAACGGTGGGGGTTATTATTAGCAGGACTTACTGCTGAAATGCTTATGTTAAAGTCCTTGGAAGGTATATCTTGAATAACAGCTTATACCAGACATGTCAAACACAAGACCTGGGGGCCGGATTCGGCCTGCGAAGTGGTTTCATGCGGCCTGCGAAGCCATCCTGGAAACAGTGAGGGAATGGCCCCCACTGCCTTGGCCCTGGCCCAGAGACCCTCCTTCTGCCAGAGACCCTCAGATCTGTCCCACTCCTGCCCAGGCCCCCATAGGCACCCTTGGTGCGAACGATGTAGAGCTGGCCATGCCCACCCAGTAGGCCATACACACTCTAGCCACGCCCACCCAGTAGGCCACGCCCACCCTGGTCATACCCACCCGGCCCCTTGAGGGCAACCACAATGCTGATGTGGCCCTCAATGAAATTGAGTTTGACACTCCTGGCTTATACCATAAAGCTTCTGCTGGAAAAAGCAGGAGGGGTAAATGTGTGCTTTGGAGCACAATTTTAAAAATAGAAAGCATAATGCCACACTGCTTTTTTAAATGATTTAAAACACGATTCGGGAAAGAACAGAAACCAGTAGATCTGTGACCCCTTTCAGGATCCAAATGGACAGAAAGAGAGAACATGAGACAATATTATCATCATAGGTTGGGACAGTGCCTTATGGTCATGTGGCTTCCACTTCTGCTTCATGCTGACTTTGGGGGTCTGGAGTGCTACATCTTTCCGGTGCATCTCAAGAAACCTGTTCTGACTTTTCCTAATTCAGCGTACAAGAAAATAAACTTTGATCCTTAAGTCTCTTGCTTGGCTGGTGGTCTTTGCCACCAGCCAAGTGTTGGACTTGCTACTGCCTTACGGCCTATAACTTGGGTGTCTTTCTATCCCTACCTAGGACCCACATGCATTCAACAAATACTGTTGTCATCTTGGAGTTGGTAACTGACATGACAGGTGGACTAGGCTGGGTTTGGTTAGATCAGGGGTTTCCAACCGAGGATGCTCGCACCCCCTGGGGGTGCAAGACGATATTCCAGGGGATGAGAAAACTTGGGTTTTCAAAATTATAGTGTAGATGCATAATTCATTGCCATTATTTCAAACTTTTGTAAGGGGCACAAGAATATATCAGAAGCATTCTAGGGATGTGGGGTACAGAAACGTTTGGGAGCTGCTGGGTTAGATCAAAGAACTTGTATCACATTAGCTCTAGAGCCTACACCAAATGCAAGCCTAAAATCAATAAAAAGGCAAAAAGGAACAAGACAGATGTAATGGTTTTCACTGCTACACTACCATAGCATGATCTAAAGAAGTTTAGCTTGATCTAAATCCATCCATCCAGATCTATCTAAACCAGATTTGTTCATATACTGTATAAGCACACATTTAGATCCAAGCCACTAAAAAAAATTAAGCTTTAACTGGTTAGTACAAATATTACTAATTTTTCTTAGTACTCTGATGTCTCTTCTTCAGAGAACTGAAAAACCTTCTTGGATGAGAAGCAAAACATTTTCAAATTAAAAACAAACTAACAAGAAACTCCGGTTGAAAAAGCACCTTTGGGGACAATTATGATCTGGATGATTGAGAATCTCCATAGAATCTACTCTGATAGGATATAAATTAATGAAATTGTCTCTACTGACTTATTTTCATTACTATTTTGTTTCTGCTCCCTCCTACTAATTTGGCTTCTGCCCTAATTAGGGGTTCCTTCTTTACCCTTATACAGTAAGGTAAAGGTAAAGGTTCCCCCGTACATGCGTGCTAGTCATTTCTGACTCTAGGGGCCGGTGCTCATCTCCATTTCAAAGCCGAAGAGCATGACTAGACGCCAAAGGCACACGGAACGCTGTTACCTTCCCACCGTAGTGGTCCCTATTTTTCTACTTGCATTTTTACGTGCTTTCAAACTGCTTGGTTGGCAGAAGCTGGGATGAGTAACAGGTGCTCACTCTGCTACATGACACTCGGGATTCGACCTGCCAAACTGCCAACCTTCTGATTGACAAGCTCAGCGTCCTAACCCACTTTGCCACCGCGTCCCTTAATTCAAATATGTGAACAACCAGTTCTCTGTGTGGAGGCTGCTTCTGGAAGTCTATTCTGGGCCTGGGCAACAAAAAATTAGCTACCAGGCAAAGCGGCTGAATCCCACCACTGCCCTTATAGACTTATACCCTGCTACCCTTGGCTGAAGCTGTACCAGTCTTTCCGAGTAGCTAGCTAAGGTGATGTCCTCTGTACCTTTCCATTTGCAGTTAGCTGTTCCCAGAAGGGCTCTTGCCAGCTCAGCTGACTCAATCATTGGCTCCTCATGCTGGAGCCATCCTGCTGTTTGTTCCTTTGCCAGTCAACTGTACTAGCCAAACTCCAGAACACCACCGGTAGACTTATTGATTGAAGCCTGTTTAGACTTTCTCTGTCTGGATAATTCACTAACCTCTGCTGGCTGATTTGCCAGCCAAATTATCTGGGTTGGCTGCTTCTGCTTTTGCTTCATACTTTGGTTCTTGTCTTCATCACCATCTAGTTCCAGTATTTCCAGCTAGGAAACTTTGCCTGCTGTGCCTAGGGCCCTGGGATATGCCTATGTGTGCCAACCAACTTCAGCCATCCAGACTGCTTTTTCAGCCCTTCACCTCCCCATGCCTGTTCTTCCACCTTCAAAGTAAGGCATACAGGTTACATGAGGAGAATAAGGGAGTTGCATGTGCGGGACAGCATAGATATTTTGAATCATCCTTTCTCTGCCCATTTTAGTGAAGGATTGGTTTTGGGTCTCTTCTAATGCTATTGTCATGTATGTAGTCTCTACTTCTGTTTGTATCTAGAGAGGAGGCACAAAACAACATCAACCAAATAGGTGAAAAAATAAGAGAAAACCTGGTATCAGGGGGCAGAAAAAGTGTCCTTTGTTTTACCAAAAATCCCAATATGTTTTGGCCAAATATCTTTTTTTCCTTTTAATAATTGAATACAAAGAATAGTAAAAAATTAATTGATGAAACAAAATAAAACTACTGAAGAAAAATATTAACACACCCACACATTATATACATATATCAAAGTTCTACAAAGCATTTCAGTGAATGGTAGCAATCATTCATTATAATAATCCAAAATAATGCTAATAACATCTGAATATTGAGGAGTTGTGGCCATCTATTTATCTTTCCAATGCTGTCTTTAAGCAAGCAAGTCTTTAGCTACAAATAGTTTAGGAAGAATGTACCAAGTGTCAATTTCCACGGAAGAGAAATATAGTTCAAATAAATATAAATGTTAAATCTCATCAAAGTTGAGCCAATGTATGTAATAACTTCCTCCTCAAATAGAATCATAGGGGATTCTACAAATATCATTTAAATAAAACATTAATCTCACTGCCTGTCAAAAATCATCATGATTTCCTCAACCTTTTTCTATATGTATGCTATTTATTTATTTCTCAATTAACTTATTCTCAGTGGCTTACTCGGAATATAAAACAAGTTAAATCATCCACAGTCTTATTAAAATCTTGAGGAAAGCCATATAAAGCAATGTGACCTAGAAATAACAATAAATAGGCCATAAAATCAAGAAAAAATAAATTAAAAGGTAGCAGTAACTGGGCATGGATGTTAAAATCATCAGCTATTGCCATCAGTCAATTTGTGGTGAGGCTTGTTCAAAGCCAAGAGGTCTATCAGACAGACTGGAATAGCAAGAGTGCATAAAAGAACCATAAATAGTTGCCATCACTCCTAAACTGCCACCTGCTGTCATTTTCACTATTGGTCATCATTCTAGCTAATATGTTCAAGGATGGTCCTCTCCCATGATAGGAATAAGTCTGACAGAAAAGGTAGAGTCCAATGGGTGTCAAAATTGGCCAGTCATTCCATGGTGAGATTTCATCAGAATTAAACCCAGAAACCTTATTGAACAGATTTACATCCCAGAAATGTGTAAAGGGCACACAGGCTACACCTGGTGACCACGGCTCTCATTTTAGAGCCAGTTGTGATCCTCACACCATGTCACTCATGAGTGTAAAATCTAATTGGAGGGTCAGCAGGAAATGTCCTTAATAAAGTTCTCAAGAAACAATCCAAGATGGTGTTAGAGCACAAGGCCAATCCCTGCTTACCCATCACCCTGTAGACCCATAAAAACAGGTCAGACCACCAGAAATTCTTTGTTTCCCTTCTGAGGCTAAGAGGGTTTTCCCTGGATGGCAATGTTGAAGATGGATTGTACAAAGTGGGCCACATTTCATTCTACCATCAAGTCCCTCTCTCACTCCTGTAATGTTTCACATGAACACCATCAGCTGTTGCTTTCTCTAAACAGAACACAATCAAGTGCTGCCATTCAGCGACATCTCCCTGTGGTTATTGATTTATGCAAACCCCCCTGCCTTTTCAATCAAGTCAAGTGCCACAATAGTGGCACAACTGTCTGGCAATGTGGTGAATGAGGCAAGAATGTGCATGGTGAAAAACCATTATCAGACCAAACATTTCATTTGCAGATACTCTTTCCCATCTGGCAAAGGCTCCTATGATGCCCACTGGAAATGTAGCAGCCCCAGGAACTAAAGAAGCTCCTTGGATGAGTAGCAAAATGTTTTCAAAAGAAAAAAAATCAAGAAAGTTCAGTTGCCTTTTGGAAAAAGTACTTTTGGGACAACCATGACCTGCATGATGGAGAATCTTTATTGACATTTGCCCCAGGAGGGGTTCTGCTGGCAATGAGAAGAGGGGAAAGATACCCTTCCCCAGTGGCGTAGCGTGGGTTGTCAGCACCCGGGGCAAGGCAAGTAATTTGCGCCCCCTAACCCGTGGATTTTAGCACTCGAGTCTGCACTGTCCCTCCCCCAGATAGTCCCTCGCTCTGTCTCCGCACCGCACTGCACGCCTGGCACCCCCCCTCCACAGTGGGCGGCGACCCGGCGGCTCGGATCGGATTTGCACAGCCAGCACTGCAGTGAGAGAGAATGAGTGAGCCAGGCAGGGGCAGAGAGCTGCGAGTGCGAGCGCGCCCCCCCCAGATGTTGCGCCCGGTGCAGCCAGCCCCCCCTGCACCCCCCACACTACGCCACTGCCCTTCCCAGACCCATCTCCAGAATCTCAGCTGAAGATGCCCTACCAGAGTATGAATGTATCTTTTTTAAAATAAAAAAATCAAAATCAGGGGCATAGAAAAAGATATAAGATATAAGTAATAAAAAAGATTGCTTCAAGCATCCTCCTAAACTACAATAAGTAGGAGATGGGTGTAACACCTGTAATTAGCTTTGCCACAGGAAAAAAAGAAACAGCAGTTAACGTACATGCATCTATAGCAAGGCCTGTTAAAGCTGCCTGCTAATGACTTTATGCCACATTGTACCAGTGTATACCACACTGAACACCGAGCACCTTGTCTTTAGCTTCAAAAATAATTCACAATCCATTAAGTTGTTTCACCATAGAAACAGCTGCCGCAGTTTGGGCTATCTGCAATTATTTATTTGTTTGATATTGCTTGTGCTTGATATTTTGACACTATTGCAGTGTTAATAAACATGCACTGAAATTGTTTTTGTTTGGGGAATACTCTTGAAGAGAGGCATGTTTGTTGTCACTTGTGTGAGGAAAACATCAGTGTTGGCTTGTGGAACAAAATAATCATTTAAAAAGCATCATAAATCTTGAATGGAAACTGCCTAGGTAAGAAAGTTCCCTCAATTTATTCTCATATGGTGAAGTCCGGGCCAAACACAGGCAGTCCTGGTGTTACAGTGGCAATCCCAGAAGTCCCCAGGATTGTGTGGGTCATTAAGCAGGAAAAGGCTGGAATCCCAGGCAAGGAGTGTGGTAAGAGCTGCAGGCAAGCACTAAGAAGCTGTGATGGCACAGTGGTTAGAATGCAGTACTGCAGGCTAACTCGCTGCTCACTGCCAGGAGTTTAATTCTGACTGGCTCAAGGTTGACTCAGCCTTCCATCTTTCCAAGGTTGGTAAAATGGGGCCCAGAATGTTGGGGACAATATGCTGACTCAGTAAACCGCTTAAAAAGGGCTGCAAAGCACTGTATATAAATCTAAGTGTCATTGCAATGGAGTGTGGGCAGGCTGGCAAATGGGACACTAAGGAATGCGGGAAGGTGAGGAATGCTGCAGATGGGCACACCCTATAGAGTGTGGGTGGGCAAGGGGTGCTGCAGAGTGGGGATCCACAGGAGAAAAAGCAGCAGGGGCGACTCATAGGACCAATTTGAATTTTGCCTGAAAGCTCCCCCATTGATTTTGCTTGTAGGAAGCCGGTAGGGAAGGTTGCAAATGTTAATCACAAGACCATGCTCATTGCAATATCCTAATCATGAAACAGGCATTCAAGCGAAGCGCTCAGATCAGGATTTTCATGAGCCAGACAAACACCTTTAACCCTTATGCATCATCTGGCGTCATTCATTCCTGGGACCAGATAGATAGATAGATAGATAGATAGATAGATAGATAGATAGATAGATAGATAGATAGATAGATAGATAGATAGATTTGCTATGCTGTAAGAGTAGATTTCTCTTACCTCAATTTGTATAGAACAGGGCTTTTCAACCTTTCACCCATTGCACCACTTTGAGGATATGGCAACATCCAAGTACCACCAGTCACCTAGCGAGGTGTCAAAAACTTGATGACAAAAAAAGGAAAAAGTGATGAAGTACAGATAGTCCTCAACTTACAACAGTTTGCTTAGTGGCTGTTCGAAGTTTCAGTGGCACTGAAAAAGTGTCCCCCAAGCCACAGCCAAGCAAGACACCTGCCTGCCCACCCAGTGGTGCTCTTCCTCCTGTCTGAGGTTTTCATTGTTGTGAGCATTTCTGTTGAGGATTGGCAGTGGGGGTGGGGTGGAGGGTGTTTGGTTTTTATCCCCCCCCCCCTCTGCTGGGTGGTTGCATCAGGTTTTGGTCACTTCACATGACGCTGGGACACTGTGACCATCATAAATATGAATCAGTTGCCAAGCATCTGAATGTAAATCAGAAGACCCTGGAGATGCTGCAACATTCCAGCTGATCGTTGCTTCTTCTGGGCTCAGAAGTGCCAGGATCAGCACTGAGCTCCAGCTGGAGCCTGGCGCTGATCCTAGTACTTCTGCTGAGCCCTGACAGCCCTGAAGAAGTGTTGATCCTGGCGCTTTCGCTGAACCCTGACAGCCCTGCAGCTCCAACCATCTCTCACTCAGGCTTGTGCAGTGCTGCCATCGGTTCAGCTCATTCTCCTCCCCCACTACCACTTTTCTAGGATGGTCGCGTACCACCTGCCAGGTGCCAATGTACCACAGGTGGTACCTGTACCACTGGTTGAAAAGCCCTGGTATAGAAGGTTTCAATATTTGCGCTATGTGTGCTATATATTTGTTCCCAATAAATTGTCAAATGCTTGTTAATTGATAATTCATACACAATCATCTCACATATTTGTTAACAAGTGTCACTGATTGTTATTATTTAGAGTTTATTTTTGTACTTCTGGGATATGCAAGTCTGGCTTTCTAACTTAGACAATTTAGGTTCCAGAAGATTTGCTGCTGTGTCATACCTCAGTGTGTAGCCATTATCTCAGTAATAGCATCTTTGGTTTTTGTCCCATCCAACTGTGTGACTTTGCATTTGTTTCTGCTGAAATTATTCTTTCTGCCTTCCATCCATTCTTCCAGTTTATGAAACCTGACCCTCTCTTTTTTAAGTGTTTCTTGTACTCTCACCTTTGTGTCACATGGACATCTGATAATAACCTTTTATACATCCTCACCCAAGACATTTATAAATAAGCTGAACAACACTGAGCCGAGTGACAACCCTGAGTATGTCACTGCACCCTTCTCTTCAGCTTGATCATACCCACTGCTTATGGTTGTTAGCTGCTATGGTGAACCAGTTCTGTTTCCATTTTCATATCATTTTCATCATATAAGGATCATAAATTTCTTTGCAACTCCCTTTATGGCTTTTTAAAATCTATCACAAGATCTCACTTTGTCTCAAGACACTTCCATTTAGTTTCTTCTGACTCTACTTAATTTGTCCCCTATTTTATGTGACTTGAACTCTTCTGTTTACACACACTTTGGTGATTGTGGGTTGTGTCTTGCTTTTCAGTATCCAAGCCATTTTTCAAATGCTAACTTAGCTTATAAGAAGTTGGTTGAAATTAACAAATAATTCTCACTAGCAAGATAACTAATTATAAAAGAAGGCCAACACTGATGACAATTTGTTCCCCACCCCATTGGATAGAATTCAAAGCATTGTTGCTTAACTTACTTTTATTGTAACTGTGCACATTCCAATACATAATGTAATGTATTGAACTTTTGTATATGTTATAAGTGTTTGCTCTTGTTGCACTACTTGCTAATTGCTTGCATTCAATTGCTAAGTGCTAGTTCACATGTATGTCATAACGGTTGCTAGCCAGCCCAGACTGGTTGTCTCCAGCCGGCTAAGTAAGTCTTGGGGTGGGAAACCTATGCTTCAAACCTATTGGTTGCTTCAAACCTATTGACTGCCGCCTATCGGCCAACCGTATAAATATCTGCGCAGCAGCTCCCTTGTTACTTCTGTTTGTTCTGACCTTCAATAAAGCATTTTGCTGTTTTGAACCTTCCATCTCACTCAATGCCTGCAAAGTACTGCCTACACAACATTCGCGACTAAGGTGGGATGTGCTGCTTCATTGTAAGAGCCTGAAGTCACTAGGGGGTGAGACCAGCACAGAGCCTAGTAGGGAACAGCATTTACCCCCCCCCCTTGGTCTGCCTAGCAAGCCATGCTGGAGACCACCCGACTGTGAGGACCAGTCCCAGGGCCTCCGCAGAAGCCAGCAGCACAAGGCAACACAAGACACGAGACACAAAGACTTCTCACCCTGGCAAAGGTTGGAAAGCTCGAAGAATTAGATGTGATGCACCCAGAGAGATGGTTGTCCTACATTTCCTGCATAGAGAACTACCTATGTGCAAATCAAGTCAGTGAAGATGGGCTGAAGGCCGCGACCTTCCTCTGTGTGTGTGGCCCAGCCACCTTCGATATAACAGAGAACTTGGTTGCCTCAGTGCTGTTGGAAACCATCATGTATGCAGACCTAAAGAAGAAGCTGTGCGACCATTTTGAACCAAAGCTTTCAGTGATAGCATGGAGGCCTGCCTTCAAACAACACGAACAACAACCCAGTGAGTCGGCAACAGAATTCATCATTGCCACACATGGAGCCCGATCCAGCTCCAGCTGCACGCATTTTAGCAATTCAAGACTTGCCAGAGTTTCCCCTACATGCGGGAAATGTTGCTGCAGAAACAGCAGCCAACAAAATCCTAAGTCATGTGTTGGTTTGGATTCACAGAGGGTGGTTGGAAAATAGTGGGGGCCCCAAGTTCCAGAGTTTTTTCAGTCAAAGAAATGAGCTTTTGGCTCACAAGGGGTGCATCCTTTCAGGCAGCAAGGTCATAGTCCCCAGTTCACTCAGGCCCAGAGTTCTCCAGTCTCTGCATGAAGGCCATCCAGGTATCGTCCGGATGAAGGCACTGGTGAGGAGCTACCTCTGGTAGCCAGGGCTAGATAAAGCTATTGAGGCCCAAGTACACAGCTGCTACATGTGTCAACACTCCAGACCAGAGATGCTGCAGGCCCCTGTCCACCGATGGCAGGAAACGCACACACCATGGTCAAGAATCCACATAGATTTTGCCGGGCCATTTCAGGGACAATTGTTTTTAATAGTGGTCGATAGCCACTCTAAATGGTTGGAGGTGGTTCCAATTTCCAATATGACTACTGCAAGGACCATCCAGGTGTTGTGGTCACTGTTTGCAACTCATGGGCTTCCAGACATCTTAGTCTCCAATAATGGAGCCCAGTTCACCACATCAGAATTCCAGGCCTTCCTCAGGGCCAATCTCATTAGGCACACCACATTGGCTCCTTTTCACCCATCGTCAAACAGGCAAGCAGAACGGATGGTTCACACAACAAAAGAATCCCTTAAATGCATTACTACAGAGGACTGGCACCACGGGCTGGCTGACTTCTTGTTATGCCAGCATAAAACGCCTTATACGGCTACTGGCAAGAGCCCCACAGAGCTGCGCTGGGGCAAGAGACTAATAACAAAACTGGACAGATGCACCCTGATAGAGTAACCTCCGACACGGCATACCCAAAGGCACCTAGGCATTTACAGGTGGGAACTGGGTTTGGACTCAGAACTATGGGAAAGGGCAGTTGTGGGTACTAGCAAAAGTTGTTAAAGTGTCAGGACCACTCTCCTGTGAGGTGGTCATGGAAGATGGGCGAGTCATTTGCCAACATGTCGATCAGTTGCACCAGCGACTAGCAGAACAGTCATTGGCTCAGGACTTCCAAGGGAAGCAGACCGGGAGCCCACAACATCACACTTCAAAAGAGCAGTTCAGACACTCTGAGACATTTTGCGTGACAGAGAACGGGGACGGGGCCATAAAAGCACTTCCCCTGACCAGACTGCAGGGGCTGGACAGTCACCCAACACCCAGCAGCACCCATGCTGATTTAGCAGCACTGTTAGACTTTGGGCTAGGCCAACCAGGACAGGCCAACCAAAGGGACTTGAGCTGTTTTGACTCCACCAAACCACAGAGCCTGGGTCTACCAAGCACGGCAGATGAACTGGTAGACCAGGAGATTCTGGCAACCCCTCAACGCTCTGAATGAGCCTGAAGACCCCCCAAATATCTTCAAGATTTTGTAACCAAATAATTGTCTGTTCCATCCAGGGGGAAGGGTTGTAATATATTGGACGTTTGTATATGTTGTGTTTGCTCTTGTTGCACTGCTTGCTAATTGCTTGCATTCAATTGCTAAGTGCTAGTTCACTTGTATGTTGTAACGGTTGCTAGCCGGCCCAGATTGGTTGTCTCCAGCCGGCTAAGTAGGTCTTGGGGCAGGAAACCTATGCTTCAAACCTATTGGTCACTGCCTATTGGCCAACTGTATAAAGAGCTGTGCAGCAGCTCCCTTGTTGCTTCTGTTTGTTCTGACCTTCAATAAAGCATGTTGCTGTTTTGAACCTTCCATCTCACTCAATGCCTGCAAAGAACCAGCTACACAACACATAATATCTGGGATAAGTCTGCATTTGCAATGAACTGTTCACTCATTTTAATTATATAGCAACAGTCTTCTTTGTTGAATTGTAACATGTGCTTTTAAAGACTTCCCTCTGCTGAAAAGTACTTTTTTCACTGCCTTCCACAATACACATTTTGAAATAAAAGCCTTTCATAATGGCTTTGGAATTGAACAAACTCCTTGAGGTTGTAGGTTCAAATCTGTTTCAACTGAACTTCTCCTAATTCAGGTTAGTAAGTACATAATGATTTCTGGTTCACACAGTACTTCAAATATCCATTTCTCATTGTAGTATTGAATTTGAGAAAATTCCTATGCAAGCATTAAGTCTTTATACTTTTTTAAAAAACAACTCTATAATCCTTTGCATTGGGGCAGAGTCAGGGTGACTGAATGGACCTGAGCATTTACTGGCTGTATGCCCTTCCTGACGCCTATTTGGAGGTTGCAGTAGATATTTTCTCTTTGCATGCAGAGAGAGAAATATCTAAAGCTACCTAGAATTGAACTCACAACCTCCTGATTGTGAGGAGAGAGCTCCATATCTAGGCCATCACAAGTCTTTATACAATTAACTTTTGTAAAATTAAAACTAATGATATCTGATTCCCCAAAAAGCAGACATTGAGACAAACCAAGCCTAAGAAGTTGGACTCATCTGGTTGAATTCTAAATCAATGAAGAAAAGGTCCAGACCTTGTAAAGTTCTATCAAATCTCCTTTCAGATATCTTTTCTAAAAGCTAAACATATCCAGTTCCCTCAATCTCTTTTTGTTGTTTTCAATCCAAAACATACACATATTAATTTACAATTTGACTTTCCATATGGCACATGAAAACAATCAATTCAAAATAATAAAAACATCAAAATGTCAAAGACATCCAGTAAATATAGTTCTTTACACAATGAAGTTATAAAACATAATAAAGACCACTGAGTCTACAATCAATAAAACAACAAAACCAATTAAATATATAATATGATACCTACCAAAATTGCCAGTCTTTAAAAAAATCAATTGAATAAAAAATCCATAAATAATAAAATATAAATGTCAGTGTGGTACCTAATTGGTAAAGGATCAGGTTCTGCAGTATTGCACAAGCCATGGTCAGCTACATCTGTACACTGAACTGAAATAAAAATGTTGCTCACCCTTTCTTTGCTCTTTTAAATTGGGTGTGGTTGATGCTGGACTTCTAGGAGATGGATCCTGAAAAATGCTTAGCTGGAAAGAGCCTGATGGGAAAAACAACAAATTTAAAATAAGGCTCTAGGAATCACCCAGGATGATGTGCAAGAAGTAAGAGAAGAAACAAGAGATGGAGTGTTGCCCCACAAAGGTCTAAACAGCAAACTCAAATGTTTATGTAAGACCCTTTCCCTTATGTGGAAGAATAGAATAGAATAGAATAGAATAGAATAGAATAGAATAGAATAGAATAGAATAGAATAGAATAGAATGGAATGGAATGGAATGGAATGGAATGGAATGGAATGGAATGGAATGGAATGGAATGGAATGGAATGGAATGGAACGGAACGGAACGGAACGGAACGGAACGGAACAGAATAGAATTCTTTATTGGCCAAGTGTGATTGGACACACAAGGAATTTGTCTCTGGTGCATAAGCTCTCAGTGTACATACAAGCAACAGGTCATAATCATAATAATCATGATCATAATCATCACAAAAATACAGTCATCATAACTCATAAGATACAACACTTACTGATAGTCATAGGATACTAAATAAGCAAACAACATAAATCATATTAGGATACTAAATAAAACAATATAAATCGTAAGATACAAGCAAAGTTATAGTCATAAGAAGATAAGGAGATAGGTAATAGGAAAGATGAGAAGAATAATAGTAATACAGACTTACTAGGTAATTTGACAGTCTTGTGGGAATTAGTTGGAGCTACTGTACAGGTAATTTTCCTTAATTAGGGTCATTGGGATTGGAATACCCTAAGTCAGTGGTGGGATTCAAATATGTGAACAACTATTTCTCTGTGTGGATGCCACTTGCAGAAGTCCATTCTGGGCCTGAGCAACCAAAAATTAGCTACCGGTTCTGCCGAAGTGGTGCAAACCGGCTGAATCCCACCACTTCCCTAAGTGAAGCATTCGTATAGTGTGATATCATATGACCCTGTTGCTTTGTGACAGCAGTTCCTGCAGTCCCCAACTGATGATGATGTTATCCATTCAGTTGTGTCCAACTGTTGACAATTCTATAGGCAGGGCTTTTTTTCTCATAGAACGCTCAGAACGGAGTTCCGGCACCTTTTTTGGATGGAACCTTGTAGGGTAGGCAAGGAGGGTTGTATGACGTATGTGAGTTCCGGCACCTTTTTCTTTTACAAAAAAAGCACTGTCTATAGGCCAGGTCTCTTCAGTTTTTCTGATATTGCAAGACTTCTGGGAGTTGTAGTCCACAGTCACCATCATTAATTGAATCACTGTGGGTCATTAAGGGAGGACTTGAAAATATGACTGTAATTTCTGACTTCCTGACAGCTTTGTAACTGACTTTGCTTGTGGGAAGCTGGACATGACATTGCAAGTCATTAACATGAGACTGCAAGGGCATTTCAATGCCAAAACTTTCAGAACTGGTTGTCAGTACCACTCGTTCAGTGCTGCCACAAGTTTGAATAGTCACTGAATGAGTTGTCATTAAATGAGAATCATCTATATAGGAGAACCAGAGAAGCTATTTGTGGAAAGTGCATATTTGTGAACCCAGTTCAGGGAGAAAGGACTTCACTGACAATGTCTAACAATAAATTGCTATTGTAGACCTGCCACAAAATAAAGAGAGTCCACACCACTTATCAAATTGTTATTGTTCCTTGAGTCACTAACTTTTAAAAGATGGTACAATATTATGCAGCTTAACTTGTTTAAGTATCTAAGAGAATAACATATTAGATTTTTTTTTTCCTCTCAAAATTATCTTGTCTCATGTAATAAAAATTCTGTTGGGAAGAATAAGGGATGTTAAGTTTGAATTTAGAAATAAGGAAAGATGTTTGTCAGATAGATGGGATGCATACAATAATACTGATTTTTAATTTTCTCCTCTAAAATTTAACTTTTTGTTGTTGTTGTTGTTATTAGCTGCAAAGTCGTGTCCGACCCATCGCGACCTTATGGACAACGTTCCTCCAGGCCTTCCTGTCCTCTACCATCTTCTGGACTCCATCTAAGCTCACGCCTACTGCTTCAGTGACTCCATCCAGCCACCTCATTCTCTGTCGTCCCCTTCTTCTATTGCCCTCAACCGTTCGTTACCAGCATTAGGCTCTTCTCCAGTGAGTCCTTCCTTCTCATTAGGTGGCCAAAGTATTTGAGGTTTAGCTTCAGGAACTGGCCTTCTAAAGAGCAGTCAGGGTTGATTTCCTCTAGGACTAACCGGTTTGATAGCCAATTGTAAAAATAATAACTAGCACTCAGCAAAAAGCAATACATTCTGGGACCACTTAAAAATTTGTTGCATATTTTCATCACATGCACACTAATAAACTTCCATGAGCACGATCAGAAATTATAACAGCAGCTATATCACATAGAAACAAAAGAATGAGAAAATCAGGAGATAATCTAGCTCAGGGGTATCAAACTCACAATATTCTGTGACATGTCATGACATATCATGACTTTTTTGCCATTACCAGCAATAGGGTGGGCCTGGTTTCGCTATGATGCATCCAGCCTGTGGGCCAGCAGTTTGACACCCCTGATCTAGCTAAAATAAATTTCTATGTGGTAAGAAATATTTGCACTGAGGGAGATTAATAGTAGGTTAAATAGAAAGATTATTTTAAATTAAATTTACAGGATTAAATTCAAACATGTAATTAGCAAAGTATCATGAACCTATTAATATAATTTCAGTGATGGATAAAAAAACGGATTCAGGTTTATTTCATCTCAATCTAGAACATGCCTACAAAGTTAGTTACATTAAAGTGCTTTAGTTATTAAAAATAGCCTCTCCATCTGATTCCAGTGTGAAAGAAAGGGAAAGAAAGAGTTTTTTCTTTTTCTTTTTTAAAGGATCATCTTTAATAAAGACCAAATTAAAGAGAAATGAAAAAAAGGAGAGAGGGAGAAGAAAGAAAGAAAAAATAGGAAAGGGTGTAGCTATTAAAGATGTAAAGAAATTACAAATTGTAATCTTTATCTGTAAACAAGATCATACAGAAGTAAATAAATGTATAATTAAGAGCCATTAAAAAAATAAAGTCTTAATACCAGTAGAACCAACAGCAAAATATTAGAAAGAAAAAAAATTATCTCCAAGATTCAACAAGAACTTAAAGAAATAAGATGTTTCTCAGTTTTCACTAATGATGATTTAAATTTGGAATACCATTTGATAATTTCAGAACAAAGGTAGGCTGAAACCTCATTTAGTAATTAAGATTGAGTGAAAAAAATTACAAACCCATAGTAGAAGGGGAATTAACTATCGGTAATATTGTTTATTTCTCAGTCAAGACACTCAGTCCAGTCCTGAAATCAAATTTGCATTTTCTGACACATTAGACCATACAAATGGATGTGAGGTCCCAATATAACATAGTTATTCTTAACTAAAGCGACTTCATCATCTTCAAAGGAATTTTTGAGCTAAAAGGTGAGGAAGGAGGCAACCAAAGTTTGTCCATAAGGTTTGGGTCAAGGAAACGACCTCTTGAAGAGAGGAACTTGGAAGCATTGGCCTCTTGAAGTTTCAAAGTTAGAAGCATTGGCTGGTGTGCCACTGTGAGTTATGATCTTTTCTGGGCCATAAGATTTTACAAAAGTGATTCAGGGCCTTTATTATCTGACATTTGCAGTGAGCTATAGGGCAGTAAGGGTGAAGGTTGTTCTCCAAGCTTGTGGATGTTTTCTGAACATTTTGTTACCAGGCTAGGTAACATCTTCAGTGGAGTTTAGGAGTTTAGGAGACACTCCACTGAAGATGTTACCTAGCTTGGTAACAAAATGTTCAGAAACCAACCCACAAGCTCAGAGAATGAATCTTGACTGCATCCTGAAACTGAGCTATAGATATTCTCACCTCTCCTGTTTAACATCTATATGAAGCCGCTAGGTGAGATCATCCGTGGTTTTGGAGTGGGATATCATCAGTATGCTGATGACACCCAGCTTTTCATCTCGACCCCAAACCACACCAGTGATGCCCTTGACGTGATGTCCCGTTGCCTGGAAGCGGTCCGGGTCTGGATGGGGAGGAACAGGCTTCAACTCAACCCGGACAAGACTGAATGGCTGTACATACCGGCATGTCAGGAAAGAGCCTTGGTGGAGCAGTGGGCTAATGCCTCCTTAAGTAACACCAGCTGCCTGCAATTAGTGCAGGTTCACATCCCACCAGGCTCAAGGTTGACTCAGCCTTCCATCCTTCCGAGGTAGGTAAAATGAGGACCCAGATTGTTGGGGGCAATTAAGCTGACTTTGTAATAATGCCACTTGGGGGTGTGTGAAAGCCCTAACAAGCAGGCATATACATAGAATGAAGGCTACTGCTAAGCTTGTAAGCCGCCCTGAGTCTTTGGAGAAGGGCGGGATATAAATGGAATAAAAATAAAAATAAATAAATAAAAATAAATTCAGACTATTCCATCTCTTAATATTGGGGGCGAGTTATTACCCCCCGTAGATAAGGCTCGCAATCTGGGTGTCCTCTTAGATTCACAGCTCTCCTTAGAAGATCATATAGGAGCTGTGACTAGAGGGGCCTTCGCCCAGGTTCGTCTGGTGCACCAGTTGCGACCCTATCTGGACCTGGATGCCTTGCGTACAGTCACCCATGCACTTGTGACCTCTTGTCTAGACTACTGCAATGCTCTTTACATGGGGCTGCCCTTGAGAACCACTCGGAAGCTTCAGCTGGTACAGAGTGCAGCTGCACGAGTTCTTTTGGGGGTCTCCCGATACTCCCATATTACACCTCTGCTCCGTGAGCTGCACTGGCTTCCAGTTGCCTTCCGAGTGAAATTCAAGGTGCTGGTGATGACATACAAAGCCCTACATGGCATGGGTCCGGATTACCTGCGGGAGCACCTACTGCCGGCGTCAACGTCCCTCCGTCCGGTACGTTCCCACAGAGAGGGCCTCCTCAGGGTACCACCGGTCAGAGAATGTTGGCTGGTGACCCCCAGGGGGAGAGCATTCTCGGTGGGTGCACCAATCCTTTGGAACCGCTTACCAGCTGAACTCCGGATGGCCCCTGACCTTCGCTCCTTCCACCGTGATCTAAAAACTTATCTATTCGAACAAGCCGGCCTGGCCTGATGGATTTGGGTTTTAAAATTATTTAACTAATGTATTCTTATTTTATTGCCATGTACACCGCCCTGAGTCCTTCAGGAGAAGGGCGGTATATAAATCAAATAAATAAATAAATAAATAAATAAATAAATAAATAAATAAATAAATAAATAAATAAATAAATAAATAAATATTCACCACTATTGCAAATATATGGCAGTGTTTCTGCTGGCTGAAGTATTCTGGGAATTAAAGTCCACACATCTTAAACTTGCTAAGTTGGGAAACGCTGATATATGGGACCGATCTTGAAGGCAGTTTGGAAACTACAGCTGTCCATTTTCTAACCATTTGCTGGCTGAAAGCCCCTTGGTACAAAATACAGCTGTCCATTTGCTGACTGGACATGTTACAGAATAGCATACAATAGCAGAAGGTTTGGTAGACAGACATGGTGCCTCCAAAAATATTCACATTAAACGTTAATACTTTCAGAATACAACATGGACTCAATACTAAATGTACGCCAGTGCTACTGAAGAAAATATGCATACTCAAAATTTCCCTAAATAAAGAAAAATGAATACACTGACAATGTTTATTATCATATATTTAACTTGATTATTTTGTCTAACTTTGTAGAACATTTTATTTGAAGTACTGCAAAACCTGAAAAGAAAAATGTTAAATCTATATATTTTGATTATATTGGTTGTATGTTGGCTTTACCTTGAATAATTATCCAATAGATCTTCTTTTTTAATTACATTTAAATGTTTAGAGTTGGCTATCTCCAGCTTCATTACAAACCAGTGTATGCAGGGTCACTGAAAGATTAGGGTGGAGAAAATGTGGGAATATATATCATTTTGATGAATTTTGTTGATTAGAAATTCACTCTCACATACAACCAATTTACAATGTCCTTGGAACAGTGCATATTAATGGGATCTTTGTCACTCTTAAAAAACGTTAGCAAGAAATATTTCAAAAAGAAAGCCTTAAACCAAGGGGGGGGAGGAGAGAGTTGCTGGCAGTATAATTGTTGAATAATGTGTACCTGAATAATTTTATTTTACAGAATGTCCTGTTTCAAACATTTTGCCGGGCTCAGCAGGGTTATAGACACTGTCTAGAAGCCTTCAAGCACATCCCAAATATTTAATTCTCATTCTGTCATCTTGCCACAATTGAAATGTTTCGAGTTTTAAACGGAATCATCTGACGACTCCATAATCACCAAGCCTCTTTTTTAAAAAAATATTTTTATTGTGAAGCCTATCCATTTGGAGATTGCGCAAAACATTTGACAGAGAAATTCACAGCATGCCAAAAGCATGAATATTTTAAATTATTGACTTTGTCAAGGTTAAACAAGCTGCTACTAAAGCTTCTCCTTGCTTAGTCCTGTTTCACTGGCAGTTCAATAGAAAGACTGTGTTCATCAATGTAAAGGAGTGGTTGCTCCAATGTGATTCATTTTTCACTTAAATTTGTTAGATAAAATTAGGTTTAAGAACAAAATGGGCAGTTCTGGTTGGTGGGAGCCTCCTTAAAGATAGTTGGGATTCAGAGGATTTTTGAACAGTCCACTCTCGGCATCTCACAAAGTTACTTGCCTTTCCAGGGACACTTGGAAAGCTTCATAAGGCTTTGTTGTTGCAATGTGGTGGTGGCTCTGGCTATACAATCCTTAAAATACAGGTAGACCTCAAGTTATGACTGGTTGCTTAGCAACCAGTCAAAATTATGACCAAATTTACATGCCATGGTGGTGCAGTAGTTAGAATGCAGTATTGCAGGCTAACTCTGCCCACAGGCTAGAGTTCGATCCTGGCAGGGCTCAAGGTTGATTCATCCTTCCATCCTTCCGAGGTCGGTAAAATGAGGACCCAGATTGTTGGGGGCAATATGCTGACTCTGTAAAGTGCTTAGAGAGGGCTGTAAAGCACTCTGAAGTGGTATATAAGTCTAAGTGCTATTGCTATTGCTAAGTGGAAAGATTGAGGGCAAGAGAAGAAAGGGACAACAGAGAATGAGGTGGCTGGATGGAGTCACTGAAGCTATAGGTGTGAGCTTAAATGGACTCCAGAAGATGGTACAGGAGGTCCATGGGGTCACAATGGGTCGGACACGACTTTGCAACTAACAACAACAACAACATTGCTAAGTGCTTTTGCTATTGCTATTACTATGTCACCCACCCCAAGGACTTTACAACTCAGTTCTGAAGTTCCAATAACTGTCCCTTTCTGCCCCCACCTCCACCCCCACAGTAACATGACTACATTTTTGGCATTTGCAGTATCCTGTGGTCATGTGATCATGATTTATGTTTCTTGCCAAAAACCAGCATTTGCTTTCCAATTTTCAGCAGTGCTTCAGTTAAAGAGTATGACAAGAAAGGTCACAAAATTAAGTCAATGACATGGGCAGGCTCCATCAGCCAAGGACTACCACTATGGTTTTATTGTTTCTTTGGACATAAGATGAGATTGATATTTTGTTGTTGCCTGCAAACTGGCAGTTTATATATCTTCCCTGCTTTGTTACTTCATAAGTGACTGCATAAGTAGATATGTAGATATATATTTAAATGTGTAATAGATATTTCCATTCATTATTAGATCCAAAAATGAATTGAAATCCCCAGTTACAATTAATTGGTCCACCCGTAAATCAAAAAGATTTGCAAATCAACTATAAGCAATATATCTGGTTGTAGCATAAACATTTATCTACGCCAGACAATTATAGGCACAAGAACAGAACAGAACAGAACAGAACAGAACAGAACAGAACAGAACAGAACAGAACAGAATAGAATAGAATAGAATAGAATAGAATAGAATAGAAAAGAAGCTGGAAGGGACCTTGGAGGTCTTCTAGTCTAGCCCACCGCTCAAGCAGGAGAACCTATATCATCATCTGAGACAAGTGACTGTCCAGTCTCTTCTTAAAAACCTCCAGTGATTAAGCGCCCACGATTTCTGAAGGCAAGCTGTTCCACTGGTTAATTGTCCTCACTGTTAGGAAGTTTCTCCTTATCATTCATACTGATATTTTGCCAGAGTCCTCCTCCTCTATAAAGTTTAACATTTTCTTACTACTATCACTCCTCAAGCCATTTTTGAATTTTCCATTTAGATCAATTTTACCCTCTTTCTAAGTAAAATATATTTTTCATCAGGAAGAATGTGAGTTTCTTGCAGAAAATAACTTGCCTTCAAACACTTGAAAGTTTCTTCTTTTACATATACCTCCCAGCTCTTTAACATTCCATGATATAATAATTGCAGCATTTAAATAAAAATATACAATTTTCTAAATAAAACAATTGGCATTCCTAGGTTATAGACAAAACAAATCCCTAAAATTTAATTATTTAAAACACTAAGGCTTGTCCTTACTTATCACGACAACTTTAAAGTCCGTGATACTGGGGAGGGGGGGGGAATTGTGAAAAGGAAAAAATACAAGTTGAATATGGCTACAAACTTTACAATAGTCTTTCAAAAACAACAACAACCCACATTTACATGCAGAATAAGTGTGCCCTTTTGTTCCTTGTTCCTTTCTTGAATTTCTTAGATCCTTGTCTACTGGCAGAGTTACATTTCTATCACAAGTCAGTCTAGTTGAATTGCCCGTTGTCACTATCACATGCCTCTGTGAAGGATTAATTATATAATGCAGAGAGGTCTCCCCAGTATCTTCTAAGTGGTTGTCTAAGTGGTTTACAATAAACTCCCATGACAATAACACTTGTTTTTCTTTTCTTGCTTATAACCAAATATTCTCAACAGGCTTTCTATCTCTGCTTTGCGAATATCTGCACAGGCATCTGCTTTCTTTACTCTCAGTGCCCTTTCTATTTATTTATTCATGAATTTCATTCATTGAGCTTATATGGCCACCCACTTGCAAAACCTGGGCTGCTAACAAGGTTAGAAAACATAATGCAAGTGCAACAAGAGGGAAATAAATCACATACAGGAAACCTTCAACTTACAGCGGTGCGTTTAATGATGGCTCAAAGTTGCAACGGGAAAAGTAATTTACTACCAGTCCTCGCACTTATGACCATTGCACCACCTCTGTGGGTACGTGATCACAGTTTGGGTGCTTGGCAAACCAGCTCACATTTATGGCCCGTTGTAGCCATAAGATCAGGTGATCATGGTTTGTGACCTTCCCCAGCAGTTTCTGACAAAAGCCACCAATTGTGGAAGCTGGATTTGCTTAACCACCGCATGATTGTTTTAACGAAGGTAACAAATGATGATAAAATCATGATGACCCACTTTGCAACCATACTGACTTACAATGAAATTCTGGTCGCAGTTGTCGTACCTGTACTACATTGGGACAATCACAAAATTCAAATATTTTCATTTATGGTGAGATTAAATGCCAGAGCACATCTCTCTGCCTGGCTTTTACTTTCCAGGGAACTAGAGAGCATCTCTTCTGATAGGCTTACTACTCGTCCATTCTTTCTCTGGGCTGAGATTCCTTTTATCTGACAATTGCCCTGGCTGAGGCTCTTTCTCCTCCTCCTGTCTGTCAAGGATATTCTCCCCAGTCCATTATAAATTGGAAAACACCATTTAAAACCTCCTATCGTATACCTGAATTAAGCACAAGGGCATTATTTCAACACGTATCAACGCCTTCGCTGCTAAACCTGTCCAGAAGCTGCTGAGCACAAACTACTCAGTAACAAGTTATTTACTTTGAGTTATATCATCTCCTAACTATTCACCACCCTACTGCCTGCTCCTTCTATGGGTTCATATTGGTTTGAGCCTGTACACCGTCATTTGGTCCAGCTGCTGCAACAGTGAATCTGTCAGGCATAAACAACCAGATCCATACATGAAGGGTTCAAGCTGGCTACTTTATTGTATTCTACTTATAATGCAAAAATCTCCTCAGACTGTTTGCTTTCTCTTGGGAACAAACAGATAAGGGTTCATGGAATTTGGATGGGGAGGTTAAACCTAGGTCTTTTGCAGCTATGCAGTGACTCAAGGCTAATTCCCAACTTGATTTCTCCTCCTTGCCTGTCTGGTAGCTTCCCAAAGAATCAATCCTTATGGATGAGACCTAGATTCTTGGTTCTGCAATCACAGTCAGAACTTTATATTTCTAACCAAGGAAAGTGAGCTATAGTTTAGAAGTAATCTGTTGGGCCTAATAGCATATATGTAAGTTTACCAAGCAAACCTCAGCTAGATAAGCAGACCTTATTTAAACTCTTATCTATTTAGCCAATTAAGTTTCTGCATTAGTAAGCATGAAAACAGTATATTTATTTATTTATTTATTTTATTAATGGGATTTATATCCCGCCCTATCTCCCGAAGGACTCTACATATGTAGAACTCCTTACCACTAAAACTTCTAGAAATGTCTGTAGCTAGTGATTCAAGACAACCTGTCATCCTAAAACCACATTAACACTTTTGAAACAATTAATTATCCAAAATGGAACACCCTTAATAAAATATGTCTATCAGGTAAAGCTTTAAGAACCTTAATTGTTCTATAGTCTAGTGATATATTAATAAAAGAAGTTATCAGTTCAATGTGGAATTGAGTATTTGTGCATCCTACAGTCTTCCCTGAAATTCTACTTATTGATCTTATGATATTTTTAATCCACCCAATAATTGCCTATATCCCATTTAAATAATATCTGATACATTGCACCCAATTTATATAATCTTTGAATTCTCTATCATCTTCTGTACAGGTAATCTTCAACTTACAACAGTACACTTAGTGACCATTCAAAGTTACAACAGCACTGAAAAAAATGACTTATGACCCTTTTTCATCCTTACGACCATTGCAGCATCCCCATGGTCACGTGACTTACATTCAGATGCTTGACAATTGACTCACATGGCAGTTGCAGTGTGCCAGGGTTGCGTGATCCCCTTTTTCGACCTTCTGACAAACAAAATCAATGGGAGAACCAGAATCACTTAACAACTGTGCTACTAATTTAATAATTGCAGTGATTCACTTGACAACTGTGGCAAGAAAAGCCCTTAAATTGGGGTAAAACTCACTTAACAAATTTCTCACTTAGCATCATAAATTCGGGGCTCAATTGTGGACATAGGTTGAGGACTACATGTAGTGACCTTTAAAGTAGTGGTTGTCTCTGAATTGTTTGTATCTCCCTATCTGGGAGATACAAACTGTATCTCCCTATCTGGGCCAAATTGCCATTTAAGAGATAATCTGTTAGCTAGATTTCCTTCAGCTTTCTCTGCCTCCCCACGCTTTCTCACATCAAGGTGTTAAAAATCTCTCTAAATCCTAAAACAAATGGGAGAAAATTGATGTCTTTGCCTGCTAATGAAAAATAACAGTTTGGCAAATCTCTTGAGGAAAGACTCATAGCACTTTCCTCCAGTAGTCACCAACGTAACTTGGGTCTACAGAGGATATAGAAGGGCCATCATACTTGGCCTAAGAATCTGGGTAGAAACACTCAAGAGGAAATAGAAAGTAAAAGCTAATTTTGCCCTTAGGCTGGTTTCTTCAGCACAATTTGCAGATATTATCTTTATTGCCATGTCTTCTTTCACTGTTAACCCTAACTCTTTGACTGTTGACATTATCTCACAGAACTTGTTCCTTCCATTAGCAGGACTCCTATCTGACCAGGAGAACCTCTACTTATTGACATTATTGTGACCCCATAAACTATGGGATAAATGATCAGGGACTCTTAAATTCCATCCCTTACAAAGCACATATTATATTGTTAATAAGCCTTTATATTAAATGGCTTCACAGGAACCTCTCACTTTTTCAGACTAAGACTAGCTTCAGGAGATTAGCAGGTCTCTGGACTAAAGCTTCTGGTTTTTTTTCCCAGACCCAGAGTGTCCTACAGATGACAATCAGATTGTTGCTCACTTAGAGACAGATAAATGAAAATGGTGGCCTCCCTTAGAATGCTTTAGAGTGCATTAGAGTTAGAGTACTGGATGGTAAAGTACTACCAAGGCCTCTAAAAATTGGAAACAAAACTTCTTTCTTCATATCCTTTTCCAGTTTCACACCTTTTTCTGTTCCATTCAGCGGGAAATCCTTTCCCCATGTTTATCTTGCTACTGGATTATTTATTACTTTGGATTCTTTTCCAAAAGTTGTCATTTAACTGAACCACCTTTTTCCACTTATTTCTAGTGTATCAGATAACAAAGGATGAGAGATCAAAATCCTTCTCCTTGAAGTCAGTAAAATGAGGATGCAGATTGTGGCAATATGCTGACTCTGAAAACAACTTAGAGATGTCTGTAAAGCACTATGAAGCAGTATATAAGTGTTATGGCTATTGTTATTGCTAGATGATTTATGTATCATAAAAAAAAGTTATGGACCTTGGGCAGGACATTTCTTTCTTGGGTAAATTGAGTTCCTCAAAATATTGTGCTTTCTTATTTTATCCTATGCTGAAATAGGAAAGGCGGCTGACATATTAATGCAGAATATTATTTGAAGTATATTTAAAGGAATTGATTATGGCAAGTAATTAAACTTAAGGTGTAAAAGTCATTTGGAGAACACTTCTTCAAGTATTGAGAATCTCAGAAGTTAGAACTGACAAATAGTTAAAATAACCACCGTGTTTAATCTTTCATCCTCTGACATTCTGCCACAGACCACTTTGATTTTCTACTTTTTAAGTGAACAAAATAAATGTGAGACGCCCATTTTGATTTGTGAGCTGTAGATGAATTTAAGCACACAGTACCACATGGCATTCATAAATTAAAAAGGAAAGTATTTCAGTATGTGATCTGAATAAATCTTACGATGTGGGATTAAGCCCTGATGTGAGAGAATATATAACTATAACCTTTGTGACCTCATAGAGAAACCTCATAGAGAATTTGCAAAACTGGTAGAATAGATTATATTTTGAAGTTTCAAACTTTGTAACTTAAAACCATAATTGAACAAACAGTTATAAGTCAAAAACCACCTGTATTTTTGTCTCAGAGCCAACCAGCAAGAAAAAGTAGAGAGGACTATCTACCCCAGTGAGAATAGGGGTAAGTGGAAATCCGAACCTGATTTCCTTGATTTAAAATAAATCTATCTAAATAAATAAATAAATTCATTCCCTGTTATATAAAAAAAATCTTCTGTTTAGTATCCAAAAATTGATTTGTCATAGTTAGCCATGTCTATATGTCTCCTTTTCTGTTTTTTGGCAGAGGAACCTTTCAGAAACCTCTAAGTATCAGCTTTTCTATAAAAGGAGTATTTGTCACCTTATTTTATGCTCTGGTTCATAATGAGAGTGATACTACTTACCCGAGATTGACTACACAGATAACTCCTGAAAGATGTGAAATTGTCTAGTTTTAAACTGCAATGCTTGTGTGTGTGTGTGTGTGTGTGTGTGTGTGTGTGATTCATACTGGAGAAACTGCATTTTTGCTCTTATGTATTTTTCATTTCCTTTTTATGAAACTTGGTGTGGTTTCTTTTAAAAAGGCATCATGCCGTCAGGTCCTAAAAGCTCCCCAGAGCTATGAAACTGAAGAGAAAAGCAATGTTTTCAAGGGAACACTTGGGTCATTGAGGCACTTAACTTTTTAATTTGTTTAGATTTTTTTTTAAATGCAGTTTTTCCTAAGGGAGGAAATAAAGGGTGTCTTGGCAGGAGCTACTTTACAGTCCTAATCTCTTCTTTTTGCAAAGCCTTCAGGACTATTTTGTGGCAGTGTTTCTTTTCCTGGATAACCTAATAGTTATAAGAGGTTTAACGAAGAGGCTGAATGTTCCTTAGTGAATCTTTCCAGGAAATTGGGGCAGAGCAAACTGGGTTGTCTTTGAACCCCAAGTACAACAAATGAGAACTCTCTGCAGCATACACTTGTTACTCTTAAGGAACCGGATGTCAAATTAGACATTGTGGTACTCTAAGTCAGGGGTCCCCAACTCCTGGTCCATGAACTGCACCAGGCGGCAGCATACCAGAAACCGGGCCACACAAACAAGGGAAGCCCCATTTGGAGGATGTAGTCACCCTCTCCAGTCCACAGTAAAAACCTCTCTCCACAGAACTGGTCTCTGGTGCTCAAAAGGTTGGGAGCCAGTGCTCTAAGTCTCTAATACAGCTATTTACAAAACTAACAGGCAAAAACCTGGTAACAATGGCAATCTGCAACCCTTATGTAAAGGCAATACCATCTGAAGCATTTCACATCATTTCCCACTTATGAAATGTGGAACAATGAGGTGTTCTATAAGAATTAACAGTGTTCTTAGATGTAAAAGCTGTTTCAGATAACATAGCTAAGAATGCCATTTTACATAATAGAAAAAGTAGGGCAATGAGAGTTACCAATGCTTGCATCTGCTTATTGTTATTACGCTTTGTGTAGTACACAATGTGCACTTTGGCATTCTACTGTGGAGGCAGAAGAATTGATAGTTTTTTCCATTTTGAAAAGGATTCGTACTGCATTGTTGTGACATATTTTGCTGTTCATCAACAACAGCATTTCAGCTGATCTCTGAAAGCTAAGTAGAGTCAGACCTGATTAATACTTGGATGGGAAGTCAAGAATCTCAGACCTGTAGCTAAGCCTAAGAAGTTAAAACAAACCAAAAATCAGAAGAATGTAACAGCAAACAGCAAACCCATGTAATCACCAAGGAACGTCTATGATACTTTAATGCTTTGGATGTTTCATGCTTGGAAAAAGCATGAAACTTACATGTGTTTACTTCCATCTGCTGCTTGCTAATTGCAAAGGTACTGTACTTGATTGCTTATCCTTCGATTTGTGCTGTGTGTTTTTCTTAATCGATAGTTATAATTTATTACTATTTGTTAATTCTTGTATATTCTCTAGTAGTAATGAATGGAACTTTGTGGGGGTTTGTTTTTTACATGAAAGCCACAAGATGTGGAAGCTGTTCAGATCTGTAATGGGGCAGAACAGATTTCAGTTCAATCCTAACAAGATTGAGTGGCTGTTTGAATACATTGGGTTGGGGCTATCACCATCTTTGGACTTGGATGGGGCTGCATTACTCCAGTCAAGACGGGTGTGCAATTCAGATACCTTTCTGGACTTTCACCTACTGCTCAAAGAGCAATTAGCAGCTGTGGCCAGGGGTGTCTTTGCAAAGATTCATCTTGTGCACCAGTTGTACCTGTTCCTGAATTGGGAGGCCCTTCAAACAGTCACTCATACCCTGGTGAGCTCACAATTAGATTAATGCAATGCTGCCAGCATCAGCTTCCCATCGTCCTGTGCGCGCCCACGGGGAGGGCCTCCTTAGGGTTCCGCCGGTTAGAGATTGCCGGCGGGTGATTCCCAAGGGGAGGGCGTTTTCTGTGGGTGCGCCCGCCCTTTGGAACGAACTGCCGATGGAACTTCGGACTGCCCCCAACCTTCGCTCGTTTCGCCGGGACTTAAAAACTTGGTTGTTTGTCTGGCCTGGACTGAGGGATTTTAAATTATATTAAATTAAATTAAACTAAACTAAATTAAATTAATTTTAAATTTCAATTTTAATGTTATCTCAATTTTGTGGGCTTATATTAATTTAATTGTATTTTATTCTCTCTTTTTGTATTGTTTTTAACTTGCCCTGTGAACCGCCCTGAGTCCTTCGGGAATAGGGCGGTATATAAATTCAATTAATAAATAAATAAATAATAAATGCACCCTATATGGGACTGTACTTGAAGACCAACCACAAGCTACAGCTGCTTCAATATTCACTGGCATGAGCTGTAACAGGCATCTCTCAGAGTGCCTGTGCATCACAACTGCTACACAAACTGCATTTATTTCCACTTGGATTCCGAATGCAATTCCAGGTACTGGTTATTACCTCTAAAGCAGTGCATTGCATAAGGTCTGGATATCTGAGACACCACTTTCCTCCAATTGTTCCTGCCTACCCAATGCATTTCAGAAGGGGTGGGTGCACACCAAGTCTCCTCCTGAAAACATGTCATCTTATGGGATCTAGGAAGTGTGCCTTCTTTGTCACAGCCCCACCATCTGCAACAGCATCTCCCCCCCAAAATAAGGACAGCACCCTCTCTTCTAAGGCTCCAGAAAGCTTTGAAAACTTGGCTTTGGTCCCAAGCCTGGACTTGATATTTATGATCTGTTCAATGACCCCTGTTTTGTTTTGTTATTTTTGCTGTCTATTAGGCTATTTTCATCTGGGCTGTCTGTCTGATTCAATGTTTTTAGCAGTTTTTATGTTTTCCTTTGTTTTGTTCACTACCCAGAGCCCATTGGAGTTGGACAGCCAATGAATTTAAATTAATAATAACAATCCAGTCTAAACATCAGGCTGATTGTGCAACCAATCATAAATTATATTCACTAGATTTAAATGTATTTGTTTATTTTAGGGGGAAGGGGAAAAGGGAAGACAGATATTACATGCATGAAATATATTTGCTTTGGTATTTAATTTAGCAAAGATCATTCATCATTTTGGTTTTGAAAAACAAGTTTTTGTCTAGATTTTGCTGCTCATTTGATGTTCTGCCAGTGTTGATGCTTTAAAAAGTTGGAACAATTATATAGGTGGAGGAAATGATGCCTGAGATGCTGAATTTACATTGCCAAAAAGAATGGCAATAATATGAGAGTTTGAACAATAGCTAAAATGGCATTTGATCAATGCGGGAAGATAACAGCTAAGGCTGCTTTATAAAAAAAAATAAGTTTTGTCATTTCAGTTTTCATTATTTTTATGCCATTAGCTCACTTTTCTTTTCTTTTTTCCACTCAGAAATCAATCAGAATCTGTCTAAATATACAGACTGTACAAAATAGAGCAGGAAAAAATATTAGAAAAACTTTCAGGGATGCACTATAGAGAGGTACCATCCTATCTTGTAAGTTGGGAGTAGAAGATAAGTGTGTGTGTGTGTGTGTGTGTTGGTTACATTTTTACTTTCTGAGTGACTGGACTGATTGCTACACTTTCTGGATTCTAATGCTGTTGGTTGTCTATCAAAACTTCTCAAAGTCAAACTAGATTTTTAATCAGAGAACAGGAAAATCATAGACATTTATTTGTATGTCCAGCCTTCAAGATTAACATCTCAGACCAGAACTGAATTTGGGAGACTCACCTCACTGTTAGGGCAAATTCTGGCTTTCTAACAGAAATTCAGGACATATTGCAGACATAAGTACACAGCACTCACAGAGAAAAATAACATCCTTGTCCTTCAAAATTATGTGTGTAAACACACTCAGAGAAATTAGAAGTGAGAAAGACTTATTTCACCTTTAAAGCAGAACAGTACATTCACAGAAATCAGAATAATAAATCATGCCAAAAATGGAATATAAACAATTTCAAAAGAGGCATCCATATATTTTGCTACTCTTATTCATTTTAGAAGGGGTTCCCTTTTCCCCCCCAGTATATTGAATGAATTCCATTTGCCAAATTTCAATGTTCATTTATTTCTTCATTTATCCAGCTATTTCTCCTCATTCTATGAATGACCTTGGGAGAAATGTCAAAGAAATGTTCCATAGAGTATACACTTCTTGTAGCTCTCTACTCAAGGAATTACATGCACCATTTTTACATTTGTTCCTAATTTAAATAATAGCAACAGTGAATGGAAGGAGCTCAGTTTGAAGGCCGTTGTCTTCAGTATCATACTGATTATAATAGCTTGGGCATGTTCATTGAACAGATTGTTTTCCCTAACTAGTTGGAGATTATCTATCTATCTATCTATCTATCTATCTATCTATCTATCTATCTATCTATCTATCTATCTATCTTCATCATCATCATCATCTTTCTATCTATCATCCATCTATCTATTCCTTCCTCCATATGGAATTATGGCAGAAAGGAAATAGCGGTATAAAACCAGAGAGACCAATCTTAATATGGAGGCAAAACTCCTTTGTCTTGATACAGGTTTGTACAGGTTGTCTTGATAGATTGTTCTAAAAGCTATGTACATGATTTTCTTTTTAAAAAATTGTGTCGAATAGGTGTGGCCCATAGCTCATCAGATTTCCGTTCCTTCTTTCCTAAGTATGCAGAATACATTCCTCACACTGATATTTAGGTGGCATATTCTCACTAGGTCGCAAGCCTAAATTCATTATGATTCTATGTTTACCCATACATTTAACATCAATAATTCACAGAATGTTCCTAAATATACATTCTGGGCATTTTCTGGCTAACTGGAGTATACTTCATCTATTATTTCCTCCATTTCTCCAACTTTTTCATTCCAATCACCTAGTGGTAATAATACAGACTAATCTAATAGAAGCTGCTTTGCCATAGTTTCTTCTGTCATCAAATCTGGGAAGAAATTATGTTGGCAGAAGTCACACTGCCCCCTCAGCAGGTCTTTAAAACATATTGTCAGCCCACCAGGTACACTAAACCAAGAAATCAGGGCAATTCTGAGAGTTGAAGTCCACACTTCTTCAAGCTGCTAAATTTGAGAAACACAATCTATTTCCTTTATTTTTGTAGAGTGAATTAACAACAGTCTGGCTTTAATCAGCAGGAAAGCATGCTGAGCTATTACTATGAGTGAACAGGACAGCCAACATTAGAGCCCTTCTCTTTTAATCATCCCAAGAAAATAAAATATCTTCCTAGGACCTTTCAGGTTTTGATTGTGAAATCAGCTCCTTGACCTAACATGAGGACCACAAGTTAGTCAAGAATATCTCAAACATAAGGTACAGCTGAATTGTCTAATGATCCCCTCCTGAAAATATAAAGTATAATTTGGATATGTGCCAGATAGGACCAAACTTTTGTCTTCAAGGAGGCTAGTTAAAAGTATCAGAACCAAGAAGAATATTTGAGTTTGGCAGTTATCATTAAACTCCCATAGTGCTGTCTTAGAATTTCCCTTGATTTTAGAAGGTCTTTTTTAGCTTTTCTTCTGTTGGAAAAGTTACTGGCATGTATTTAGAAAGTTAAATCAGAAAGTATTCACAGCCATAAGCATTCTTTTTGCTTTGATACAAAGCAACCCAGTGTTGGATGTAACACTAGATAGATGATGATGGTCTGAGAGTCACTAAATTTAAATAAATAAAATAAAATAAAATAAAATAAAATAAAATAAAATAAAATAAAATAAAATAAAATAATAAAATAAAATAAAATAATAAAATAAAATAAAATAATAAAATAAAATAAAATAAAATAAAATAAATAAATAAAATAAAATAAAATAAAATAAAATAAAATAAAATAAAATAAAATAAAATAATAAAATAAAATAATAAAATAAAATAAAATAAAATAATAAAATAAAATAAAATAAAATAAAATAATAAAATAAAATAAAATAAAATAAAATAAAATAAAGTAGCCAAATGAGTAAGGATAATAAAATGATTATGGTATATGTTAACATCTGACTGGGAGAGTACCCTAAGCTGAAGGAGGGAAACCAAATTCAAAACAAAACAAAACCCTAAGAGGTATTTTGCCATTCTAAAAGGCCATTGTGTTAAGCATGGCCTTTTTCTTATAAAACTGGCTGATCAGCAGGAATGTAGGATCCAGCAGGCAAATTAGCCAGAAGTGATGATTGTACTAGTCAGTTTGATCCGGTGGTCAAGACATTAGACTAGAAATTGGGAGACCATGAGTTATAATCCTGCCTTGGTGACTTTGGGCCAGTCACTTTCTCTCAGACCTAGAAAGCAGAGCCGCACCTGAAAAACTGAGCCAAGAAAACTACAGGGACTTGTCCAAGCAGTCTCTGAGAATCAGACACAATTGAATGAAGGAAAAAAAGAAGATGACAGTGAATTCCAAAACAAAAACAAGTTCAGTGAGCAGAGATGTATGGTATCATATATCTATCTACTGGTACCATACAGTCTCTCCCACTTGCCCCACCAGGGTTCTAGAAAAGGACTTCTCCATTGTAATCTCCTCTGGCTAGGTCATATAAAATGACAAGATCCAGACAATCTGCTAATCATGCCACCTGAAATCAGCAGGATTACAATGCTTCCTTTTAGATTGCTGGACCTGGGAATAAGCAGCTCTGTTTTAGGGGAAGCAATGAAGTCAGCTGCAATTGCATGGGTTCCAGTCACTAGCAATTCCTAGTGTAACATCTGCAAACAAGTGTTTTATTGATAAATAGTACTTCAAGCAGACAGAAAGCCAGCTGAGCAAAAGCATGTGTATCTTCCAAAAAAAAAACACCACAGGGAAGGGAGCGTGAGTCTTGTCTAGTAGCCAGGCATAATACAGGCATCACAGAGTTCAGTTTAGAGTTGGACGTGGTGTAGGTCCAGTGAAATGGGCTGGGTTGTTAGAGACTCATGTGAGTCCAGAAGTCAAATAACAGGAAGTTTCACAAACTGGTCCAGACTGTGATTCTGAGAATCAAGGAGCAGAGCAGGAAGTAAGGATACTAGAATACAGATCTGATGTTGGAAATTTATTTCCCATGGAGGTCATTCTCTGGCAGTTGTTCTTAAATCAACTGCAGGTAAAGCTCAGTTAAAAAAGGTGTTGGAAAGAATCTGAACAGATCTCCTTTGGTCCTCTCATACTGCTGACATCTCTTGGGGCTAATGCCCTGTCGGGATCTGCTACCCCACCCCATTGACATCATCCTCACCTGCTTCTGCAGTTTAGTTTCCACATCATCATTCAGGTGGTTGATTTTCTCCTGACTCCTGAGGCTGGCAATTTGGTGGATCAGATACCCCTTAGCTTCTGACTCTGGGGAATCAGAGGAGAACCAATCAACATGTTAATAAGTAGACTACTGTGAGTCTTACACTGGAGGAGAAGGGATAGAGCCATACTGATACAAGACTCTAACATAATCATGTAGCATTTTGAATTCAGTGGATACCATTATACTGAACCATTTTTACATCATATTACTAGTGCATGTTTAACTACATAGAATGAAGGCTACTGCTAAGCTTGTAAGCCGCCCTGAGTCTTCGGAGAAGGGCGGGATATAAATGTAATAAAAAAAAACAAAAAAAAAAACTTATGATCAACAATGACGCTCAGATCTTTTCCACGTGTACTACTGCCAAGCCTATCTCGCTGTCTTATATTAGTGCTTTTACATTCTCCCTGTTAAATTCCATCTTATCCATTTCAGCCCACTGCTCAACTCAACCTAGATATGTTATAATCATCTTTTAGCTAAAGATTTAACCAACCCCCCTGCTTTTCTGTCATCTTTAAAGTTTCTGAGTGCTGTCACAACTCCATTGTAATAGAAATGTGTCCAAGATGAACCTTTTTGGTTAATAATTGGTATTTGGGAGGGAGGGGTTGAGTCATTCAGCCAACTGTAGGTAGTCTATTTAACAGTAGTGTCACCTAGCCCAGGGGTTCCCAACCCCCAGTCCATGGACCAGGACCAGTCCGTGGCATGCCAGCAACCAGGTCATGCAAACAAGCAAAGCCCCATCCACGGAATGCAGGCAGCACACAAAACCATACCCCCTCTGGTCCACGAAAAAAAACTTTCTCCATGGAACTGATCCCTGGTGCCCAAAAAGTTGGGGGCCACTGATCTGGCCCGTATGTTAACATTTTATGAAATGTTCCTATACTACACTAATCTATGGCATATCAAAAAAGCAAATACAGTAAGGTTAATCTGGCATGATTTGTTTGTGACAAACCATGTTGGTTCTTGTTAATAGTAGCATAGCTATCCAGATGCTTGCAAAGTTACTGCTTGATAATTTGTTTGAGGACCTTGCCAAGAGTAGATATCAAATGCAGTGGCGTAGCGTGGGGGGTGCAGGGGGGGCCGGCCGCACCGGGCGCAACATCTGGGGGGGGGGCGCTTGCATTCGCAGCTCTCTGCCCCTGCCTGGCTCACTCTCTCTCACTGCAGTGCTGGCTGTGCGAATCCGATCCGAGCCGCCGGGTCGCCGCCCACTGTGGGGGGGGTGCCAGGCGTGCGGTGCAGAGAGAGAGCGAGGGACTATCTGGGGCAGGGACAGTGCAGCGGTGGAAGAGACTCGAGTGCTAAAATCCACAGGTTAGGGGGCGCAAATTACTTGCCTTGCCCCGGGTGCTGACAACCCACACTACGCCACTGATCAAATGACAAGTGTATAATTTTCCAGGTCCTCTTCCTTCCCCCTTTTGAAAATAGGGACAACATTTACTTTTCTCTAGTCTTCTGAGATCTTATACTCCTCTCGGAGTTCTCCAAGATTACTGTACCAGAAATAGTTCTGCAATAGTTCCATGACTTCCTTCAATCAACTTGGTTAAAATCAATCTGCCTCTAGAGACCTGAAGAGTTTATATTAGTTAATTTCCCTTTCTTCTTCTCTGTCCCAAGCTGCAGTTCCCCTGGTGGCAGAATGACTCTGTTTCTGTTCTTGAAAAGAAAATGCAAAATAGAAACTAATCACAATCATCATTACCAATTGACCATGTTCTTCTTGCAACAGATCTGTAACTTCTTTGGCTTTCCTTTAAACCACATCTAAAAATATTTTTGGTTGCTTTTGTTTTTAATATTCTTTCATGCCTCATTGGAGCCTTAGTGTTCTGACACAGTTCTCCAGCCTTAAAAAAAATAAGGAGCTCCTCTATAATATTGGGCTCACAGATTTATTCAGACTGCATCACTACCTTCATATTTTCTTGGGAAACTTCAGTAACTACAGGATTTCTGTTTAACCTGGGAGTCTCACTGACACCCAGACTTTGAGCTACTTTTATTCTGTTTTCTTGGCAATGATAGAGATGTGGCTTGCCACTGACTCCCTCCTGGTTTAATCTTGGTGTTCCTTCTCCTAAGTAGGTTGGGTACCATTATGCCTGCAGAGCCCCATCTCACCCTTGTAATGTTAGCTTCACTCCTTATTCATTAGTATTTCTTAGCACTGGCAACTTCAAGATGAGTGGACTTCATCTCCCAGATTTTCCCAGCCAGGATGTGATGTGAAGGAGTAGCCTTACCTGTCTTGAGGTGACCCTACTGAAGCACATCTTTGCATTAGTAGCACCCTCAAGGTCACTGAAGCTCCTGCCTTCTGGTCAGGTGAGACAAACCAACACCAGCATTTTTCTCCAGTCTGCGGATTGTGGAAGCATAACACCAATATTCTCTCTGGAATAGAGAAAGATCTGCAGATTATCCATATGTACTCTATAACAGCTGGTTTTGTGAATCGACAGCAGAAATTGATGTTTTAGCAGTTGCTTGCAACCAGCTGAGAGTTGTTCATTTAGACATTGAGTCCAAACTTCTTAATTCAGAGATAAAAGAGTAACTTTTAACAAAGCATGCAATTATTTCTTGTTAAGAGTTCATTTTGTTCACCTACTGTGTAATGTCATGTATGTTTTCATCCAAGAGTCTTATCATGGCATAAATAAATGTAAAGATATTTTTGCATAGAAAAAGACAAGAACCATTAAATCTCTTCACCTTAAATAAACTCTAATCTCATGTCTCTCTATATACATTAAAATAAGACATATTTATATCCAATGATGCCCTCTGCTGGTCAGGAAAAACAGTATTGAAAATACTATATATGAAGGAATTTGGTTTTATGAGAAATGCATTCAAAATTGACTGGAATTTCTGTTCTGCATTTGAAATTTGATTATGCAACTATAAGAACATACTATATTTAATTGGAGATACAAATTAACTAATCCACAGTTTAGCAATATCAGGGACAAAGAGCTCACTTGGCAGGTGGCATATGAATATCCCAGTTCTGCAGTTTCTAAAAAAAAAGCACTTGAATGAAAACTCATTTTAATAACCACATTTCACAACAGCTAATATTTCCAAAGTTTTATTTGGTATACCTTATAACTGAACATTACAAGACATGTCTCACCCACAAGCACAAAACCCCACTAAAATATAATAAGATTGTAAGAAAACAAAATCAGCACAGATGTTAGCTAATGTTACCTAATTAAACTAGGTGAACTAATCATATAAAATAACCTTGATGTTTTCTTTCAATTACTCAGATTTCAACCTCACAAATCATCACAAAATTCTTTTCAAAAATTATTGCAATGACAGCAAGGAGAAAACAGTTGTTATTATTTCACTAGAGAGAGTGCTTCTGCCACTACAGAAGAATCTGCATCTCCCTAATGGTTCTTGCTGATGAAGCAGAATGGACTTTGACCAAAAAGAGGTCAAAGGACATCACAAAGGAACAACTATAACTTCTCCTTAAGTTCAGATTGCCACTGGCTGAAGATGAAATACCCTGAATTTCTTACTAAGGATTATTTTGGCAACAGCCATTCCTGTGCAAAGTTTGTTGTAGTGGTTAAGACATCAGGCTAAAAACTGAGGGGACTAGAGTTCTAATCCTGATTTAGAGACAAAACTAGCTGGATGACCTTGGGCCAGTCACTCTCTCTTAGCCTTAGGAAGCAGGCAATGGCAAACTACTCTGGAAATCTTGCCACGAAAACTGCAGAGATTTCTTCAGGCAGTTGTCAGGAGTCAGCAGTGACTGAAAGGCACAAAAGTGAAACAAAACAAAACAAAATAACTGCAGCAAGAGGAAGCATTATCAGTAGATCATTGAGCTTTCATACCTGAATCTTACATGAAAGTAAAAGCCAAGAATGCCTCATTTTTGGCTCTTATATGATGTAGCTTTCAGAACATTATATGTAAGCTCCCATCTATACATTTTCCAACTTTGACAGCTTATCAATTCAACAGAATATGCAATGCCCTTCCCCATTCTCAGTTGCTCTATCAAGTGTCCTATCAAGTCCATTTCTGAGGACCATCCAAGAGGTAAAGTTTTCAAGCCATTTTCTATGCCTCCTTCTCATCCTCCATATCTTTTTTTCTTTTTACAGGAGAAGGATGCTTCTTCAGGTTCTTACACAACAGCTCTATTTCTCTTTCCTTTTCATAAGGTTTTCTTTCTGAGCATCATGCTATCTTTATCTCAGTGTTTGGCTAGGTTAGCCTTGTTTAACCAGTGAAGATAAACAATAAGCTCAGCCAGCATGCCATCTTCTTCAGTGACTAGCCCAGGGGTAGGCAACCTTGGCCCCTTGATGACTGGTGGACTTCAACTCCCAGAATTCCTAAGCCTGCATGGCTCAGCATGGAAATCTCTCCCTTTCCCCTCAGCATGGCTGGCTCAGGAATTCTGGGAGTTGAAGTCCACCAGTCATAAAAGAGCCAAGGTTGCCTACCCCTGGACTAGCCATTCACATGTTCTTGAATAATCACAATGTTTGTGGAATGAAACTGAAACTAGTTTTAATAGGATGTCTTCTAATTTTCATCCAAGTCCACCAGAGCCTGTTTTGAATTTTCTCTATGATACTTTTTTAAATATATATATATATATATATATAAAACCTTTGATAATGTTGCTATATAGCTGGAAATTTTGAACTTATTACATTTAACTTGTATTAAACAAAGGTTGGATTAAAATACAGTGACTTCTCATCTGCTTTCTGTGTTGCAATTATGCCTTCTTATATACAAAAATGTACTTTTCCTCATATAGCTGCCTAATTTACATTCAGGCATAAAACATTTGGCTTCTTAATTTAATTTCAGGCACAAGCAAGATCCATCTGGTTCACAATGCACTTCTTCAGATTAATGAAAGAAACATGTTGCATGTTATATAGGTAGACAGAGTTTTCCATAACTGGACACAAATTAATATGTCAATCTCCAGCTCAAGTATCTAAATAAAAGTCCAGGATATTCATTCCTGAAAAGCTTACTGTTTATTGAATTACATGGCCTGTAAAAGCAAGGTAAAACTAACTAACATCCCAAGGCATCAGACTATAGCATATAACAATGACTTTCCCCAGCCAAACCCCCCAGATGTCCACATAACTCATGTAAATAAGTTCTCTTTGTTATGGGAACCATCTGTTATCTTCTTCACACCTGCTAGAATGTTCTAGAAAGGTTTCCACACCGCTGACTTTCAGCAAGCTTCCATAGTACTGGAGAGATGTGGTTTCTCCATTAACCCATTCATAAGCAACACCCCTCCCCCAGTTACTCTAATGGAAAGATGGAAACAGAGAAGCACGTAGCTGCCAAGTTTTCGCTCTTGACACTCTGGCTTACAACCTTTTATTTAGCAACCATTCAAAGTTACCATGACACTGGAAAAAGTGACAACTTATCTTCATACTTACAACCATCAGTCTCCTCATGGTCATGTGATCAAAATTTGGTTGCTTGGCAACCGGCATGTATTTACCACAGTTGCAGTGACTGGGGGTCATGTGATTACCATTTGGCTTCCGACAAGTTTAAGTCAATAGGGGAATCCGGATTCACTTAATAACCATATGCTTTACTTAACAACCTCAGTGATTTGCTTAACAACCATGGCAGGTTGTTTTTACCTTTACAAAAGGTTGTAAAATCAGGCACAACTCATTTAACCACCACCTTTCTTAGCAACAGAAATTCTGACCCCAGTTGTGGGTTGTAAGTCGAGACTGCCTGTATTAAATGCTCAAGATTTCATGTTACAAAATTAACTTTTTTTTTTGTTTGGATTAGATAAGGGGGATAAGATAAGGGGATTTTTTTTCCTACATCATCACAGCCTGCTTTTTCACTCAGTTATACACTGCTGCTTTCTTCACTGCACCTTCCTACCGAGAGAGGAAGAAAGAAGTGTCATTTTTAATCCCCAAAGTAAACAGGTTTGGTTGCTATGGGAGACAGCAGCAATGAATACTGCCTGTACCGAGAACCCAATTACCTCCCCTGTTGGTTTAACTCAAGGAGAAGTATGCATAAAACACATTATTAAACAAACTTCTTTTTCCCATTGGCAGACAGGACTGGACATTCAGTGAGTAGTAGCTGTTGATCTCTTATTGCAAAGGAGTGAAATTATAGGGTAATTGGGCTGCATTTAATATTCTGGGGCCGAGAGGGAAGGAAGAGGATGTCGTGCCTCCTGGCAGGACCGTAATTTTCTGCTTTGTTTCCTTCTTTTTTCCCTAAGTTCAAGTGGACTGTTCTCGGATACTTTCCTGGGACTGACCCACACTGTGCAATTAAAGGCTGAAAAAAAGCTTCTTAGACAAGCTAGCTCTCCCTATTTCCTGTCGCAAGTTGTGAGATAGCAAACTTTTTTGCTCTTTTGTCTTCTTTTTCTTTTTGCCCCCCTGGCACCCAGTGCTGGTGTACACTTAATCCTCATTAATTTGTAATCTTCTCTTGTTGATGCCTAAACTAAGTACCTCTGGAGGCAGGGGGTGGAAAGAGGGGCTTTGCAGGTTTTATGAAACCTGCCCAATATAAACAGCCGCATGGTGAATTGAATTACACACAGCATCCTGCTACTTGGGATCACACAGTGGCAGATTAGGGAAGAATCCCTGGTGCTCCAGATAATGGAACAATGTAATGTTGCACTCGACGTGATGTCCCGTTGCCTGGAGGCGGTCCGGGTTTGGATGGGGAGAAACAGGCTTCGTCTCAATCCTGCCAAGACTGAGTGGCTGTGCATACCGGCATCTCGGGTTAACCAGGTTGTTCCATCACTGATGATGGGGGGTGAGGTGTTACCCCCCGTCAATAGGGCTCGCAACTTGGGCGTCCTCTTGGATTCACGGCTCAATTTCGAAGACCATATAGGAGTCGTGACCAGGGGGGCTTTTGCCCAGCTTCGTCTGGTGCACCAGTTGCGGCCCTATCTGGACCGAGATGCCCTACGCACAGTCACCCATGCGCTTGTGACCTCCCGGCTAGACTACTGCAATGTTCTCTACATGGGGCTGCCCTTGAGGACCACGCAGAGGCTTCAACTGGTGCAGAATGCAGCCGCGCGAGTTGTTATGGGAGTTTCCCGATACTCCCGTGTAACACCTCTTCTCCGTGAGCTGCATTGGCTTCCGGTTGCCCTCTGGGTGAGATTCAAGGTGCTGGTAATGACCTACAAAGCCCTAAATGGCTTGGGTCCAGATTATCTAAGGGAACTCCTGCTGCCGGCATCAACTTCCCATCATCCTGTGTGCTCCCACAGGGAGGGCCTTCTCAGGGTGCCGGCGGTTAAGGAGTGCCGGCGGGTGATCCCCAGGGGGAGGGCATTCTCTGTGGGCGCGCCTGCCCTTTGGAATGATTTACTGGTGGAACTTCGGACTGCCCCCGATCTGCGTTCATTTCGCCGGGATCTGAAAACTTGGTTTTTTTGATCTATCAGGCCTGGACTGAAGGGGTTTTAGCTTTTAATATTGTTTTAATTGTTGGGCTTATGTAATTTAATCTATTTTAATTTATACTATTTTTATATTATATTTTATGCTGCCCTGTAAACCGCCCTGAGTCCTTCGGGAATAGGGCGGTATAAAAATTTAAATAAATAAATAAATAAACATGATTCATTTGGTTCAGGTTTTGCCCCCCCTGCTTTGATATCCATCTTGTAAATTCTAAATTAGCCAGCAACTTAAGAAATTTTAGATAAGATACTACAGAAACGGCCTTAGGAAATTCACACAGAATACAGAATAACAGAGCTGAAAGCGACCTTGGAAGTCTTCTAGTCCAATTCCCTGCAGGGAATTCTATATTATTACCATACCATTGCTTTCCCTTTTTGCTCCCTGGATGAACTTACTCTCTGGAAACTTGATATCTTATATGTCCCCTTGAACAGTCTCAACTTGCTCAGTAAAATGAACGCTGGGAACGGGGAATGGCTTAAAATGTCAAGTTGATAACCTCATCCATATAATCAATGCCTCTCCCTTTTTTACATGTGTTGCATAACTCTATATGTCCTTGCAGACACAATGGGCAGCCAACACTACCCTGGAAAAACTAACCATCAATCAAAACAATAGAATAACAGAGTTGGAAGGGACCTTGGAGGTCTTATAGTCTGACCCCCCTGTTCAAGCAGGAGACTCTATGCCAGGGGTCTTCAAACTCGGCCTTTTTATGACTCATGGACTTCAACTCCCAGAATTCCTCAGCCAGCATGCCTGGCTGAGAAATTCTGGGAGTTGAAGTCCATGAGTCATAAAAGGGCCGAGTTTGAAGACCTCTGCTCTATGCCATTCCAGCCAAATAACTGTCCAGTCTCTTCTTTGAAACCTCCAGTGATGGAGCACCCAAAACGTCTGGAGGCAAGCTGTTCCACTGATTAATTGTTCTCACTGACAGGAAATTTCTCCTTAATTCTAGGTTGGGTCTCTCCTTGATTAGTTTCCATCTGTTACAGTACTTCATGTCTTGCCCTCAGGTGTTTTGGAGTCTTAAGTAGTTCAGCCCTGCCCTAGTGGTCATCATGATTGTGCCTTTATCCAGGTATAACTGCAAATGGAAGAACATTAAGAGAAAGGGTCTTACTATATGCTAGGTCAGCATATAGTATGTAGTAAACTGTATTTGATCCTCCATCAGAAAGAAAGAGGTAAGAAATTTAAGGAAAAAAGTCAATGTATGGAGTGATATATGGATGTAGTGAAAACAAAGAAGTTTTGCAAGGACAAAAAAACAATAGGGATGTTCTCTGAATAACGTTGATGTAAATCAGTTTTAGCCTTATTTCCTTTTCATTTTTTAATTTCAAACCTTTCATTTCTCGAGTTTCATACCACTTTGTCTTTTTGCACTCTGAATAACTCTGCTTACCCCAAAATTGGAATAGCATGATAATAGGTAAGCAGGCAGGTATTTCTGGAATTATAAAGGAATTGCTCTGCAGGTTTTAATACATTAGAGACTAGGGGGGGAAAAGTCTCTTTCAGCACTCTTTGCGTTAACCATCTCTAAATAATATATTCTGCTTTTGCAATTCAGTCTAATCCAAAGCAATGCCCAAAATGCATCATAGCGAAACCGCACCGACCCCATTGCCGGCAATGGCAAAAAAGTCACGATACATCGCGACATGTCATGTGACATTGCGAGTTTGACACCCTTGTGCTAGATCCTGTAGTTATGCATTAGGGAGGACCAGGAAAAGGTTGGACTAAAGCTTCCTTCCTTCCTTCCTTCCTTTAGTTATTTCTTTCCCTAGATTTTTTAAGTCATTTCCTGAATGCAGGTCAAGGGATCACTGTCAAATATGGTGAATAAGGTGCTATAAAAATTCTGTGAAAAAATGGTATATAATTCAATTTAATTTATCATTTCTATGGGGCCTTGTGATCAGTTTTATCAATGAACTTCAAGAGAATGTTAAATTAAATCTAGCCAATTCATATACAGTATTCTAATTAAATTATTTCTCTATTAATGAAAGATGTGATGAATTAATCTGATGGGCACCAGGAGACACAGCTGAAGATTTATTTAATTAAATGAAGAGAGGAAAAACAATGATAGAAATAAAGGCTTAATTGGCCAGTGCAACAGATGTTATATTGCTTAGTTCTAAATGGTATTTGGGGTATCAAAGATCTGGTGGCTTTACCAGAATAGGAAATGGACAGCCTTGTTCATATGTATATTTGTCTGATCTATACCTAGAGCAAAATATGAATAAAAGTCAACTTAAGATTTTAGTAATAAAAGTCAACTCCAAATATTAGAACACAATAGCTAGAATTATACTTGGCACCAGGTCATAGTATATTTATTTAAACACAGCACCGTGTTTGAACACTAGCATTGTGACTTGCGAGCTATGATTTAAGCTTAGTGCAATGTGTTTAATACAACAAGCCTGACCATCATGGCTTCTTCAAGACAGTATCATTATCACAAACCATAGGTTAATACTGTATAATATGTAAACCTAGCTATTGGCTTAGAAAACTTTGGCCAAATAATCCTATTTTGCCTTATGTGTGGTACTGTTTTGTTAACCAGTTCTGATATTATAGTGGTTGGGTTTCTATTTGTGTTGTTTGGTTCTGGCTTACTGGATTGTATGAATCCAATTATTCTGACCTATTCTGCAGGGTATGGTAGCTATGATTAGGTGATCAAATCTCCACCTCTAATTTTTATATGTCTCACTGTTAGTGCTTTGATGACACCATCACATCACCATTTAAAGGTTTTTTTTTACCATACCTTATGGACCCCTTTGTGTAGCATAATGTCAGTAATTCAAGATTTCTGAAACTAAAACCATCACAGGCAACCCAAAGGTACTTTTTCCAAAAGACAACTGGACTGTCTTGGGTTTTGTTTTTTGTTTTTTAAGTTTGTATCCATTCCTCACCAGTCAATTAGAACTGAAGAAGCTTCATGGATGAGAAGTGAAACATTTTAAAAAAAAAACAACAACTACAAAGTCCAGTTGCCTTTTGGAAAAAGCGCCTTTGGGACAACCATGACCTGAATGATTAAGAATCTTTAGTGACATCACAGGCAACACTTCTTAAGAGCAAGTCATAGTTTGCATTTCAGAAGATCCAAGAAGGGAACTGGGATGGCCGTAATAGGATAGGAAGCATACATTATTTTGCCAAGACAGGATAAGGAAGCTGACAAAAAGATTGGCATGGCTTTCTGCAAGAAATTCTGGGAAACTAGGGAAGCTAGAATCAGTTGAAGTGTTAAAGCTGTGAACCTTTCATTTCCTACTCCACTATTTATATCCTGTATCACAAAAGTCTTTTCCATTTTTCTGATATGTCAATATGCCTCCCCATTGGGAAATGGTGTGTATACATATCATGGCATTTGATATTGCTCAAATATTCTACATTGTAGACTTTAGTGGGTAGGTAAATACATTGCAAGCTTAATCAATATGGGGAACTTTGTACCGACAGTATTTTGCCATGAAAAATTTAGTGCCAATTTGAAAAAGGGGGGAAAACATGTTATTGAATTTGAGCTTGAGCTTTGTTTAAGCTATATACTTATATATATACAAACTAAATTTTCACCTGTTGATCTGCCCAAAGAAATAAGTGAATCTCTTGAATTTATGTCAAGGATGAAATTTTGGCAGCTACATGCCTCTGCATTTCAACTTGCCTTTAGATTAAGGTGGAAGGAGAGGTGTTACTTTCAAGTAGGTTAAATGGAGAAACAAAACTTGATTGATTCAGCTGAAAATGGTGAGAACCTGAAACCTTTTCAAGGACACCAGAACAGGTGTGGATTTGAAGCAGACAGTTCCCATAACAAAGTGAACTTGTTTATATGGATTATGTAACACATTGGGGGTTTGGCTGGGAAAATTATTGTTTAAGTCCATGAATTGGTGTTGGAACCTCAGAGTTAGTTTTGCTTCAACAGTGCCATGCAGTGTATTCAATAAACAGTAAGATTTTCAAAAATTCAGAGAGAGTATTCTAAAAAACAATCTGCTTGGTGAAATTCTTTTCTCAAAGCTAGCTATTGGAATATGGGAATGGATAGGAATGAAGCCAAAGATGTACATGGACTTAGTAAGTATATATCGTGCTATTTATTGCTATACAAGCTCAGTGAAAAGTGTATTTACAAGACTTTTAGTGAATAACTCTTATATTAACAGAACCTAACTAAAGGTAAAGGTGTGTACGACTCTAGCGGGTGGTGCAGTCTGGGGAAGCTCACAACAACAGTAAAACCAGTAACTATAAAACAACCAAAAATAATAAAACAGTAAAACAATAAAACAAAAACTCTGCAGCTTAATCATCACCTTAGAGTGCCCTGCAACAAGCTCCAATTATTCTCATTTCATTCTTTCTATTCTCTCCTTCCATTCAGGCTGGCCAGAATGCTTTTTTAGTAGAAGGAAGGAAAGATGAGCAATAAGAAGGACCTTAATGAAAATTAACAAGCAAGCAGTTAATATACATAGGCTGCTTCACCCTACTTTCTGGCTTTATGCACTGCATATTTTAGAGTAACACTAGAACTGTACAAATTCCAGAATCTGAAAATTTAAAACACAAAAGGTATAATGAAGAGTGTTTTTTTAAGTATATGATTTCTGTAGTGTACTGTATACCTCCAGCCAAAACTGTCAAAAAGTTTAGAATACATTGTAAATTGATAATAGAACCACACAACACAGGACTAATTAAGGCCACTTAATTAGCTTTCCCCCAGCTTGGCGTCTTTCAAATATGTTGGCCTTGTGGCTCATAATTAATTGGCGTCAGAGTTAAATATATTCAAGGACTGTCAAGAAGATGACTGGATTATATTGTGCAATTCCAGGACAGGTTGTCAAGAGAAAAACGGCCTCAAAATGCTGATCTTAAGTGCTACAGATATTCAATAATTGTAGAAAGTAAAGAAAATGACTTTGACATAGACATGAACGCTCCAGAATCAAAGCAATAAGAAGTGACATCTTTGAAACCCACAATAGACCAATAATATTCTGAAGACACTCAGACAGACATCTTTCTAATTCACAGAAGTATGAAAAGGAGAGGAGGAAAGGCACAATCAGACTTGCAAGAATCTTTTATTGTAGCCAATGACAATAAAAAAATGTAGCCTTCCTACAGAGTGATTATCTGGTCTACCTAGTGTTGCTGACAATAGGTAACTTATCTAGGTAAGTAGATTCCTTGCAGAGAATTGGGAGCTCATGTTTATGAAGATCTCCATCTTAACAATACCTGGAATATTGTGCTCAGTTCTTGGTATATGCTAAATATCTCCCCATTTAAACTGAGCAGGGGGCTGGACTAGAAGACCTCCAAGGTCCTTTCCAGCTGTATTCTATTCTATTGTAAATTATGTGTGCTTCCTTCCATTCGTTCACTGGGTTGTTGTTTGTTTCCAAACCTTGACAGTTTCTCCCATTTGCCCCTCATTTATAAAACAATTTCCTCCTCATGAGAATTCAGCCCTTATACTGTATATGAAGACAAACATTCCTGTTATGTCAGAAAGTCCTACAATTAAATTTAATCGGATAATTTTTAATTTAGATTTTAATGTTACTGTTTCATATCACTTTGTTGGAATCTTCTTAAGCTGGTCAAAGGCTGCAATAAATACTTATTTACTTATTTACTTTTATAATTTCCCAGCATATAGACTTCCTGCTGTTTTTAATAACCAACATTTCTGCCCCGGAATATTCTTTCATGTCTGTAATTCCTCTCTGAAGGATTGTATTTCTTTTTTCATCAACCTAGCAAATACTGTGTTCCGTTGCTTAAAATACTTGTTTGATTCATATGAAAAATTGGTAAGAGTCTTAACTAGCTAAGTCTGTGCTTATTTGCCTGTCACATTCATTCTTTTTGAGGCCTTATATATTGTAACGGTTACTGGCATTTAAAAAAAAAGAATGAAAAATCGCCACAGTAAATGACATGACATTTCAATAATCAGGTTTCATATTTTCACCTTTATGGCATTATGTTTCAGTAAGACATTTTAAGAATTTGCTTTTAAATATTATTTGGGGTAGCCAATTTCAATTGGAGTTGAAGTATGACCTTATAATCTTCAGCCTGCAAGCATGGAAACTTTTTTCTGAAGAACTAATGTTTAGTCATACAGTCATGTGGGTATGTTATACAATAATGTTTAAATGTATCAGAACTTTATCTCATGATGCCCCATGAACTCTGAGAAGATTTCAAGTGATAGGAGTCACACCAATAATGCAAAGAAATCCTAGAATATCTGTGTCTGGAGAACCCTCTTGGCTGGAGCTGTTTTTTAATAACAAATACGGATAGTCCTTGACTTATGAGCCCAATTGAGCCCCAAAGTTCTATTGTTAAGTGAGACATTTGTTAAGTGAGTTTTGCCCCATTTTACAACTTTTCTTGCTACAGTTGTTAAGTGAATCACTGCAGTTGATAAGTTAGTAACCTGGTTGTTAAGTGAATCTGGCTTCCCCATTGACTTTGCTCATCAGAAGGTCGCAAAAGGTGATCACATGAAGTTTGAAGTTTGCAAAAGAGCACCTGGATGTTCCACAGCACTACTGGCAAAATATACTGTGGACAGATGAAACCAAAATTGAGTTGTTTGGGAAAAACACACAACACTATGTGTGGAGAAAAAATGGCACAGCACACCAACATCAAAACCTCCTCCCCACTGTAAAACATGGCGGAGGGAGCATCATAGTTTGGGGCTGCTTTGCTGCCTCAGGGCCTAGATGAATTGTTGTCATTGATGGGAAAATGAATTCCAGAGTTTATCAGGACATTTTGCAGGAAAACGTACGACCATCTGTCCACCAACTGAAGCTCCGCAGAGGATGAGTGATGCAACAGGACAATGACCCAAAGCATACAAGTAATTCAACAAAACAATGGCTTCAACAGAACAGAATACGCCTTCTGGAGTGGCCCAGTCAGAGTCCTGACCTCAACCCGATTGAAATGCTGTGGCATGACCTTAAGAGAGCGATTCACACCAGACATCCCAAGAATATTTCTACATTGAAACAGTTTTGTGCAGAGGAGTGGTCCAAAATTACTCCAGATCGTTGTGCAGGTCTGATCTGCAACTACAGGAAACGTTTGGTTGAGGTTATTGCTGCCAAAGGAGGCTCAACCAGTTATTAAGTCCAAAGGTTCACATACTTTTTCCACCCTGCACTGTGAATGTTTCCATCTTATGTTCAATTAAAATATGACAACAGCTAATGTTTGTGTAGTATTATTTTAAGCAGAGTGTGTTTTTCTATTGTTGTGACTTACATGACATTTAGAGCGCATTTTATGGCCAATTCATGCAAAACTCCACGTAATCCCAAAGGGTTCACATACTTTTTCTTGCAACTGTACATTTAGCAGACTGATAGAACTGAGGGCTACAAACAGGCTTTTAAAATACACGTTCAAAAAATCAGAATGATCAGTGCCGCTGTAACTTGGAATGGTCATTAAACAAACTGTTGTAAGTCAAGGACTAACTGTAATTACTTTTAATAGTGGAAGTCCAACTTCTCTCTCAAGATCTGGAAAATAAAGGAAGATCATGCCAGTATTTTTTTAAAATTTACTCTCATATTTGCAACTGCCAAATTCAGATCTTGTGAACCTAAGAGACACTATAGGCACAAATTGGGGGTTAAAAGTCAAAGTTCATGATTGCTTTGTGAATAGCTATTAGTAGCAGGTATGGCAATTACTGTATACATAAATGGGGAGGTGAGTAATATGTAATTCTCAGTGCCGCAGGCCTTGCATGTCTCTCTGTTGGGCCTATTAATGAGAGCTGATGGGAATTTGATTCAGGTAATACATTATCTATTCCAGTCTATATGAATATCCCAATTATAGAAATAAAATAAGCAAAGCTGCACTAGAGAGCTGCACTATAGGTAACTCTCTTCTGCTACGGTTTCAGTCTTCTAAGATTTATTACATTGATTGTCATGATTGTTTAATTCATTTTCTCTACATTTAATCTTCTTCTAAATATTATTGACTGAAAGGAGTACAATGTGTTAATGGCCTTTTTTAACTTCAGTAAAATTAATGTGCGTTACTCTAATGAATGCACTAGCACAGTTCAATATTGCCTGAGTTAAATAATAAATAGTTCACCGCCTCAGAAACTGCAAATACGCCATGGATAAATGGAGTTTAGGAGCTGGTTCACTGCAGGAAAACTTCGTCTTAGGCACCGTAAGTCCCTTTTGCAACAGTTGCATTTAGGACATATGAGTGCATGTACATTTAAAACAATTTTTAAACATTGCTTTAAAAAATTACATCACTTCTTAATTTCTGGGTTGATTTTATATGCAATGTGCTACAGATAGTCCTCGATTTACAACATTTCATTTAGTGACCGTTCAAAGTTATAACGGCACTGGAAAAAGTGACTTATGACCCTTTTTCCACACTTATGACCATGGCAGCATCCTGTGATCAAAATTTATGATACTTGCAGTGTCCTGGGTCATGTGATCCCCTTTTGTGATCTTCTGACAAGCAAAGTCAATGGGGAACCACCAGATTCACTTAACAAGCGTGCTATTAACTTAACAACTGCAATGATTCATTTAACAGTTATGGCAAGAAAGGTAGTAAAATGGGGCAACACTCACTTAACAACTGTCTCACTCAGCAACAGAAATTTTGAACTCAACTGTGGTCGTACGTCGAGGACCTCCTTTACTTTTTTACCACATATCAAGCTTGCCCTTATTTACAATCCACAAAATTTAACCCAATGTATTGGAAATACAATTTCCAAAGTTCCTAGCATTCTGGACAGCACCAGGTTGAGAAAAGCTGCAGTACAGTAGTTCATCTAACGTTAAAATTTCATATTAAAGTAGTCCATGATCCTATATTATAACGCTCAGAAGCCAGAAACCAAAACCACATTATTTCAGAGGAGAATTCAACCTGCAGTACAGGTCAGTTTAGTTATTAGCACGACAATAGCCTAAGATTGCAGTGATTAGTTTCTGCCTTTTGAGAAAACATGATGAGAGTTCACTGTGACCTAATTCTACTTTGTGTAATTTCTTCTGAGTTCGAAGAGTCCGAGACAGAGCACATTCTAATAAGAGCCTTTCATCTAATATTACTTTGGCTTCCAGAAATACAGCTGCCATATAATTATGGGAAAGAAAACTGAGTGGTTAGGTTGATGTTTCTCACATCAAATATAGAGACCCACAATAAACATTTGGGTCATTTATTTCAAATAATGTGTGAACTTGAGTCTCATCACGAATAACATTATCCTTACCCAATTTCATCCCCCTGTCACTTGACCCTCCTTCATTTTCCTATAAAGGTAATTCTATTTTTTAATCAGTCTTCCTCTCATAGGAAGGAGGGAAAGGACAGTATTTTAAACAGAAAATAACACTTTTAAAATGTTATTTTCAAGAAGAAGAGTATAATCCATCTCTGATTCCTACATATAACAATGCTTATTATGGCAAAGATTTCGGCTTATTTGAAAGATCATTCGCAAGAACGTTATATTATGGAGTGGAAAAAGTGGATTGATTATATCCAGAACAAATATGGGACTAAAAAGTTTCACCTAGCATTTGAATAAGTTTTTTTTTCTTTTTTTCCCTTTTTTATGTAATATTAGTATTGCTTATAGTCATTTCATATGAGCTAGAGTGCGATAGACTTAATAGTTTATTGTTGTTAGCATATGGATGTTTATGATTGTTTTTTGTTTTTATACCTTGTACTTAGCTCTGGGAAGTCGGGGGGGAGAGGGGGGAATGGGGGGGAGGGATAGGGAGGGCTAGGTAGGGGTGGGTGGAGGGAGGGGGGGATTGTTAAAGATAAAATGTATTCTAAAACTTTTCAATAAAAAAAATGCTTATTATAAAAATAGCCAGTCAAATACTTTGAATGTTGGGTTCATGCAGTAATGGAGACTTTGTGCCTGGGCAGTAGTTGGCAAAATCCTTTGGATCCAGGCAAGAGTCTTCAACTATGGGCATACTAGTGCCTATTTAAAGCCATAGCACCATGTATTCCTAATTCTCACAGTCCACATAGTCAATCCCTTAGGCAAAATTAAATAGACCAAGAGGGGCAGATGTCAAGAGATCATGAGGGAGGACAGATAACTACCAGCATTTTGTCCAAGGTGTAGAGGGAAGAGGGAATGGCCTTGAAATGTAGGAGGAAGAGCCTCTACTGACAATGATCAGATAAAAGACGACTGAGTCTTGAGGCAGAAGTAGAACCTGAATAAACCTGAATAAAGAGCTGTGGTGGTGCAGTATTGCAGGCTAATTCTGCTAACTGCCAGCAGTTTGATCCTGACCAGCTCAAGGTTGACTCAGCCTTCCATCCTTCAGAGGTCAATGAAATGACTCAGATTGTTGGGGGCAATATGCTTTGTAAACCACTTAGAGAGGGCTGTAAAGCACTATGAAGCAGTATATAAGTCTAAGTGCTATTGCTAATGCTAAATATCCCACACAAGGCCTTCCCCAGTTTTCTGAAAGATAAAGGGAGGGAGTGGGAAAACACATTCGTACTTGCAAGATTTTGTTATTACAAACTTACAGTACTGTAAAAATACTGAGTTGCACAAAATAAAGATGGAATATAAATCTATAAATAAATATTTTTACATACATCAACATGCATACCAAATAGAAAAAAACAAGGTCAAAAGCTTCTCAACATGTCATAGCAGTTTGTGGAGGACAAGGTCTGAGAAGAAATGAGAAGACTTCCTGCGACTATCATTCAGAAATGGCTTCAGTTTATTGTGCAATAAAAAGAAACATAAGATCCCAAAGATAAAAATTCTTCTTGATGATTTTTAGAAAAGATTGCTCAACCACAGAATGCCATGACAAGTAAATCTTTGAATCTTGAGGTTTGAAAAGGTGGTTATGACCTCCCTAAGTGCAAAGCTACAATGTTGATTCTGAAAGCCCATTGTTTCTGTCCCAGCCCTGAAGAATGAACCATTACTTATTTAGGCATAAGCAAATTTTAAAGAAGGATGGAACTTGGATTTCTGATGTAAGTGCCTAGTTAAACCCAGCTGAATTCTTTTAGGGTGAATTATTCAAGAGCAGCACTTTAGTCTACAACTTTTGGGATCTATTATATTGCATGTATCTTGATGGTTCAACTTTTCATGGAGCTATCCATGGTCCTGACATCTTTCCTGGGCTCCCAACTCCCTTTTTCTTGGCTGAGACAGAATTAACAGGCAGTATGACAAGATTACTTTTAACACAAAACAAAAAGTGTGTCAAATATGTCAGATTCAAGCTAAATATTTTGCCATGTATTTTGTCTTAAGATTCTGACATATTCGTCCTCTCCTTGTCAAGTTTACATTTCTTATTCCTAAATAGATTTACATTGATTTTTTATATTTATTTGTGTCTCATTTTTAGGAGCTCAGGTATAGCACTCCATCCCCAATTTTTCTCCACAGCTGCAATCCTGTGAGATAGAATGATCTGGCCCAAAGGAATCCAGTGATCTTATGTGGCTAACGGTGGACTTGAAGCTGATCTTCCTGATGCCAAAATAAAAATATTTTAATCACAGTAGTTTACTACATACATAGCCATCATACTTTCTTTTTGGGTAAGCAGTTTTATTCAAAGCACAGAAATGGTGTAAGGCAAAACAAAGTAAGTAAATAAAATGCAATTAAATGTAATTTATATCAGTAAGAGTCATTCGCTAACACTATTCATTATCCATATTTTTCTAGCCTTGTAATCCTCGTTTCCATCATACACTGACATAAGAACAATTAATTAATAGAACTGCTTGCCTTCAGAAGTTGTGGGTACTCCATCACTGGACGTTTTGAAGAAGAGATTGGACAGCCATTTGTCCAAAATGGCATTGCGTCTCCTATTTGAGCAGGGGATTGAAATAGAATACTCCAAGGTCCTTCCAACTCTTATTCTGTATAGTGCACTACTTCAGACATTGTTTTTTATTTTTAAAAAAAACTTCTCTTTCCTTCTGAGAATCTCATCAGCTCCATCCAAAGATAACTTTCTTAGCTAACCTCTATTCTCTCAAACCATTCATTTCCTTCATATTTTTGTCTTGCAATCTGATCCGTATTAATTTTCTCTACATGATAAAGCCTCTTGAATATATTTATTTTGTAATGATTACTCATGTCTCTGTTTAATCACCCACATTCTTAACTCTATCTCTTCATGTTTTACCACAAACACTTCTTACATACTCCATTCCCACTGCATTCAACTTACCTTGATTTTTTTCTTAACATACACAACTTTCACTTCTTTACAAAAAAACCTTCGGCATAGTTTTGTTTATTTTGACCAACTTTGAGTCCTTGCAACAGACAACATGCTAGCCACTACCTTTTTATCAATATTTGGATGTCTTAAAATTTACCCTTCTATTTTCCTATCTTAAGTAAGGAACACAAATTCATCTACTTACTTAAGGGAACTTAAGGGAACACAAATTCATCTACTTACTTTTTGCCATTTCTGTATAACTTCCTTCCATTCTTCGCTGTCAAAAATCTGGTAGATAATACATTGATCTTAAGAACCATGTTTCTTGTTTCATCATTCAATCTATTGAACAGTCACTGCAAATCATTTGTTGTTAGTCAACTATACAGCATCATCTACTGACAAACATTACAGAATTCTATGTCCCAAACCTTACCATCAATGCAAGTATTGCTTATTTGTTTATCATAAATGTATTTAAAAAACCAAGCAGATCTCATATATCTGCCTTAGTCCCATTCAGCACTGAATCATTTGCTAAATTCTCAAGCATGCTTTATTTCCACCACAGTATATATCAGAGTTCCCCTACCTTTTGGGCACCAGGGACCAGTTCTGTGAAGAAAGGTTTTTCCATAGTGTGTGGTTTTGTGTGATGCCTGCATCCCATGGATGGGGCTTTGCTTGTTTGTGCATACTGGTTGCTGGCATGCTGCAGCTTGGTACCAGTCCACAAACCAGGGGTTGAGAACCCCCTGGTATACATCACTCTTACTGCATTTGGCAACTAATCTTCAATTCCATACTTACGTGAATTTTTTTGTAATTCAAACGTATTATCCATAAAGCTTTTCTTGCATTCATACAAAGAGCAAAACTCTGGTCCACATACATCCCACCTGACATAGAGCCATACTGCACTTTCCAACTTGGTTGTTGTCATTTCTTGCACTGTTTGAATCAGTTTGATTCTGTCCACTATCTTCCCAGGCACAGCACACTTAACTCTTTCATTCATTCCTACTATCTTTCCTTTTCTAGATGGGGAATAATAACAGCCTCTTTCAATCAGGCACAAATACAGCCTTCACACACATGTAATGTAGCCACTCCCAAGATAAACCACATCCATATTTTAATATTTTCCCAGTTACGTCATTTAGACCTCCAGCTTTATTATTTTCCAACATTCTCACACTATTCATGTCTTCTTTTTCTTTACATTTTTAATCCAATATTTACATCATTTTTCTCCATTCTGCACTCCAATACATTACTGTCATCTCTGTTGATCTATGATACTCTCTCCAGAGTTCTCTTCTTCAGTCTCATTCTAAATCATTTTATTTTTAATCCCATTCACTTTGCTAGAAGCTCCTTTTTTTAGCCCTCTTTGTTCATTTTGTTTATTATCATTTTTTCTCATCCACGGCCCTTTTCACTTCATCATTCTTCCAAGAACCTTTCTTATTCTTCATTAGCATGACTTTTGTGGCATTTTTCTCAAATTCCATTTTTAACAATATCAAAAAATATTGTCCCAACATTCAAAATCATTCAATATAATTCTTTCAAACATTCATTATAAATAATCATTCAGTCATGGTTTTTGGTTTATATTAATTACTTTGCCATATATACATATGCAAATACTTGCTGGTTCATTATTGTTAGCCCTTCAAGATAGATCAGAACAGAAAACAGACTCCATGAGAAGAATAGAACTATATATTGAGATATGCTATAATAACAATCTAGCAAGTTTGCCCATGTCTTCCTTTCCTTCTCCTTAGGGAGAAGGGTGGCATATAAATTTAATAAATCCTAATCCTAATCTTTTAAATCTCGGAGAGTCAGGGGAGGAAGAAGGAGTTGCTAGCCTGAGTCTCTTTGCAATACTCTCCCATCTCTCTGGATTTAACATGTTTTTCTTCTGCACTTGGTGTTTCTCTAAGGTAGGGGTGTCAAACTGCCAGCCTGCAGGCCGGATGCATCATAGCGAAACTGCACCCACTCCATTGTTGGCAATGGAAAAAAGGCACGATACATCACAACACATCACGTGACATTGCAAGTTTGACACCCCTGCTCTAAGGCCTCTGAATTCTTTCTCCAAAGTCATTTGATTGGCTCTGTAACAAGAAAACATTTCTATAACTGCTGAATTTACAACAAACTCACAGCAGTAAATCTCATATTCAAAACACACTCTTCTTAATCCAATAATTACTGAACAGTTACTATTCTTATTTATTCATGGATCTGCAAATAGCTCAACTTTTTCTCATTTGACATAATAAATGTTATGTTTATCATATTTATCAGGCTATTGCACAATTTTCTCCTCAAATTTATCTCTGGTTATTTCATTGTTACTGGAGTATTAAATGCAACATACAGATTCCTACTTTTGTATGCATTTACATCAACCTAGAAAACAGCAGTTAATACTTGCCAGCAAACATTTTAGCTATTACACTCACAATCCCTCTTCCATATCTTCATTAACTTCACTTCAAAATAGAACACCTCCATTCACATCTATTACATAATTCTCCATTCACTTAGTTTTACTGCCACACACAATAACTATTTTTATTTCTTATATTTCAATTCACAGTATTTACCACTTTACTCCTTTTGCATTCCAAGTTGCAATCTTCTATGTGCCATGGATCCATAGATTTTGATTTCCACCATCCATCATGGCTCCGATTGATCAAAGCTTTTACATAATACTTTTTAATCATAGAATATACAATAATACAGTTGGAAGGGACCTTGGAGGTCCTGTAGTCCAATACCTTGCTCAATAATTTCAGGCAAATGGTTGTCCAGTCACTTTTTGAAAGCTTCCAGTGATGGAGCATCCATAACTTCTAAGGCAAGCTATTCCATTGGTTGACTGCTCTCAACGTTAGAAAATTTCTCCTTAGTTCTAGCTTGCTTCTCTCCTTCATTAGTTTCCATCCATTGTTTAAAATCATAGAAAGGTACAGGTTTGCTTACCAGCCATACTTGTTCTTATGTCACATGCACCATGCACTGCTAATAGTAATGTTAATGTTAATGTTAATTTAATTTATATACCGCCCTTCTCCCTGGGGACTCAGGGCGGTTCACAGGGCATATAAATAAAAATACAATACTATACAAAAGTTAAAACAAAGATTAAATCAGTGCCCAATTAAAAAACAATAATGCAATCTAAAATGACAATTTAAAACCCAGCTCCCCCATCAGGCCAGACCAGCCAATTCAAACAAATGGGTCTTCAGACCACGACGGAAAGTTCGGAGGTCCGATGCCGTCCGGAGCTCCACCGGCAGTTGGTTCCACAAAGCCGGGGCACCCACAGAGAAGGCTCTCCCCCTGGGGGCCGCCAGTCGACATTCCCTGACCGGAGGCACCCTGAGGAGGCCCTCTCTGTGGGAACGCACAGGGCGGAGGGGAGTTGAAGCCGGCAGCAGGTGGTCCCCGAGGTACCCCGGACCCATGCCATGTAGGGACTTAAAGATCATAACCAAGACCTTGAACCTCACCCGGAAGACAACTGGTAACCAATGCAGCTCGCGGAGCAAAGGTGTAACATGGGAGTACCGGGAAACTCCCAAGACAACTCTCGCGGCCGCATTCTGTACCAGTTGGAGCCTCCGAGTGGTCTTCAAGGGAAGCCCCATGTAGAGAGCATTACAGTAGTCAAGGCGAGAGGTCACGAGCGCATGAGTGACCGTGCACAGGGCATCCCGGTCCAGATAGGGCCGCAACTGGCGCACCAGGCGAACCTGGGCAAAAGCCCCCCTAGTCACGGCCACTACATGATCTTCTAGGGTAAGCCGTGAATCTAGGAGGACTCCCAAGTTGCGAGCCCTATCCATGGGGGGTAAAAGCTCACCACCCATAGAAAGAGATGGAACATTTTGAATGTCCCGGGATGCCGGAATGCACAGCCACTCAGTCTTGTCAGGGTTGAGCTGAAGTCTGTTCCTCCCCATCCAGACCCGAACTGCCTCCAGGCAACGGGACATCACAGCGAGGGCATCACTGGGGTGGTTTGGGGTCGAAAAGAAAAGTTGGGTATCATCGGCATATTGATGATACCCAACTCCAAAACCACGAATGATCTCACCCAGCGGTTTCATGTAGATGTTGAACAGGAGAGGCGAGAGAACCGACCCCTGAGGAACTCCACAAACGAGAGACCTAGGGGCCGATCTCTGCCCCCCTGCCAACACCGACTGCGAACGTCCCAGGAGATAGGAGGAGAACCACCGAAGAACCGTGCCTCCCACTCCCAATCCCCTGAGACGCCGCAGCAAGATACCATGGTCGATGGTATCGAAAGCCGCCGAGAGGTCTAATAGGACTAGGACAGAGGAATATCCCGTCCTGAGCCCTCCAGAGATCATTCACCAGAGCGACCAATGCCGTCTCCGTGCTGTACCCGGGCCTGAAACCCGATTGGTAGGGGTCCAGATAATCCGCTTCATCCAGGACCAGAGGGAGCTGATGCGCCACCACACTCTCAACAACCTTCGCAAGAAAGCGAAGGTTGGAGACTGGACGAAAGTTGTTCAATACAGCTGGGTCCAAGGCAGGCTTCTTGAGGAGAGGTCTCACCACCGCCTCCTTCAAGACGGTGGGGAAACAACCCTCACTCAAAGAAGCAGATATAACCGCCTGGAGCCAGCCTCGTGTCCTCTCCCTAGCTGCATAAACCAGCCAGGAAGGGCACGGATCCAACAAACATGTGGAGGAGCTCAGCCTCCCCATAATCCTGTCCACTTCATCAGGGGTCACAGAATCAAACTCTTCCCAGATAACATTGACAAGACCGTCCGTGTCCTGATCGCCTGACTCTGCCCAGCTGGAGTCCAAACCGGTCCGAATCCGAGCGATTTTATCCGACAGATGTTGACTAAATTCCTCAGCACGACCCTGCAAGGGATCCTCCCTCACCTCCTGATTAAGGAGCGAGCGAGTCACCCTAAACAGGGCGGCCGGGCGATTATCTGCGGACGCAATGAGGGTAGAGAAGTAATTACACCTCGCCACCCTCATCGCTGCGAGATAAGACCTAATATAGGTTCTTAACCGCAACCGGTCGGGTTCGGATCGGCTCGACCTCCAACAGCTCTCTAGGCCCTGTTTCCGACGCTTCATCTCCCGGAGCTCCGCGGAGAACCATGGAGCTCGCTGGGATCTGCGCCGGGTCAGGGGCCGCAAGGGTACAACCCGGTCAAGTGCCTCAGTGGCTGCCCTTTCCCAGGTTTCCACTAAGGCATCCGCCGAGCTGTGAGCAATGGAGGCAGGTGGGGACCCCAGCGCCGCTTGGAATCTATCAGGATCCATTAAGCGTCTGGGGCGGTACCATCTAATTGGTTCCGTATCCCCACGGTAATGACGGTACTTTGGGTACATTTGTTTAGTATATCACAAATGCAACCATGGCAGATACTTTTTTCTGCAAGCTAATATCTTTAAATTATAAACAAGTTTGCAGGCCAACATACTATTGCCTGCATCTCATCAACTTATAGGGGGAAGAAAGCAAACTGACCCAAATACTCAGATTATTTATTCTAGAAATTTAAAAATAGAAGATTAAAATAATACTATCTAGTACAATGAAAGATATAAATAGTGGGAATGAATGAATGATTTCCATGGGAGAAAGCTGTGGTTAAATTTTATAAGATTCATATGTACAAGTATCCATTGTGTCATGAATGCAAATTCCCAAGATTTACTTTGGACCTTAATTGGACCCAGTTCTATTTCTGAAGGGGAAATTATTGTCTACCATTCAACTAACATTAAACAGCCAGGCTGTGATAGCAGGTTAATGAGACAATCTGGTCTAATTGTCTTCACAGCTATAATTTATCATTTTTACAGTGCCATCAAAGATAGTGTGACAATTTTATGGAAGAAATATTAACCCTCCCTTTTTTGCATCTTGATAAACAGCTGCATAAAGGGCCCCTCTGAATCAGACATAAAGAATTTATTGAAGACTTCCAGTGAGAAGTCATGGTGAGCTAGATATCTCTGAAGGAGTAAAAATAGCATAGTGATGGAGACTGGCATCAGACAGTTAATTTTGACTGTCAAAATCTCTGCAGAAAAAGGAGAGATCATGACATTGCCCACTTCATTTTAGATAGATGTTCCATAAGAGTAATCTGCAGGAAATTTTAAGCAGTTGGCTCATGAGTTGAGTGGCTGGGAGATGACTTCAACTTTAGCTGCAATTTAGCCCATAAGAACACAAAGTATAACTAGTTTAGTTTCTTACTCACCTTTGGAAATTGCTTCTTAATTGTTTGTCAACTATTAAGAAGTTTTGGGCCAGCATTCTTACTTGGCTCTATTGATATTTTTCTATACATTTATTAAATGCATAGAATTGATTTGAAGCCATGGGATATGCATTGTTTTATCTACAGTTTTCCAAAAGATAGGGTGTAATGCAATTTCAAAAAGTCATGTATACAGAAATGCTTGTATTAAGCAAAGAAAGGTAAAAGTGGTTTCCCTGTCAGTCATCTGTGACTCCAAGGCTCCAAGTTCATCTCCATTTGTTGGCCTAGGGAGCCAATATTGTCCAAAGATCTTTCTGTGGTCATGTGGCCACCATGATTAAATGCCAAGGGACACTGAACTCTGTTGCCTTCCCACCAAAGTGGTACCGATTAATTTACTTGCATTTGCATCCTTCGAATTGCTAGGTGAGCAGGAGCTGGGTCAGGTAACAGGAGTTCATCCCATTGCACAGAGCTTGGTTCTCAAACCCTGGCTGTCAGCTCTTCAGCTGACAAGCTCAGCATCTTTAACCACTGAGCCATTGCCCCCTTTATTAAGCAAAAGTGTGTGTGTGTGTGTGTGTGTGTGTGTCCCTTTAATTCTTTGTTAGCAATCCAAAAAATTTACACAAATAATGAGTTGTCACAGTTGTGACTACAGCCTGTGGATGGCCTTAGGTTAGGCTGATACAGGCAATAAGATTTGGCCCGTATTTGGGCCTTGCAAGGTATTCTAAAATACTTAACAAATACTTAACACATATCTCCCTTGCCTCTCAGCTAACAAAGCAAGAAAGAGCCTGTGGCCTAGAGGCTAAACAACTGCCTAATGTGCAATCGGCCCAGGTTTGAATCTCAGAAGGTTATGGCTGACTGATGAGAACAAATGAGTTTGAAATGGCCATATCAGTCTCCCTTTAATTCTTTGTTAGCAATCCAAAAAATTTACACACACACACACACACACACACACACACACACACACACACTTGAAGCAGAATATTCCATCAGCATCTCCCTAGTTTCCATTTGATTTTTTAAAAAAAAAAACAATATTATATTACAGAAAAAACAAACTGAAGAAATATCTTTTCCTGCCCTATTCATTCCATTCAAATTGGATGCTAAAGAACAGGGCTTTTCAACCTTTTCACCTATTGCACCACTTTGAGGATATGGCAACATCCAAGTACCACCAGTCGCCTAGCAAGGTGTCAAAAGCTTGATGACAAAAAAAAAGGAAAAAAGTGATGAAGTACAGGTAGTCCTCGAATTACAACAGTTCGCTTAGTGACTGTTCGAAGTTACAGTGGCACTGAAAAAGTGTCCCCCAAGCCACAGCCAAGCAAGACACCTGCCTGCCCACCCGGTGGCGCTCTTCCTCCTGTCTGAGGTTTTCATTGTTGTGAGCATTTCCGTTGAGGATTGGCAGTGGGGGTGGGGTGGAGGGTGTTTGGTTTTTATTCCCCCCATCTGCTGGGAGGCTGCAGCAGGTTTTGGTCACTTCACATGACCATGGAACACTGTGACCGTCATAAATATGAATCTGTTGCCAAGCATCTGAATGTAAATCAGAAGACCCTGGAGATGCTGCAACATTCCAGCTGATTGTTGCTTCTTCTGGGCTCAGAAGCGCCAGGATCAGCACCGAACTCCAGCTGGAGCCTGGCGATGATCCTGGTACTTCCGCTGAGCCCTGACAGCCCTGAAGATGTGCTGATCCTGGGGCTTCTGCTGAGCCCTGACAGCCCTGCAGCTCCAGCCATCTCTCGCTCAGGCTTGTGCAGTGCTGCCACTGGTTCAGCTCATTCTCCTCCCCCACTACCACTTTTCTAGGATGGTCACGTACTACCTTCCAGGTGCCAATGTACCACAGGTGGTACCTGTACTACTGGTTGAAAAGCCCTGCTTAAGAAAACATCTCACTCTTCCCAATAATAAGGCCAGTTTTGTGTAGTCAGTTCTTTGCAGGCAATAAGCGAGATGGAAGGTTCCAAACAGAAACATACTTTATTGGAGTCAAGCAGACCAGAACTGAAACAGAGGCTGCTGCGCAGCTACCTATATGGTTGGCCACTAAGCGGTAGCCCATAGGTTTAAAGGAACCCATTCCTGTCCCAAATCTACCAATGATATTCCTGGAGACAACAAGTCTGGCTTGGTCCATACCTGTTACACAGACACCATTGAGTAACCATTAAGCAGCATTTAAACAGACACATGAATCAGTACAAGCAAAAAAAAACCCCAATACATTACACGCCTCCACCCTAGAATGTACACACATTATTTAGTTACATAAACTTGAAGATATTTCGGTGGTCTACAAGACCGCTCAGAACGCCTGGGGTTCTGGGAAACTCCCGGTCTACCTGCTTGCCTGCCGGGATCAGTAGACCAGGACTCTTGGGTTCAAGTGAGTTGAATTGACTCGAGTTCCTTTAGCTGGCCATTCCTGGTGGGCCCAAACCAAAGTCCAGTAGAGTAGCTGGGTTAGTGGAGCTGCTCCACAGTTCGGGTTGTCCTTCCCCATCTGGAGACCCAATTTGGACTTCCAGACTGTTTCCATCTACAGCCACCTCCCCATTGTAATGTCTGAAGTAATCCTCAGAGTGTGTGAACTGCTCTGTTAGACTGCTGGTTAATGGCTCTTGTTGTGGACCCTCTGGGGAGTCCTCGGTTAGGGACTGTTCAGCAAACCGCCGTCACATCTGATCAATATGTCGGCGAATGACTCGCCCCACTTCGGAGAGGGGTCCTGAGATCTTAACAATTTTAGTGGGCACCCACAAAGCCCCATGCCCATAGTTCCAAGCCCACACCCAATCACCCACTTGCAACCCCCTTGGTGCCTTTGGGCATGCAGTGTCTGCTGCTACTTGGTCAGGGTGCAACCTGTCCAGTTTCATGATCAGTCTTCTTCCCCAGCAGAGCTCTGCTGGGCTGTTGCCCATGGCTGTGCATGGCATAGTGTGCTGGCATAGCAAGAAATCAGCCAGCCTATGGTGCCAATCCCCCCAAACTATGCGTTTTAGTGACTCTTTCATCATATGCACCATGCCCATTAGCTGAGGGGTGAAAAGGAGCCAACTTTGTGTGCCTTATGAGGTTGGCCCTCAAGAAGGCCTGAAATTCGGATGCTGTGAACTGGGCCCCGTTGTCCGAGACTAAGATGTCCGGCAGCCCGTGTGTAGCAAAAAGCTTCCTAAACACCTGGATGGTCCTAGCAGTAGTCATAGTGGGTATAGGAATTACTTCCAACCATTTAGAGTGGCTGTCGACCACTATTAAGAACAGCTGTCCCTGAAAGGGCCCAGCAAAGTCAATGTGAATCCTTGACCACGATGTATGAGTCTCCTCCCATCAGTGGACAGGGGCCTGCGGCATCTCTGGTCTGGACTGTTGACACGTGTAACACCCATGTACTTGGGCCTCGATAGCCTTATCTAACCTTGGCCACAAAGGTAGCCCCATGCCAGCGCCATCATCCGGATGATACCCAGATTGCCCTCATGCAGAGACTGGAGCATTCTGTGCCTTAGTGAACTGGGGACAATAATGCTGCTTCCCCAAAGAATGCACCCCTTATGAGCTGAAAGCTCATGTCTACGTGTGAAATAGCTCTGGAAGTCTCGTCCCGGGCTATTTTCCAGCCATCCGGTGTGAACCCAGGACAACACCCTGCTTAAAATTTTGTCTGCGGCTGTTTCTGCAGTGACATCCCTTGCATGGAGAGGAAGTTCAGGCAAATCTTGAATGGACAAGATGCGAGCGGCTGGAGCTGGTTCTGGCTCCACGTGTGGCAATGGCAACCTGCTAAGACCATCTGCGTGGCCCATGTTTGTGAATCAGCCTATAGCTGTAGGCTGACATAAAAATGGACCACCTTAACATTCTGGGGGAAAGTATTTGAAGCATCTGCCTGTCTGTGGTATATAGTCCCAGCAATGGCTTGTGGTCAGTGAAGACCGTGAACTTGCAGTCGTATAAATAGTCATGGAATTTTTTAACCCCAGCCACAATGGCCAAAGCCTCTTTGTCAACCTGAGCATAATTGTTCTGTTCCAGCCTACGGCCGGCCCTGTTTGAATATCAGGGACAACACCTTTTTATACTCAACAGGCTGGAAAAACCCAACCAAATTTATTTACAAAGAAATCAAAAGTTCAAACAAGAGTTAAACCAAAAGTTCAAACAAGAGTTAAACAGGAATAACAGACCAGGACTCTAGCAGAAGATCTTCAAACGGTTGCCTTTAGCAACCAGCACCTCCCACACCTTCCCCTTTTATCAGCAGTCCCAAGGCGTGGCTTCTCATTGCCTTCTTCTCCTCTCACTGAGTTGCCTCATTGCCTTTCTCTGTTCTACTCTGCTGGATTGCCTCCTGCTCCTAGCGTCCCTGAATAGATCCAGCTGTGAATCATCTACGTCCAATACCTCGTGCTCACATGGTTGAGTCTGATGAGGAACATGATGGGAGGGGCCAGGCTGAGAGTCCTGCAGTGCATCAGAGCCTCCCTCTGACACCAAAGGCTCTCCAAACCCCTCCTCCTCCTCCTCTTCAGAATCATCAGACTCAGCTGCCAGTATCACAGGCAGACGCTGAATCACAACAATAATTGCGCTCAGCTGAGGACCAGGTCCTTGAATAGTAAGCAATAGGGGACTGTGTCCCATCATCTGACAAATAACTTAGTACAGCCCCAACCCCATAAGGGGATGTGTCACACGCAATACAAACTAGAAAGTTTTCATTAAAGTGTGTGAGCTCTGAATTTGAGGACAGTAGTGATTTTACTGCCTTAAAACTGTTTTCCTGAACATTGGTCCACTTCCATGGGGTGTTCTTGTCTAAGAGCTGGTGTAATGGCTCTGCCACTGTGGCCTTGTTAGGTAGGAATGTGTGGTAAAAATTTAGGAGACCCAGGAATGCCTGGAGCTCTCCTTTAGATCTGGGGCTTGGTGCCAGCTGAATTGCCTTCAGCTTGGACTCTGCAGGGTGGATGCCTTCAGCATCAATACAGAACCCCATGAATTCAGTGGAAGGGACCCCAATTTTGCATTCATCCCTCCTCAGCTTGAGTCCCGCTGTGTGGAACTGCTGAAGGACGGCTTTGAGCCACCTTGCCAAGACCTCAGTGGACTCTCTGGTGATGAGTACATCATCAAAATAGGGGCAGCCCCCAGAATGCCCTTGAGCGTATGCTCCATGACTCCCTGGAAGATCCCTGGGGCTACGCTAACCCCAACTGGAGGCGCTTGACCTTAAAAGACCCCCTATGTGTCACAATTGTTTGTGAGGCACTGTGGCCTCATCCAGTGGTAACTGCTGATAGGTCTGTGCCAAATCTAACCTAGCAAACATGCTACATCCTTGCAACGATGCCAATATGTGGCTAACAACTGGCACCAGGTACGCATGCTGCTGCAATGCCCGCTTAATGGTGCACTTGTAATCAGCGCAAATCCTGATCTCCCTGTTGGCCTTAAGTGGTGTAACAATAGGAGTTTCCCACTCCCCCATCTACGGGCTGTAGTACCCCCTGACTGACTAGCTTGTCCAGCTCTGCATCGATTTTGTGCTTTAAAGCAAAAGGCACACAATGGGGCTTAACCCTAATTGGCGTTACAGAGGGATCAAGCTTAAAGGCTATTGGAGGGCCCTTGTACTCTCCCAGGCTTGTGTCAAAAACATCTGTGAATTCCTTGCATACTGATGCCAAGTTCGCCAATTGTGTCCAGTGAATTCCAGTTACTTGAATGCCAGTGCATCAAAGCAATCAAGCCCAATGAGGTTTGTTCTCTGGCCCTCCACCACAATGACATCTAGGGCCCCCAAAAACCCCTTGAAATGCACGACCACAGTGGCCTCGCCCTTGACGGCTACTCGGGAATTCTGGAAGTCTGTTAAAATAATATCAGACAGCCGACGCTTGGGCCATCTCTTGCTGTGGCTGCACAGGAACCGGAAAGTCTCAAGGGAAATAATGGATAGAGCTGAACCAGTGTCCAGTTCCATCCTGCAAGGAATGCCTTGCAGCTGGACTTGTAGTCAAAGTTTTTGTTTAAGGGGGCAGTGAGCTTCCATGCAGTAGACACTCCTGTGGCTGGAGCAGAACTCTACTCTATGCTGCCCGGGGGCCCCGGTACCTCTCCTGAACAGCTCATCCAGTTGGCAGTCCTTCTGGAGACCTCTACAGACAGCTGCAATGTGGCTGGATTTCCCACAGGCCCGACACGTGGCTGTCCTGAATTTGCAGTGCAGTCGTTGGTGGCAGCCGCCACAGCCCAAACATTGAAGGAAGGGAACTGCCTTGTAAGAGGGTCTCTGTTCCTTGTCTTGGTGTCATTAAATCTTGTCGACTTCATGGTCAGAGTCAACGTCTTCTCATTGCTTGGCATCCTCATGGTGGACGGCTTCTTCGTGTGGTGTGCTTTTGGCGGGCTGCAACACCTTCACGGCCCTGGCAGCAACTTCATACACCATGACCTCTTTCAAAGCTTCTTGGAGTGAGAGAGTCTCCTTCGTGAAAAGGTTTTGTTGGAGCTCTCTACTTCTGAGTCCACAGACAAGTCGATCTCGAAGTCTTTCTTCCAAGTCCGTGAATTGACAAAGATGCAATGCTTTTCTCAATGCCGCAATGAACTCCGTGGCCATCTTTCTGGGTTGTTCTCACTGATCAAAGGCATGCCTCCATGCTATCACCGACAGCTTCAGTTGAAAATGGTCGCCAAGCCGTTTCTTCAGGTCCACGTAAGTAATGGACTCCAGATGGGCCGGTGCAACCAAGTTTTCAGCGATGTTGAATGTTGCAGGCCCACACACACAGAGGAGAGTTGCAGCCTTCAGACCATCTTCGGTGATTTCATTGGCCCTGAGGTAGTTCTCCACCCTCAAAATGTAAGAAAACCATCCCTCCGGGTGCATGACATTGAATTCTTCAAGCTTTGTGACCTTCGACATGGTGAGAAGTCTTCACGGCTCTTGTCTCACATTGCCTCATGCTGCTGGCTTCTTCGGAGGCCCTGGGACTGATCCTCAGGGCGGGGTGGTCTCCAGCGTGGCTTGCTAGGCAGACCGGGGGGGGAACACTGTCCCTACCAGGCACTGTGCTGGTCTCACCCCCTAGTGACTTCAGGATCTTATGAAGAAGCAGCATCCCACCTTCATCGCCATTTTTGTGTAGCTGGTTCTTTGCAGGCAATAAGTGAGACGGAAGGTTTCAAACAGAAACATGCTTTATTGGAGTCAAGCAGAACAGAACTGAAACAGAGGCTGCTGTGCAGCTACTTATACAGTTGACCACTAGGTGGAGGCCAATAGGTTTAAAGGAACCCGTTCCCACCCCAAATCTACCAATGATATTCTTGGAGACAACAAGTCAGGCTTGGTCCATAGCTGTTACACAGACACACCATTGAGTAACCGTTAAGCAGCATTTAGACACGTGAATCAGTACAAGCAAAAAAAAACCCAATACATTACAGCCAGCCATGTTATTATCCAGCGACGCTGCACAGAAAACCAGGGCTAAACCAGTATATTTTTAAAAAGTTTATCTATATACTAAAGTACTAAAATTCTCATTGTGTTTATATTCTCAAGTTAGCCCAGATGGTACATTGTACTTCAAAGTTTTTGAACTGAAGTACCTAAAATCCACTAACTTAAAAAATAACGATCAGGTTCCATTATTCCAGTGGAACTGAATTTTCTAAGAGCTAACAGAATAACAGTGTTGGAAGGGATGTTGGAGATCTTCTAATCTAGTCCAATCCTCTACTCATGTAAAATACCTCGGGGACCACCTGCTGCCGGCGTCAACTCCCCTCCGCCCTGTGCGTTCCCACAGAGAGGGCCTCCTCAGGGTGCCTCCAGTCAGAGAATGCCGGCTGGTGGCCCCCAGGGGGAGGGCCTTCTCTGTGGGCGCCCCGGCTTTGTGGAATCAACTGCCGGTGGAGCTCCGGATGGCACCGGATCTCCGCTCCTTCCGACGCGGGTTAAAGACCCACCTGTTTGAACAAGCTGGCCTGGCCTGATAGGGAGTTAATTTGGGTTTTAAATATTTGTATATTTTATAGTTTTATCTTGGGCATTAATTTAATTCTATTTTAACTTTTGTAGTTTTGTATTTTTATCATATGCCCTGTTCACCGCCCTGAGTCCCTCGGGAGAAGGGCGGTATAAAAATTTAATAAAACTAAACTAAACTAAACTAAAAGAGTCTATAACATTTCAGACAAATAATTGTCCAATCTCTTTTTTAAAAAACCTCCAGCAATGGAGCACTCCTGACTTCTGAAAGCAAACTGTTCCACTGATTGTTCTCACTGTCATAAATTACATTTAACTGTATTACTTTCTTATTTTTAATTTGTTTTGCCTTACACCATTTCTGTGCTTTGTATGACACTGATTAATTTTCTATCAGAAAATTCGTCCTCCTATATCTAGGTTGCTTCTCTCTTTAATTAGTTTCCATCTGTTGCTTCTTGTCCTGCCTTCAGGCGCTTTGGAGAATAGCTTGACTCTTCTTTGTGGCAGCCCCTGAGATATTAGAACACTGCTATCATGTCACCTCTCGCCCTTCTCTTCATTAAACTAGACATACCCAATTCCAGCAGCTGTTCCTTATATGTTTTAGCCTCCAATCCCGTAATCATCTTTGTTGCTTTTCTCTGCACACCAGTTTTATTCACAAGGTTGTGGCCATTGCAGCATCCCTACAGTCATGTGATTTTGATCTCCAACATTCCCTACCAGCTTTCCACAAGCAAAGTGAGTGTCACAGTATCTTTCTCTCAAAGGATGACCCAACAGGTCACAGCGTTGTAAGTCATTGCATTACATTTCTAACAAAATTCTAATACTAGAAAGAAAAAGCTCAGTGTCTAAGACAAGATGGTTTAATAAGCAACATGGAATAAACCTAAATTATACAACATTTACCACAAATGTGCCAATATACATGTCTGTTTGTACATTTGTATTTTCCTATTTCTGTTTTTAAAATAAAGGGATTTTATCTTTACTGGTACAGCTTAAAGAAAATAATCTAAAATAGAGATAGTCCTCAATTTATGACAATTGGGAGCAGAATTTTGATTACTAAGTAATGCTGTAGTTAAGGAAGTCATCATACAATCATGATTTTAAGATGATTTTTCCCATGGTTGTTTAGTGAATCATGTGGTTTCCCAACTGACTTTGTTTCTTGGAAGCTTGCTAGGAAAGCCACAAATCGGGATCACATGATGCAGGGGTCTTCAAACTTGGCCCTTTTATGACTTGTGGACTTCAACTCTCAGAGTTCCTCAGCCAGGCATGTTACATAACTACCGAATTTATGCAGTTTCTCCATTTGGAATTACTGTAGTAATATAGAATCACAGACTCATTGGGAATCAATAGGCCACCCTTTTGCAGCTCCAGGAAAAGTAGCTATTGTGAGGAAAAAATGGAAGAGCAAATATGCCGTGCTCAGGTATAAATCTGGCAAAAAATATATTTTTATTTATTAAAAAAATACTTATAAAGGTAACAAATTTATTAAAGTAACAAATTTATTGGGCAAACAAATATAAACAATTCTTTGATTCAGTCACCATATTTTAATAAAAGGTAAAGGTAAAGGTTCCCCCGCACATGCGTGCTAGTCGTTTCTGATCTAAATTCCAGTTTTCAGGGCTGCTGTTCCTCACATTAGCCACAAGGTGCCGATAAAGCTTCTTTTCTGTTTTTAACTTCCTCATACACTACAGAATTAGTAAAAAAAATGTAATCAATATTCACTGCAGAGTTTAGTCTGGAAGTATGTCAAAGTATTTTTGTTCACTCTTGACTGTATTTTCACAGTGTGAAATCCTAAAAGAGAATCCATGTGTCTTTGTGAATGAAGTCTGAGAAATTTACATTTCACTGAAAAACCTTGATATATGTTGATGCTGTAGACTGAGTTTTGAATTTAATGGGCATGATTATTGAATTTCATATCATACAAAACATTTTCCAGTTCATTGTTTCTTGTAAAATGGATATATAAGTTCACATATCATATATACTGGATATCCAAATGCAGATTTAATTCTCTAGTCCTCTAGCTTTCATCTATGAGTGGATAGCAGGATTGTTGAAATATAATGTATACATCCATATAAATGATCTACAAGTAGATATTCTTTTGTTCTTTTCCCCTTGTCCAATATTTCTTGCAGAACAGGAAGTACAACTGTCTTGGAAGATAAAATTGTTCCTTCTGTTTCAAGAATGCAGACTTGAAAAGGCTTAAAAAGTATATATTTACTTCACTCAGACTAAGAATGTCCTTGCTTGCAAAACCCTTAAAACTGGCTTTAAGACTTCATGTAGAATTTTCTATTTTTATTTTATTGGGATATTTTTATCCTGTGTTCCCTTTTAGTTGTTTTTTTTCATATAACCTAGCTAAGGAATGTACAAAAGCAAATTCATATAGTAATATCTGAATAACTTTTTAAAATTCTGAACACTTTAAAAGGAGGGCACTAGTTTTAATTAGAATCTGTATAACAGCTCCAGAAACTCAGTTAGTTTTACTTTCCAACATTGATCAAGGGACAGCAACTGCAAAAATCTTCTTTGAAGCGGTTCAGAGAACTCAAGAATGAGGTGAGATTCCAAACAGGTTTTTCATGCCTTGCAATTCAGTCTCTTGGATATTCCACCTGGGTAAGGAACCTCTGCATTTCCATATGTCTACAATTTCCAATAGCCCCTCCAGCATGAATGATGGCAAAACTGTTGGGAACACAGCAACAACATTTAGAGAGTTTCCTATCCCTCTGCTACACCCTATGCCAGATCACACCAACAAAAAAAATAGCAAAACATTAACCAGTACAATATTGTGAAATAAAATTTGCAGGAAGGAGTCTGTAAAAGAAAAAAAAAAGGTTTACAATGTATCTACAGCCTATCACAGATATCTTTCAAAATAGGAATTTGTTCACTAGTTCTTGGGAACTGGGAGAGTTTGCCAGCTAAGAGAGTTTAAAAACTTAAGTGCAAAAAACAACATTTTGCATACCTGGGTTCCTCACTTCAGATAAAGTGAGACTGAACAACCTGCCTTTTCCAGCTGAATACAGAGAAAGGACTAAGCCTTCTCTGAGTTTGCATGGAATAGTGCAAGGGTGTCAAACTCACGTCATGTAATGTGTCACGAGGTATCATGACTTTTTTTCCATTGCCAGCAATGGGGTGGATGTGGTTTTGCCATGACGCATCCGGCCCACGGGCCGGCAGTTTGATAGCCCTGGAATATTGCTTCCAGGGAGAAACATACTGTCCTATCCACTCAGTGAAAAGAAAGAATTATGAAATCCTTGGTGCTCTTTGTTTGCTTGCACTCATTTCATTACCCAACTAACATCATCAGTGCAACTGAGTGTGGAGTTTGCTTCCTGTTTCTATACATTAGCTTGTCCTGCCAATTTTAGTGGGGGGGGGGTGCTTTTCTCCTTGATGGTTCCTTGATTCAGTTATTGTTTTCTGCTTCTTTGTCTGGTGTTAATCCCTGCTTATCTACATGTTGACTACTGGACCGGATGTGTTCTAATTTTTTTTGTATTCTTTTTAGAATTCAAAACATGCTAAGACAGTGAAAAAGTTATCTAAATGTGTTTTATCTCTTAAGTCTCTATATTCTCTATATTCTCTTCTACTGAAAGAAAAAAAAGGAATCTAGCACATTCATAAAATCACAGGGACGTAGGAGATCTTCTACTCCAATCCCTTGCCTAGAGCAGGAGATCATTAGCTAACAAAATACAAGCAGGAAATACCAAGAAACCAGCTTTATGTCTGCCAATCACAACCACTGAGTTAGTAACCTAAAAATTATTAGAATTTTAATAGCCATCAGTAATTACTCAGATACTTTATTCTCAAGAATTGTTCTAAGCATTCAGGTAAGGTTGCCCTTTGGAACTGAACCTTTGCCTTTAGGTAGTTTTCAAATTCAGCAGTGCTGGCTTTTCTTTTGTTTGCATAGTGTCAGTGAAAGCTGCATTACCAAGACTGGTTCTGTTAATGTGGTGTGCAAACAGACAGGAATATGGCTTGGTCCAATGCAAAGCAGGCTTTCTGTCTCTAATTTCTATTTATGGAATTATTATTTACCAACCCCACCCCATGTGACTAAAGTTTAGTTCCAAAATGCTTATCTAATTTATTACCACTCTTTCTTCTTTATAGCAAACAGCAAGAAATTCCAGGAACGCACTTGGTATTATTTAATAAGACACCACTGAAAATTGGAGGGATCTTCATCATATTTACATATCAAACATAGTGAAGAACATTGGAAGCAAAAGAATCTCTCTCCCTATAGGTAGTGGTAATTTTTATTCTTATACAGGTAGTCCTCGACATATGTCCACAATTGAGACCAATATCTCTGTTGCTAAGCGAGACAGATGTTAAGTGAGTTTTACCCCATTTTACGAACTTTCTTGCCATAGTTGCTAACTTGTACTTGTTAAATTAGTAACACAGCTTCCCCATTGGATTTGTTTGTCAGAAGGTCACAAACGGTGATCACGTGTTCCCAGGACCCTGCAACTGTCATAAATATGATCACATGGCCACGCAGATGCTTCAATGGTCGTGTGTCACTTTTTTCAGTGCCATTGTAACTTTGAATAGTCACTAAACGAGCGGTGGTAAGTCAAGGACTACCTGTATTTCCACCCCACCTTTCCTTCAGGAATTCAACTCTATTCACTCCATGCTTTTTCTCCACAACACCACTAGGAGAGCTGTATCATTCTTTGCATCCTTTGCCAATATTATAAACTCATTTTCAAAGAATGGTTATTGATTATATGCCATCAGGTCATTTTGAACTCTTAACAATCACATAGATAACTTTTCTCCATGAAGATCTGCCCTTAACCTGGTGTTTCAGGTCTCCAATGATGCCTTCATTGCCAACTGTAACTGAGCCCTTGCGTCTTGCTGCTGGTTGAGTTCTTCTCTTTTCTTCCATTTTTCCCAGCATTAAAGACCCCAGAGAGTTGGGTCTTTCCATAATGTCTGAAACTTGGATCATTTGAGCTCGGTCATTTGTGCCTCAAGTGAGATCTCTGAGTTGATTTATACAATGAATATATGCTCCGTATCCAAAGTTTTTCTGTTCTTCTGTATAGTCTTGTCTTGATAAAGAGAACAGTAGTTTCCAGGCCTTTCAAAATTGTACTTATTTTCAAAATCATCTACCAAGAACCAAGATTGCCTGGCAGGTTTACAGAAAAAAGGTGGGACCTATAAAATCCAATTAAATACAGGTATGGTATCTAAAAAGCAATAAAGCCAGCTACAGTGTAAACTCATAAAAGGAAATAACATAACGATAAAACTTGCAGAAATAAAAAAGAACACATCTCCAGCTCTTAAAGGCCATTGCATCCTTATTTTATTCAAGTCCTCATTCACTCAACCATAATGCCACTATCTGCAACTCTCAAGACAAAATAGTGTTTACCAGCAATAGGTATGTAAGAGTATCCTTAGAATGCTACCCAAAAAAGGAGTGATTCAACATTTACTCCTTTTCGGGTAAAGAAGAGATTGACACCAACTTGGAAGATTTCCCAACATGGATTAGCATTCACCTGAGACTTCCTGAGTCACAGACAAAAAAACAGTGTGTAAGCATTGACTCACAAGACAACAGATAAGAGCTTACAAAAAATGTTAATTTAAAATCCAGGAAGATGTTAAAGATCCACAGGTGGAAAAACCCATCAGTATTATTTTGAAATGATGAACATAATTAAAATTGTTTCTCTCCCTGCAAAACCTGAGAAATAAACTGATAACCACTTCAAACCATTGTTGCCCAAAAGATGGCAACCGTGTCAATGCAGCATTGAATAGAATAGAACAGAACAGAATACGAATAGGACAAGGAATTGAGCTGGAAGGGACCTTGGAGGTCTTCTAATCCAGCCCCTGGCTCAAGCAGGAGAACCTATACCATCTCAGACAAGTGACTGTCCAGTCTCTTCAATAGCAGGGGTGTCAAACTCAATTTCACTGAGGGCCGCATCAGCATTGCGGTTGCCCTCAGGGGGGCGGGTGGGTGTGGCCTACTGGGTGGGTGTGGCTAGAGTGCGTACTGGGTGGGCGTGGCTAGCTCTACATCGTTCGCATCAAGGGTGCCTATGGGGGCCTGGGCAGGAGTGGGACAGATCTGAGGGTCTCTGGCGGAAGGAGGGTCTCTGGGCCAGGGCCAAGGCAGTGGGGGCCGTTCCCTCACTGTTTCCAGGATGGCTTCGCGGGCCGCATGAAACCACTTCGCCGGCCAGATCCGGGCCCCGGGCCTTGTGTTTGACATGTCTGTTCAATAGGTACTGATAGCAGAGAATATTTGTAGCTCAGGGTTGAACTGTGGAGTCCTTGATGTTCTCTGAGCTTGATGGTGTTTTTGCAGATGTTTTATTACCAAACTAGGTAACATCATCCATGCTAGTAAGCAAATAGGGTTTGCTCTCATTTTATACATTAATAGCTTGCTCTGTCAATGATCATGGGAGTTGTCTTGATGGTTCCTTGATTGGGTGTTGTTTACTGTTAACTTGTTAACTTCTGGGTGTGCTACATTTTGTAATGCTCACAGAGAATTGTGGGAGGAGCATATTTGGGAAGGTCTAACTTTTGGAGAAGAGGTTGTTATAGGAGAGCTGGGTTACTCTATGGCAGCATTAAAAAAAAGCGGGGGGTTGGCAACTTTCCCAACTAACATAATTTATTAAAAGGCCAAAGCTTTGGTTAGCTGTGGACTCTTTGATGGTCTCTGAGCTTGATGATTTTCCTACAGACGTTTCATTACCAAACTAGGTAACATCATCAGTGCATTGATGTTACCTAGTTTGGTAATAAAACGGCTGCAAGAAAAACACCAAGCTCAGAGAGCACCAAGGACTTTACCACTCAACCCTTAGCTACAGTTTTCGTCAGTTGCAGCCCAATTTATCAGATACATAATAGAGGGATTCGTCTAGCAACAAAACTTCCCATCCCTTCCTCGACTCCAAATTTAAAATGGTGGGTGGGGGGGTGGAGAAGAGATGAAATCAACCCTATGAAGAAACCAAAGCGCTCCTGAGGAAGCGCAGAGTGTATTAACCAGGTCCGTGGTTAATAAGGCTCCCCTTGTGCGGGATTTGGTGGAGGGTGAGCATGCGGACCTGGCTTGTATTACCGAAACCTGGTTGGGCCCAGAGGGTGGGGTCCCTTTGGTTGATCTTTGCCCACCAGGTTTCCGAGCGTTACACCGGCCCCGGGCTCATGGTAGGGGCGGGGGAGTGGCGGTAGTTATTAGGGAGACCTTATGCCCGCGGGAGACCACCGTCCCTCAGATAGTCGGGTGTGAGTCTCTCTTTTTGAGGTTTGGTTCGGGGGCGCAGTTGGGCTTGCTGCTGGTGTACGTTTCGCCTAGTCACACAGCGGCAGCCCTGCCTGAGCTACTCGATGTCCTCTCCGGTTTGGTGATTGAGTTCCCCAAACTTTTAGTTTTGGGTGACTTCAATCTACCATCCCTGGGAGGGTCATCTGAGTTGGCTCGGGAGTTCATGGCTTCCATGACGGCCATGGACCTGACGCAGGTAATTTCTGAACCAACTCATGAGGGAGGCCACACCCTGGACCTAGTTTTTTTATCTGGACGTTGGCTGGATGATCTTGGTGGGGGCTCTCCATTTATCATGCCCCTGTCATGGACGGATCATCACCTCCTGCGGCTGGTCTTCCGTTTTACCACCCCCCGCCGTGGGGATACGGAACCAATTAGATGGTACCGCCCCAGGCGCTTAATGGACCCTGATGGGTTCCAGGCAGTGCTGGGATCCCCACCTGCTTCCGTCGCTCACAACTCGGCGGATGCCTTAGTGGAAGCCTGGGAAAGGGCAGCCACTGAGGCACTGGACCGAGTTGTACCCTTGCGGCCCCTGACCCGGCGCAGATCCCAACGAGCTCCATGGTTCTCCGCGGAGCTCCGGGAGATGAAGCGTCGGAAACGGGGCCTAGAGAGCTGCTGGAGGTCCAGCCGATCTGAATCCGACCGATTGCGGTTAAGAACCTATATTAGGTCTTATCTCGCTGCGATGAGGGTGGCGAGGTGTAATTACTTCTCCACCCTCATCGCGTCCGCAGATAATCGCCCGGCCGCCCTGTTTAGGGTGACTCGCTCACTTCTTAATCAGGAGGTGAGGGGGGATCCCTTACAGGGTCGTGCCGAGGAGTTTGGTCAGCATCTGTCGGACAAAATCGCTCGGATTCGGACCGGTTTGGACTCCAGCTGGGCAGAGTCTGACGATCAGGACACGGGCGGTCTTGTCAATGTTATCTGGGAGGAGTTTGATTCTGTGACCCCTGATGAAGTGGACAGGATTATGGGGAGGCTGAGCTCCACCACATGTTTATTGGACCCGTGCCCTTCCTGGCTGGTTTATGCAGCTAGGGAGAGGACACGAGGCTGGTTCCAGGCGGTGATATCTGCTTCTTTGAGTGAGGGTAATTTCCCCACCGTCTTGAAGGAGGCGGTGGTGAGACCCCTCCTCAAGAAGCCTGCCTTGGACCCAGCTGTGTTGAACAACTTTCGTCCAGTCTCCAACCTTCGCTTTCTTGCGAAGGTTGTTGAGAGTGTGGTGGCGCACCAGCTCCCTCTGGTCCTGGATGAAGCGGATTATCTGGACCCGTACCAATCGGGTTTCAGGCCCGGGTACAGCATGGAGACGGCATTGGTCGCTCTGGTGAATGATCTCTGGAGGGGTCGGGATAGGGGATGTTCCTCTGTCCTAGTCCTATTAGACCTCTCAGCGGCTTTCGATACCATCGACCATGGTATCCTGCTGCGGCGTCTCAGGGGATTGGGAGTGGGAGGCACAGTTCTTCGGTGGTTCTCCTCCTATCTCCTGGGACGTTCGCAGTCGGTGTTGGCAGGGGGGCAGAGATCGGCCCCTAGGTCTCTCGTTTGTGGAGTTCCTCAGGGGTCGGTTCTCTCGCCTCTCCTGTTCAACATCTACATGAAACCGCTGGGTGAGATCATTCGTGGTTTTGGAGTTGGGTATCATCAATATGCTGATGATACCCAACTTTTTATTTCTACCCCAAACCACCCCAGTGATGCCCTCGCTGTGATGTCCCGTTGCCTGGAGGCGGTTCGGGTCTGGATGGGGAGGAACAGACTTCAACTCAACCCGGACAAGACTGAGTGGCTGTGCATTCCGGCATCCCGGGACATTCAAATTGTTCCATCTCTTTCTATGGGGGGTGAGCTGTTACCCCCCGTGGATAGGGCTCGCAACTTGGGAGTCCTCCTAGATTCACGACTTACCTTGGAAGATCATGTAGCAGCTGTGACTAGGGGGGCTTTCGCCCAGGTTCGCCTGGTGCGCCAGTTGCGGCCCTATCTGGACCGGGATGCCCTGTGTACGGTCACTCATGCGCTCGTGACCTCTCGCCTTGACTACTGTAATGCTCTCTACATGGGGCTTCCCTTGAAGACCACTCGGAAGCTCCAACTGGTACAGAATGCGGCCGCGAGAGTTGTCTTGGGAGTTTCCCGGTACTCCCATGTTACACCTTTGCTCCGCGAGCTACATTGGTTACCAGTTGTCTTCCGGGTGAGGTTCAAGGTCTTAGTGACGGTTTTTAAGTCCCTACATGGCATGGGTCCGGAATACCTCGGGGACCACCTGCTGCCGGCGTCAACCCCCCTCCGCCCTGTGCGTTCCCACAGAGAGGGCCTCCTCAGGGTGCCTCCAGTCAGAGAATGCCGGCTGGTGGCCCCCAGGGGGAGGGCCTTCTCTGTGGGCGCCCCGGCCTTATGGAATGAACTGCCGGTGGAGCTCTGGATGGCACCGGATCTCCGCTCCTTCCGGCGCGGGTTAAAGACCCACCTGTTTGAACAAGCTGGCCTGGCCTGATGGGGAGTTAATTTGGGTTTTTAAATATTTGTATATTTTACTGTTTTATCTTGGGCATTAATTTAATTCTATTTTAACTTTTGTAGTTTTGTACTTTTATTATCTGCCCTGTTCACCGCCCTGAGTCCCTAGGGAGAAGGGCGGTATAAAAATTTAATAAAAACTAAAAAAAAAACTAAACTAAACTATTTACACAATCGTAAAATGCCTGCTGGGCTTAGCATGGATTCGCAGGTCATCCCGTTTCAAGGGCGTTGTTTTTTTTTTTTTACTCATCCTGCCCAGCAAAGGGTTCATCGGCATCCGCCCCCACCCCAGACGGGCGCTTCCGACGGTCGGAGCCGGACGCGCTGGGGCGGATGCGCTTACTCCGGGACTTACTCCCGATTTACTAATCCAACTAACCCACCATATCCATTGACACCCGAATAAGGGGACAGACTCCCGACACCGGCTTCCCACCTGCCCGCCACTGCATCGCGTGAGAATTAAAAGCAGTTCCCGGAGCACCACAAGCGACTCGGGTGGAGGAAAGGTGACGCGCGCCCAACCGGAGGCGCGGGAGGCGGAGCTGCCCCGCGGGTGCGGCCGGCAGATTCCCGCGGGGTGGGTGGGGGTGGGTGGAAGGGAGGGGCCGGCTGTTGCCGCCCCGCTCCTCCGCCAGAAGGGTGGAGACTCGCTCAGCCCCCTCGGCAGGTCCCCGGCTTTGCCCAGCTCAGTCCGACCCGGCCGAGCGCGGCCCACAACTGCCCGCCAGTCGCCGAGGTCCGCTCTTTTTTTTTTCTCGCCCAGCCACCATGGCAGTTCCCGTCTCCAGTTCCGACCTCGGCTATATCCGCACCGTCTTGGGCCAGCAGGGCCTGGACGAGCTGGACAGTTCCACGCTCGCCTTGCCGTCGAAGCTGTCGGCCGAGCGAGCCAAAGCGCAAAAGTCGCTCCGCATCCAGCGACAAGTCCAGCAGACTTTGGCCCGGAAGAGCAAGAGCTCCCTAGTCAACGGTGAGTGCCTCCGGTCGGCGGGGAAGCGGCTTCCCTGGGCCCTTTTCCCGCCGTCCTCCAGCTTTTCAGCGGAGTGAATGATTGTCTTGGAAAGTTTCCTTCTCCTTCGCCCTTAAAGTGCGAGAAACGCATTTTCATAACGACTCCGCTACCTCCTTTTTTATTTCACGCGCAGTGTGAGAAACCTTTATTTTATTTTATTTTTAAAGCCCCCTCCTTGCGCAGGTCGTTTTATTTATTTATTTATTTTATTTATTTAGATTTATATACCGCCCTTTCCCGAAGGACTCAGGGCGGTTTACAGGGCATTTAAAAAACAGTCAATACAAACGTTGAAACAAATTAAAAGAGATTAAATAGAACCCTGAGAAAATTAAAACCCAGTTAAAATTAAAATAAAAATATTCTCAGCCTGGGCCAGAGAGCTCTTCAGATCCCGGCGGAATGAAGTTTGTGCTGTTATAAAACTCTCCACAAAGGGCCAGGGAAGAACCTGATCAAACTTCAGGAAAACTTTGGTTGGAACAAAAAGGGTTTGCGGAGTTTTCTTGGTGTGCTGTATCCAGATGAGTGCCTCCGCTAACCTCTTGCAGCAAATAAACTAACTTTCTGAAACTTTTAAAGTTTGGACTGGACTGGACTGGAGGTGTGTGTTTAAAACTAGCAAAGGCACCTGTAGTGCAGTCTCTTGTTAAAGGGAACTTATAATGTTGTAGAATGTGCAATTTAACGGGTAACTTTTACAGCTCATTAGCAATCTTGCAGTTGCTTTAAAATAGGACTGGTATGTGAGAACCAGCTTGGTGTAGTTGTTAAGTTACCAGGTAAAAAACTAGGAGACTGTGAATTCTAGTCCTATTTTAAACAAAAAGCTGGCTGGCTGACCCCTCTCTCTCAGTCGTAGGAAGGAGGCAATGGCAAAACACTTCTAAAAAAACCCTTGCCAAGAAATCAGCAAGGAAAATGACAGAGAGTGAAGTGTATGGATGACAAGGCTATTAATGGCTACTAATTGTTCTGTTAACCAAACTATAAGATATAGTGTGTTGACTGCTGGGGAACCCAAGCTGTTTTCTTGAGATATACTATATGTCTCATGATATTGTGGGAACATTATGCTGGTCTAGGCTTAGGATAAAGCAGCCAATTCTGTAGGTAGATAAATCCATAATTTCTATCCCACCTTATCTTCAGAAGTTTAAAATAGCCTAGATTATTTTCTTCTGCCCCTTTGTTCTGTCTTCTCAACAAGCCTGTGAGATAGGTCATGCTGGGAAGGAGCATCTGATCCAAGTTAACCAATGAGCTTCTTGGCTGAGTGGAGAAATCTGAACCTGGGTCTCACTAAAGTAGGCAAATATTCTCAATTTGTATCTCTATTAACAGTACAAACCATAAGGATATTCTCCCTCTGTTCCTCCATCCTGTCTTACTGTCTTCCTCTTTCAATTTCATATATATTATTAAGTCACCTTGTCAGAAAATATCCCAAGTCACTGGCAGCTGGGAAGCATATAAAGTTAATAAACCATTGTTAACATCCAGGAAGGAGCCAGTGTCTATACCAGGGGTGTCAAACTCATAACGTCACATGATGTGTCACGACGTATCGTGATTTTTTTTCCATTGCCGGCAATGGGGTGGGTGCGGTTTCGCCATAATGCACCCGTCCCGCAGGCTGGTAGTTTGACACCCCTGGTCTATACAAAACCATCCCAGTTTAAGGTGGGTTATTTTAGGTCACTGCAATCCTTTTTAGATGTAGTGGGATGGACCATTTTCAAATTTATAATACACCCAAGTTTTATCTTTCATAAGGTCAACTGATAAGCATCTGTTGTAGAATACAGGCAGCTACACCACATTACAAATTTTACTGTTTGCTGTTATATATTTAAAAGAGAAGAGAAAGTTAGAGACACTGAAAAGCTGTGTCCATATTTATAATACATGAAATAAAACAACTGAATATTAAAAATTGGTTTTAATGTTATTATTTCACTTATATATCATACACTACATTATGTTTTGTGACAAATACAAAGTTAGAAATGAATGAAATACTATTTTACTACTCTTGGAGTGCAGTCCCCATAGTATCACATATCTACTGTGATCACTAAGTCAACAAGAACTGCACACAATTAACTTAAAAGGTTTTCAGCCTAAGCTTGTATACAATCATTAAAAATAGCCACCTTTTCCCTATCTTATATAGTAATAATTTTAACCTTTGGTACAATGATCCATATTTTAGGGTCATGGACAATTCTAGTAGTTGTACAGCTAATCCTCGATTTACGGCCACAATTGAACCCAAAATTTCTGTTGCCAAGTGAGAAATTCGTTAAGTGAGTTTTATGATTTTTCTTGCTACAGTTGTTAAGTGAATCATTGCAGTTGTTAAGTTAGTTAAGTGAATCTGGCTTTCCCATTGACTTTGCTTGTCAGAAGGTCACAAAAGGGGATGACATTTATTGATTTTTATTTAGAAAAATAATTTGCTGCCCACCTCATACCCAGTGACTCTGGGCAGCTGACATGACCCGGGGACACTGCAACCCTTATAAATATGAGTCAGTTGCCAAGAATCTGAATTTTGATATGTGACCATGCAGATGCTGCAACAGTTGTAAGTGTGAAAAATGGCCCTAAGTCACTTTTTTCAGTGCCGTGGTTGTAACTTCAAACAGTCACTAAAGAATGCTTATAAGTTGAGGACTACTTGTATGGTATTAAGTTGGGAAAGACTAGAGCAGCAGGACCATATTAACATCAGTCAATAAAGTGGTTTTTATCACCACCCTGATTTTGGGGAACTGGTGTGCTTTCTCCCAGAGGCATCCTCAGGGGAGCCTTCACTTGTGCAGTTGTGAGCACCATCTTGAATTTTTGATGTCCCTTTTTGATCCTTTCCCGCTACTGTTTTCCATGGCTGTGTATGGATCTTTCGTGCAAAAGGAAAATAGCTTCTTTAATTTTCCCCCACATCACCCACCCTAATACTCAGAAAGAGACCATACTAATCAACTAAGTCATCAGACTCTTCCCCTCTGCCTTGAAGTTTTAGTATTAGGAAGTCAAGTGATATGTGTTTGAAATATATGAATCAAGCCTTTGAGGGTAAATTTACTTGCAGCTATTGTTTCAGCCTCCATATTATCCCTTGGCAAATATTATTTTCACTACGTGGTATGTGTTTATTATGAATGCTTCAGTGAAGAAATTGGAGATAGCTATTTTCATAACCTGCTAAGAACAATGTATAGTACAGAATTGCATAAAGCATGATTGGTCAAGAATCGAGTAAGGAATATATTATCACTCCTTCTTACTGAAATGTTTGAAGACTTTTTTTTCAAAACTCTTTGAAGCTCTGGCTCTTTCATTCAAGAATGGAAGCTTGTCTCTATTAGCTGTTTCTCTAAACATAGAGACTGAATGTTCCCCCAGGGTGACAAGCTTATGACTAATGTCTTTCACCAGATAATTCTCCAGTCAATCCAAGTATATCTTAGATACACTCCTTGGCCTGAAGGTACCTACCATAAATTAACCTACCTCTCTTTCTCCTCATGTTTTATCTCTTTACAACATAGGTAATTGTAAGGGGTTTGCATAGTATACAGCAGGGGTAGGCAACTATAGCCCCTTTATGATCTGTGAACTTCAGCTCCCAGAATTCCTGGCATGCTGGCTCAGGAATTCTGGGAGTTGAAGTCGACAGATTGTAACAAAACCATAGTTACCCTCCCCTGGTATATAGGCTGTTCCCCTGGCTTTATCAGCCTCCCAAGGTTACTATGATATGTTATAATTCATATTTCCTTCCTTGTTCAGGCCAAAGATGGATAAAAAGATAGCCAAAATGTCTGTCGTGGCCTGTAGACTTAGATGACAAAACTCTGTCGCTGCCTCTGACTGGAATAAGGCAGGTACCCTAATTCCTTTTAACTGAGAAGTTGAGATAAATTTGCTTTGCGACTTTAGGTTTAGGGTTATTTTATGCGACTGTATGCCATTTGCATGTGTGTATGATACAGTCACTGGCCAAAATAAAGCAAGATTGATTGATTGATATAATCCCAAATTGTAGGAAGAATGCTCTTCTCTTTGGAATATTGCAAAGAAAGTGAATCTCTGCATTTAGTATTTTGCAAACTGGACTTGGATTGTTATGATTCTTCACTGAAGTTTCCTTCTTGGTTCTTATAGTTAGCGTGTATGTAATTTGAATGTCAGGTTAGTCTTATCCTAGTTTAAATACCCAATCACGGGATAATTTTCACTTAGCTTCGTAATATCCTTCATTCAGATTCAGGAGCTTTTATGAACTCTTCTAATGGGTGGTTTGTTTAATAAAGTAGGGTTAAAGGCCACATGACCTAGGATAATGTGTGATCCAAATGATCTCTTAAGTTAACTTACATTGTAGTGTTTGTTCTAAAGATAGAACAAAGTGGAAAGGGAAGGACTCAGGATTATGATCAGAGGAACATTGAGCTATTAAACATTTTTCTTAAAAAAAAAGCTGAGATTTCAGTAACTAGTTTTTAGACAGTAATTGACCCCAATATTAGGATTTGAATGATTTGTTAGTTAATCCAAAGCCATGTATATCACCGTGAATGGATTTAATGTGTGATTCTGAATCCACTGTAAACATATGTATTATGATTTGTTAAAGTTTCTTCCTTTGTCCTCCTCAGCAGTCAGGTACTAAATGGGAAAGTTTTTTTTTACAGTTGTATTAGTAGAAGTCTATCTTCTTTCTTTGCTGACAGTATTCCACTTCCTCAAAGATTTCAGCCAGCATTTGATTTGCAAAAGCATTTTTTTTAAAAAAAATCATAATAGTGAGTGTTTATTAACTCTCTCCTGAGCTTTTCAGTTGACTGCCCTTTACTTACCTTTTATTTAATGCAATGCTTTTGCATTGCGCATTTCTTAGTGCAACAGTAAGTGTAAGTGCTTTAAGTAAAAGGATTGTCCATTGGCTCATTTCCTGATGGATATATTTGAAAGTGTGAGTGTTTAATGAGCACAGGACCTATCCACCAGTGGATTTCTTAAAGGAACAGGTAGCTGCCTGAAGGCAAGAACTATAAATATTATGTCAATAAATCCTGGAAGTAACTATAAAAGTGGCAGGCTTAATATCATAGTGACTTATTATTATTATTATTATTATTATTATTATTATTATTATTGTTGTTGTTGTTGTTGTTGTTGTTGTTGTTGTTGTTATTATTATTATTATTATTAATCACCATCGCACAGTCAGCCAGATGTTCAGACTGGATTTGGCATTTTTGTCTACCTGTTGAGCCCTTACCAAGGACCTGGGATAGGCAGATGTAGATGTTTGAATTGATGGTATTGCAAATATTGTCGCAGGATGGAAGCTGTTCCTAGTAAGGCTGCCTTTTTGCAATTGACTGATGATGAATTTGTCAGTGCTAGTGGTGTCCAAGTGATGCTCCAGTTGTTTTGTGCCTTTTACTATTGGTACTACCCTTGCTTGCCTTTGCCACAGTCATCCTATTTCTATTTGTAGGTCTTTGTTGTTGTTGTTGTTATTTACTGTATTAACGGGTTATGGACATATGATCTCAAGAGTTTTATCTACGTCTGCAAAATTTCTACAATAGCAATAGCACTGAGACTTATACATCGCTTCATAGTGCTTTAAAGCACTCTAAGCAGTTTACAGAGTCAGCATATTGCCCCCAACGATCTAGGTCCTCATTTTACCCAGAAGGATGGAAGCCTGAGTCAACCTTGAGCCAGTCAGGATCGAACTCCTGGCAGTGGGCAGAGTTAGCCTGCAATACTGCATTATAATCACTGTGTCATCACGGCTAGATAGTATGAAATATACTGGGCTTCTATTAAAACGCCATGGGTACTTTTTTAAAATTAAATTTATATGTTGCCCATCTCACTATTGAAGCAAATCTGAGCAGCTTGCAAAATCTTGAAGGTTTTGACACAGAGACAGACAGTAATGGTAATTGTGATTAAATGTGCTCCCACTATTGTTTTTATCCTGGCATTACCTAGCTTTGGAATATGATATATGATGCACTACATATTGGTTGCATAGCACTCTGCACTATTCTGATGCCTGCAACACCTAGCTTAACTTTAAGATTAGTAAAAGTATCTGCTCTTACCATCACAGAATCTTTATATATGAAGTGAACATCAGGATATAGGCAGTCTCTGAAAATAGACCTAAATGAGCCCTATACATTCATAGGAGACTGGACACAAATTGGTGATCAACTGTTATAAATTATTAAACAGTTCTCCTTTTGTTCAACTGTTAGGAAGGGATGAATCATATGAGATATGAGCTGATATAAATATAAGGTGCTGTACTCTCTAGAAAGCACTGAGACTTTTCAATATTGGCGTTCTTTGTGATTCTTCATGACAACAAAACCGGATACAGATAGACAACAATTGGGACCAGAACTGTCATCACCAGGCAATATGATTGTTAAAATAGTCACACCCGATTTTGCAACTTGTTTTTGCCACAGTTGTAAATGGCAATGATGTGACTCTTGGGATGATGCAGTTGTCATAAATACATACCGGTTTCCAAGCACCCAAATTTTAATCACATGACTGGGGGGGGGGGAAATGCTACAGTGGTCAAAAATGCCAGTGCAATTGTTATAAGTGGAAGGACTAAGTCAGGGGTCTTCAAATGTGGCCCTTTTATGACTTGTGGACTTCAGCTCCCAGAATTCCTCAGCCAGGCACGCTAGCTGAGGAATTCTTGGAGTTAAAGTCCACAAAAGTCATAAAAGGGCCAAGTTTGAAGACTCCTGGACTAAGTCATAAGTTCACTTTTTTTGAATGGCTAATAAACAAAAACAAATAGTCATAAGCTGAGAACTACCTGTAGTAAAGAAAAATAAGTTGCCTGTTTTGTGACAGTCGGAGGGTATAATTGTCAGTTGATTCAATCTAGGAGAGAGAAGTACATTTGTGAATAATTCTCCATTGTTTGCAGACTCCAGAGCAAAGATCATTGAAAAACATGTCTTTATCTGAGGCTGGCCAATGAGCGTGATTGAACATTGGCATTGCGCCTATAGGCAGAAATAAATCTGACAGAAAGATGTAATATAAGTCTCTTTCAGAATATACCTATAATTAAGAAAGTCCAAAAGCAGTTTAATTTTCTGTGAAGCATTTGCAATTTATGTTTAGTGGCAGAAGCTTTTGGTTTCCTTGTCACTTTTTCTACCTTTTAATTTCGGATCATTTTGCATTGTTGAGAGGCTGCTTTCTGAAGACTGTAATATCCATACAGTAATTCCTCTAAACCAGGGGTGTCAAACTCAATTTCATTGAGGGCCATATCAGCATTGCGCTTGCCCTCAGGGGGTCAGGTGGGTGTGGCCAGGGTGGGTGTGGCCTACTGGGTGGGTGTAGCTAGAGTGTGTATGGCCTACTGGGTGGGCATGGCCAACTCTACATCATTGGCATCAAGGGTGCCTATGGGGGCCTGGGCAGGAGTGGGACAGATCTGAGGGGGTCTAGCAGAAGGAGGGTCTCTGGGCCAGGGCCAAGGCAGTGGGGGCCGTTCCCTCACTGTTTCCAGGATGGCTTCACGGGCTGCATGAAACCACTTCGCAGGCCGGATCCGGCCCCCAGGCCTTGTGTTTGACATGTCTGATCTAAACGCTAGAGTAAATGTTTAAAGAACTGTGTAGTGATTGAAGTTCCTTAATACAGGAACTGCATAATTATACATTAAAGTGTGCTTTATTGCACATGCACCTGTTTGAAATTAAAAGACATTTGACCACAAAGTAAGACCTGCAATCCTCAAAAGTAATCATCTGTACATGTGAGTCTGTTTCAGGGATTTCTTTATACAGAAATGAATTTTTATACACAGAGATCAGTTCTTTTCCTGCATAATTCTTCAGTTTCTAAAAATGTGACACCAAACTACATACCTGACATTGTTAATTTTCTATACTGCATAAAAGAACAAAGGTTTTCTGTTTTATATGAACAATTAATTTCAAATTTACTTGAGCAAATTGTGTATGTAATCCCATGAGGACTATACAACTAAGAAATTAAAAACAATTATTTTTTAGGAATGTTGCTCTGTTTTCCTTGGTACATATTTTTTTTTGTTCCAATATCTCTGTTGAAAATTGCATTTTTAAGGCAGTATTTAAAAATATTTTCTTTCATTACGTTCAATAAACTGCATATTAAATATAAAATGTTGCTTTATTTTTCTTGGAACACTGGAATGTTTATAGATCAACCAGGCTCCAATTATTACTAACTAATATCTTTTGCCAACAAATCCATCTAACTGAATAAACAAGTGTAGTAAAATGGTTTTAAAATATGGCTTTTTGTTTATAGATTTATAGTTTAAGGGATTTAATTTCTTGATCTCAAATCCATGGTTTAAGAAGGATGAATGAAATGAAAGGAAGGAGAGAATATATTATTGAAGACATTTCTCAGGATTTGCAACAGCTGGATAATAATGATCTGCTTTCTTGTGAGATTAATGAACATAGTTTGAAACATGAAAAAATTTAGGCTCCTGACATTGAAACTTAATGGCAAAATCCCAACATCAAATCCTTTTTAGAGCACTTGTTGTTTCTTGTGGGTGGAATATTATAAGCTAACCATTTTGTAGGAACCCTAATGATAGACTTCTGGTTTTCTACCTCTGAAGACAAGGCATCCAGCTTTAAACTGATAAGATCCCTTCCTTTTTACTTTGTAATCTAATCTCTCTACTTTGCCTTTGTTCTAAATAATTGCTTTTCCCCTGAGTGAGAGGAAAATAAATAAAAGAAGGTTTTCTGGCACCTTAAAGACTAACCGATTTATGGTGACACAAGCTTTGCAGGAGTGGAAGCTGCTTCATCTGATGAGGCAGATGCTAGTCTTCCCTCCCTCCCCCATAAAGTTTAATTTCTAAGATGCCATACCAATGCCTGTATGCGTGTGAGAGAGTTTGCTGCAACAGATTACGGTGTTCAGGAGATACTATTGGTATGTAAAGAAAATTATCCAAGTTTTATGCAAAGAAAGTTACCCAAGACCCCACTTACCAGATGCAAAATGCTATGAACCCAGATGAGTTCAGGATAACCTGATTAGATCAGATGTAAGCTCTTGAAAAAGTGTCTACTAATTTGTAGTAGACGAAGTTTAGCAAGATGAATTGCTAAACTAGAGTGGCTAAACCGTATCAAGACAGGGAAAGCCTTGGTGTATTTGTAGGCAAACACATCAGCTTATGTTTAAATTGGATCGGTAGTTTCATGCAGAGAAGGAAAAATATGAATTGAAGGATAAATGACACTTGTGCGGCAGGAATCTGCTTCTGTTTCCCTTGATTGTTGAACCTTGAAACAATGCAAATAAAGCACCTTGATTGTTTTGTCTTTAGTATTTCCAATGAAGACTTATTTGGGTAACTAATATACAGCTCTCTTTAGCTTTATTTTCGTAAGGGAGTTTCACTCTATTGCCTCTCACCCAAATCATATGATTTGTGCTCTGGCAAAGAGAATGAAATTATTTTTGTTGTTGTTGTTAGTTGCGAAGTCGTGTCCTACCCATCGCGACCCCATGGACAACGTTCCTCCAGGCCTTCCTGTCTCTACCATCTTCTGGAGTCCATTTAAGCTCACGCCTACTGCTTCAGTGACTCCATCCAGCCACCTCTTTCTCTGTCGTTCCCTTCTTCTCTTGCCCTCAACCGTTCCCAGCATTAGGCTCTTCTCCAGTGAAATTATTTTAAGAATAATTAATAAATAATCTGTAGTTGCCCCAACAAGAGGGAATACCTTCCATGTTGCTGCGGGTTTACTCAGTCATCACTGACCACCTTTATTAATTAGGGATAACTGGATCAGGAGTTTGAATAGCACTTGTAGAAAGGTATTTGGGCATTTTCCAAATAGTGGATGTGCACTTGCATATGGTCAGCAACACAATGCTCACTGTAATGGGATGTGATGCAGGGAAGAGAGCAGTTGTATCTCAGGCGCTCCTAAAACTCTGAATACCATTTATGTGCAAAAGTTCTTGCAAACTGGGTAGTGTGACATTAAGATTCAGAAAGAGGAAAAAAAGATCATCACTGAAGACACTTCCCAGAGGCAAATATGGTTGTGCCTAGAAGTAAATGGCAAGGCATCGTAGATTTATCAGGACACAACGCCGGTGGGCATCATGCCACTCAAATCAAAACTCTTAAAAACATCGAAGTGAAAACTGGGGTGATTGCAGTAGGTCCATATCCAAACTACATAATGCCAAATGCTACAACATAGCAAAAATAATTTCTTATTGCCATTTAGTAGTCATTTCAGTTTGTGAAGCCAAGGTATAACAATCTAGACTAAGGTCAAATTAGGTATGCATATGTATATGTGTAAATTATTTTAGATCTTTATATATTAGCCGATTATAAAGGAGTATTTAGGGACTACTGTTGGGGTAGACAACCTTCATCTTCTTTCAGTCAGTGATTATACTTATTGCCCATTACCTTGATTAAGATAATGAATATTTAAGATGTAACCTTAAATTTATAATTGCAGTGTTGGTTAACCACTATTTATCCATAAAAACCTTTCTTAAAGATCTTTACTTTCTAACCTGATGCTAGAAAATACAGAAGCACCATCACAATTACCAGCATTAACCATTTTGTCAGCCCCTTGCTACAGATAAATAATATGGGCAAACAACACAGCAATTTATTTCTGTGTGAAATTAGCCACATTATCCTTCATTCAGATCCTGAATATCCCATTTTTTTCTTGTTTTTGAAAATGCAAGATTGAATCTAAGATTTTCCATATATAAAACATATATATATATAGTGGATGATCACTTAACCACAAACCAGCAGTGTGCAGAAGTAGCCAAAAAAGCTAATACAATCCTGAGTTGTATAAATAGAGGCATAGAATCAAGATCACGCAAGGTGTTAGTACTGCTTTATAAAACCCTAGTAAGACCACATCTGGAATACTGCAGCCAGTTTTGGTCACCATATCACAAAAAAGATGTTGAGAGTTTGGGAAAAAATTCAGAGAAGAGCAACTAAGATGATCAAAGGCCTGAAGATTAAAACATATGAAGAACAGCTGTAGGACTTGGGTTTGGCTAGTCAAAAGAAGAAATAGGGGAGACATGATAGCAATATTCCAGTATTTGAGGGGTTGCCACAAAGAAGAGGGGGTCATGTTATTCACCAAAGCACCAGAGGGCAGGAAAAGAAACAATGATTGGAAACTGATCAAAGAGAGAAGCAACCTGGAATTAAGGAGAAACTTCCTGACAGTGAGGACAATTAACCAGTGTAATAACTTGCCCCCAGAAATCGTGGGTGCTCCATTACTGGAGATTTTAAAAAAGAGATGGTATAGCTTCTCCTGCTTCAGCAGGGGGCTGGACTAGAAGACCTCCAAATTCCCTTCCACCTCCTATTCTATTCTATTCTATTCTATTCTATTCTATTCTATTCTATTCTATTCTATTCTATTCTATTCTATTCTATTCTATTCAGGGAAATCGCATCACCTTTATGCTTAATCTTGTCCAAACCTTTTAATCAAATAATTTCTTTCACTTCTGCTCTACATTTTGGGCATATTGCTATCTGCATTCAAGAATTTCACGACTCATATTAATATCAGTATTCCAGTTTAATCAATTGGATTTGGTATGCAGGAGACCTTAGGGTGAGACACACAGCCTGAGAGAATGATTAAAAAATAAATTAGAACAGAAATCCGATTGTAACCAAGGAAATAGGACAGCTCAAATAACTCAGTCTTTCAAGAGTGTAAGACAAAATGGGGTCCCTGCCTTTTACATTTTCTGCAGAAATGCTTAACTTTCCAGGTATGACTGAAGAGTTTCATTAATCCACGTATCTGCCATGTGTTTCTTCTAATCTACACAGTTTGCTGCTGGTCACAGGGGAGACTGGGGCGGAAGATTAAGGAATGCTTGCTCTGTTGGAATTGAAAGATTCCAGAGCATGGGAAAGTCATGAAGGATCAATAGCTGGAGTCAGTGTAGAATTAGGCAACAGTTTATTGATACAAGAGACAGCCAGACTATACCATAATGCAAGAGCAAGCAGACACATTTTTATGGAAACAGGTTTTTTAGTTTAAAGATAGTGATGCATCTTATTTGGGGATGGCTTATGTCCTGCTTTGCCATGCTGCAGAATTCTAAGTGAAGGCACTGTTTATTTTAGGAGTGAGAAACCAATGAACTTTCTGCTGGTCTGAATCATTGTTTCATCTGCAATATTTCTTGAGCTCAAATATTTAGCAGAAGGGCCACATAATGTTAAATCCACATTTAATCAAGAAGATCTCAAAGAGTTGGGGTGCCGGAGGACCCCCAAAATAGATGAGCTTACGTCAATATTTTAGAGGCTAAGATATATACAAGCCTCAATAGAGATTAGGCTGAATTCTACGTTAACAGCTGGATGCACAATGGGGCATACCTAACAGAGCAGACTTCAGTACAATATATACAAACGTAGGCACCATTAATTATTTAACTCAAGACTTTTCCCCTGTAGATCTTAATAACTGTCATGCTTGTTAGCACTGCAAAATGCAAAATATCATTTCCAAAATGATGCTCCTCCCCTCCCAATACAAACTTTATCTTTCCAGAATGTTAAAGCAAAGAAGAAACTTAATCCATTAAGGCTTTAATCTGAGTAATGCTGATGAAATCAATTTTCCAGGACTGATGGTGCATGATAGTGAGAATTTTTTTTTGTAATTTTGCCATAACAGGCAAAAAAGGTCATTTCCCCTTGTTGAAAGAATCACTGCGGCATTTGCATACACAGAATTAAATTAGGTCTATCATCTATCTATCTATCTCATTTATATGCCACCCATTATGATATCCAAAGCAATTCTCTATTGATGAGAAAGGGAGGATTTCTGATTTTGACAAAGCTTTCCCAAATGAAATAATTGAAAAAGAATGCATGCTAGAATGTAGCTTTGTTTCAGCTTTTTCTGGATCAGTATATAATGGGAGTTGTGATCAGCCATGGTTAGCTACTGGCTACTATCTGTAATTTAAAACCAATTAAATCAAATTTAGCTGTTGCCATGTTTGTATTCAAGTTCCCAAAACACAATTCAAGAACCAAGGGCAGTTAAAATAAAGAATCCTAAAAGTCTTAAAATAATTGTACATGTTTCTTTTACTTTGAAGGGCTTTGAGCTCCAAGTCTAACTTTAAAAAAATATAAAAGGGAGAATATGAATCTTAAAGTTGTCCTTAAGTAATTCTTACCTGGACAGCAAGCAAGTTATACCCAAAGTGACTTCTCTATTATACAGAATCAGCCGTGGTTTCTACATTTGTATTTATAGAAACAGGCTGAGATTACATTATACGCAAGTTTTTGTTTAGTGCTGTAAGGAAAATATTCCAAGTATTGTTGCTTTGTTATTTACAGTCTCATTAATACAGCATAATCATCATTTCTTGTTCATTGACAAAAACCCACTTGGTGGGGCTTCCAGGTTCTCTGAATGCTATTGTGATATAAAATTTCAAAAGTAGTGCCATAAACGTCTGTGCTTCAGTTTTACTGTGCAGAAATGTTTTGAAAGTGTTACTTGGTGTTTGTTCTTATATTTTTCTTTGTAACTGTACAGTGTTCCCAGTTTTGGTTCAGAAAGGATTGTGAGTTCCACTATTGAAGTTTGAACTTCATATCGCTAAAGGGGTTTTAAGTGGCTTTTGAACTTCTGATTGCTTAGATAAAATGAACATAACATGAAACTGTCAAGCAAAGATGCAGCATTACATAAACCTGGAATACAGTGTAAAAGTTAAGCATGTCAAATTTCTACTGCAATTCAAAGTTACCCCCTGGCCTTGCCTATATCCAACAATCATTGTCGATAAAATGCTGTTCAATATTCTATTTGCAAAGGTGGGACTCGCACTTTCCCAACCACAAAGTAAATGTTTTGTTTGGCTGATCTCTGCAGTATTTAAAAAAAAAAAGAAAAGAACTGGATGTAATGTTTTCTAATGCTTTCTGCAAATGTTGGAGTTGTTCTAAGCATGTTAATACAAGTTGTCCTCAGCTTTTGACCACAGTTGGGATGAGAATTTCCATTGCTAAGCAAGGCTTTTGTTAAATGAGTCACATCGGGTTTTATGATCTTTCTTGCCATGATGATTAAGCAAAATCAGTGTAAATGTTAAGTGAATCAGTCGTAAAGTGAATCTGGCTTTCCCATTGACTTTCCTTGTTGGAAGCTGCCTGGGAAGGTTACAGATAAGAATCACACAATCCTAGGACACTGCAACTGTCACAAGTACATATGCTGGCTGTCAAATTTTGGTCATGTGACTATGGAGATGCTGTGATGGTTTTAAGTATCAGGGCCAGTCATAATTCACCTTTTTCAGTGTCATCGTAACTTTGGTCACTAAATGAATGGTTGCAAATTGAGGACTACTTGTATTCGGCTTTTTATTTCTCATTCATTCTTGCTAGGTGATATAATTCAGCAGCTTCAGGTCTACTTTTATTATGTGATTTACTGAAAGCCTATTTTTCCTGCATTTTCACAGGAGGTTTGCATCGGGCTAGCAGTGTTCCAGAGTATGTATATAAATTAGGTGCATTGGAAACAGACTTTGCTTCAAGATCATCTTTTGCAACTTCATATTATCAGTCTCAACAGGTGAGAAGGCTTTAATATATAAAGATTAGGTCTTATCTGGCTGCTTGAATGATAACTTGTTATTAGTGAGAATTGAGAATTGAGGGTTTTTTTTCAGGTTTTGCATTTAAAGTGCAAAGATCCTTTACCATTATTATAAATTCTTTACCATTATTATAAATTCAACAACTAGGCATGATAGACTTCTATATTAGTGTTTCTCAGTTTTAATCTTAGCATCTTTAAAGATGTGTTGACTTCAACTCCCAGAATTCCCCAACCAGTGAACTAAATCTCATCTGGTCTCCTCTCCTCTCCATTCCTCTCTCCCACCCCCTGTTTCTCCCTCTAGGCTTGGAAATACAAAATGCTCTTCTCTTTGCTCAGTGAATATTAAATTAGCTTACTTTGTTATCAGTGGAAGCTATTTTGAAACTTCACTGCAGCACAGGGAAGACTCGGGTTTTAAAAGGGGAGATCACCATGGTTGGGAGAAATATCGCTGGTTCGGTGGTTTCCAGTATCTTGTATATTCTAAACCAGTGATGGCGAACCTTTCAGAGACCAAGTGCCCCAAAACCGGCTTGCCCCTGCCCTGCCCCTGCCTCTCCTGCCCGCATGGCCCCCTACTGCTTCCATGGCCCACCACAGCAGATCACCCAGGCGGCCCAGCAATGTCATGGGACGCGAGGGCAGAGTCTTGTCCCTGGTGCCTGGCTGCCATATCCCTGGCTGTGCTGCTGTGTGCAGGCTGTGCCCGGGGCGATTCTCCTCCATGGGGACTGCTGGTGAGGAGGGGACCACGGGGGGTGGCAGGGCTGGGGTGACAGCTTGCGTGCTCGTAGAGTCGGCTCTGAGTGCCGCCTCTGGCATGCGTGCCATAGGTTTGCCACCACTGTTCTAAACTGTTCACTGATGTCATGTGTTTGTATCAAGGCTTTGCTTGCTATTGGAATAGGAAGACATAAATTCAGTAGCTGTACACACATAGTCCTTGATATACAACTGGTTGCTTAGCAACCATTCAAAGTTACGACCAAAGCTACTTTTATGCCCTGGATTTGAAATTCTGATGTTCACCCCTCCCTCAAAGTCACATGTCTACATTTTAGTCTATATTTAGAGCCATGTGTAGAAACCTCACAGTCATATGACCATGATTTATTATGGTTTTTCAAAAAACCAGCATTTAATTCCAAATTCCAGCAAAAACACCCCATAGCAAACAGCTATTTTATGACCTTCACAACTTCCAATCAAAATTGTGGGCTCTATTACAGTGGTAAGTCGAGGATCTATTTGTACATTGAAGAAATGTGGTTTCTCAAGTTGCAAACGTATACGCATTCATTAAGTGTAAAGACATACTTGACTTCTGAATAAACATGTGTAAGACTGCATTGTAAATTGCCCACTTTGCTTGCAAAAGTTGACTCCATCTATTCATTGTTGCAAATAGTACATGCTGTGGTTAAAGGACAGAAAGAAATATTATTTTATAACAATAATCATTTCAAATTTTACAAATGAATTACTATCTTAGTTACTATAGCCAAATCAAGATAAAATCAAAACAGATCTACTATTTTAAAGAGGCAATTGCTCTCCCATACAGTCTCCTTACCAGGAAGGAATTTAATCCTCATATCAGACTCTGTGGCTTCTGACTGCACATAAGCCAAAAAGAATTTTGTCTTTGTTATTATATTTTCCAGGCACAGTGTGGACTCCAACCATCGTGCTTGGATTAAATTGTATGCCCCAGTTTTAATTACAATGTCTGCATTTATGTAATTGCTTGCTTTGCCTTGTCATTTCTCCATTATCAGTAATATACTTTGCACCTGCCTAATTCCTCATGTTCTCATAGTGTAGAATTAAAAACTATTTCATCTATTTTTCATGTGCGGTTACAACATTTAGGTTACACTGGGAAGGGAAGAATAAGCAGCAAACTGAGTTTTCAATTTTGTACAAGGTAACTGAAATAACCTTGAAAACTGGATGGCTACTTGTAGGTAATAGTAACCACATGTAACCACATTCCAGAAAGCTGAATGCAAGACAAATGGAAATCAAAGATAGGATGGTCAATGAACTTTGCATTCCTACATTTATATATTCAGAGGAATGCTGGGCTTTGGGTTATCTTTCACCTACCTGATGGAATTCTTTGGGGGGGGGGTAGCCATTATCTCTCAAATAATCAATGTCAAACAATTTAGGGCTCATAAAAGTGGATTTCAAGATTGTGGAGGATCTTAAGAGACCAGTAGTATGTCAACACTGGTACCTCTAGAATCAAGATGGAAATATTAGAGTCATGTGAATAAAAGGAGCCCCAAGAATTTTCAGCTTTAAGCCTGGACTGTGTATTCCTGTGCCAATATTGGAATCCATTTTTCCAGCAAGAGAAAGAGAAAACTGAGGCTATTGATCCTCCTATTTTGAGTGACTAATATATGGAGATAACAAATTGGAGACTGTATAACTCTCTAAATTCCCAATGGAAAATGAGAGAGATTGCAGTAGACAACCATGCACATCAACAGACACTATGAGGATTTGAAATAAGAAGAAATGGAAGAATAAGGGCTAAGAGGGACACAGTCAAACACAAAGAACCTGAAACTAGACAAGTCTATTCCAATAACAATGCACAAATGTTACTCCCCAAAGGGGAAAAAATCATTCTCAAACTATTAGAATGTTCAAGTCTTTGGGAAGCCAGATACCAAGTCTTCCCTTAAAAAGAGGGAAAGGTTTGAGAGCTGACTGTGTATAAATTCTTAAACTCTCATTCTCACTCATTAATAAACTGGCCAGCCACCTTATATGGCTACTGTTTCCTGGAACACAGTTAAGTATCCAGTTTTTAGTTGTCTTCTCAGTGGGAATCTGTCTGCACCCAAAGACTTCCTTGAGATATGAGTCAATGAATGGACTCAGCTGTGACACGCTCAACACAGTTCCTGATTTGGAAACACATTTCCTGTTTCATTTTCACCTTGCCTGTTCCCTATAAGGAGGAAAAAAATGGATCATGAGCAAAGTGGGCCCCATACTGTGAAACTGTGATCGCAACTACATTAAGAGAAATGTTTGATTCCAATATTTTAAGGCAAGGCAATAACTTACACTTTCTATGCATGGGACAGAAAATGAAAACATAAATATATTATCTTCAGCATGACTGTGCAAATAATATGTGCGGGTGTTTCTTTGGGTTAATTAACAAGAAAATTAATTACAACTTGGAGTTTCATTGCATCCATTCTAGTTGCATAATTTGATTTGAACAGATAGTCGTCAATTTAGTCGTCAATTTATAACCATTCGTTTAGTAACAGCTCAAAGTTACAACAGCATTGAAAAAGGTGACTTATGACCGTTTTTCACATTTATGAGTGTTGCAGCATCCCCAATTCAGATGCTTGGAAACTGGCATGTAATTATGACAATTGCAATGTCCCAAGGTCATGTGATCCCATTTTGCAACCTTATGACAAGCAAAGTCAATGGGGAAACCAGATTCATTTAACAACTATGTGACTAACTTAACAATTCCAGTGATTCACTTAACAACTGTGGCAAGAAAGGTCATAAAATGGAGAAAAAAATCACTTAACAAATGTCTCACTTAGCAACAGAAATTTTGGGCTCAACTGGCCGTAAATCGAAGACTACCTGTACTGTACCTATTCATTATATTGGTAATTAATTCTATACAGTGATGTATTTCTTGAAATGAATATTTTCTACAGATTGAGACCCAAAAGAAAATTTTCCCCCAAATATTCCTCCTCCAGTTTGTTACTCCTTCATGAGATACATCCTACTAACTGTGCTTTTCGTGGTTTTGTTTAGTTTTACTTTGTTTGCTTTAACAGAAAGGCTCCCAAAGTAGCTATGAAAATGGCTGGGGTCCTCGCAGCCTTCCTTACAACTCCTACAGGACCATGGAAGAGAGGTTCCACAGACAACCCTTGAAGCGATTGGAGGTTTCTCCTGAGGGCAGTCCCGACAAGCCGCTTCTCTTCAACACTGACCTGCGCTATAATAGGGCTTTAACAGTTCGACAGAATGAGAACAAGAGAACCTGCGCCTTGCCACCAAGATATGCTCGTTCTGAAATCCTTGGCTACACCAGCCGCAGTGTTTCAAGCAGAGGACCCAGGCAGTTCTACATTGGGCCGACTAATGAGACGATGGTGGACTCTGCACCAATCAGCCCAGGAGTACCACTGTTTCATCGTGTGGGGAATAGCCGGAGTATGACCAATCTTTTGGAGAAGGAGAATTATCTAAATAATGGGGCTGCGGTGGGGCAAGTCAGATCTTCTTTGTATTCCCAAGGTGGAACCCAGCACAGGCATTCGAGCTGGTATCAGAACAGCGTCAGATCCCAGAACACAAGGGAAGCTTCCCTGCCAGCTTCATTCACTGAGGCAGGTGGGAAGAGGATGACAATGACAGCGGCTATGGCCGCTGCTGGAGCAAATGACATCGTTGAGCATGAAAGGATATCTGCCAGCAGATCTCAAGTAGGGTATGTCTTTGAAGATGCACCACTATTAGCAATGCCCAAGTCTATTCACCTGGCCATAGTGCCGTTTCAGTTCATATTGAGGCAGTACGTAGAACATAAAGATCCTTTAGTCCTCCAAATGTTGAACTATAGGTTAGTTAGAATTATGAACTGTAATGCCCAGAAGCTCAATCCCCATGACCAATAGTGACAGGTTCTAGGAAATGTAGTTCAAGAATATCTGGAGGAACACAGGTATTCTCCATCTATCTGGCATATGATATATTTTAGGCAGCCAAATTGTGCTTCTGCCTTCATTCATCTTCACTTCTGAATTGCACAGTACTGTGAGCCTGACTGTAGCTAAAGCAGTAGCAATAGCACTTAGACTTATATACCGCTTCATAGTGCTTTATAAGCCTTCTCTAAGTGGTTTACAAAGTCAGCATAAAATTGCTCCTCATTTTACTGACCTGGGAAAGATGGAAGGCTGAGTCAACCTTGAGCCGGTCAGGATCGAGCTCCTCTGACAGTCAGCAGAATTAGCCTTCAATACTGCATTCTAACCACTGCGCCACCACATTTTTTTCCTGATTTTTTGATAATGCAGAGAGATTGATTTTGGACAATTTTTGATAATGCAGAGAGTTTGTGGCTTATTCAACAAAGCATGACTGGCAGAAATTATAGTTTAGAATACTATAGGAAGCCAGTTAATATTCCTTGTAATGAGTCCCATTGAACTAAATCAGACAGAATTCTAAATATACACATCTAAGTATGTGTTGTTAGGATTGGTTCATTTCCCAAAGGCGGAATGTTAGACTTTATTTTAATTCATGATTAGCCACTGATCCTCATTTCCCAATTCTCATCTCATTTGTTCACTTTTGGAATGCCTGCTGCATTCCACTGGTTCTAAGAGATTGACTTTGTATTTCCTGGAATTAAGTTTGCAGCCGTTAAGGTATACAGTGTCAAGAAGACAGAAGGGGGTTATTCATGTGCTATCAGGTCAGAACAAGTTTGTGGAGTGAGCTAGTTTCAGCTATGGCAACAACTGGATTGAAAGCAACAGCTTACTCTTCCAGGTGATCCCACTGTTTGCTGACGCAGGATAGAAGCCAGGTATCTCAATCCAGATAAAAACAGCTGATAAATTTCAGACATATGGAAAAAAGATGAGTGCACCTTAAAAAATGTTTCTTGAAATAAGGTTGAAATAGGATTTTTTTTGCTAGTATATTTTGTTAATTTTATTTTTATACAGAAGATGAGTCATTCTCCTTTAAGAAAGAAAAATCCCTCTTCTCACTATGTTTCTGGATGTGATCCCTTCATGTTAAGTCACTATGTGTTTGGTTTCACACAGCACGTATGAACCCAGCAATTGTTAATAAAGAGGATTGTGTTTAACCAAACCTAGATAAATAACAGGAATGGCTTTAGACCAGGTTGGATGAGAAAACTAAGTTTAACAACATCTAGAGAGCTAAGGACCTTTATGTTTTACATATATTTGAAACTAAGCAGAAGCTGTGGAATAATTGAAACTGTTCCTCTTTACCAATCTCATATAGTAATTATGAGAATAAAAAAGACATCATTGTGCATCTTCAACCCTTTAAAAGAAAGATGCAGTATAATGTAGCAATAAGTAAATAGCATACTTATTTGGATTTAATAAATAGTCGAATCAAGAGACCAGACAAATTGCTTGGAGATTTGTTAGAATAATTCATGGTCTGAATCTAGAATTTGTCTATCATGGATGTCAACATACATCTTGCTAAATCTCAGAAGGATTCTGATTCCTAATAGACTTGTTAAGACTTGTTCTGGGCATCAAAGAATTGTTAAATATTTTGTTTCTATAGCTTGGTTATATCCATTCATAGAAGCAAACTGTAGGCAAGGCTGATGATTGCCATCATGTCTAATTATGTTTTAAGGTTGCTATTCACTAATAGGAAGCAAATAGAAAGACTGAGCTGATACACAAAAGATGAAAGTCCCTCAAAAATATCTCAGGGAACTAAGAAATGTCTTGTTGTATTCCTGTGTGATACTGGTAGTTATAGGCCTCAGACTAAACTCAGAAGTTATCAGTGTTAATTGAGAGTGGCTGGAAAAATAGACTCATGCTTGACTTATATAACAGTGCAGTGCATGGATTAGCCTCATAGTTTTCCATAGGCACAAACAGAAATGCATTGCCTTATGCAATGGATGTGCAATGGAACATCACACTAGTTTAAATATACAGACCTGGCCCTACGGCAGACATGTCAAACACAAGGCCCGGGGGCCGGATGCGGCCCGCGAAGTGGTTTCATGTGGCCCGCGAAGCCATCCTGGAAACAGTGAGGGAACGGCCCCCACTGCCTTGGTCCTGGCCCAGAGACCCTCCTTCTGTCAGAGACCCTCAGATCTGTCCCACTCCTGCCCAGGCCCCCATAGGCACCCTTGATGCGAATGACGTAGAGCTGGCCACGCCCACCCAGTAGGCCATATGCACTCTAGCCACGCCCACCCAGTAGGCCACGCCCACCCCAGCCATACCTATCTGGCCCCCTGAGGGCAACCACAATGCTGATGCGGCCCTCAATGAAATTGAGTTTGACAACCCTGCCCTACGGCAATTGAAGCTCTGTCTTTCAGAAGAGAACAGCTGGGAAAGATTCAAGAGAAACCATAGGAGAGGGAATGCTACTGATCCTACATCTGTATCTGCTGTTTGAGATAACTAATATGCTTTGCCTAATAGTAAGACCAGTTATTATAAAATGCTCCATCAAGACAATAAGTGTGGGGGGATTTCTTTTCTTTAAATCTCCCACGGGATTTTTCTCTTTCTTTCTTGATAGCTAGAGGCATCGTAACCTTCCAAGGTGTTGGAAACTTATGGGAGTTAAGAACAGTGCATCTAATGAGTTTCAGGTTAGAAAGGCTACAGTAATATGAAATTGGACATTAGATTATAGAAAAGTGTATGTGTTGTATATAATGACCTCATACAAGAGTGGTCTATGAAGGGACAGAGCAAATGCAGTCTGAAGTGCAAAATGGTTCTGCTTTATTATATATTGTCTAGAATTTTGGTTAGTTTTGGTTCAGTGTGAATTTGGGACTTAAACATCCATTGAGCCCATAAAACCCCATTCTTACCCAGATCATATACACTTTGGGTCCTAGCCTTGCTATTTGGGGATTATGGTTCTTGATATATTTTGCAAGTCCAATGTGGTCTTGAATTGACTGAACATCCACATTATAAAGGAAAATTATATTCCCAGAACTCTTATGAAAGGATAATGAATCTTTACCTTTAATATCATAATCTATCATCCTTTGCCACCTTTGTCCACTGAAGATGACATTTAATGACAAAGCTGCTATAGTTTCTCGTAAAAAAATCTGGTGGCCTTTTAAGATGGCACAAGCCGGCTGCTGTAGGTGCTATCTGGGTCAGCTTGGTTAAACAGGTCTTGGTTAAACAGGTCTGCTTGGATGGGAGACCCCCAAAGCAATAGAAACTAAAGAAAATATCCCAGTGGCAAATATTTGTACCAGGAAAGCTACATGAACATGATTAGGACAGACCCCTCTTCAAAAAGAGTTTATGTTTGCCTTCTCTTGTTGATTTGGTGTGTGTTTGTGTTTCATCATCCAGGAATCCAGAAGGAGAGATGAATCTGGAGCGTGCTGTAAATATATTGCAAAGTGAAAATCCCTTGTCTTCTCGGGTTTTGGCGGCAATTGTTTTTATACAGCACGAGAGCTTTCAGAGAGCAGAAGCCAGGAGGAAAGTGAGTGATAATTTTCTTTCTTTCTGTCTTCAGATTTTCAGTACTTCTTGCATATAAAGTCTTGTATGTGGAATTGGTAGAGGAAACTAATGGGCAGAAAGGAATGGGAAAACATCCTGGATTAAATCCTCTGTGGATATTAACTGATTTCCCTCCAGCTGAGCCCTGTTTTTCTCAAAGGGATGCATGTAGAAGGGAAGATAGGAGCAGACATGAAACAAACAAGAAAATTAATGTTCAAGAGCAGTCAACCCAAATAAGTCTGTATTGATGCCTTGCCAGACTTGGCTATTATCAGAAAACTAAACAGTATTGTATACAGTTGATAATTAGGATGGAACACTTACCACAAAATATCAAAATAATAGGCTAGATTAGAGATATAGGTACTCCTTGACTTACAACTACACCTAGTACAGAAATTTCCATTGTACATTGTTGCAAAGTAGGTCAAACCAGACCCAATTTTACAACAATGTTTACAGTGGTTGCTAAGTGAATCATGCAGTTGTTAAGCAAATCCAATTTCCCTAATAAGAATTTTTTGCTGGAAAGTGGCAGTAAAGTTGCAAATTGTGATCACATGACTGTGGGAACACTGCAACCAGTTGTAAATGTGAGCCAATTTTCAAGCAGTCCAATTGTATTTACCTGACCACAGGGGCAGTGGAATGAGTAAATGAGTTGTAAATGACAGTACAGGTCAAAAGTAACATTTCTCCAAGGCCATTGTAACTTTGATCTGTTGTTAAAAGAATGTAAGTCAAGGACTACAGAACAGATCAAAAGCAACATTTCTCCAAGGCCATTGTAGCTTTGACCTGTAGTTAAATGGTCGTAAGTCAAGGACTATCTGTAGACAGACAGACACATTTTATGAAGGAAGGCATTTGCCAAGAATTTATAGGAGGCAAACTTGAAGCAGATCTACCTCTTTATCTGTAAAGTCTGTCTCCCATATATACTGTATACAATGTATGTATGTATGTATGTATGTATGTATGTATGTATGTATAAACAGACAGACAGACAGACAGACAGACAGACAGACAGACAGATAGATAGATAGATAGATAGATAGATAGATAGATAGATAGATTAGAGATAGGGATGATAGAGAAATAGAGATATATACATATGAATGTATTTACATGTATTTTTAGATCAACCTTTGGGTAGCTTAATTGATTAAAAAAAGCTAGCCTCCTTAATACATTCAAACTAAAAAAATTTTTTTAAGAAAGAGCCAGTTTATTTGGATTTGGAGTTTCAGATCCAAGTACCCACTCAACCACAGAGCTCATTAGGTGCTTTAAGGCCTATCAGCTTCTGTTATTGTCATCTAATTTAATTTAATTTAATTTATTGAGATTTCTATACCGCCCTTCTCCTAAAGGGACTCAGGGCGGTTCACAGGGCATAAATATAAATGACAATACAAAAATTAAAAGACAATTAAATCAATGCCCAAGTTAAAACAAGAATGATAAAACAAGCCTATAAAAACCCATATACCCCCATCAGGCCAGACCCGCTAGTTCAAATAAATGGGTCTTCAACCCGCGACGGAAGGATCGGAGGTCTGATGCCGTCCGGAGCTCAACCGGCAGTTGGTTCCATAATGCCGGAGCGCCCACAGAGAAGGCCCTCCCCCTGGGGGCCACCAGTCGACATTCCTTGACAGGAGGCACCCTGAGGAGGCCCTCTCTGTGGGCGCGCACAGGGCGGAGGGGAGTCGACACCGGCAGCAGGTGGTCCTCGAGGTATCGCGGACCCATGCCATGTAGGGACTTAAAGATCATAACCAAAACCTTGAACCTTACCCGGAAGACAACTGGCAACCAATGCAGCTCACGGAGCAAAGGTGTAACATGGGAGTACCGGGAAACTCCCAAGACAACTCTCGCGGCCGCATTCTGTACCAGTTGGAGCCTCCGAGTAGTCTTCAAGGGAAGCCCCATGTAGAGAGCATCACAGTAGTCTAGGCGAGAGGTCACGAGCGCATGAGTGACCGTACATAAGGCCTCCCGGTCCAGATAGGGCCGCAACTGGCGCACCAGGCGAACCTGGGCAAAAGCCTCCCTAGTCACGGCCACTATATGATCCTCCAAAGTGAGTCGTGAATCTAGGAGGACTCCCAAGTTGCGAGCCCTATCCACAGGGGGTAAAAGCTCACCCCCCATAGAAAGAGATGGAACATCCCAGGTGTCCCGGGAAGCCGGAATGTACAGCCACTCAGTCTTGTCAGGGTTGAGTTGAAGTCTGTTCCTCCCCATCCAGACCCGAACCGCCTCCAGGCAACGGGACATCACAGCGAGGGCATCACTGGGGTGGTTTGGGGTCGAAATAAAAAGTTGGGTATCATCAGCATATTGATGATACCCAACTCCAAAACCACGAATGATCTCACCCAGCGGTTTCATATAGATGTTGAACAGGAGAGGCGAGAGGACCGACCCCTGAGGAACTCCACAAGCGAGAGTCCTAGGGGTCGACCTCTGCCCCCCTGCCAACACCGACTGCGAACGTCCCAGGAGATAGGAGGAGAACCACTGAAAAACCGTGCCTCCCACTCCCAGTCCCCTGAGACGCCACAGCAGGATACCATGGTCGATGGTATCGAAAGCCGCCGAGAGGTCTAATATGACTAGGACAGAGGAATATCCCCTATCCCGAGCCCTCCAGAGATCATTCACCAGAGCGACCAATGCCGTCTCCGTGCTGTGCCCGGGCCTGAAACCCGATTGGTAAGGGTCCAGATAATCCGCTTCATCCAGGACCAGAGGGAGCTGATGCGCCACCACACTCTCAACAACCTTCGCAAGAAAGCGAAGGTTGGAGACTGGACGAAAGTTGTTCAATACAGCTGGGTCCAAGGCAGGCTTCTTGAGGAGAGGTCTCACCACCGCCTCCTTCAAGATGGTGGGGAAATAACCCTCGCTCAAAGAAGCAGATATAACCACCTGGAGCCAGCCTCGTGTCCTCTCCCTAGCTGCATAAACCAGCCAAGAAGGGCACGGATCCAATAAACATGTGGTGGAACTCAGCTTCCCCATAATCCTGTCCACTTCATCAGGGGTCACAGAATCAAACTCCTCCCAGATAACATTGACAGGACCGCCCGTGTCCTGATCGCCAGACTCTGCCCAGCTGGAGTCCAAACCGGTCCGAATCCGAGCGATTTTATCCGACAGATGTTGAATAAACTCCTCGGCACGACCCTGCAAGGGATCCTCCCTCACCTCCTGATTAAGAAGGGAGCGAGTCACCCTAAACAAGGCGGCCGGGCGATTATCTGCGGACGCGATGAGGGTGGAGAAGTAATTACACCTCGCCTCCCTCATCGCAGCGAGATAAGACCTAATGTAGGTTCTTAACCGCAATCGGTCGGGTTCAGATCGGCTGGACCTCCAGCAGCTCTCTAGGCCCCGTTTCCGACGCTTCATCTCCCGGAGCTCCGCGGAGAACCATGGAGCTCGCTGGGATCTGCACCGGGTCAGGGGCCGCAAGGGTACAACCCGGTCGAGTGCCTCAATGGCTGCCCTTTCCCAGGCTTCCACTAAGGCATCCGCCGAGTTGTGAGCAATGGAGGCAGGTGGGGACCCCAGCGCCGCTTGGAATCTATCAGGATCCATTAGGCGTCTGGGGCGGTACCATCTAATTGGCTCCGTACCCCCACGGCGGGGGGTGGCAAAATGGAAGACCAGCCGCAGGAGGTGATGATCGGTCCATGACAGGGGCATAATAAATGGAAAGCCCCCACCAAGATCATCCAACCACCGTCCAGATAAGAAAATCAGGTCAAGGGTGTGGCCTCCCTCATGAGTTGGTTCAGATATTACCTGCGTCAGGTCCATGGCCGTCATGGAAGCCATGAACTCCCGAGCAAGCTCAGATGAGCCTCCCAGGGATGGTAGATTGACGTCTCCCAAAACTATAAGTTTGGGGAACTCAACCACCAACCCCGAGAGGATATCGAGCAGCTCGGGCAGGGCTGCCGCTACGCGACTAGGCGAAATGTACACGAGCAGCAAGCCCAACTGCGCCCCAGAACCAAATCTCATAAAGAGAGACTCACACCCGACTCACACCCATGGTTATGGTAGGAATAGAATAGCATGAGGGAAAAACTCATTGGGAGGGGGGGGAATGGGGTATAAAAACTAAGCCTGGTCTTATCCCAAAATCCAACATTTTATTCTAGTGACTATGAACAATAACAAGAGGAACCCATGGCCATCTGTTTTGCCACATGATTTCCTGGAGAAGAATCTCTATATTTATCCTAAATAGTAGATATCTCTTGAAGCAAGGTCACCTTTTCTAGTCTAGTGTTCTCTAATGTTTTAAAAATATAACTCCCAGCATCCAACTATTTCGCCGAGTTGACTGAGTTTCTAGTGTTGTGATTCTAACAGATCTGAAGGACATCAGATTGGACGTGTGAGCTCCTGACGGACTGAAACGTATTTTCGTTTACCAGTTTCCTGCCATAATAGGAGACGATCTCTAGCTCTCTCTTTGGCTCCTTTATAAATAAAAAATGTCCTCACCTTCCCACAGGACTTTGGGCTGGAAGTCTTTGAGGCACTTTTCAGCCCACACAATTCTGTACCTCTTGTTTCAGTTCTATATTTGGTACACCAACAGCTTTAAAAGAGGGTTATGAAACTGTTCATACAAGGGCTTAACATTATTTAGGCAGCAATATCCTTCCCTAATAAAGCCTGAACCACCTTCATATCTCAACAACTGATAAACAAGGAGAAAATACTGATCATAATAAAGTGTTGAGCATTCCCCAAATTATCAAAACAAATTCTCTTTCCTTCCTCTTTATCTCCTTTGCACTGAACACTTTGTCACAATCAGAAAACTATTTATGCAGACCATTTACTCTAATATAATTTAATGAAGGTCTGGCTCAGCCAGTGTTTTTTTTTAATTCAAGGATTCCATACTTTATGCCCTCCATATAAATTAGACTTTCATTAATACCACGTTCAAAACTGAAAAGCACCAGATGTACTTCAGCAGTATTCAGTATTCAGCAAACTTGGTCTAGCAAAAAAGACCTGGCCAGGCAGTTGTTACTTTCCTAGGTGTTAGTTATTCCTGGGTGTATGTTACGTGAGGTTCTGCTGCTTTTATTTTGTGGCCTTTATTTTATTTTTTTAAAGTAGGCGTTCTTGTGAGGCTTCTAATCAACAGAAGAGGGATTTATAATTAACATTACATAAAATAAGAATTTGAATAATTTGTGTTAGTTGTATTCCCATTTATTTGAAGCCTGCCAGTTTGCTGAATTCAGCCTATTGGTTCTATATGGATTTCAATCATTGTTTGTGGTGCCTAAGATTGGTGAGATTGGGTTCAATATGCTGAGTAAACCTAATTGGAGAAGCTGATCTAATGCTGTCTAAAAACATCTAAGTTGGTGTAGGAGATATATTTGGAGCCAGAGGACCGAAATGCTGAAATCAAAAACTGCTATATAGTACCGAATATGAGAAGCATCAAGTATTTATTTATTTATTTATTTATTTAAGTAGGCTGCTGATGAAGTCATGGAAACCTTATAAGGAAAAGATGCTGAGTTTAAACACATAGGCATATAAGATGTGGACTGCAGCTCAATATCAGAAAGCAATCAATTGCTTGAAGGAACTACAAATGGTTCTTGACTTACAACAGTTTGTTTAGTGACCGTTTGAAGTTACAATGGCACTGAAAAAAGTGACTTATGACTGTTTTTCACACTTAGCGACTGTGGAGGCATTCCCATGGTCATGTGATCGAAATTTGGATGCTTGGAAAGTGACTCGTATGTATGACTGTTGCAATGTCTCAGGGTCATATGTTCCCTTTTTGCAACCTTCTGACAAGCAAAGGCAATGGGCACGCCAGATTCACTTAACAACCCTGTTACTAAAAAAAACAACTGCAGTGATTCACTTAGCAAATGTGGCAAGGAAAGTCGAAAACGGGGCAAAAATCACTTAACAAATGTCGCACTTAGCAACAGAAATGTTGGGCTCGATTTTGGTCATACGTTGAGGACTACCTGTTCAGTATTCAGTAGAGTTCATTTGCTTAGTTGAATCTTGCTAGTGTTTAGGAAGGCAGCCAAGAGGAGTTTGGCAGTTAGTAATCATCAACTTGTTTTGTGCAGTGAATTTCATAAGTTAATAACATAGTCCATGATTATTAAATTAATATTAAGAACGTATCCCCACCCTGGTGTTTTCTTAAAATAGTATTGCACATAGATTTCATATATGAAGAGTGAGGCACTATTGTTGTGGGATGGTCTGTGACTTAAATATTTACTTTATGAACAAATGTCACTTTTATTTTGTTAAGCTGCTTAACCCTGATCCAAACTATTAGATGTATTCTTGTCTTTGAACATATATTAATAATCTTTAATGGCAGCCAATGGGTTGCCTTATGAACTCGCACAAACTAGAGGGTGCATGGAATTATAAGATGCAATATTAATGGAAACTTACAAGAACAAGAGACATGCAGAATGGAAGGAGGATGATATTGATGTGAATAAACTATCTGAGGAATAGGCCAACTGATACCAGTGTAAGTAGTCCTGACTTACCAACCGTTATGAAGTTATGAAAGTGCTGAAAAAAATTAACCACCATTACAATCAGTATATGTTGTCCTGTGCCAGACCCTTCCCACCCCACCCCACCATAGAGCAGACATATTGGAGAGGAAGGGATTTCAAGAGAGTACTGAAAGCTGTTTGCAAAGCACACCTGCAGCTACCAGTCCCAGGTGTGAGTGCTTTCCTTTTGATATGTACAAGAAAGTAAGCAGCACTCAAGGGCTGCAAAGGGTGGGAGAGGCAAACCAAAGCCAAAGGTGTAAAATGGAGTATAGTACAGTAGTCTTATCTCTTTCCAGCCTGAAAGCACATTCGATCATGTAATTTGCCATTTAGCAATCACTTTGCCTGACGCGGTGGCTCAGTGGGTTAGGACGCTGAGCTTGTCGATCGGAAGGTCGGCAGTTTGGCGGGTCGAATCCCGAGTGCCGCGTAGCAGAGTGAGCGCCTGTTACTCGTCCCAGCTTCTGCCCACCTAGCAGTTCGAAAGCACGTAAAAATGCAAGTAGAAAAATAGGGACCACTACGGTGGGAAGGTAACAGCGTTCCGTGCGCCTTTGGCGTCTAGTCATGCCGGCCACATGACCACGGAGATGTCCTCGGACAAGCGCTGGCTCTTCGGCTATGAAACGGAGATGAGCACCGGCCCCTAGAGTCGGAAACGACTAGCACGCATGTGCGGGGGAACCTTTACCTTTACTTTACCTTGCCTGATGGCAGAGTTGCCAGTCCCAATTAAGGTCATTAAGAGAGGACTACCTGTAAACATTTAACTTATGTTGCCCAGACTCTCCTGCAAGCATGGCCAATGATTGGAGGAAACCAATGGTGGGATTCAAATATGTGAGCAACCGATTCTCTGTGTGGATGCCACTTCCAGAAGTCCGTTCTGGGCCTGGGCAACAAAAGATTAACTGCTGGTTCTGCCGAACCAGTGCGAACTGGCTAAATCCCACCACTGGAGGAAATGTACTAAGCCATATTTTGTTAGAACATCTCAGATGGCTGTGTTGGTTTTTTTAATGAGTTTTGTCACTCAGGTAGTAAGTTTGTTTTTTAAGAAAACACTGGGGCTGTAAAATCACTGGTATAGTATCCTTAACTCAAGACTGCTTATTTCACCCAACAACAAAATAATCCTTTTGAAGATAAAAACTTATCTGTATGAAAATAAATTATCTTCTCTTCACAGGTGTATTCCCTACTTGGTATTCCCAAACTTTTAGAGCTTCTGAATGTGCAGAATGAGGAAGTACAGAGGGCAGCGTGTGGAGCTTTAAGGAACCTGGTATATGAAGACAATGACAACAAATTGGAAGTGTCCGAGCAGAGAGGTATTTCAACCCTGCTAAGATTATTGCGACAAACCAGAGATGTGGAGACTAAAAAGCAAATTACAGGTAAACAAATGAGAAATGGTTTCATGGTGCATACAGATTTTAAAACTGATATCCTGGTTTATTACACACTCGTGTTGTGCTGGGTTTAGTAGGGGTGGTTCTCCAGTATCTTACAAGGCTTGGGAGGACAATTTTTATCTCATGATTTAGCCATCTTGTCTGTATTTTAAGTAGTTTGTTATTTTTAAAGATACCCTTTATAACTACATAACCATACAATGGATTTTAGCATTTCAAAAAATCATCTGAATCCATCTAATGAAGATATATCTTGTGTCTTTTATTCTGCAACTTTTATTCTGTGATTGTTTTTTGGAAGCAAGCCACTTTTTTTAAAATCAGTGGGGTGGAATACCAAAATACATCCTTAGGGTGGGTCCATTAAATGAACAGAATTTACACTTCCAGGGCAAAAGTCCCTCTTAGTATTCATTTTTCTAGATCAAGAAAACATGAGATCCTATGTAGACTGCTATGATAATGGAAGACTGAAGAGTTATGCCAGTTCCTGCTACCAAGTCTATTTCAGTTTGCCTTCTAGCCCTTTCCAGTTGTGCAGGAGCTGCAGTTCCCATGGACTTAAGCCATCCTAGCTAGTAATTCCGGGAGTTCATATATCTGGAAATAATAATATGCTTCTTTGGGGCAGTCTGCTGAACTGGGTGGAATTGATTGAGAGAGAGAAGAAGATGTCAGAGAAAAATTTAGACTATCACTTTTATTTATGGCTCCACACACTGCTGACTTCAAGCCCGTCCACCCTTGGTATGCATATTTTTTTTAGGGGAAACAAAATAGCCCAAGAGAAGAACTACTATTGGCAAGCTAACAGCGGTCTTTCCTGAAACTGCATTTCTTCTTTTGAAGCTAAATCCAGCAAAGGCTCAGAAGAACAATGCCCTTACATGCCTTAGCCATCAACCACTGACAATGAAAACGGGTCCCATGACTGTGTAACGTCATGGCTTTGCAATGCAGTGATAACAAGCAGAGGAAAATGCTGGGCTCAAAATTCAAGCCAAACTTCATCCCACTCTCTGGAATGATGACAACCTCTCTTCAGCTTAATCACAACTGCAAATTAGGCATCCTGTGGTGGCGATGGGGTGGGCTGGAAAGTTGTAGAAAGGTTGATAGCATTACCATTTGATTAAAACCTCTATAGATTATGTAGCTCTTATGTCATTGTTCGGGAATGTTTGGAGACTGGCAGAACATGATATAAAATCCTGTAAGAGATTGCTCTTTTGCATTTTCACCATTAGAGATGTTTTGAGTTATGTTAAAATCTTATCCTTAGCTGGTGGAAAGAAATCTCTTGTTATCAGAGGCTCTGCATTTTAGAGTTTTAGAAGTAGAGTTAAAATCTTGCACAATAAAAGTGCCCAAAATAAAATGGTTGCTTATTCCCAGTTATCTAAATAGCCTCCAGTTTTTCTGGTGAAATTTCCTTGTCTAAACTGTGGATTGTTTCTCTTATCAATGTTTCGTAATTGTTTATAGCAGGTATTGTATCTCTATATTGTTATGTAAGAACATGAGGAAAAACTTCTACAATTATTACAGGGTCCTTTAATCCACCATAATATTTCTCATTATGGTCAGTTAGACATCTAAGAAAGCTTCTGTTTTATAGTCCCTGGAATCCAGTCTCCAGCTTTGATGGAAGTCTGTGCACATTTCTGTGCCTTTCCATCTAATCTATGCATTTTGTGTGTATTTTTTCCTAACTTGCATTATTGCGCATTCTGCATGTTTATGAACTACAATGCACTGCAAACTTTAAAAAGTGTAGTTTTAGCATTTGATGACACAGATTCAGAAAATGTCATTCTCATTGATCCCACCATAATTAATGTGGGACAAGTAGAGACAATCCTCAACTTATGACCACAATTGAGCCCAAGTTTTCTGTTGCTGAATGAAACATTTGTTAAGTGAACTTTGCCCCATTTTACGACTTTTCTTGCCATGGCTGTTAAGTGAATCACTAAAGCGGTTAGTAACACAGTTGTTAAATGAATCTGGCTTCCCCATTGACTTTGCTTGTCAGAGACTGGCAAAAGGGGATCACATGACCCCGGGACAGTGCAACCGTCATAAATACGAACCCGTTGCCAAGCACCCATATGACCAGAGAGATGCTGCAAAGGTTGCAAGTGTAAAAAAACTGGTCATAAGTCACTTTTTTTCAGTGCCATTGTAACTTTGAACAGTCACTAAAAGAACTTGATTTTCTATTGATGTTTAACTAATGGCCACATGACCGTGGAAATGTCTTCAGACAGCGCTGGCTGAATGGCCTTGAAATGAAGATGAGCATCAGCCCCTACAGATGGCAATGACTAGTGGAGTAAAATCCGCAGGGACTCCTTTGCCTTTTAAACTAATGGAATTATTTAAGCATCTTTCCTAAACTCATTTAGCTTTGTAAGAACTGACTGCATTTGCTGTTCCATCAACAGCACATGTTTTATCCCAAAGGTTGAAAGTCTCCTGAAAGAGAACTCTGAAAGAATAATGGCTAGATTGATCGAAACCAAAATTCCCTTTGTATCATGGTGTAAATGTGGTAGTGAGAGAGAGCGGCATAGCTCAGGCAGCCAAAACTAGCTTTTGAAGGTGAGCCAAGAAGCCTTTGGGGAGCATCTAACCTGTACTTGATCTTGTCTCATAGAACATGTCTAAAAAATGGAAAAACATTCCTTCCGCAGAAAGGATTATAGGACAGGCAGGCAGGCAGGCAGGCCTGTCATGAGGAGAAAATAAATATGAAAAGCAGACACACCTCTCTTAAATTAAAATTCTGCCAAGGTAGCACTTTTAGTTATGGATATATGTACATGTCCAGCACAACTATTTCTAAGTTCAGTAAATATTAAGATTTTATCATTTCATATTTTTTTTCTAAAAGGATTGCCAGATTCTCTCTTTTTTATCTCTTTATTTCAGAAAGACTTCTTTAAAAAAAAGTTTGTTCTTTGTAGGAGAATAGGTATTGCAGCAATGCCCAAATCCTATGTGTTGTTTATCCCCTGCTCTCCTAACATGACAATACAACTACTATATTGGCAGATTTCAAAAGGATGATTATTCAGGAGCCAAGAATGAAAAGTATCATGCAGAGATTTAAATGCCATCTGCACATTTAAAAGATGTGTTCTGGAATTCAGAGCAGTGAGCTGAACAATTGTTCTCTTTGTAGAACAGATCCAGTGGGCATGTGATATATTGTCAGATGATACTTACAAAACCTCTTTTTTTAAAAATGGGGGAAGGAGTATTTTACAGATTCATCAAATTCCAAATTAGATCCATACTTCCCTGGGCACACCTTTAATCCAAATTATTCAATTGCTGGACTATTTTTTTAGTATCTTTTAAACATGAAAGAGAAAAGTGACCACATTACTAATAAATTCATCATAGCCCCAAAAGTAAGTTTACTTTTGTCATAGCAAACGTTCAGGGCTACAACTAGTAGATTAATTACTGCAAACTTTCCAAAAGAATTATTATTTTCAGGAAGAATTCCAGAAGAGAGTGCCTCATATCTACAAAATGGTTCTACATCTTGTAGAAGGTTCCTGTTGAGAAGATGCTATTCCTATTGAAAGAATTCCTGTTGAGAAGCTGACAGAAATAGAGAAAAGTCCTCTGTTGCAGCAGTTTTTTCCCCTCTGGGCTTTATTTTATTTTTCCCCCATTAATGAATAACCATCATTCACTCCTGTAGAACACAAGGATATCCATGAGGACTTACCTTAGTGCAGGGGTAGGCAACCTTGGCTCTTTTATGACTCATGGACTTCAACTCCCAGAATTCCTGAGTCAGCTGACTCAGGAATTCTGGGAGTTGAAGTCCATGAGTCATAAAAGAGCCAAGGTTGCCTACCCCTGCCTTAGTGACTACAGCTGCAAAGATCTGAGTTTACTCCTATCTGCATACAGCCCTTGATTTGACAGTTATCATAATGGCGCCATCCTCCCTTCTGCTTCTAACTTTGGCAACATTTTGGCAAAATATTAGCAGTTAGCTTCCACCTATTTGCCTGGGCCCCAAATCTAGCCCAGAAGTTTTATTAAGAAAAAACAACAACAACACTCTGTTATTTGAACATCTTCAGAAATATAAGCCCAACTATGACAATGCCTTTAGTAATAACACTGTTTCTATTTAGGCCTCAATGAAATAAATAAAATGTAATTTCTCTGATCCAAGGAAAGAAACTTTGGCACTCCAGAGGTTAGCGAACTACAACTCTTAATAGCCCCAAACAGCTGGCCAATAGTGAGGTATAGGTTTTTTAGTTCAGGAACAGCTGAAAGATTTTCTTCTTCTTTTTTGTAATATATTTTATTGATTTTTTAAAAAAAACATAAATCACTTAATAATTGGTGAACAGTATGTTGTCTGGGTTACATTTGTAAAACAATCATTAACAATTGATTTCTATAATCCATAATCCACATAATGGTTTTAGTTGATTTCCTCTTTTCCCAAAATATCCTCTTTTGCAAACATTGAGTTAATATAATTCTTATTGTTTTGATAGATAACAAATATATAATTTTTCCCAATATTCCTAAAATAATAATCACATCAATATAATATTTCTTTTCTATCCAATCATTCTGGTTGCCTTATCATAGATCCTGTTACAGTCCTTATTTTAATTTGTTTCTCCCACCAAATTTTAGGTATTCTTACTGGTTAAGATTTTCTCAAAAAATAATTACATTTAAAAATTTAACTCTATTTTTCCATATGAATCATCTCACACTTTTACATTTTTTAAGGAATAGATAGAATAATAAAAAAGAAAAGAAAGGAGAGCAAGAGTAAAGAAACATAAAAAATAACATACTACTTAAAATATATTTCCCTCCTAAGCTAATATATATTTATTTCCTAAATTTCTTATTCTTTTTAACCATAATTAAAAATATGTTTAATCTTTAAACATCCATTTAATACATCTAGTCATCTAATCCTTTAACTCTTATTCAAAACATTTTTATCCATTATAATTTTCTTAAATTCAATCACATTTAAATATCTAAAACATTTCCTTTACCTAAGTCATTTCAACTTTTTTATATTACTCATATCAAAAAAGAAAAGAAAAGGGAAAAAAGCATACTATATTGTTTAGGGAATTCATCCCTCTTAGAATGACAAATATATTCCAAAACCTTTCTATTTCTTTAACCATATTCAAACAAATGTTTCTTTTTTAAGTATTCTCTCTGGTAAATCCCATCATCTATTTTCTTTGTTTCCACTTTAGTCTTTTTCCTTTGCCCAGTATCTTTCTTAATCAATGTATTTTGCTAAATCAAAAAGTTTTTCTGTATGTTCGTAAATGTTTCTGTAGATATAAAAAGTAAATCAGGTGAAGTGTCTTTGTACAGGGCTTCTGCCTTTACACATTTGTTGGGGGAAAAAATTCTCTCCGCTTTTCTTATCATTTCCTTTCTCTCCGATGTTCCTGACATCTCTACAGTTCATTTTATCCAATCTGTTTTCTTGTCCTCAGATTTATTTTGTAGCCTTAAGGGATAAGTTGTTTTTTTTCCAATTCTTGTGGGGAAAAACAAACACCACTCTGTTATTTGAACAACTTCAGAAATATAAGCCCAAATATGACAATGCCTTTAGTAATAACACTGATTCTATTTAGGTCTTAGTGAAATAAATAAAATGTAAATTCACTGATCCAAGGAAAGAAACTTTGGCACTCCAGAGGTTAGCGAACTACAACTCTTAATAGCCCCAAATAGCATGGCCAATGACGAGGGATGATAGATGTTTTAGTTCAGGAACAGCTGAAAGATTTTCTATCTCTGTTGCAACAATGAGCCAAAGAGGTCACAATTTAAAAGATTTGTGTGTAGTGTACTGTGAAGTTCATTTAGCCAAAGTAGGCTTCCTGCATCTGAAACAAATAATATGAGAAGTAGAAATTCAATCGGTAAAGCTTTGATGGAGAAAACTACATATATTAACTTTAGATTTATCATCAAATATGTGCCAGGGAAATTCTTTATCTACCTAATACATTTTTGCACTTTGTGATGAAGGAAACATGAAACCCTGGGATAAAGTAGTCTGTGATCCAGAATTCAGTAAATTCCATTAATCCATTCACTATCTATCTGACAAAGCCTTGTGAAGGCCAACTACGTCATCCTGTTTCTTTAATATTCTTTGTAGGTTTGTTATGGAATCTCTCCTCCAATGACCAGCTGAAAAATTTATTGATCCAGGAAGCCCTGCAGCCATTGACAGAAACTGTCCTCATTCCTTACACGGGGTGGCCTGATAGAGATTATCCAAAATCAAGCATCATCCCTGACCCTGATATCTTCTACAATGCTACAGGATGCCTAAGGTGAGTTGTGTACTATACATGCCTTGTAATCCAGTTCCAAGACTGTGGTGGAATGTAACCTGGAGTTGTAGGATGGAGGGACTCTTTCCAAGAGGGCAAAGAGAAACTAGCTCTTGGAATGTTTGATGGGCAGGAAGAGAGCAAGGTTGGACCCTTCCTAGCAATTCACAAACTATAGTTGTTGCAGATAACTGCTTTAGTCTAGTAATGCTGTCAGTAGGTGTACAGCAATAACGAAACTACTCAGAAGTAATTCCACATGTTGTTCTTGGTTCTTCAATATTTGTAGACAGTCCCAATTCTAGCAGACATTGGTCAGTGAACAACAAAATATTAACAAATTAAATCATAGACATTCTTATGAAAGACACCGGGTCATCCAAGACCAAAATCATGTTAGAATAATATATTTTACCTGTTTGAAAAATATAAGAAAGGCTGAATGTATTCTGAAGAAAGAGGGGGGGGCAGACTATATCGGCTGTCATTAAGAAGGGTTATTGCATATTCCATGGACTCTTCTTGAGAAGACAGGTATCTAAACAGATCCTTTAGACCAGCAGCACTAGGGACTGGTTTTGTGGAAGACAATTTTTCCACGGACTGGGGAGGGGAGGTGCAACCTAGATCCAACTATTCTAATATCCATAAAGTGGTTAAATTGAATATTTCCAAATGTGATTTGAAAGTGAGTTAGGCTGACTTAGTGTTCTTATGCCACCACTGAGAACAAAAATATATCCCTCAGTTCCTGATACTCAGACTCATGAGAGACTGCTGTTTTACAGTCTCCTTGAAAGGAGCTGACAGACAGAGCACTTGTGGGCAATCTCCCATTCTCTCCTTCTCCAGAGAGCTTTGAAGGACGAAGTTACTTACTGGTCTTTTGTTTTATCTAGCGGTAGTTTTCACTCATTCGTGGAAGATGTCTTCAGTCAGCCATGACTCACAGCAGACGCCCCAGGAAAACTAGTTTTTGATGAACTTAGATAAAATAAGAGAGCTTTGTTTATGATGGTAAAATAGTTGTGACCATCTATCTTCATTACTGGGAATATGTGGTGGGAATGTAATCTGGATTCTCAGAAGGGAGGGGCTGCATTCCAGAGGGCAAAGAGAATGCAGAGTTTGGAATGTTTGGTCAGGAGGAAGAGGGTTAAAGCAGTTCCTCCCTAGTATTTACCAGAGTATATCTGTAGTTGTGCTAGTCGTTTCCAACTCTAGGGGCCGGTGCTCATCTCCATTTCAAAGCCGAAGAGCCAGCGCTTGTCCGAGGACGTCTTCATGGTCATGTACCTGGCATGACAAGACGCCAAAGGCGCACGGAATGCTGTTACCTTCCCACCGTAGTGGTCCCTATTTTTCTACTTGCATTTTTTACATGCTTTCGAACTGCTAGGTTGGCAGAAGCTGGGACGAGTAACAGGCACTCACTCTGTTACGCGGCACTCAGGATTCGACCCGCCAGCCGACCATTTGATCGACAAGCTCAGCGTCCTAACCCACTGAGCCAGAACAATTCATTTTAGAAAGAAAATTCATTTAAATGATACTGCCTTACCAAACAGCATGTATCATGGTAGAAGCCACACTAGGAACCAGACTTCTGCAAAGTTGGGGGTTCTAGAAACTAAACTTACCTTGGAAAGAGTAAGCCAGTTTTCTCAATCCTGGCAACCTGAAGAAGTCAATTCCCAGAAATCCCCAGCCAGCATCCACACTTCTTTAAATAGCCAGGTTGAGGAATACTTCAGTAGGTTGAGGGAAGCTATTATAAATCTTGAAGTATAATAGAAGTACAATGAAGTATATAAAGAGCATGGTGGCTCACATGGTTAGGATACTGGATTGGAGGTTAACAAGCCCCCGTTCAAGACTCAAGTGCTGCCACGTGGTGTGGTGAGCTCCTGTCATTTGTTCCAGTTCTTTGACAGGGACCTGAAAGGAGCCCCCATGAGCATCCCATGGGTAACTGATGTCACCAACTAATCCTTTCAACCTGGAAGTTCCTTAAACACTGCCTCCAATACCAACAGGACAGGAATGAAGAATAAGTTGGGTTGAATCCTATAGTATCCTTCCCATTGCCAAAGATGTTTAGAAAGATCTGAAATGTGTTATTTTTAGCTCAGAATTGAAATGGTGGTCTCTTGGTGGTCTCTGAGCTTGGTTGCTAGCCCTGATGATGTTGCCTAGTTTGGGTAATGAAACATCTGCAAAAAGCAACTAAGCTCAGAGAGCACCGAGGACCCCTCATGTGTATTTTATTATTTTTTTCTTCCTGCTTCTTTTTTGTCTATTTAAGAGAGACCAGGGGAAGGTGGGGCTAAAAAGCCTGTGTTTGGGGATCAACCGCTATTAGCTTTGATGGCAGAGTGACTTTGTCTGAAGGCCTTCTGCTAGGAGATTAGTGGGCTTCCTCATGCAATTGGTTGGCCACTATGAGAACAGGCTGCTTGATTAAATTTATTTATTTATTTATTTATTTATTTAAATTTTTATACCGCCCTTCTCCCGAAGGACTCAGGGCGGTGAGCCAGAGATCCCATTATTATTCCATACACCTATTTGTGTGATGTTGGTTGTCTTCACAGATAGCTTCTTTTCTTGCAAGGTTTTTTTTCTTCTTCTTCTGGGTAGCGAAGAAGAGTAGGTTTTTGCAAAGTGAGGCCACTAACAGGGCAGTTGGGAAAATAATTTGCCTAAATGCTTGTACATCTGCCAGATCACCAAGTCTAATTTGTTTTCTCCTTTTGTAATGCTTACAGTGCTGATGGCTTGGGCGCTTCAGGAATGCAGCCTGCAGCCTATAATATAGAAAGTTTTGGTGTGTAGTTATTTATACATAAAACGCATCTGATACTTTTAATAGAATCATATCACTTGCAGGAGTATTAGAACTGAGAGAAATTATTGACTCGCTTGATGCTTTGGGGAAAGCAAAAAAAAGGATAACCAAAGACTTGTCTCATTGCAAAGCATGACAGAGTAGAATAGAATAGAATAGAATAGAATAGAATAGAATAGAATAGAATAGAATAGAATAGAATAGAATAGAATAGAATAGAATAGAATAGAATAGAATAGAATAGAGCTGGAAGGGACCTTGGAGGTCTTCTAGTCCAGCCCCCTGCTTGAGCAGGAGAACCTGTAACATTTCAGACAAGCAACTGTCTAGTCTTGTCTTTAAAATCTCCAGTAATGAAGCACCCACGACTTCTGGAGGCAAGCTGTTCCACTGGTTAATTGTCCTCACAGTTAGGAAGTTTCTCCTTAATTCCAGATTGTTTCTCTCTTTGGTCAATTTCCAACCATTGTTTCTTGTCCTGCCCTCTGGTGCTTTGGAGAATAGTTTGACGCCCTCTTCCTTGTGGCAGCCCTTCTAATACTGGAATGCTGCTATCATGTCACTCCTGTTTCTTTTCTTTAGAGTAGCCAAACCCAAGTCCTGCACCTGCTCTTTATATGTTTTAGTCTCCAGGCCTTTGATCATCTTAGTTGCTCTTCTCTGAATTTTTTCCAATATCTCAACATCTTTTTGTAGTATGGTGACCAAAATTGGTTGCAATATTCCAGTTGTGGTCTTACTAGGGTTTTATAAAGCGGTACTAATACTTCGTGTGATCTTGATTTTATGCCCCTGTCTATACAACCCAGGATTGTTTTAGCTTTTTTGGGCTGCTGCTGCACACTGCTGGTTCATGGTTAAGTGATCGTCCACTAGGACTCCAAGCTCCCTCTTACAGTTACTGTTTTTGAGCTAGGTCTCGCCTAATCTTTACCTGTATTTGTACAGTAAAATTTTAAGATTTTGTTTTATGGAATATGTAAGAGAAGACGGTAAGATTTTTATACACTCTCTCCTCTGTTTAGGAAGAACATTATACCAAGCTATGGTTTGTTTTTTATTGAATAAACCACAGCTGAATTTAACACAACATGCAAAATGATACCGTACTTCAAAAATCTGGTCTAGTGGTTAAGGCACCAGGCTAGAAATCAGGAGCTTATGAGTTCTAGTCCCAATTTAGGAGTGAAATCCAGCTGGGTGACCTTGGGCCAGTCACTCCCTCTCAGCCCAAAACCACCTCACAGGGTTGTTCTTGTGGGGAAAATGGAAGAAGGAAGAAGTATTTGGTATATTTGCCACCTTCAATTATTTATAAAGTAATAAAAAGTATCTAATAAATACAAAACAAATTATTCTGAATAATTTTATACAATGTGCTAAGCAAAACTCACTCACAAAATCTCTTTCTTTCTTTAAACTAAGTTTTGACATTGCTCCAAACCTCAGGTCAGCTAGAATAAATAACGTGTCACCATTCTTCTGTGAAATATACCAGCCGAAAGAAAAGGCTCAAGTGTTACTTCAAAGGAGATTGTAACAGAAGGAAGCATTGGTTGGAGCAGTGCTTCTCAATTGTGTCAACTTTAAGATGCATGGATTTCATTCTGGCTGGAGAATTCTGGGAGCTGAAGTCCACACATTTTAAAGTTGACAAGGTTGAGAGTAGGGGGGGGGGGAAGGGTATCTGCTCCTAAACTCAGCAAAATCTTAGGAGTGTGCTTATGTAGGAGTATGGTCTATTCGGGGCGTGATTAATGAACTTCACTTTTTATGGATGAATGGTGTTGTGCCAAAAACTAATCTAACTGAAATCAGATTTAAATTTAATTAATGTAGTTCCTGTGATTTCCATCTGTCACTTTAATATGCCCTGTTTGCCACAATGACATATGGTTGATTAGAAAAAAGAGGGAGGGTGGATTTTCCCATTTTGTGTTAGGTATGGTGGGTGAGATAAAATTGCTGCCTGAGATAAAGAACAAGATCACTCCTCCCAACATGAGTATGCTAATGTATACACAGGAGAGAGGGAGGGAGGGAGAGAGAGAGAGACAGAAGGAGAGGGAAGGAGGGTGAGAGGAAGAGAGAGAGAGAGAGAGAGAGAGAGAGAGATCACACAGAAAAACTCAGTAGACCTGCAACTAAAATTTTTCAGTGCTGGTACCAGGAGAGCTTCTTTCCTTCTAGCTGCCTGAGGACAACTATAGAAAGCTAAGGAGATACAGGGCAACACCTTTCAATTGACCTAACCTCTTTACCTGAGGCAATTGCTTTGATCTGTTTAAGACAGGGCCAACCCTCTACACTTCCTCACTCCCCTTCTTCATTGCCTAAAGGGATAATAAACAAACAAGGGAATCATGAAAACTTTCTTTGGGAATTTCCTGATGGAAATAGTTTCTTCATGTTGCCTCATCCTAAAGTTATCCTTGTTTGTAGTACCTTTGTTTGCATGTCAGAGGTCCCAGGTTTAGCACCTGTAGTAAAAAGGTTAACACTGCTAGAGGATGACCTTTTGTTTGAGATTGTAGATGAGCTCCGTGGAAGCTAGCATAGATAGCTATAGAAACATATGCCATGCATTGTGTATAACCTTTACCTAAGCTTTAGATGATCTCCTTAAATAATGAAGCCAGTTTCACTTGGTTGTCTGGCAACAAGCATGTCCTTTTTATCTTGACAGGTTTCCTGAGAGCATATTGTCATTTTTTCCTATTGGCTATAGCTGAAACTTCATTTTTAACAGTTCACTTTCTGATAGTAGCTGGAACAGGTTTCTATAGACCAGACATGTCAAACACAAGGCCCGGGGGCCGGATCTGGCCTGCGAAGTGGTTTCATGTGGCCCGCGAAGCCATCCTGGAAACAGTGAGGGAACGGCCCCCACTGCCTTGGCCCTGGCCCAGAGACCCTCCTTCTGCCAGAGACCCTCAGATCTGTCCCACTCCTGCCCAGGCCCCCATAGGCACCCTCGATGCGAACGATGTAGAGCTGGCCACGCCCACCCAGTAGGCCATACACACTCTAGCCACGCCCACCCAGTAGGCCACACCCACCCTGGCCACACCCACCGGACCCCCTGAGGGCAAGCACAATGCTGATGTGGCCCTCAATGAAATTGAGTTTGACACCCCTGCTATAGACTGTTATCATTTCTATAGACCAGTGATTCTCAACCTGTGGTCCCTGAGGGTCCGTGATGTCATCACAGGGGGTCCACAAAGGCTTGAATAAATATTATGATTTAAATAGTGAGTTAAATCTTGGTAGTCCATGGCCATGATCCATGGCCACAAAATGTATTTAAAGGAGGTCCGAGGCGAAGAAAAGGTTGAGAACCACTGCTATAGACTGTTCTCATGTTAACATTGTTCTGTCTGCAGCAGAAATAAAGTTTCAGAATTCTATACTTCTTTATTTCTCATATATAAATTAAAGGTAAAGTCATGTCTGATTCTAGGGGAATGGTGCTCATCTCCGTTTTTTGGCCAAGGGAACCAAATGTTGAACAAAGACAAAGACAACTTCCATATATATAAATTTAAATATAAATTTCCATATTTATATATTGGTTTTCAAATCCTTACAATAGGTTTTCTCAGCTTTCTGGATTTAATCTCCATAATTCCTAGGCACACATCTTGGTTTCTGAGTAAAGGTTAGAATGAGGGTTCCAAATGTATTCTTAATTATTATTGAAATAAGACATAGTGACTATTCAGGGATTAAGGAGTAAAATATTTTGCTTTTTGCTTTCCATGGACCCATTGCCCATTTAGGCAGGCTTTTATATATATCAAATGCCATCTCTTGACAAAGTGTTTATTGAGTTTGTTCCTTGCAGCTAGTTTTTAACTGCCATTTAGGACTTATATCTTATTCATCTAAATGTCCACTGCGTAGCAGTAAAAGACTCTCAACATTGCTTCAGGTGGGTTTCAGACCTTCTTATCAGATGTAGGGAAATGACTTGAAGTTGGATGTTGTAATAGTAATTGTGGGGACAGGACATAAAATGAGATTAATTTCTTTCATGCAGAAGATCATCACCTCTGCTATGCTCCACCTCTGCCTTCCTGCCCTTTCGAGAAAGTCTGGTTGTGGGAATTTTCTGTCCCCTCAAGTGGGCAGCTGAGATAGAAAGTCTAAAATATTTTGACCAGACTACAGGAGTGGTCATTCTGATTAATGTGACTGTCTAGAACAAATGTTCTACCTCTGCTTTTAGAACCTTTTATGGGGAGATTACAGGTTTGATCTTGGGAAACCCTCTGTACCAAAAAAATATGGGCTCTGTTTCTGTCCCTCTTTTGTTTACCTAAATTACAAGGGCAATTCGGAAATAAACCTCCAGATTATTAATGACAGACACTCACAGATACAGAACTTGTCATAACATCTTAAAGATTTGAAATTCCTTAGTAGTAGTTGCTCAGTGTCAAATCTGGGTTATAGAGGGGGTGTGCAAAAACATCCCAACAGAACGGGCAAGCATTATCATGAACCACGACCACATCGGAAGTGGTGCCATAGAAAATCTCACCAAATGTGAAGATGCCAAAGGAGTACTGCTAGGGAAGTTCATGGAGCCTGGTTCGACCATCAATTCAGAAGTCTACTGTGAAACGTTATGAAAATTCAGATGAGCCATCCATAACAAGTGTTGGGGCATGCTGACTTCCAGTGTGGTGTTGGTTCACAATGATGCTCACCCGCACATCACTAGACGCATCCAAGAACTTTTGAAGCAATTCTCTTGGGATGTTTTTGATCACACTCCCCCCATAGCCCAGATTTGGCACCGAGCGACTACCACCAAGGAATTTCAAACCTTGTAAGATGTTATGACAAGTGCCTCCATTTGAATGGCGATTATGTCGAAAAGTAATGTCATGTTGTAGTTTTCTAATGTGTATAATAAAAGTTCTGTATCTGCGAGTGTCTGTCATTAATATTCTGGAGGTTTATTTCCGAATTGCCCTCGTAAATTGTGATTACCCCAGATCTCACTTACTTTATTTCTCTGATGCACAATCCAAGTTGTCAGGGCTGCATGTGGTAGGATGTTCCTATCTGGGCAGCAAAAATCCATAGGACCACGACAGCAGATGAAGCCAGTGAGATTCAAAAAAATCAAATGCTTTGCTTCCATCTAAGATTTCTGCAGCCCAGGTATAAAGGTCTAGATCGTAGCATCCCCAAACCTCAAAACACTGTAACAAATTATAGGATTAAAAAACTTTGCTGCCCAGTAATAATATAATAGAAGCTCAAAATACGTAATTAAATACATGAAAGTGAAAATTAATTTAATTGCCCATTGCTTTATAAATGTAATATCTGACATACAACTCAAAAGTTAAGTGCAAGCCTTGGTCTCCAGACATGACCTTCCTTCATCACCTAATTCAGCCAATTATTCAACATACAATTTACAATCTTCTACATTATTTCAAGCAATAATAATATGAACAAGCAATCATTAGGCTGCTAGTTGTAGCCTAATTAGGCTACTGAAACTGCAGAATATTAATCTTCTACTGGTTTCACCTCTTGGGAATAATAATAATAAAACACATCTCCCTGAAATATTTCAGCACCAACTACCTCCTTGATGATGTATCTTTGTTTGACATTTGTGTTTATTATCACCCAGTGCACAGGACCTCCTATTGTGTTGTGAACACTAAAGGTTCTGATTTTCCATGTAACATGAATTAATCTATTTACAAGAGTTTGTTTCTTTTTCTTTTTGTTCTTTGTTGGCCATTGTATTCTCAACTATAGCTATCAAACAAACAGTTTGATACAAATCCAGCTCTTTCTCTGAGGTGCAGATGTTGCATTTTAGTTCTGCAGCCCAACAATTCTCTTAGTACCAGGACACATTGGAAGTCACATGCCATCTTCCAGCTGCTTAGCTGGGTCACAATTGTAAGATTTTGCAAGCATTCATCGCTGATTCTTCATCTTAGAAACAAGTTAAAAAGTGTTCTAACCTTACTACAGATATATGAGGGCAATTCGGAAATTGGTGGAGCCTTGGTGGAGCAGTGGGCTAATGCCTCCTTAAGTAACACCAGCTGCCTGCAATTAGTGCAGGTTCGAGTCCCACCAGGCTCAAGGTTGACTCAGCCTTCCATCCTTCCGAGGTAGGTAAAATGAGGACCCAGATTGTTGGGGACAATTAAGCTGACTTTGTAATAATGCCGCTTGGGGGGGGGCGAAAGCCCTAATAAACAGGCATATACATAGAATGAAGGCTATTGCTAAGCACATTGATTTGTGCTTAGATTGTAAGCCGCCCTGAGTCTTCGGAGAAGGGCGGGATATAAATGGGATTTAAAAAAAACCAAAAAACCTCTGTTTGATTATCAGTGACAGAATACAAAACTTTTATTATACACATTAGAAAGCTACAACATGACATTACTTTTCGACATAATTGCCATTCAAATTGAGGCACTTGTCATAACTTCTTACAAGGTTTGAAATTCCTTAGTAGTAGTTGCTCGGCACCAAATCTGGGCTCTGGGGGTGTGTGATCAAAAACATCCCAACGGAACTGCTTCAAAAGTTCTTGGGTGCATCTAGCGGTGTGTAGGTGAGCATTATCATGAAAATGCCATAGAAAATCCTGCCAAATGTGAAGATGCCAAAGGACTACTGCTAGTGAAGTTCATGGAGCGTGGTTCAACCATCAATTCAGAAGTTTAACTCTGAAACATTATGAAACAAGCTGACTTATGTCGAAATGTAATGTCATGTTGTAGTTTTCAAATGTGTATAATAAAAGTTCTGTATCTGCGAGTGTCTGTCATTGATAACTAAAGGGAGGTTTATTTCCGAATTGCCCTCGTACATATTGTAGATTAAACATTCTAGTGCAACAGACTGATATCCTTCACTTAAAAAATAAAGTAACAGTTACTATGGAAATAATGAAAGAACTATCAATGACATCATAGATATTAACCAATAGGGTATTGCAGATAGTCCTTGACTTACAACAGTTCATTTAGTGACTGTTTGAAATTACAACATGACTGAAAAAAACTGACTTATAACCATTTTTCATACTTACAACCCTTACGGCATCCCCATGGTCACATGATCAAAATTCAGATTTTATTTATTTTTATTTAATTCCATTTATATCCCGCCCTTCTCCGAAGACTCAGGGCGGCTTACAAGCTTAGCAGTAGCCTTCATTCTATGTATATGCCTGCTTATTAGGGCTTTCACACACACACACCCAAGCGGCATTATTACAAAGTCAGCTTAATTGCCCCCAACAATCTGGGTCCTCATTTTACCGACCTCAGAAGGATGGACGGCTGAGTCAACCTTGAGCCTGGTGGGATGCGAACCTGCACTAATTGCAGGCAGCTGGTGTTACTTAAGGAGGCATTAGCCCACTGCTCCACCAAGTCAGATGCTAGGCAACTGACTCCTATTTATGACAGTTGCAGTGTCCCAGGGTCATGTGATGAGTTTTTGCAACCTTCTGACAAGCAAAAGACAATGGAGAATCCAGATTCACTTAACAACCATGTTACTAATTTAACAAGTGCAGTGATTCAATTAACAGTTGTAGCAAGAAAAGTTGTAAAATGAGACAAAACTAACTTAACAAATGTCTCACTTAGCAACAGAAATTTTGGGCTCAATTATGGTTGTAAGTCAAGGACTGCCTGTATTTATGAAAATGGTGCTTTCCCATTAAAGCTGAATTGCTCAAAAAATTTGAACTTCTACAAACCACCTTTCTTTGAATGTCTAACACTTTGTAGAGCAATGAGTCTGTATTAGACTGAGTCATCATTTTTAGCCAGGATTTTGTATTTTTCTTCATACTGTACTTGAGTATTTCCACGTTTATTATTTGTGTCTGGTCACTGTGAGCAAAGAAAATAGAACCAAAACTTTCTGTTCCAACAGCAACTCTGACTTGGCCAATTTGAGTCTAGCCTGGGATTTGAAGTCAACGGATAAGCGCTACTTCTGTATTTTATTCTCAGAGATAAAGGCTTACTACTACAGGTTATTGTATCATGGCAAATTATAAGTCTGCAAAGTAAAATGATTGCACTATGTTACTTTATTTGCACAGCTATTTTTTTATTCTAACTTTACAAAGTAAACAAATACCGTAATCTTTTCTACACGTACCTTACTATTGATGTGTTTGATGATTATTTTATTTATTTATCAAGGGACCCAGTGCTATCAGACTGTTTTTCTCTTACTTTACCAAAATAAGGAAAAATGGGAGCAGAAGCCAGAGGCTTAGCTAAAGAAGCTTAATAAAAAGAGATTTAATCATGTTCAAAGGAAGAGGAGAAAAACAGATGTCAGGGGAAAAAAATCACATCTGAGAACAGAAGCAAAGGCCCTTTTGACAGAATTCTTGGATCTGTTCTCAACATTCAAACTGTGCCTACTGGCTCAAAATGGTTAAGAATTCTTGTATTTGACAAATGAAGAAAAATCAAGACAAAAAATCAAGAAAGAAAGAAGTTGTAGGATGAATGAGATACTATTAGCATTTGGAATTAAGAAGAATGAAATTATATGTGATGATTCTCAGAAGTCCTGGGTTACCAGCTTTGTCATTCCTGATCATTATATCTTGATGGTTGGAATGCTCTGCTGTTCTTAAAATTTACCATATCCTCCATTCCATTTTCCCCCATTCTTTAATGTATTGGAAGATAATCTGTAATGGATGGAGTCAATGTAAGGGTATTTTGTGAGAATTAGTGCAAGTGGTTAAGCACCATTTTTATATCCCCTGTATCCATATTCTCCAGGGATTCAACCATTGGCAAAGTAGCACATAAGTGATTTTTCATTGCATTCTAGTAGGATATTTTTTCAATCTAATTTACAGCTCTCATATTCCCAAATGAACCCGCAGTTGAATGCAGGTAGTTCTCAACTTATGACCACAATTGAGTCCAAAATTTTCATTGCTAAGCAAGACAGTTGTTAAGTGAGGTTTGTCCCATTTTATAACTTTTTGCCACAGTTGTTAAGCAAATTACTTCAGTTGTTAATAGCACTTAGACTTATATACGACAATGCTTTGCACCCCTCTCTGAACAGTTTACAGAGTCAGCCTATTGCCCCCAACAATCTGGGTCCTCATTTTACCAACCTCAGAAGGATGGAAGGTTGAGTCCACCTTGAGCCCTGTCAGGATCGAACTCCAGGCTGTGGGCAGAGTTAGCCTGCAGTACTGCATTCTAACCACTGGGCTACCATGGCAGTGAATCCTGTGGTCATTAAGCTAATCTGGACTCTCCCATTGACTTTGCTTGTTGGAAGCCAGCCAGGAAGATTACAAACATTGATCAAATGATCCCTGTGCAATAAATACATGCCAGTTGCCAAGAACCCAAATTTTGATCATGTGACCATGGGGATGCTACAGTGCCCGTAAGTGTGAAAACTGGCTGTAAGTCACTTTTTTTCAGTGCCATTGTAACTTCAAACAATCGCTTAAAAAATGGTTGTAAATCACAGATGACCTGTGCTAAGTATGCCATCCCAGCTTAGTTTTCAGGCCCAGGCAAGATCAGCAAGAAACTTCTACCTACTAAAACTTACTTACTTACTTACTTACTTACTTACTTACTTACTTACTTACTTTTTCTTTCTTTCCGTCCTTCCCTTTCTCTTTTTCTTTCTATCTTTCTTTCTATCTTTCTATCTTTTCTTTCTTCCCTTCCCTTCTTTCTTTCTCTTTCCTTTCTTTCCTTCCCTCCTTTCTCTTTCTCTTTCCTTCCATCCTTCCCTGCCTTTTTCCTTTCTTCCTTCTTTCTTTCTTTCTTTCCTTCCTTCCTTCCTTTCTTCCTTCCTTCCTTCCTTCCTTCCTTTGTTTCTTTCTTTCTTATTTTTATAGCCATCCATCTCAATCAAGTCATTCTTTCAGATTAGACAATATCCAGAATTATAGTTTATTGTTCTGTTTATAGAATTTGTCATTCAGATCTTTAAAAAAAACTTGCATTTAGGTGAGATTAAAAATAAAAGGTAATATGAAGAACGGTATGAAGCCCTCGGTTCAGGTATCCATTCAAGGGATAAAGCATTTTGCAAAAAGAAGGGAACACATTTTATAACGTCTTAAAAACTTTGAGAAAGGGAATGAAAAAAGGTTTGCACCCCTTCTTGACAGTCTTCCATGGCTGCTAAGACCACAAAGCAACAATCCAGTTCTGTTTAATCCAACATCAAATAATTTCCTTTTGCTAGGGCTGCAGCTGTGAAGTGTGTTTTGAAATGCACTCCGTGTGTGCTCCAATCCAAGCAATAGATTTCAGAATTCCACCCTTATCTCTCTTGTTTTATTTAGCTCTCGCCACACAACTATTTCTATATGCACAAGAAAAGCTGTTGCAAACACGCCACTGTCAACAGTGTTTGCAAACTGACAAAAGAATGAACGTGCACTTTCAAGTGTAGTCATAGCTTTGTAAAATGGCATAATCACTTTTTTCACATTAACAATTAGCTGGGAGCTAGTTGAGCAAGAGGAAACAGCTTTGGAGCAGGCAGGAGAAACCCAAAACCAGAAGCTGTTTTTATTGAGGTTCTGGTACACATTCTCCACTGCCTCCAATAATCCCAACTAAAAAGCTATCCTTTGTACTGCAAAAAGTAATATATTAAAAGGACTTCCTGGGACTATCATGCCTGTTTTTCAGTATACAGGGAAGATACTTTTATCTCGTAGGGTTTTGAGTTTATCTTTCTTGTAAGATGTTAACTTGCTGCTGCTTGAATTCTTACTTTTGCTTGATTCGATTTGCTTCTTTTATATTTAAATTGTGAATGTGTTTTGACACAGAAAGATAAAAAAAAATTATAATCTCTCCTTCTCTCTCCACTATTCAAGGACAAAGTCCTGCTTTTATTGTGCAACAGGGCTGTGGTGAAAAATTCTTTGGAAACTTTGGGGAACTCCCACCATTTGAAGAATCAAACATCTATAAAGGGAATTACTTCCAGCCCCCTCCCCTGAAAATACTCTAGTCTAGGGGGAACTGTTCTCACCAGTGAATGAATGAGAAATGGAAGGGTGGGGGATACAGGTATTTTACAACCTTTTTTACGGTGGCCATAAATATTATGGTTATTGAGCAAAGACCATGCTTGTTAAGCATGCCACTATGGGGAAAATTTTTTCCAGGAATTGAATGTAAACAACCAGTTTCTAGACAAAATGTCATAAATCATTGTCATATGACTATGGGGCATTGGAAATGGCCGTAAATTCCTTAGTGTTCAAAATGTGGTCATGCGGGGAAGGCCAACATCAGAACTTTAAAACCAGGTCGTAAGTAGCTGTTGAGGGGTCTGTCATAACTTGAACGGTTGAAACCTGAGGACTATCCATGTAATATTGGCAGAGAAGAATGAAATACAGTAGAATGGCTGGAATCCCACAGAGCAAGCACTCCATGCAACAAACTTTCTGAAGCTTGTTTCAGCTAATGCATGTTTCCTCTCATTTGCTGAGTTAATGGGAACAGTTACAAGGAAAGATTGAGTAGCAGTAAATGACGCTTAACTCCTCCTTTCCATGCACACATGTTCTCCTTTGCTCTGGATAACCAGACAGACAGACCTATGGATTTTGGGGAGAGAAATGAAAAACGAATGATAGAGGGCATTTATAGGAGAAAAGGGATGCAGAAGGAGGAGAACATCAAAGTGATTCAATAGTAATATAATTTTATTTTTAAAAATAAATACAGAGAAAACTCTATACAAATACAAATTTAAAGAAAAACAGCAAAGCACACCCATTTAACAAATAGTATGGTCTCCAGCCTGTTCACTGCTATATTAATGGGTCAAATTTCTGAAAATGCTTTTATTGATCTTTAGTTATACAGTGTACAAACAGTTGTTCTTATTTGAGTTGTCTAAGTCCTAACAAAAACCTGGCTCAGAAAAAATCATAGTCCCTGTGCACAACATTTTCAAATGTTACTGTCTGTTCTGTAAAATATTTAACAGATGGGTTTTAAACATGTCTAAGTCAATTAACCTGGGTACATCTAATTCTATATAGATTTGGGCTGCCTAGTAAGAATGTGCACATCTGTCATTTTGTAGCTGGTTGGCCACTCTGCAAGAAAAGCATTAAATTTGCTTTCCCCTGTGACTATCGAAGTGGTTTACTTGTTGCGTAAATTGGAGCTAATGAACAAATGTTATTTATTCTCTGCTTAAGATAATTGCTAGAATATACAATGAATGATTATGGGTTGAAAAGCAAATGTCTGGCAGTGTGATCTTATACTTGTCTATTCAGAGGGTAAAGTCTGCCTGTTCAACAAATATAGAATTACAGCTTAATTACAAGAGATGAAAAATAAAGGGGATTTTTATCAAAGAATCTTTGTAAGTTAAGCAAAACTGTCCAGCAAAGATCTATCTACTTAACCAGTTATAAATCTCCACTGAATGTACTTCTGAATAAATGCACTCCATATTGTTCTTAGAGGATGAAGCTTTGTGTTAACTATGAGTAAATTATTAAAGTAATAGATGTTGACCTGGAGTTTGAGAATCTGCATCAGTTGGTTGAAAATTTCAAACTAAATATATTTTAGTAGCTTGTGAGTTTTATTGTCAAGTTTCCGACGTATGGGCTTTTCAAGTGACTCTGAGGCATATACCAAACTCTTTCTCACCTAAGGAGGCATTCAGAACAATTGAAAGAACTTCATATCATAGAGGTTAAGGTAGTCCTTGCTTAATGACCCCAATTGGAGCCAGAATTTTCATCACGAAGTGAAGTAGCTGTTAGATGAAACTGTTTGTGACTGCATCACCTAGTTATGGTAGTCCTGGTTACAGTCATTAGATGAGGACCTCCTGCTTCTCCTACCTTGCTGTGCTCATCTCTACTTCAATTTTTCCACCCACCTATCTTGCCCCCTATCTCTGCTCTTTTGGCCACCCTATATACTCCACCACTGCAACATCCCCAGCCCAAGCTGACCTTCACTATCTTCTTCCTACTGATAATGAGGAACATCTGGATGAGACAGCTGCTGGTCCTCAGTGAGACCTCTATACTGCCTTTATAGAGGCTTCACCAAAAGCTAGCAGCTGCTTTGGCTGGATGTGCATTAATGGTGATGGGAGAAAGAAGACACTCCTATGACTCACAGTGGAAGGCAGTGGCGGTAGAGCGCAGGCGAGCCAAAGGAGAGAGATGGGAGGGAGATAAGCAAGGGGGAATTGAAATGCAGCCGGCAGTCCTAAATGTGGACAGGTTGTCTAGCACCCAGATTCTGATTGCTTGACCATAGGGGAGTTGCAATAGCTTTAACTTTGAGCTGTGGTGGCAGAGTGGTTAGAATGCAGTATTGTAGGCTAACTGCCCACAGTCTGGAGTTCAATCCTGACCGGCTCAAGGTCAACTTAGTCTTCCATCCTTCCAAGGTTGGTAAAATGAGGACCCAGGTTGTTGGGAGGCAATATGCTGACATTGGTGAACTGCTCAGAGTGTGCTGTAAAGCACAATGGAGCAATATATAAGTCCAAGCGCTATTGCTATTTGTGCTATTGCCATTGCCTCCATAAGTAGCATTGGTTCAGCACCATCATACCTTTGAGTATTCACTGAACGGATGATCATTAAGCCAGGACCATCTGTCATCTATCTTGTATAAAATAAACTGTTTCTTAAACTGACATTTTCTTACTTTATTTACAGAAACATGAGTTCTGCTGGCCCTGAAGGGAGAAAGAAAATGAGGGAATGTGATGGATTGATTGACTCTCTGGTGTATTATATACAAGGAACAACTGCAGATCGTAAACCAGATGACAAGGTAACTTTTCCAAACCATTGGAATATCTAAGATTAAGATAGAGGGCATTTATTTCTGGCACTGTCTCCAAAGTGTGTTAATATTCATCCTCTCTTACAAACCTTCTAATGACTTTTATGATGTGAGTTTTGCGGCCATTGTGATGTTCTAAAAATCCTTGAAAATCCAGTTGTTTTCTCAGACTTTGAGAAAGATTGCTGCTATGCACAACCTACTAAGACAAGGGATAGGCAACCTTGGCTCTTTTATGACTCAAGGACTATGCTGGCTCCGGAATTCTGGTAGTTGAAGTCCTTGAGTCACAAAATAGCCAAGGTTGCCTACCCCTGTACTAAGAGCTATAAAATAAGGCCAAGGGTTATCTGCATGCTTGAATCTACAGTACATTCCAGATCTTTTCCATTATTTACATAGTAATATATTTGTTCATTTTTCCAGGCTACAGAGAATTGTGTGTGCATTCTTCACAATCTTTCTTACCAGTTAGAGGCTGAGCTCCCTAATAATTACTCTCAAAAACTCTACGTGTCAAAAAGAGATGATTCATCCAGGAACAACATTGGATGCTTTGGAACAAGAAGCAGGAAAGCAAAGCAGGTATTCAAGATGTAAGGAAGGAACAAGAGTTTGTGATAGACTGCCCAGCATCTCAGAGAAACTTTTGTCCGCAACTTGTTAACCATTATCAGATATCCCTAGAAGGATCTTACTGGGAGTCCTGGAAATTTTAGTCCCGATAGATATGATACTTTGATGGTTGGCTTATAGAGTATATATGTAATATGCAAATATGCTGGGTGAAAAAGATCACTTAAACATTAAATAGTATTCATAAAATAAAGATAAGCAGTCCTTGACAGTAAGGGAAAAATCTGAAAAATACAGATGGAGATTATTTTGATGGATGGATAATTGTCATTTTCTCTTAGCAGCTACATAGATAGACCTTCTCCAGGATGAAATATTTTCTTAGGACTAAACCAGAATGCTATAGAAAACTTGCTAACCTTATAGAACTATTCATCAGGCCTGATAGTATAAAATTAAGGTATGAAATTGTGACCAAGTTTATAAGATTTCAAGACAGATTTGTTAATCTAGTTGTTCTGGTGTCTCCCCACCCCTAATGTTCTGTGCATCTAACAATTATTTAATATTATAAAGATGGAGCCAGAGTAACTAACAGGGAGGTATTAAATCATATAAAACTAGACACCTCACTGAAGGCTAAAATAATAAGATTATTTTGATTTATTTTGGCCATGTTATGCTTGCAAATTCATTGGAGAAAGCAATGATGCTAGGAATGGTTAGTGGACAAAGAAGAAGAGGCAAATAAAGAACATGCTGGCTTGATAACATCAAATCCAATGCAAAGTTGAACATGCAACAATTGAAAGAAGCTGGGCTTGACATGGAGAGCATGTGCCTATAAAGTCACCAGGAGCTGGACACAACTAAATGATTAAAAACAACAACCTAATGGATCACTAACTTATAGAAAAATATAGCCATTAGATGTGAATTTCTTTCGTCTTTAAAATATACTGTGTTTTGGATGAAAGTAAAGCTTTTCATCCCCAATTATCATGAGTAATCAGCAGATGCAGCAATAATCTATTTTCTCTGGTTGTTCTTAATGATTAGTCTTTACATGGTTCCTCAACTACGCGTTACAGAGGGTTTATGCACTATTAAACCCACACAATGATTTGCAGGTAGGCATTAATCAAAATTTAGGACTGTTGGTCTCTATATTTTACTAGCTATCATTAAGAACCCAGGCTAGCTGTACTCCAAGAAGACTTTGATTCTTTCTCACTTCATTTCTGAAATGTTAATCTGTTTGCCTTTTTAGAAGCAACAAGATTTGCCTCTTCCAGAAGAAAAGAGTAATCCCAGAGGCATTGAAAAGCTCTGGCATTCCACACTGATCAGGATATATTTGTCCCTAATAGCAGAAAGCACTAGAAACTTCACTCAAGAAGCATCTCTGGGGGCTCTGCAGAACCTCACTGCCGGCAGTGGACCAGTAAGTATCTGAGAAGGAAATGGATGTAGCTGATATTATTGCTGTTGTTTTACTATTGTTTCTCTTGGATAAACTCAGAACAGCACAGAAAGAGAGAGAAAAAACATATAATGGAGCCACAGGAAATAGAACAGAAATAGAACAGAATGATTAAACCAGTACAACAATCTAGTCAACAATAAAGGCCTGGATAAGACTAGTCAGTGAACATTTACAAATTTCCCTGCTGGTACCTAGTCTCATTTTATTTTAATATTTGGGAGGTGTCAAATATCTAGAGGAGACTACAAAGGAAGGGCTGGTCTCAAGTTGCTGTTTGTCTTTTAATTCTTAAGAATATCTAGGGAGCATTGATGCCTACCTTTGTAACAAAGGTGAATGATTTATTTCATTTTGAGTTGCTCCTAGACAAGGAGGATGGGAAAAGAAAAGATAGAAACCATTTTATCCGGAAAACATGGAATTGTAGATGGCCCAAGAGAGCTGAGAATGATTAGCACAGTGAGACGAGGAAGTCAAATGACCAACAGGCTAACCTTGCAAAAGGAAGATAAAGTGAAGAAGCGAAGCGTTTGCAACTAAGTGAAGTTAACAGGATATCCTAGGAAGGTCCACCAGCACCAAATCTGCTATACCAAGTTGGGTCTCACTTATTCTTCTTTCACCATATTTCTGTAATTTGAGTATGGCCTTCGGTATCTTTCGGTAGTAACAGAAGCTTGTGATGCTTCAACTTGTGTCTGTAGTCAAGACATTTCTATCAATACCAACAACACTATTTTTTTTGAAAAAGAATAAATTGACAAAGCATCATCCACCTGGAAAAGCACTTTGTATAATTGGGGTGTTGCTTGCTGGGTGCTTTTCTTTTTTCTTTTTTTTTTTTTGCACATCATTTCCCTTTAAAAACAAAACACTTTTAAGTAAATTCCTGTGCAGTTCCAAGTCTGGGTTAAAGGCTTCAAGGACATTTCTAGATCTGTTCTCCTAGCATCCTTTCCTTCCCAAGGAAACCTCGAGTTCCAGACACAGAATTCTTCTTCGGAGGTGGGGATGTTTTCTTCATACTTGAAATGCCTTTATTCAGGGACTGACGATAATAATAATCCTCTTTCTGGAAGAAAATTATGCACTGTATACAATGCTATGATATGGAGTGGTGAATTCCCTAAGTCTGAAAGCTGTATGTGTTTCCTGACAGATGCCATTTGGGGTGGCTCATATCATTATCAAGAAGGCCAGTGGCCTCCCAAATATTCGAAGCATGCTACACGTGAGCAACTTAAGCGTTAGGAAAACAGCAGTCTCCTTACTCAGGAACTTGTCTCGTAACACCTTGCTGCAAAATGAAATAGGTAAATACATACCCCTAATGAACACTATTTGCATGGGTTTTAATTGCATGATAGGATGTTAATGATGTTGAACTAGACTTGTAGCAGAACAGTACCATTGTTTCTTCAATAAGCTATCAAGGCTGACTGTGAATTGCATCCAATTTAATTTTTTTGAGGTGATGCATTTGAGGTGTAATGGCTGCAATTGCTAGCCACAAGACACTTTTCAGTTGTTTGGGAATCAGAGTTGGAAAGGTATGGAGGTGGTGGTAGTTTTTGGCAAATTGTGAATCTCCAAATGTGTTGAGGGTCTAAATCGCAGAAAATATGCAACCCCTGACTGCTCTTTAGAAAGCCAGATCCTGAAGTTGAAACTCAAATACTTTGGCCACCTAATGAGAAGGAAGGACTCACTGGAGAAGAGCCTAATGCTGGGAAAGATTGAGGGCAATAGAAGAAGGGGACGAGAGAGAATGAGGTGGCTGGATGGAGACACTGAAGCAATAGGCGTGAGCTTAAATGGACTCCAGAAGGTGGTAGAGGACAGGAAGGCCTGGAGGAACATTGTCCATGGGGTCATGATGGGTAGGACACGACTTCGCAAATAACAACAACACAAAATTTGGAGAGCTTCAGATTATGGAAGATTGGCCAATGCTATTATCCAATGACATGCCTTCTCTATCACTGCTTAGTGTTCATACCAATTTAACTGTTATGACCCAGGTGGTCAAGGTAACTTAGTGTTCATACCAATTTAACTGTTATGAGCCGGGCCTCTAGAGAATCCTTTATTACTATAAGTAGATGTTCCACCCCACACTACCCTGCAGGCAGCCATCCTCAGTCCCCCAAACAACAGCCCATATATTACAAAGAAAGTCCATAGGATAGGAGCACACTCGGGCAAGGTCCAAGGTCCCAAGTCCAGTCCACCCAGCTAAGCAAGTCCACGAGGCAAGCTGTAGTCCACAAGGCAAGGTCAAGGCACAAGACAAATGGCAGTCCTTGGGGCAAAGACACAAGGTACAAGGCAAAAGGCACTTCTTGAGGCAAAGCAAAGCAAAGGGCAAAAAGCAGTCCTCAAGGCAAGAAGGACAAGGTACAAGACAAAAAGCAGAAGGCAGTCCTCAAGGCTAGGCAAAGCAAAAGGTGAAAACAGTCCTCAAGGCAAGGCAAAAGGCACGAGGCAAAGCCAGGTGAGTGTAAGCCAAAACAAGCAATTATTCCTGGCAAAGACTAAAACCCCACTGTTTCTCCTTAAGTCAATCCACTCCAGGTTCCTTGTGAGGAGGGGTAGGGCAAGGTAGCCTTGCACCCTTCTCGGAGCTTACCTACACTCGGCTCTCCATGCTCGAGAGGGGCAGGCATCTGTTCCACATCAGAGGGGATTTGCTGCTGAACAGCACCACCGCCTGTCAGCAACTGATCCTCCCCTGTCTCTCTGAGGGCAGGCAGCTCTCCATCTAGTCAACAATCTCCCCCAATGCTTGAGGGGCCTGGGACAGCATAGTCCTCAGCCCCTGGTCTCTCCAAACATCCCCAGGGAGATGTGCAGATAGTCCCGGTTTCAACTTCTCCTCCTCCAAACTGGGCTCCGATGGGGTCAGGACATTAACTTTATTACAGATGGCAATGTGCGGCTTACCATGTACAAAATGTATCTGTATATTCTGCATAAAGTTCAGGAACATAGATCGCATTAATCAGATGGGTGCATATAGTTATTTAGAAGTATGTGCCTTGAGCAGTGGTTTATCTGTACATCATGGTTTTAAAAGGCATACATTGCCTAGATGCTTTGATTTCTGAGTACAGTATTAAGCTTCTCTATGTTAAGCCTACAAACATGTTAGAACATTGTGCTGGTCTACATAATAAATGAGCATGATCTTAATCTCTCCCTTACACAAAGGGTTTGAACATCAGGAGAAAGACACAGATCCAAGCAACTCTCTTCTGTAGCCACAGAATAATAAATTCTCATATATATAAACTCAACATTATGCTATGAGAGGAAAACTAAACTCAAGTCAGTTGCATTTCCCCTCTTAGTGCAGAGAAACGTCCAAGGGTGGTATGAAGTATGGGAGAAGCTAAAGCAAGAAATTCTTAACTTGATACTGCAGAGGTGAAGGGGGCATCCATTTGCAACTTCGTTGAAGTAGCAACCAAGGTTCCAGTAGATTTGGTTGATATAAATGATGGGAATTTAACAGAGGCCATAGACATTTTATTTCTATGAAATCATCAAGAGAAGTAAATTTACAGTGAAATTTTATTGTGGAAGTATCTTTAAATTCATTAATTACATTTGGTGGACTCCAGGAGTTATGTCTTCCAATCCAAGTAGTTGAGAAAGATGAGTTCTGGATCTACTGCAATGGAAATAGCAGTGGCATAAATCCCAACATTTTCATGAAGTAAATGGGAAAATGGGAAATTTTCATTAGAACTAAATAGTGTACCATTTAGTTAGATACAGCATATTTCAAAGAACATGTGATAGGTATGTTTAAACTTTAGAACAAGGGCACATCTTGGTTATTTTTCAGCCAGAGAACTATTACCAGAATTGATTGCTGTACTGCCAAATTATGCCCCAACATCCGATGTGGACAATGAGACCACGGCTTCTGTTTGCTATGCTTTGTACAACCTGACTCAAAACAGTTCCTCAAATGCTCGGCTTCTCTTGAATAATGATGGCATTTCAAAGGTTATGGATATCAGCACAAGTGACAGGTAAGCATCCATTCCTAAAATGAGTATCTGTAATACTAAATTTGCAGCAAAAAGTTGCATGAAGGAGAGAATTTTTCTGTTCTTGATTTTTAAAACATGTTTAAAGGGAGTCTGAAAATATATTTTTTCATGGCCTCTGATCTCTTCTGCCTGTCCTTTTCCTTGGTCCTTTTATTATTTCCCTACTAGGTTTCTTTTAAATTGAGATTCTGTGAAAAATGTTGTTCTTTTCAAATTCATGCTGATACAGTGCTGCATTGCTTTAAAAGTTGTTTTTATTACTGTTGTTCTCAGCAAAAGTGGTAGAGCTGCCTCGATTCTCTTGTATTCCATGTGGTCTCATGCTGATCTCCATGGTGCTTACAAAAAGGTAAGCTAGCAGACAAGATGGGAATTTTTTGAAAGCAGTTTACAAACCTTGGGTTATTTTTCCGGGTCCCTGTTAAAAATCCACATTCTGACCAACTCAACCAAACTTTTTTTCAGTCTAAAAACGACCATGCAACGTTTCCTTTTGTTTTTCCTCCTTGGTGTCAGTTTTCTTGGTTTTTAAATGAATGTCATACTTTAATTTATTTTTTCTTATTAGAAATATTTTAAGACTGAGCAGACTAACAGAAATGTTAAATTTACTCAGGCTCAAAATTTAAGAGAAAATTTTTATAAAATGTTTTATAGATGGCATCTGGATCCCAAGAAGTTGTCCTACATGTATCCTAATTTACAGTCTAAATGTTGGAGATGTGGTAGTTTAGAAGCTACCTATTTTCACATGTGATGGACTTGTAGAAATATAAAAGCTTTTTGGATCAAAATTTGGTGGAACATTCAAAAGATTTTTAAGAGAAAGATAAAGTTTTCTCCACAATTGTTTTTATTGGGTATTGTTGTAGATTGTGATGTTAAAGAAACTAACTTGATGTTGAACATGATAACAGCAGCACGGTTACTGGTGGGACAATATTGGAAGAAGGATAGTTTGCCCACTATAGAAGAATGGGTGTTTAAAGTTTCGAATCTTGCAGAAATGTCTAAGATTTCTGCTTATTTGAAAGATCATTCACAGGAAAGATATATTTCAGTTTGGAGGAGATGGATAAATTATATTCAGAACAAATATGGGACTAAAAAGTTCCATTTAGCTTATGAGTAGATTTTAGTGGGATATTGTTATTGGTACGTTGTTTGTAGTTATGTTAAAGGGGAGTTAAAGCACATTATGAATTTGGTTAATTGTGTATTATGCATAATTTTTATTTAGAATATGATTATTGTAACTATAATCCTGTATTTAGCTCTGGGAAGTGGGGGGGGAAGTGGGTGGGTTTGGGGTGGGAGGGATTTGGGGATATATTGTAAAATTTTGTTTTTGTAAAACTCTTTAATAAAAAAAAAGACTGAGCCCTAATTAACTCTATTAGAGATTTGGAGTTGTTAATTAAGATGGAAATGGATTTCATGTACTTTTGTTAGGTTTGTTTGCCATAGTACTACACCCTATCATAGAATGCGCTTTTGTGAATAGAATATGTAAAAACATTTTTTTGGCTAGACTAACACTTTCTGCTTCTGCATTCTTTCAGACAAGTAACACCTGTTTCTCCCCTTAACCCTTTTTATTTTTTTCAAACAATGGGAAAGTCTCCTAGAGACAATACAACTAACACCTCCCCCAAAGACTTACAAGTGGTTGAAAGATTTCAGGCTGACCGATGAACAAGAAAATATTCCTTTCCATGTTAGGCTTCTCAAATACCCCACCTTCAAATTTGAGGGCCACAAGTTGAATTCCCAAGGCTGCACTCAGATGTAAACGTCTTAGGGTCAGTCCCAAAAACAGGAATGATCAAAGTGTCATCCGTAATGTGACCAAAAAGAAAAAAAGAAAACCATTAAATACATGACAGAGAAGCAATCCTATCAAATATGCTTCATTTCAATTAAGTGTGAAACCGAAAAGGAGATTTTTGATTTGTCCTGGACAAATTTTAGAACAGAGCCTCCACCGTACCAGTCAAAAAAATAATTGTGGCGTTTGGCCCAACGGAAGTTGTAGGTTCCTGCTTTAAATTGCAACATTCAGTTTGTTTCTGTAAAGGGCAACAAGCCCATTTAAATTAATGGAAGTTTTCCATATATGTAAATACAATATATACCATCAGTCACTGTCAAATTAAATAAAATTTTAATTTCATGATTAACTTCTATGTTTACTTTTTTATGTAATACTACAGAAGGTTGTTTTCATAGGGATCATAATGCATTGCTCACTACCCCATCACAATCCTGACAAATACATATTTTTATATATTTGTTTATGATCATGATAATAATGTAGGCTAGTTGTCTCATATATGGTATTCCCAGAAGTGTTGTGAGTGCAGGTCTCCAAATTCCTAGGCAGCATGACCAACAAACAGAGGCCAATAGATATAGTTGGTCTACATCTTCCTGTGTCCCAAACTAATTTAAGTATCATTCAGATCCACGCTAATTTAAATCAGTTAAACCAATCTCAAACCAATCTTAGAAAAAATGAATTGATATCCTTTCTAGACTCCCAAAGTAGCTTCAGTGGAATATGCATCTCATTCCTAATATATGTTTGATAATTTACCTTTGTGTATCCACTGAGAATTTACCTCCATTTTTCTGGAATTGTAGTTAACTATGTTCCATTTCCTTTTTTTTTTGTTTTTACTTTAAAGGCTGGATATAAGAAAACGGATTTCATCAACAATCGAACATTAAGAGCCTATAATTCACTGAAAGACTGAAAACCTGGAAAGGTCTTAAAGATCTGTATGGAAAAACAATACAGACGTATTAACATTGTTCATTCAGTACCAAGAACCGGGAAAGAGTGAAAGAGTGTTTTGTTATTTACAACGGGTGTCTGGAATAAAGTGCTGATCCCCATATTATCTGCCACTATAGCCTTGCTTATTGTTCCTCTTAAAATCAAGACTCATCTATAAACGTAATGAAATCCAAGCTGAAGCCTAGCAAATAATTTTAATATCAAGCCTGAAACTGGCAACCACTGCACATATTATACTAGGTCAGTTTGAGGGCAATTGTCCATATCAATGTCTTCATATTATATCATGGGAAAGTAATAACCAAAGGAGATGAGATATGGGAATTCTTGCTGAAGTTTTGTGTTAGGTTTTTTTTTGCTAAACTTATTATAGTGAGTGAGTGCTTCATGCAAAACTGCCTCTTATCTGCAGACATTTTCTGAATATACAGACTTTTGTATAAACTGCTTTTGAGTAATATTTTCCTAGGTTGTAATTTTTCAGTATAATCCTCTTCGTGCATGTATGGTTGCTGTTTTTTTTAACTGAAGTATTGTTGAAGTTATTTTTAAAATTCCTTATACCCGCACCCTGAGTTTACCAGTGCTTGAGACTTTTCAAAATTTTGTTATGTAAAATTTGCTCAAACAATGCCAAGTTACTACTTGCAGTGTGGTCTGTTTTATGATCGCTTTGACCAGAATAATGCAATGTTTCTCATGCTTTTAACTTTAACATCCATCAGGAATGGGTATCTGCTGTGTGTTTGTGTGTGTGTGTGTGTGTGTGTGTGTGTGAGAGAGAGAGAGAGAGAGAGAGAGAGAGAGAGAGAGCGCATTTGTTCTGCTGTCATCATGCAAAAGATGCAGTTAATGCATATTGCATAATTAGCATCATTTGCACAATTATGTCACTTAGGTGAGAAGGGTGGTGTAGAAATTTAATAAATAAAATATGAAAATAAATAAACTACTGTCATGGTACACGTAACTCCTACCTGACAACTATTGACTCTGGAAATAGCATTGCATGTACTCAATTTAGGACTGGTCCTCCCTTAGGTATCCTAAATACTTGTGAGCTGGACTGTGTTGGCCAGTTCCTCTTTCGCCAAAGCAGCAGGCAAAGCTCTGCTCCATTTACAAGTTCAGACCCATGAAGAGATAATGTGGGCATGAGAAGATCAGGTAGGTCTGTGCTGCCTGTAAAAGGAAAGCTGAGACTCCAGCGATAATCCTGACAGAGGGCTGAATAGCAGCACTTGTTAAGAATGGCTCAATTATTTTTATTACTCAGACATTCATAAAATGCCCTTGTTTATTGTTTAAATTGTATTTAGACCCTGTGCATGCTGCTCACTCTCTGAACAATTTAGGGCAACTTGCTTCATGTGGCTGGTAAGAAAAGGGATCTGTCCCTCTTTCCACTGAAATGAATCTACAATCGTTTTAAGGAATACGTGCATGGGAGATATTTATTTAGCCTTCCCACACCCATCTCAACAATGCATTCTTTCTAGGAGAAGCTAAGAGACTCACCAAAGGGTGTGACCTTCTTGGTGTTACTGTGAAATTCTATTTATTGTTGCAATGCTCAACACACTCTGCTTGTGAAAGGCAGAGAGGATGTGTCAAATCCATTCAAACTTTCCAGCTGCCAATTCTTTCAGGTTTTTTTTTTTACTTTAGCGTCTGCAGAGACGTTAATTTAGCATCAGATCTAGATGGACCTAGTAACCAAAAACAACACACAGATACTTGAGAGGGAAGCTTTTCTGAAAAATAAACTTGGGTTGTTTAGGTTAAATTTCTGCCTGGTGTTCCAAAACAACCTTGTATTATTCCTGCATTGTAGATTTAGGTGTGTAGTTAAAAAATACAGAACGATTCCACATGCAATCATAAAAATAAAGTTATGTAATCTTATTCCACATACAAGAAATCATTTTTGCCCGCAAAAGGGAGCTTGCTGCCAGGTTAGCCTATTCTTTGAAAAATAATTAATTTTAATATGGATATTGTACTTTTGGAAGCTTTTGCTCATATGGTTCCAGATAATGCTGCTGCCAGCTCCCATCCCTCTATTTGGACTGATTGAGAATGATAGGATTTGTAGCCCAGCAATATTCAAGATCCCAGCTAAGTGCAGACTGATGGTGGAATACATTTTTGATGTCTGCCCAATTTTCTAAAGATGACCTGGAAGAAGATGAGCAGTTTTCCTGACCATATTCCAGAAGAGGTTTGCTATTGATTGAGATGATAGGACAGGATGGAGGGGGGGAAGCTATTGGTTTTAGCTTTCAGACTTGGTTTATTATAGTTTTCCATCCAATATGGAACCGGCTGTGTTGTTTTGTTTGTTTCTGGAATCTCTAGGTCTGTAATGTATTTAAACCCAAATTGTAGCTGTTATTGTGAAGCTTGGCTCAAATTAAAATCCTGCTTTGCCCCACAGTTTTCAGATACTACTAGAAACTCTGTTCCTCTTTAAGCTTAACTGTGTTCATAATTATTCCTTTGCTGTTGGATTTATGACCCTGTAATCACTAAGTAAATAACTCTAGTTGAGAAGGGCAGGGCATGCTCAGGCCTTGCTAGAAATGCAGATTAAGTTAGAAGCTAGTACTTTTCTTTGCAGGGCACTTGCTTCTCATTCATTCTCTACTACTAATAAAAGGATCATATAAAGGGATTGTATTAGAATGCTTAATGATTCTTGGATACCTATTAGAGACTTGGTTGCTTGGTTAACATTCTGAGGAAGAATTCCCTTGTCAGGTTCTCTAGCAAAATCTCCCAAGGGATGTGAGCTTGAAGACATATGGCTTCAATCTGCACCTTCATGTCAGAACATATTAAATGTGAATTGTGGTTTTACAAACTGAAAGATCAACAAGTGCTTCTCCTTATTCATAGGTAAAGGTAAAGGTTCCCCCGCACATGTGTGCTAGTTGTTTCCAACTCTAGGGGCCGGTGCTCATCTCCGTTTCAAAGCGGAAGAGCCAGCGCTTGTCTGAGGACGGCTCCATGTTCATGTGGCCGGCATGAGTAGACACCAAAGGCGCACGGAACGCTGTTACCTTCCCACCGTAGTGGTCCCTATTTTTCTACTTGCATTATTACGTGCTTTCGAACTGCTAGGTTGGCAGAAGCTGGGACGAGTAACAGGCGCTCACTCTGTTACGCGGCACTCGGGATTCGACCCGCCAAACTGCCGACCTTCTGATCGACAAGCTCAGCGTCCTAACCCACTGAGCCACCACATCCCTTCTTTCCTTATTCATATAGACCCCTAATTAGAAACAGAGAGCTTTCTAACGAACTATTTAATCTGACCTAGAAATGTATAGGATCTGTTTCCAAATGTGTCTTTAACCTAAAGAACAAATGACTTGATTTTTTTAAAGAAAGAGAAGTTATTACAGAGTAATTAAACGGACCATGCTATAAAACCAACTGATCATACTTACAAGATGGAGAAATGTTTTCAATCTTGTACAGGTAGTCCTCGACTTACGACCATAATGGAGCCCAAAATTTCTATTGCTAAATGAAGCATTTGTTAGGTGAGTTTTCCCCATTTTATGACTTTTCTTGCCACATTTATTTATTCATTTATTCATTACTATACCGCCCTTCTCTCATAGGACCCAGTGAATCCCTGCAGTTGTTCAATTAGTAACATGGTTGTTAAGTGAATCTGGCTTCCCCATTGACTTTGCTTGTCAGAAGGTCGCAAAAGGGAATCACGTGACCCTGGGACACTGCAACCGTCATAAGTATGAACCTGTTGTCAAGCATCTGAATGTAAAACAAATGACCATGGGGGATGCTGCATTGGTTGCAAGACACTTTTTTCAGTTCCGTTGTAACTTTGAACATTCACTAAATCGGGTAGGCAACCTTGGCTCTTTCATGACTCATGGACTTCAACTCCCAGAATTCCTGAGCCAGCCAGCTCAGGAATTCTGGGAGTTGAAGTCCACGAGTCATAAAAGAGCCAAGGTTGCCTACCTCAGTTCACTAAATGAACTGTTGTAATTTGAAAACCACCTGTAGAAGGTCCAGTATCCTGTGTTAAAAATAAACAAGGGCAAGGAGAAAATGAATGGGTTCACAGGTTGTTTTCCTGAGCAAAAAGTACGTGTGAATTACTAGTCTTTTTAAGTCATGTAGTCCCCACAAACACAGATTTTTCTTGAATTTCCACATGCCAGAAACTGAACGTGCCACTTTTCAACAGCAGTATCTGCAGCAGCTTCACGATAAAAGGATCAGAAGGGATTGGAAAGTAGAAAGGCAAGGAGAGACCCGGGGGCCAGCTTTTGCAAAACCAGGAAGAGGAGAGTGGTAACCGGAACAATGTACAAGTATGGGGCACAGAGAGGATCTGACCAAAATAGGACAGTCACAGTGGGTTTTGTGAAAAGGGCCAAAGGGAGAACAATCTTGAGGAGCTGTAAATAATCAGTGGCATACATTAGTTCTTTGGTGCAGCCCTCAGGCTCCAGGAGAGTCCATGGATATTCTGCCTTATTAAGCCTTGCATAGAAGAGGAGATGACAAGAATCTGGCCTTTCTTCAAAGACTGGTGAGCCTTGGACTGATTAGAAGATAGTCCATCAGGACTGAAGTCCTTGAGGCCATTACTAGTTCTATCACATTCTGGCTTTAAAAATCTGGATTGTCGCTACTCGGCAGCAGAGAATATTAGAAAACTCTTTGCTGTGATGTCATCGTTTCTGGATTTTTTGCAGTCCTGGCCTGGTAATCCTGATGAGTCTGGTTTTACTCTTAGGGAAAAGTCATGCTCTCAATACCTAGAATATTCTTTTATTTCTGTATACCCTACGGAAACAAACCAACTGGTTTTACCAGTCCTGGAAATGACGACAATGACTTTAATCTGCCCACACTCGTAGATGATTTATTTTCTATGGCTCTACTTTCACTTTTGAATCCAAGCCAGACAAAGCTTTAACCTGATATAATTATATTCACAGGTGCAGGGGAAGATTTTTTTAAAAAACATAATTTAAATGTATTGATATGTGAGCTTCCTTTGTTCTACTGCTGCAGCTAGGAACAATCTCCCAGTTGAGGCATATTCGTACAGCCAACAATTTCAGCCAAGTTCTCCCAGTCATTTCAGCCGCCAATTAGTGTCTCTACCTTAAGTTTTGGCTTAGTATGTTGTATTCAACAAGATTATACCAATTATGAGTTAGCACAGTGCTGAATCCAGGATAAGGCAGCACCCTATGCACATAAACCATGTTCAAATTCTCAACTAGCAGCCAATTAAAACTGGGGAAGTCAAACAGCAGGTCCTAACATCACTCAACATGTTGTTCAACTCAAGCTGAATATTCAAAGTAAACTAAAGGATTATAGCAAAAGCTATTTTATCAACTCACCTGTAATATAATTGTCATGCAACCGATAGCTGTAAAGAACTACAGTTAAAAATGACAGAACTTAAGAAGCTTTGTGGATGAGAAGCTAAATGTTTTCAAGGAAAAAAACCAAGAAAGTCCAGTTGCCTTTTGGAAAAGCACCTTTGGGACAACCATGACCTGGATGATTGAGAATCCCCATAGGTATGACATGTTGTTGTCATCATTCGACTCCAAAGGATTTGAACAGATGCAAACTTTCAATAAGTAACAGAGTTTCTGGAGGAAACACGATCTTTAAATCCATCGTAATGAAGGGAAAATGTTGGAGTCTAGGAAGACTTATTGGGCCACTGCAAACATGGGTTAACTATTATTTGGTCAGTATAACTAAACTTTTACTTCAGCCTGGATACCTTTCCTCACCTTTCCATTCTCTCCAACTTTTTAATGGCTTCTTTATAGCTGATATTATCTTGGGAGAGGAGCAAAATGTATCAACTTGGGTTGCTGAAATGCCATGTATGTATCTGAACACTTAATAATAAAGTTGGAAGGGACCTTGGAGGTCATCTAGTCCAACCCCCTGCTCAGGCAGGAAACCCTATACCATTTCGGACAAATGGCTGTCCAGTCTCTTAAAAATTTCCAGTGTTGGAGCATTCACCATTTCTGGAGGCATGTTGTTCCACTGGTTAATTGTTTTAACTGTCAGGAAGTTTCTCCTTAGTTCTAAGTTGCTTCTCTCCTTGACTAGTTTCTATCTGTTGCTTCTTGTCCTGCCTTCAGGCACTTTGGAGAATAGCTCGACTCCCTCTTCTTCGTGGCAAACCCTGAGATATTGGAACACTGCTATCATGTCACCCCTCATCCTTCTTTTCATTAAACTAGACATACCCAATTCCAGCAACCATTCCTTATGTTTTAGCCTCCAGTCCCCTGATCATCTTTGTTGCTCTTCTCTGTACTCTTTCTCAAGTCTCAACATCCTTTTTACATCATGGTGACCAAAATTGGATGCAGTATTCCAAGTGTGGCCTTACCAAGGCATTGTAAAGTGGTATTAATACTTCATGTGATCTTGATTCTATCCCTCTGTTAATGCAGCCTAGCACTGTGTTGGCTTTTTTGGCAGCTGCAGCACACTGCTGGCTCATATTTAAGTGATTGTCCACTAGGATTCCAAGATCCCTCTCACAGTTACTACTATTGAGCAAGGTACCACCTATACTATACCTGTACATTTGGTTTTTCTTGCCTAAATGTAGAACCTTACTTTTTTCACCATTGAATTTCATTTTGTTAGATAGCGCCCAGTGTTCAAGTCTGTCCAGATCCTTCTGTATCTTAATCTTCTGGAGTGTTGGCTATTCCTGCAGGCTTGGTATTGTCTGCAAATTTGATGAGTTCCCCATCTATCCCCTTGTCCAAATCGTTGATAAAGATGTTGAAGAGCACTGGGCCCAGAACAGAGCCCTGGGGCACCCCACTACAGACTTCCCTCCATGTAGATGCAGTTCCATTGAGGACCACATGCTGAGTATGGCCAGTCAGCCAGCTACGAATCCTTCTGGTGGTGATGCTGTCTAACCCACATTTTTCTATCTTATCAAGTAGTAGGTTGTGATCTACTTTATCAAATGCCTTACTGAAGTCCAAGTAAATTATATCCACAGCATTCCTCTGGTCCACCAATTTTATCACCTGGTCAAAGAATGAAATAAGATTTGTCTGCCATGATCTGCTTTTGACAAACTTCTTCATGGGAGTCCTTGCATGACTTAAAATCAGATCTTCACTGTCATGATCCTATGTCATCTGTGTTGGCTGCTGGTCCAAATACATCTTGATTCAGTGAGGGTGTATTTGATATAGCAGAAACAGTGTCTTAAAAAAAATTACTGAAGTTCTGTAGCATTAATAAGCAGTTTAGTTCCGCATTTCCAGAAACTGGAAATTTCACACACCATCAGGACTCCAGATGTGCAAGCAATTCTTTCAAGAGAAAAGGAAGGCTTAATGACTCAGTTTCTGAAGACCTGGGAAATAGAAATTGGGATAGTATGAAAATGCCAATTGGACTTGTATTCTTCAGCAGTCACAAGTTTCAACACTGTGATTATCATAGTTCATGTAAATGAGATCAGTCCTCAAGGTTTTCCAACCTCAATATCTACAGGAGTCAGACATGTAAAATAGCAGGCAGCTTATTGGCAAATATTGCTCCCTGTTCATGCAACTGCCAGTTTTCATAGCTGCATTTAATGCTAGAAGTTATATAGGGGAAAAACTGGGTTGCAGATATAATTTTAACATTTCCACCCATAATAAGCTTACATTAGAGAATAGCCACAACTTATAACTAGTAAGTAAATTTGTTTCTGGAAGGAGTGAGACTTGATTAATGGTTAATTTGGATCACCTCACATAGCCCATTGTCCACACAGTTTACAACTTCTCAGTTACTTCTGTTCACCAATGTAAAGAGGGTGTAAGGCTGAATGTAGCAATCTCCACTTCGGGTTTGGAAGAGAACAAATTTCAGATAGCATCTATATCACACTTGCTTAAATCAGCAGCCAAGGCGGTTATCTGGCAGCTCAGAATTCAGCCCAACACCTGTTCATGCACTACACAGTTCTGTTAAGAATTGTTAATAGAAAGGCTTTGCTACAGGGTGTGGTTCAAAACTGGACTTTTGAACAGCTTAAGGGAACAAGCTTTGTCTTGATTCTATTGTTGGCAGAGCCACTCTGTACAGCATAACAGGAGCCAGCAATCTGTGCAATGAACCAAGATTTGCAACATGTTTTATCCACTTATTTCTCTTTTTGAATACTGGACCACTTCCAAATTTTGCTATATTCTTCATTGTTTAGGCAAACTGTCTGCCCAGACAGACCTATATATCAATGCCAAATTTCCACAAATATATTAGACTGGATGCTTGTAAAACCATGTTTTATAGGTATACTTCAGTGCAAAAATATGAGCTTTTTTTTTTCAAAGAGGTAAGACAAATCAAACTGTCTCCTTCAGCAGTAAGGAAAAGATAAATCTCATATGAATTCAGTTAAATTCAGGTTTAGAATAATAAAAACCTCCCCAAGGTCCTGAGAATATAGCAACATCTGTGCTCATCCTAGCTGGGAATTTATTAGAAAAACACTTGAGTGTCTGTTTATTGGAATGCAGTTTTGTGTTATGAGCTCACTTTTCTGCACTGTCTATTCATGGGCTTTGCGCTCAGAAGTATAACTGCAATGACCAATTCATCCAGATTTGATGATCAAAAAAAGATTCTTCCTGTGTAAACCTATATGTAAGCGATTTCAGTGACATGGCTGGCTAAAATTCATACAATAAGAAATGGAACTGGGTTTTAAACTAAACCCAGCTGTTTTGCATTATGTTTCAACAAAATACTTGCACAGAATTCAGTTTACTTTGTTGGAAAAAATAAAATAGAAAAGACTTAATTGTTCTTCTTGGAGGAAATGAAATAAAAACTAAATACAAAAGTATGCTAGGTTCACACCTTCTGCTAATTTATTATTAATTTTAACCTTAATTCCACAGGGAATTCCATATGGGTGGTTGTGGTTCACCATTATATAGCTATATAATCTTAAGTATCTAGTCTCCAGACAGTTTTCTCCTGGCCAGACCACATGATACGATGGAGGATAATATATAACACTAATTCCTATTTTTTTGAATGTTTAAGCCTAAAAGATTGCATAACTTAACAACAACCTATGCAACCTGAAATCAGCTGAAAAAGCTGAACTGTTCTGCTTTCAGAGCTTTATATTCCTGTTTCATTAGTTATTGAATCATTATTTGTTTCAGTGATTATCCACTTCCTTCCTTTTTGAATCGCAAACTAAATATGTTGAAGTTTGTAACAGAATAGACAGAAGTTTAAATTCTTTTGCATCAGTAGAAGTACATTCAAATAATGAACTAGAACATTGTTTATTCATTGTTGCTAATACTGTATAAATAACTCAGATATTTTAAGTTATGTCCTTAAAGTGGAGTACTAATTGTGTTTATTAGAATATTTTTTTAAAAAAAAAATACTATATTCAATTATTAAATTAGGGTCTTAAATAGTCTTGATCTGTATTCTGTAGAGACTGTATATCTTACATGGGCCATCAAGTTTGCCATGACATCATTACCAAAAATTGATAATTTGCATCATTTCTACAATGATGCCATGTTAGACATGTTGTCATAATGGCTACTACTGGAGGCCTGCAGTCAACAATTAGGTTTAAACTGGAGTTTGGTATAGTGGTTAAGGTGCTGGCTTAGAAATCAGGAAACTATGAGTTCTAGCCCTGCTTTTGGCATGAAAACCAGCGGAGTGACTTTGGGCCAATAACTCTCTCAGCCTAATTTACCTCACAGGTTTGTTATTACGGGGAGGAAGAAGGAGAATTAGCAATAACAATAGCAATAGCACTTAGGCCAGACATGTCAAACTCGCAACATCATATGATGTCACACAAAATATTGGAGCTTTTTCTCCGTTGCCGGCAATGGGGTGGGCGTGGTTTTGGGATGACACATCCAGCCGGTGGGCCAGCAGTTTGACACCCCTGACTTAGACTTATATACCACTTCATAGTTCTTGACAGTGGTTTACAAAGTCAGCATATTGCCCCCAACAATCTAAGTCAACATTTTCCATCCTAGGAAAGATGAAAGGCTGAGTCAACCTTGGGCTGGTCAGGATCAAACTGTTGGCAGTGAGCAGAGTTAGCCACCATGGCTCATAAGGCATTAGGTATCTTCGCTGCCTTAAAAGTAATAATGGTGGGATAAAAATCAAATAAATAAATAAAAACAGCAATATGTGAGATGACCAGAAGTCAAAGAAAACACCATCATATCTCCATGTGATCTCTCTCACACAGAACCATTTTAGAACATTTCCACAGAATTTTATACTGTGCAAAATTCAGCAATGTGCATTCCGGATTTTTTTTTTTGAAACTTGAACTGACAAATTACTTCCTTAGAAGAGCAAATAAAACTTGTGACAGACTGTAAATTAAACGGCAACCTTGATAAAGGTACATTGTATTACTCAAAGGCTTCCAGTACAAGATTCTTTTTCTTCTGAACCCAGTTTATTGAATTTATTGCTTGCCTCCTAAAAAAAGAGTGATTAGAAAAGATTAGAAAGAAAACTTGCAATGGTTATAGCCTTAATTAGCCCACAATGAGGCCTAAGTACATTTTGTAATAATCGCATACATGCAAGTTGTGGTGGCTTCAGTACAAAGAAAACTATATTAGTGTTCTTAACACATTAAAAACATCTTTATACATTCCAAGGAACATGCAGATAGGAGGGCTTAGACACAGAAGCCTAGATAACAAATAATTAGTTTTGCCTGGTAACGTCCACTGTAGCCTTCTCCAAATTATGCCTCCAAATCTACTGCAAATATAACTCAGAACCTCCTGACCCATTATGGCTGATTTATCAGAGGAAAAACTGTAATCTGGGCTCTCTAATCTGATTCTCTCCATCGTATTATTTGTTGGCTGTAGATCTAAGAGACATTTCACCCATCATTGCTTTGGTAACAGAACTTTAATATCTCCATCAAGGTCATCTTTTTTACTCTCTAGAACTTCCCACATAGTCATATAAATACATTTGCTGGAATTGGGTATGTGTAGTTTAACAAAGAGAAGGGGTGACATGATAGCAGTGTTCCAATATCTCAGGGGCTGCCACAAAGAAGAGGGAGTCAAGCTATTCTCCAAAGCACCTGAAAGCAGGACAAGAAGCAACGGATGGAAACTAGTCAAGTAGAGAAGCAACCTAGAACTAAGGAGAAACTTCCTGACAGTTAGAACACTTAACCAGTGGAACAACATGCCTCCAGAAGTGGTGAATGCTCCAACACTGGAAGTTTTTAAGAAGAGAATGGACAGCCATTTGTCTGAAATGGTATAGGGTTTCCTGCCTGAGCAGGCGGTTGGACTAGATGACCTCCAAGGTCCCTTCCAACTACTTCTTCTTCTTCTTCTTCTTCTTCTTCTTCTTCTTCTTCTTCTTCTTCTTATTATTATTATTATTATTATTATTATTATTATTATTTATTAATTATTAATTATTAATTATTATATTATTATTATATATATATTATTAGCTATGAGCTTTCAGTTTGCTTCAAATCTCACATATATCAACCAGGTCATGTACTTGAAAATCCCAGCTTGTCATTAGCTAGATAGTAGACACCCTTATCTAGTCCTTAGAATGTCAACTCCTCTCTTAGTATATGCAATATGGAATTTAAAATATTGATATTTTTTCATCACCATCATATTTACTAAAATCCGTATTTGGCATTGAGACATTCATGGGACCATGATGATATTCCTCTTGTTCCCACCATATGGGAACATCTGTGGAAGCAAGGGGTTAAAACCTCTAGTTATTGATGGCTTATCTCCTACCTCTTTGGGCGCTACTACACTTCTATTTCACTTCCTAGGAACATTCATGAAGATTCCTACAATATTTTACCTTGGAATTTACTATTTGGATAGGAATTACTTAATTGTAGTGAGCAGCAATACATGTAGATGGAATCAGGGTATCTTGGTGGATCACGTGTTACATGAACCAAGTAGGTAATTCAGCTGCAAGCAAAGGAAAATGCAAACCAGGATGCATTAACAGAAATACATTAAGATCAAAGGAAGCCAATATTTCTCTCTGTACTGGTAGTGGGACCTAGGATATAGTGTAATGCACCTGATTTTAGGAAGGATATTGACAAACTCAAGTGTGACCAGAAGACCCAACCAAGATGATAAGGAACCTGGAAGGAAAAATAATTGAGGAACAATTAGAGATATGGAGCATATTTAGCCTGGAAAAAAAAGACTTTTGTTGTAACTGTTCTTAATTATCGGAAAAACTGTAATATGGAAATCAGGGCAAAATAGTTCACAGTTTTTCACAGAACAAGAAACAATGTAATTGTTAGGAAGATCAATCACAAATTTGGAATTAAATGCCATAAGTAGGCAAATGAGAGTTATGGCACATCCAGAGAAGCAGTTAAATCTGCTCAATTACAAGACCAGCAAGTTATGTTCTGATAGTTGATATTAGACTGAAGCAAGGCTGGAGAAACACCGCAACTGTTCTCCTTAACAAGGGCTGGGCCTGGTGCTGCTAAAGCCATCCAAACTTGCTTGACTTCTTTCATACTAAAAATGAAAACAAACAAGAGTATTCCTTTTTACAATAAAATTGGCTTCAACATGAGGAGCGCCAGTCTCTATACCTTACATTGTCATACTCTGCTGTTTTCATGGCACACATTAACCAGTTGCATTTGACCTAGGTTTGACCTACCAGAGGTAGGGTGTGAACCTATCCAATATGGCTAGTTTACTGTTTAGTGTAACTATAGCTGGATTAACCATTGGTAAACATACCAGGCATGCACACCCTCTCTCATTGTAGAGACCTCTTTGATTCAACTCCATTTCTTTTCTTTTTTATATATAAATATTTTATTAATTTTCTAGTTTTACAGTCAAATACTTAATAGACAATGTGTTGTCTGGGTCCATTAGTAATTCAGTGGTTTATATTAACTTCTTCAGTCTAGATCCAACATTACACCATCAAACGTTTCTTTTTTTCTTCCAGTAGTACCTGTTTTCCCACACTAGGTAAAGGTAAAGGTTCCCCCGCACATGCATGCTAGTCGTTTCCAACTCTAGGGGCCGGTGCTCATCTCTGTTTAAAAGCCGAAGAGCCAGAACTTGTCCGAAGATGTCTCCATGGTCATGTGGCCAGCATGACTAGATGCCAAAGGTGCACGGCACGCTGTTACCTTCCCACCGTAGTGGTCCCTATTTTTCTACTTGCATTTTTACGTGCTTTCGAACTGCTAGGTTGGCAGAAGCTGGGACGAGTAACAGGCACTCACTCTGTTACGCGGCACTCGGGATTTGACCCGCCAAACTGCCGACCATCTGATCGACAAGCTCAGCGTCCTAACCCACTGAGCCACCACGTCCCTTTTCCCACACTAGGCGAATACAATTCTTAGTTATTAATAAATATACAATTTAATGTCAACATCTTTGTTACATTTTTCTCATTAATATCAATAATGTCAAGTTTTAGATAACTTTTCTAACCAAAACATATTTTAATTGCATTTGCACTTAATATCCATGTATGTAATCAGTATCCTGTTTTCACTTTTTTTTTAATTTTAATTTCCCATCAGTAATGTCTCTATTGTTTATAATTTCAAAGTACGTTATATTTAGGTAACCAAAAGCTTTCCTTATTCAAACTTCTTAGCATTTTTCTGTTTCACTTCTCATACCAAAATCTAATATTCTAATTACAAATCTTATCTTTCTAGTTATGATAGTACTTCTATTTCTAGCAATTATCTATTCTCCACTATATTCAAACATCTAGTTAATAATATAGAATCCCATCTAATGGATCGAAACCTGTTTTCATCAGTCTTACTCTAGCTTTCTTCCTTTGCCAACTAACTTTCCAAGTCAATGCATTTGAATCATCAAGTAATTTTTCCTGTCTTTGTGTATATTGTTTGGACTAAGAAAGACCATGTGATTAAAATATTTTTGGAAGAATAAACCCTTTGATATTCATTAAACAGCCTCCCTCCTTCTCCAATTCCCCACAGTTCTCCTAACACAGGAGTGTCAAACTGCCGGCCCACGGGCCAGACACATCACGTGGAAGCTGCGCCCACCCCATTGCTGGCAATGGCAAAACTGTCCCAATACGTTGCACATCACATGACGTCGCGAGTTTGACATGTCTGTCCTAACAGCTCTATCTTCCATTCAATCAATTCTTCCTTTTCCTCAAATGTGTTCTGAATTCTTGATTGATAAGATGTCTTTTCCATTTCCAATATTATCACTCCATCTCCTAATTCTTCAGTTGTCTGGATCTGTTGGTTAGTTCCTTCCTTTAGGTCCTCCAACTTTGGATCTGCTTCCTCCAGTTTTTCTTCTATTTTCTGGGTTGCTAGTTCCTTCTTTGTAGTCATGTTCTGGGTTTGTAAATTTAGATTAGAAAATTGTTCTTTTATCTCCTTTGTGTCATTTTTAGTCTCATCATGAGCTAAAGCAATAGTCTCTTGTATTGATTTCACCATGGAGAAAATTTCTTTCTGGTCTTCATCCATATTTTCTTGGTGGTATATCAAACTGAAGATTTTGGGAACAGGTGTTAAAGATGGTTTTTTACCATTTAAAGCTGAGTACGGGACTTCCATTTCATTTTTTGTAGGTGGTCTTTATAATAAAAATTGTTCATCAATCAAAGATTTGTAATCCAAAATATTCCATAATCTCAAGCAATGATGTATTTTTTTCTGCAGGGAAATAGTTCCACAACACAGCTCTGAAAGTCAGTTAATATTTATATTCAGAGTTCAGGCAGGCCAGTTTCCAGTCCTTTCATTGCGACCTCAGAACATTTCTTTTCCATCAGGCTGACCTGGACTGACGATAGGGTTTTTTTTAAAAAAAATGTTTTTAATATTTTATCACTGGGGCTTGTTAGTTTAATCTTTTTTTAACATTTGTATTATTGTGTTTTATTGTTGTTAGCCGCCCTGAGTCCTTCGGGAGATAGGGCGGCATATAAGTCCCAATAATAAATAATAAATAGTTCATTGTCTCTGCCACACTAATATACAGCCCAAACGTGTTTTTTCCCCTTTTCCCAGTTGCACTCTTCAAAAATGGAAATTCCAAGGACACCAAGAGTCTTATCTAAATCTGGGCTTCAAGCCAAGCTTCCTTTAGGCATAATAAATTGTAGTGCCATAATTCATCACTAGATGTTATTAGTGCAGTTTTCCAGCTTTTTAAATCCAAACTTATATTACAAGCTTTTCAAATGTCTTTTATTTTTTAAAAAAGTCTCAAAAACACTTTTAGTCCCCAAATTTCAAAGCCATATACAGTATGTATTAATTCCAGATTAATCTTGTAATTTTCTGTTTTCCCCAATTAACTAGTTCGCCACTTTTATTTTCATGAGGGAATGGGTGGAAATTCCCCTTCCCTCTCTCATCAGGGAGGGTGCTTTGGGCAATTTTTTTCCAGGAAGAAGTCTTAGAGTCTTAAATAGATGATAGGTCTCACCCAGTTTCATCCACCTTGCTGAAAGGTTGCTTGTTAGTGCTTATTGTCTTCCATTGTCAGCAGCTTCTAACTGGCTACATGAATGTAACCAGTCTTTCCCCTGCCAGTTTGAGGGCTTCCTCAGATCAAACAGAAGGGCCGCCACCTTCCCGTGATCAACGAGGATCCCCTCTTTGCTTGTCACCTCTACGAGTTGACTTTTGACCCTTTCCAGGGTCCCTAGCAGGGTGAAATCAAACGCGAAAGATGGAGCCCCATCTTCCTGCGCCCATCTAGCCACAACATCAAACCGGAAGCTGATTCAACCCCATTTCTGATCTTAGATTTGAGCTAAAGGAGGAAAACTGAACTAAAGGGAAATCAATCTCTCAGCTCAGAATTGAGCTAGAAAGAGAAAAATGCTTGAAGCAATTGAGCACAATGGAATAATGCAAGAGTTCAGCTCTTCACCAAGGAAGAGCATAACAAAGATTTGTGAAGATGAAGTCAGCAAAGCTAATATTTAGACTGAGCTCAGAATGTCAAGGAAATTGGAAATAATAATATACCAGCTGTCTAATGAAGATGGTAAAAAGATATTGAATAGTAAAAATTAGAACTAGTTTCTATTTTGATTCTGTCTTCTCTAAGAAGATATGTGTTAAGAACAGTTAAACAATAGAAATGATCACTAAGGCAGATCATAATTTCTCTTTTGCTCAGGAATGCTTCCAGGTGAATTCTTTTATCGGATTGGATTTATTATCTTACATGGCCCCATCCAACTTCATGATTCCATATTCTAGACAATCCTACACTGAGTACATTAAAGGGAAAATATGTAAAAATCAATATGGTGGCCACAATAATATCTGTGTTGACTTGCAAATGTAGTCTCCTGTTTAAGGATGTAGTATCTGCAGCCTTTCAAATTTTGCTGAATATTCATTCTCAGCATTTCCCACTATTGCTCATAGTGATTAAGACTCTAAGGGTCTATAATTCAGTCAAATCTGGAAGGGTAGGTTTTCCACCCCTGCAATAGTGGACTGACTCTATGCAGGAAATAATTACTCTTAAATACACAGGATAACCCAAACAGTAAAGGGATTTCCTACTGACAGCCTCTACATTGAGATAATCCAGTTATAATAGCTTTTGAGAAAGCCAGCTGACTTGAACCTTAACCTTTCTAAACATCAGTGCTGCATCTAGAATCACATATTCAGTTGAAAGACTTTCAAATCCATTGATAAAGCTGTAGCTCCTTTGTACAGGTTGGTATCCACCCAAACGTATGGTTTTAAATTGCTGAAATTGATGCATTATCATGTCATAAAAAGTGGAAATCCAAATACCAAGAGGAACTAACTTCTTTTTGCTTTGTACACACACAAACACACACAGCACCATCACCTTGTCACCACTGAATTTTATCCCATTCTTCTCCTGTGTCTAAGAAGTTCAAATTCCATGCATATTTTTGATTCTCACTTTTGATTCTCCTAACAACCATTTATACCATAGCTTTATGTGTTGGGCTTAATTGACATTCCAAAGGTATTGTGTAAACCACAAAGTTTATGTGAAATTATAAACCACATCTATAGAGAAAGCAGCATCATTACCTTGTTAAGACCACTAGAACTGTCTTTGTAGACCACAGGAACCACGTGGACAATTCCACTGAGATCACTAGCATGTGCTCAGCAATTCTAAAATTTACCTATACTTCAACTTCAATTTAGGGAGGATTCCTCCTTCTCAATTCCCCTTCCTCAAATATTTTGTACTTTTACAACCCAAGTTCTCCTCATACTATATGATGCATTGTGTTGTAAAAAGAAAAGAAGTACTGCATTTTCTCTGCTGAGTTTCAGCTTTTTTCAGGACAGGAACAATAATAAGTAGCAGAAAGGTGATGCAAGTGTTCTCTTAAAGCCCTCTTTGCTCAACAGACAATCTAATCAGTGACTTAAATCATTCCATTTGCCTTAGTGTTCTTTAGAGCTGGTTGCAGGGAAGATATTACCCATCATTTGGTGGCTATCAGGCATCATTGTGCAAATAATTATAAATACTCTGCTTTGCAATGTCATTCTGTTAATATTAATCCCCAAGGAGTGATATCTGCAATTTTGCTCTTTTCTAATATACTTTCCCATTTCGATTCCTATGTAGATAGACTTACTAGAGGTTCCTTTGCTCCTAGTCATTTTCCTGGGATCAAAATGCATCCAAACATTCTTTTGGATTACAAAATAATAATAAAAAACATTACCAAAACCCATCCCTATCAATAATTACAAATTGGCCAGCTCCTGAGCTGTTTTTCCCCCCCACATTAAAAAGAAGTCTTAAAGTATGTGAAATGCTTTCATCAAAACCTTCCATCTGTTCAATTTTCTTATCACGTTGTAAATATTTGCTAATAAACCCTCTGATGTGAAAATGCATTTAGTGCTAATAATGAGTAGGATCTAGGACTAATACTTATGCAGCATTGAAGTAATACCCATATGCAGACACTCTCTAATATGATTGATGTTAATCTATTGCTGTAAACAGTAGATATGGGAAACAGAGCTCTGGGGGGAAAAAAACTCATGGGACTTTAAATTCATTTATCTTAACTGAACGGCTTTGGGTTACTCAGCTCATTTCCAATTTATCCTAAGCATTTTATCTTTGCTTTTTCCTCAGTAGAGACACATTCTCCTTAAATTCCTTTAGGGCTTGAATCTGGGATTTAAAGCAGATTCAGAACTGACTTTTTTTCCCTGGGGTTAAAGTTCAATAGTGTTATTTATGTAGGGATGTATTTATTGTCAAATGGATGCCTTCCTGCCCTTGGAACCAGTCCTTCTCTAAAATAATGATCAATCACTGGTAATGCACTGCAGAATTTTAGCTTACGTGAGTTCTAAGGTGCAGAATGTGGAGATGAAGAAGAGAAAGAAAAGTGCTTTTGACAAAGGGAAATTATCTCTTTTTTTCAAAAGGTAACATAGGGATATTAGATGATAGATTGATTGATAGATAATAAATAGAAGATGAGAGGGGGGGAGGGAGACAAGGTGCCAATACGTTGTTTTCAGCTCCTAGTGACACATAGATTTTCTCCACGACTATCTGTCCCTAACCTTGTCTTTCATGTCTTCCTATCGTGCACACATTGCCAGAGTTAATTGAATCCGTCCATCTTGTTGCTGGTCATTGTCCTGTTTTCTCCCACCTTTTCCAGCATTAAAGCTTTTTCCAGAGAACTGGGTCTTTCCATAATGAATCCAAAGTAAGATAATTTGAACTTGGTCATTTGTGCCTCCAATGAGAAGAACTCTTGAGTTTTGTTTGATGATTCATCAGTGTGGTACTTTCAAGTGCTGATAACAAGTTGCTGACATCTTGGTAATAACTGCAGAGGATATTATTCAGATGTTACAGCTAGTCCAGAGTGCATTCGTGTAACTGAAATGGCATGTGGGAATGACCTTAAGAGACAAGAACTACAGACTGGGAAATCAGCAGGTGAAAGATGTCTCCATCCATGAAAGGATGTGGGGCATGAGGGGTTTCAGAAGGGACTCTCCCTAGTTTTCTGGGGAAGAAAACCTTGCAAGAATCAATAAAGGGTCCTTGGTGCCCTTTGAGCTAGCTTGGTTTGTTGCAGATGTTTCATTACCGAAACTAAGGTAACATCATCAGTGCTGGTGTTCATTACCTAGTGTGGGTAATGAAACATCTGCAAGAAAACACCCAAGCTCAGAGAGCACTAAGGACCACTCATTTCAATCCTGAGCTACAAATATTCTCCTTTATTGGAATCTGTTAATATCAGTTATAATAAAGACAGAATTAGTATTCGTGATTGTGCTTCTCGTCTGGACTACCTTGAAATGCTAACATTAACATCGTTGCTTTGCAAGCTGCAATGGGCTCCCAAGTGAAGTTCAAGGTGCTGAATTTTTTCCTATGAAACCTTTCGTGGCACAGGATGTAGTGATCTGTGGAATCTCCTGTCTCCAGTTAATTTTTCCCACCCAATAAAATCTGATACGTTGGGCAGGCTCCAGATCCCATTACTTAAGTAATCCTGTCTCGTGAGACCCAGGAGACTCTCTTCTCTGTCAACATGCCTGCCAAATGGAACAGCATTGCTAACGTTCAGATAGTCTGGAGCCTGCCTGATTTTCAGAAAGTGCTGAAGACCTGCTTTTTCTCCTAGGCACTAGGGTGGGAGGTTTAACTCTTGAAAGTCTCTTAATGATTTCTGCTGTGTGTTTTGTTGTTTGTAGTTGCACGGGTGGGTGTGATTTAGTTTAATGCTTTTGATTATTTGTTTTCAACTTTGCACATCACCCTGTACACCCTGTCAGTCACGCATCATTTGGGCAGCTGTATAACTTGATCTAAAGAATAAAAAATAATTACAAAATAGTGTCATATTTCCAGAATGCTTCTATAGGAATTAAAAACACTAAGTAGTCTGCATTATGTTCATCTTATAAAACCTACCAAGTACCCCAAATTAGATCTGAAAGGAGCTAATTGGTACTTTTCAAAGCAGAAAAAAATCTGAATGTAAGAGTGGAAACAGGCAATGTTTTGTCAGTAGACAAAAAATGTTTTGGCATACCTTTCAAACAAGGGTTTGAAACAGTCTAAAGAAGCATCTAATAAATTTAACAGTATTTTAAAGATTTGACATTTTGACCTCAAGATACTTGGAACAGAGATTAGCTCATTCCACAAGCCACCAGATCCATTCATGCACATTTTTTAAAAAAACATATCTTATTAAATAGAAACATAAATTGGGATGAAATGAAAAGACCATTTTACTTTTAAAAAATAGTTCAATAAACAAAAGACAACTTGTCTATAAAAGAATAAACTTGCCTATTCATAACTTCAGAAATATACGTTTACAGTTTAACTGTAATGTTTTGACAAGTGAGGCTTAAAATACTTATGTTTCCAATAGAATTAATGTATTGACATTGGTCTTTTTAAATGATTTTGCTCTTATCTTCTGTGAGACCGTTGTGACAATGTTATGTCCCTGAAATCCTTAAACCTTCTTACTCCTGCAGTATACAGGTTTTAACCCAATATATAAAATCTGTTTTTTTCCAGTTTCCAGTATTTTCAGCAATGGCCATTTTCAGACCTCTTGAAAATGGAAAATGACCCACTTTGAAAAATACCAATCAAAATCCAAAAACTTTGTCTTCTTCCCTTGTTCTTGGCATCTCACACTTTGGATATTTTAGAATTACTGAACTTTTTACATCATTATTTGGAATTAGATTTAAAACAACAGTTCCATAGAGCATGCAGTATTTTATTATGATTTGTCTTAAAAGCCTAGCTATTGCTACCAATGAATAGAAGGCCAGGTTTGTGTAGTGATTAAGGCACCAAGCTAAAAACTAGGAGACCATGAATTCTAATTCTGCCTAAGGCACAAAACCAGTTGGGTGATCTTTAACCAGTTATTCTTTCTCAGGCCTAGGAAGGAGGCAATGGCAAACGATTTCTGAAACACCTTACCAAGAAAACTGCAAGCACTAATTCAGACAGTCTCCAGAAGTCAATACACATGCGCGCGTGCACACACACACACACACACACACAAACCAATAGATGGTACATATCTTAAACTACCTGCAAAAGAAGATAAATGAAGGTTATACAATCCCATTCCTTGTTCAGATTCTAACTCTTTTTCTTTCACACAGCAAAATGGCATATCTTGGCTTGATCTTATCACAACCACTCTAAGAAAACAAACAAAAAAAACCCCACACTAAGACACAGGTTTTCTAGCAAAGAAATTCTAGATATAACTTTTAGCAACAATTCTAAGTTTTAAAACTGCACTGGAGCATAAACTAGCTTTATTTGTATTGTATAGCCTTTGAGTATTATACTATGCTCGCTGTTTGTTCCACATTCTTCATGGAACAAATGGTTTTATTTATTTTCTTTTACCTGTAGCCGCCCATTTCAGACAAGTAACTCTGGGCAGTGACCGATAATGAAGTTCTTAACAATGTGCTTCAACATTAGTAGAGTATAAAAGATATGTTGACTCATTTGCACTATGCTACTTGTAACTTTTTTCAAAATCTCAACTACTTTATTTTCCAAAGCACCAGAAGGCAGGACAAGAAGCAACGGATGGAAACTAATCAAGGAGAGAAGCAACCTAGAATTAAGGAGAAACTTCCTAACAGTGAGGACAATTAACCAGTGGAACAGCTTGCCTTCAGAACTTCAGGGTGCTTCGTCACTAGAGGTTTTTAAGAAAAGACTGAACTAGAAGACCCCCAAGGTCCCTTCCAGATCTATACTGATTGGAATACACACACACACACACACACACACACACACAAACACATATATATAAATATATAAAATCTGTGATTAGGGTCCACTAAAACTATGCTGGCATAATTAGAGGCTAAGAGCAATGCTGCCATCTCCTGGAAAGAGATTTGGAGGCTGGAATGTCTCTAAATCAGTGCGGTTTTTCAAATTTGGCAATCTCCTTCATGGATTACTGCCTTGTCGTGGCGAAGGGGCTTGCGTAATTCAATGAAGCTATGAGCTATGCCGTGCAGGGCCACCCAAGACGGACAGATCATAGCAGAGAGTTCTGACAAAACGTGATCCACTGGAAAAGGAAATGGCAACCCACTCCAGTATCTTTGGCATGAAAACCCTATGGACAGTACCAAAAGGCAAAACGATATGACGCTGGAAGATGAGCCCCTCAGGTCGGAAGGTGTCCAATATGCTACTGGGGAAGAGCAGAGGGCTAGTACTAGTAGCGCCAGAAAGAATGAAGCGACTGGGCCAAAGCCGAAAGGATGCTCAGCTGTGGATGTGTCTGGTGGTGAAAGGAAAGTCCAATGCTGTAAAGATTTTTTCTCCATAGGAACCTGGAATGTAAGATCCATGAATCAAGGCAAGCTGGACGTGGTCAAACAGGAGATGACAAGATTGAACATCAACATCTTAGGAATCAGCAAACTAAAATGGACAGGAATGGGTGAATTTAATTCAGATGACCATCAGGTATACTACTGCAGGCAAGAATCCCTCAGAAGAAATGGAGTAGCCTTCATAGTCAATAAAAGAGTAGGAAAAGCAATACTGGGATACATTCCCCAAAATGACAGAATGAACTCAGTTCGAATCCAAGGCAAACCATTCAATATCACAGTAGTCCAAATCTATGCCCCAACCACCGGTGCTGAAAAGGATGAAATTGACCGGTTCTAAGAAGCCCTATAGCACCTTATACAACTAACATCAAAAAATGATGTCCTTATCATCATGGGGGATTGGAATGCTAAAGTAGGAAACTAAAAGATAACCGGAATAACAGGCAAGTTTGGCCTTGGAGTACAAAATGAAGCAGGGCACAGGCTGATAGAATTTTGTCAAGAGAATATGATGATGATAGCAAACACTCTTCTCCAACAACCCAAGAGAAGGCTCTATACGTGGACATCACCACACGGTCAACACAGAAATCAATTGACTATATGCTCTGCAGCCAAAGATGGAGAAACTCTGTACAGTCAGTAAAAACAAGACCAGGAGCTGACTGTGGCTCAGACCATGAGCTTCTCGTTGCAAAATTTAGGCTTAAACTGAAGAAATTAGAGAAAAGCACTAGGCTAAACTAAACTCCCTGACGAATATACAGTAGAGGTGACAAATAGATTTAAGGAATTAGATCTGATAGACAGAGTGCCTGAAGAACTATGGATGGTGGTTCACAACATTGTACAAGAAGTAGCAACTAAAACCATCCCAAAGAAAAAGAAATGCAAGAAAGCAAAATGGCTGTGTGAGGAAGCTCTGCAAATAGCTGAGAACAGGAGGGAAGCGAAAAGCAAGGGAGAAAAAGAAACATACACCCAATTGAATGCAGAATTCCAGAGAATAGCTAGAAGAGATAAGAATGCCTTCTTGACTGACAATGCCTTCTTGACTGACTATGTGCTCTGCAGCCAAAGATGGAGAAGCTCTATACAGTCAGTAAAAATAAGACCAGGAGCTGACTGTGACTCAGACCATGAGCTTCTCATTGCAAAGTTAAGGCTTAAACTGAAGAAAGTAGGGAAAAGCACTAGGCCAGTCAGGTATGAATTAAATCATATCCCTGTTGAATATACAGTAGAGGTGACAAATAGATTTAAGAAATTAGATCTGATAGACAGAGTGGCTGAAGAACTATGGACAGAGGTTCACAACATTGTACAAGAGGTAGCAACCAAAACCATCCCAAAGAAAAAGAAATGCAAGAAAGCAAAATGGCTGTCTGAGGAAGCTTTGCAAATAGCTGAGGAAAGAAGGGAAGTGGAAGGCAAGGGAGAAAAAGAAAAATACGCCCAATTGAATGCAGAATTCCAGAGAATAGCTAGAAGAGATAAGAATGCCTTCTTGAATAGTGCAAATAAATAGAAGAAAAGAATAGAATAGGAAGGACTAGAGACCTCTTCAAGAAAATTGGAGAGATGAAGGGAACATTTCATGCAAAAATGGGCATGATAAAGGACCAAAATGGAAGAGACTTAACAGAGGCAGAAGAGATTAAGAAGAGGTAGCAAAATTACACAGAAGAACTATACAAGAATGAGCCTAACATCCCTGATAACCACGATGAGGTGGTCACTGACCTTGAGCCAGACATCCTAAAATGTTAAATGAAATGGGCCTTAGGAAAGCTGAGCAACAAGAAAGCTAGTGGAGGTGACAGTATTCCAGCTGAGCTATTCAAAATCTTAAAAGACGATGCAGTAAAAGTGCTACACTCAATTTGCCAGCAAATTTGGAAAACTCAACAGTGGCCACAGGATTGGAAAAAATCAGTTTACATTCCAATTCCAAAGAAAGGCAGTGCCAAAGAATGTTCAAACTACCGCACCATTGCACTCATTTCACATGCTAGTAAAGTTATGCTTAAAATCCTACAAGCTAGACTCCAGCAGTATGTGGATCGAGAACTACCAGAATACAGGCAGGATTTCGAAGAGGCAGAGGAACTAGAGATCAAATTGCCAACATATGCTGGATCATGGAGAGTTAGGGAGTTCCAGAAAAACATCTACTTCTGCTTCATTGATTATGCTAAAGCCTCTGATTGTGTGGATCACAACAAATTGTGGCAAGTTCTTAAAGAGATGGGGGTACCAGACCATCTTATTTGTCTCTTGAGAAACCTATATGCAGATCAAAAAGCAACAGTGAGAACTGGACACGGAACCACTTATTGGTTCAAAATTGGGAAAGAAGTCTGGCAAGGCTGCAGTCACCCTGCCTGTTTAACTTATATGCAGAGCACATCACAAGAAAGGCAGGGCTAGATGAATCAAAAGTTGGAATTAAGATTGCTGGGAGAAATATCAACAACCTAAGATATGCAGATGATACCACTCTAATGGCAGAAAGTGAAGAAGAACTAGAAGAACACTTGCTGCAAGTGAAGAAGGAGAGTGCAAAAGTTGGGTTGAAACTTAACATTAAGAAAACCAAGATCATGGCATCCTGCCCTCTCAATTCCTGGCAAATAGATGGGGAAGAAATGGAGGTAGTGACAGATTTTATTTTCCTGGGCTCCAAGATCACTGCAGATGGGGACTGTAGCCAAGAAATTAAAAGACGCTTGCTCCTGGGGAGGAAAGCCATGGCAAATCTAGCACACTAAAGCAAGTCTAGGAAAGCCATGGCAAATTTATCACACTAAAAGGCAGAGACATCACCCTGCCAACAAAAGTGTGTATAGTCAAGGCTATGGTCTTCCCAGTTGCAATGTATGGCAGTGAAAGTTGGACCATAAGGAAGGCTGAGCACCAAAGAATTGAAGCCTTTGAACTATGGTGCTGGAGAAGACTCCTGCGAGTCCCTTGAACTGCAAGGCGATCAAACCGGTCAGTCCTAGAGGACATCAACCCTGACTGCTCTTTAGAAGGCCAGATCCTGAAGTTGAAACTAAAATATTTTGGCTACCTAATGAGAAGGAAGGACTCACTGGAGAACAACCTAATGCTGGGAAAGATTGAGGGCAAGAGAAGAAGGGGATGAGAATGAGGTGGCTGGATGGAGTCACTGAAGCAGTAGGCGTGAGCTTAAATGGACTCCAGAAGATGGTAGAGGACAGGAAGGCCTGGAGGAACATTGTCCATGGGGTCGCGATGGGTCGGACAAGACATCACAACTAACAACAACAAAACTATGCTGGCATAATCAGAGGCTAAGTGCAATGCTGCCATCTCCTGGAAAGAGATTTGGAGGCTGGAATGTCTCTAGATTAGTGTGGTTTTTCATATTTGGCAACTTAGTGCTTTGCTATACTGAGTTGCACTTGTATATCAGCTTAAGATTTAAATAAATTGTTCAAGCTGGGATGAAGCTTGCTCTGAGTCTTCATGGTGAAACAGTCAGGTGGTAGGCCCCAGAAGTATGCCTTCTTTGCCCTTTGCAACCCTGAGAAACAGATGGCCCCAACTGTATTGACCTTCAGAAGGCTGTGAACACCTGAGTCTTCCATAGGCATTAGTGCTAGGATGTCAATCATAATTGCTCTGGCATGGGTATATGTGGTCAATAACTGCTGGATTCTTGGCTTGGTTTCTTTTGATTTTATTGTTGCTGCCTTTATTTTTATGAATAACTCAAAACATATCCAACACACCTTCTTCCTATTTTCCTCACAAGAACCCTATGAGGGGAGTTGGGCTGGGAATTACTGGCCCAAAGTCACCCAGCTGGCTTTCGTGGGTATGGTGGGACTAGAATTCACAGACTCCTAGCCTGATGCCTTAACTATTAGACCAAACTGGCTTTTAATAATTCTGATTTAATAATTAATTTTAATTAAATGCTACACTTTTTAGTATACTACTCAGTTTCCTTGGATGGGAAGCATACAAATTGGATTGTTAAATACATAAACATGGAAAGGTAAAAGAGTGTAAATTTGGAGGTGAGGATAAACAACCCTAAACAGGCTAGAGACCATGAGTTCTAGTCTTGCCTTAACCATGAAAATCAACTGGGTCACCTTGGCCAGTCACTCTTTCTCGGCCCAACTCACCTCAGAGGGTTGTTGTTGTGAGGACAATAAAAGGAGGAAGTGTGTCGGGTATGTTCATCACCTTGAGTTATTTGTAAAAATAATAAAGGCGGGATGCAAATAAATAAAGTAAAATAAAAACTTGCAATCTTCCCTGCTGGCTTCCCCATTAACTTTGCTTGAGGCAGAGAAGATTGCAAATGGTGATCGCATGTCTGTGGGATGGTGCAACCTGAACTGTGATCATATGATCATGTGAATGGTGTGACAGCTGGAACGTCTAAGTAACAAAAAGGAACTGTCTGATTGTATGAGCTATCAGCCAGTGGAATGGGTTGTCATATGGAGTGGTGAGTACCTCACTAGAGGTCTTCAATCCAAGACCGGATGAATCAGAAATGCGGTAATGGATACAATAAATAGAGGGTTGAACTAGATATCTATGCCATCCAACTCTTGATTCTGTGGTATTAATCTGACCATTTCAAAAAATCGTGATAGAAAACTGCACGACCCTTTCTTTAAGATCAAAGAAATGTACAAGATCCTCACATAGTTCAAATAGTCATTCTTCATTCTTAACAGGATTCCATCCCTCCCTGCTGGGACTGAAGTACCCATGTTTACTCTGGGGATCCATAGTGGAATTTTCTACATCCTTTTAAAAAGGAATGTAGACACTAATTAAGAGAGGAAAAGCTAGAGGGTAAGTCCTTCCTGTGCATGTGTTCTCTTTTACGCTTGGGCGTGAGTCAGGCTTCTTTCCATCTTTATTCTTCAAAAGAAACAAGAGCCCATCTCTCATGCTTCTGCTGAGTTATCCTCGTCATTGTCTGTATTGATACCTAAATATTCTGGAAGAGAACATGTGACATTCCACATGGCAGCAATTTGTTGAGTGGTTGAATTATAGTTAACATAAAGAAACAGCTCTTTCTGTAGGTTGTAACCAGCTTTGGATGCAGAGGCATCGAAGTGCAGTTATGCCAAGCTGGCTTAATACTTTCTCTTTGGAATTTCATCAGACAGGAGGTGAAGTAGGCTGTAGTCCAGGGGTCTTCAAACTTGGCCCTTTTATGACTTGTGGACTTCAACTCCCAGAATTCCTCAGCCAGCTTTGCTGGCTGAGGAATTCTGGGGGTTGAAGTCCACAAGTCATAAAAGGGCCAAGTTTGAAGACCCCTGCTGTAGTCCATTCTGTAATGCACGCCTCAATTTTAAAGCCACTGCTTTGGGGGACGATAGTCACACCTTCAAGCCAGGAAACTTGGGAACCTGGGAATCTCACGGAAGCATATCCCAGGGTCCGGCACGCTCCAACCCCGATGATTCTGGAGCAAGGGTCTTCAAACTTGGCCCTTTTATGACTTGTGGACTTCAACTCCCAGAATTCCTCAGCCAGCATGCTGGCTGAGGAATTCTGGGAGTTGAAGTCCACAAGTCATAAAAGGGCCAAGTTTGAAGACCCCGGAGCAACGATCTTTCAAAGAGGGAATGGGACGCTTCGGCCCCGCCCCAATCCCGACATGCCTCGCGCTCAGCGCGCAGCGGCCTTTCCGTAAGCAAGATGGCGGCGCCCACGCTCCGGGTTGGATGCCTATGGCTTTTTTCGGCTCGGAGAGCAGCGGCGCTGCCCCGGCTCCTGGTTTCGCAGGCGCGGCGGCAGCGTCACGACCAGCAGCCAGACGCTCGGCCGGCGCCGGGTTCGCCTGTGGCGAAGGGGCTCTTGAGCACCCAGTACCAGCGCGGTCTGTTCCAGGAGGTGTTCCCGCCTCAGCCCGCCGAGGAGCAGCTCCTCGACCTCCTCCAGCCCGGCCGGCCGCCCGTCACGGCCTACTGCGGCTTCGACCCCACGGCCGACTCGTTGCACGTCGGGCACCTATTGACGGTCCTGGGCTTGCTGCATTTCCAGCGCGCCGGCCATAACGTCATCGCCCTGGTGGGCGGAGCTACGGCGCAGCTGGGCGATCCCAGCGGCCGCACCAAAGCGCGCGAGCCGCTGACGGCGGAGCAGGTGCGGCAGCGCGCGGCGGGCCTCCTGGAGGGGCTGCAGCGGCTCTTCCAGAACCACCGGGAGCTCTTCTGGGCCGAGGATGGCCACCGCCTGGGCAGCGTCCATTTCCTGGACAACGCCAGCTGGCTGGAGCGCGAGTCGGTCATGGGCTTCCTGGGCGGGATCGGGGGTCACCTGCGGATGGGCACGTTGCTCAGCCGGCAGAGCTGCAAGGCCCGCTTGAGCAGCAGCGAAGGCCTGGGCCTAGCCGAGTTTCTCTACCCGGCGCTGCAAGCTTACGACTTCCTGCATTTGTACCGTCACTACGGCTGCCTCGTTCAGCTGGGTGGAGCGGACCAGCTGGGCAATATCATGTCTGGATACGACCTCGTCTCTAAGTAAGACAGTTGGAGTTGGAAGAGATTTCAGGGAGCCCAGCAAGTCTTAATGTTGCAAAGGAGTGTGGGTGGGTGCATTAGCCTGTCATTGTGTACTTGCATGCGGTACAAGTATGCGGTACAAGTACAAGTAAGGGAGTGGTGGCTCAGTGGGTTAGGATGCTGAGGTTGTCGATCAGAAGGTCGGCAGTTTGACGTAGCAGAGTGAGCGCCTGTTACTCGTCCCAGCTTCTGCCAACCTAGCAGTTCGAAAGCACGTAAAAATGCAAGTAGAAAAATAGGGACCACTGCGGTGGGAAGGTAACAGCGTTCCGTGCGCCTTTGGCGTCTAGTCATGCCGGCCACATGACCACGGAGACGTCCTCGGACAAGCGCTGGCTCTTCCGCTTTGAAACGGAGATGAGCACCGGCTCCTAGAGTCGGAAACGACTAGCATGCATGTGCGGGGGAACCTTTACCTTTACCTTTATAAGTATGTAAGTCACAGATTTTGTGTGATGTCACAGTTTTTGTCATTTGTCTCTCTTGGTCTTCCTCTTATGGGTTCCATGGGAGGTAAGCTTTAATTTTACAGTGTGTTGTGGGGAAATGCCTGCTTTAACTAAACCAAAGTGTTTGGAGATTGATGCAACAAAGTATATTTTATTATCATGCACAACTACACTGATTTCTTGGCCACAAGAAAGCAAAAGAACTTCAAACTAGTCAAAGTTTGTTTTTTTAATCCCATTTATATCCCACCCTTCTCCGAAGACTCACGGTGGCTTACAATCTAAAGCACAAACCAATGTGCTTAGCAATAGTCTTCATTCTATGTATATGCCTGCTTATTAGGGCTTTCGCCCCCCCCCCAGTGGCATTATTACAAAGTCAGCTTATTGCCCCCAACAATCTGGGTCCTCATTTTACCTACCTCGAAAGGATGGAAGGCTGAGTCAACCTTGAGCCTGGTGGGACTCGAACCTGCACTAATTACAGGCAGCTGGTGTTACTTAAGGAGGCATTAGCCCACTGTTCCACCAAGTTATGGGTTATATACTTCCAGAACTGGCCCATGGTAAGAAAGCAATGTAAATCATATTATCACTTTTATAGCTGGAATGTAATGATAATACTATAGAATGCCCTTGCTGGAGTCTCCACCCAGAGCCTCTATGACAGGGGTGTCAAACTCACAACATCATGTGATGTGTCGTGACATATCACAACTTTTTCTTCATTGCCGGCAATGCGCTGGGCGCAGTTTCAGCATGACGCATCAGGCCCGCAGGTCGGCAGTTTGACATCCCTGCTCTATGAAGACTCCAAGCCTCTTCTACTAATACTAGGGCCTTTTAACATAAACATTGTCATACTCATGTAATATCTCCTTTCACACTAGAACAAGGGCCAGAGTTTGATTTCTGTCTCCTTCCCTTTTTGGGTCTTTGGGCTTTTTCAGATTTGCTCTGTCTAATAATACATTTCAGAATCATAAGGAAACGACTGAATATTATTTACCTCCCAGTCTCTTTGGGACGGAGCTGAGGAGAGTGTTAGTGGACTTTATTAGTGGTAGGTCTTCTAGTGTCTTTCAAAATTTTGGATATACATTCCTTCCACAACCTAATATGCATCCAGTGTCCTGGAGTATATAGCTACTGTCATTCCCCAGCCAGTATACACAGGTGATTCAAAATAAAGGAAGTTGTACTATAGTTTGATATGTCAAGATGATGTTAGGTTTAGGGACATTGCTATAAAACAAATATATTTGGTTTGTAAATGGTTGGGCTTTTAAAAATCTGTGCTGACCATTTAATATGACCTAAGAACTTTAGAGCCAATTTGGTCTAGTGGTTAAGGCACTGTCTAGGAGCAGGGAAACCTGAGTTTTAATCAGGCCTTGGGCATAGAAATCAGAAGTTGAAGCAGTCACTCTCAGACCTAGGAAGAAGGAAACAGCAAACTAATATTATGCATGAATTTGTCCATGTTGGGTCCAGTGTCAGTTGTGATCAATCAGATAGTATCAAGTGTATATGAAGCTCTGTTGACAAATAACATTTTCACTTTTTCTCTCTCTAAGAGTAACTGACAACGAAGTATATGGAATAACTGTACCTCTTATTACAAGTACTGCTGGAGATAAGCTGGGAAAATCTGCTGGGAATGCAGTTTGGCTTAACAGAAATAGGACTTCTCCGTTTGAACTGTATCAGTTCTTTATCAGACAGCCAGATGCCACTGTAGAAAGGCAAGTCTGTTTCTACACGAGGAGTTATTTTCCTGCTAAAAACAAAAGGACTTGTTTGCTAGAATAAAAACAAAAGGACTTGTTTGCTAGAATGATGATTTATAGGATGCTGGACTGTCAGTGCGGGAGACCAGAATTCAAAGCTTTTTAACTACAAAGCTCACTTTCTTTCAGTCCAGCACATATAGGTACCCAGATGCTTTCTAATTGTTTCTGTTTACATTTCCAATAATGTTGGTGTATAAAGGGCAGAAGATTGCATTTCTTTTAACTTATTTCACAGGATTGTTGTGACAATCAAGTTGGAGTGAGAACAGAAGTACTCATCTTGAATGTCTTAGAAGTTAGATAGAATGCTATATGTGATAGTTAAAAAAATGATGCTTAGAGCACTCCTCACAATTGGTTTATGCCATCTCAAGCTTCAGGAAGTAGCACTTTTGACACCCAAAGAGCCTTGTTCTGTTCTAACTGATCAACTGGATACTCTGACAAACTTTAAAATTAAATAAATACTTAAGACTTAAAACACATCCTCAATTTTATGGGTTGATGAATAGCAAAGAAGGCTCCACTACTTGCTGTATAAATTACAATAGAAGTAATACATTCCTGATTTTCAAAAAAAAATCCCCTAATTTTCAGAGCTCCTGGTACATTTCTGAATGTTTCTGCATTTACTGTGATTGGTTTGTCATATTATTTTAGCTCTATCTGATCAGAAATGATTATTGCTAGTGTCCGATTTTATTTTCAATATTTTTAAAAAAGGAAACAGTGTATTTGTCTCACTTTTAGTTTATATATATATATATATATATATATATATATATGTATGTATGTATGTATGTATGTATGTATGTATGTATGTAAATGTATATTATGTAATACTAAAACAAAATAATGCTACCCTCTTTTTAAGGTATTTGAAGCTTTTTACTTTCCTTTCTGGTGCGGAAATTGATCATATCATGCAAGTGCATGCTAAAGACCCTGAGAAGCGGGGACCTCACAAGCGGCTTGCTGCTGAAGTAACTAAGCTTGTTCATGGCAGGAAAGGTCTGGAATCTGCCAAGAGGTAAAGACAAATTGAATTTGTTAAATCTCATTTGTTGGACAAAAATCCTGTGAATGGATAAATAAGCAAGGACTGTAGCTTTACAGATAGCAAACAAGAACGCAATTAAATTATGGATTTCCCATCCATCCAAAGTTGGAAACATTTAAATTTTAAAAGGAAAATCTAACATAAGGAGACTTTCTCATCATTTATTTCATGAATGGTGCACAGCAATGTTGAGGTACACGATTGGTGCAGAACTTTGGAACTGAAGCCTTTCCAGTCTCCTAAACCTACTCTATCCCCAAAATGAAAATAGCTTCTCCCACTGGGAGCAGCAGAGGTTTATTTCTGATTTTTAAAGTGAGGGAGAAGACATGAAGCAGCCATTATTACTGGTTTATTGCCAGCAGGATGATTGTAAATGCCAGAGCACTTTGAAGTATACAAGTGCTCTGCCTAAATTGAGAAAGACTGATATAGCAAATAATGATGCAGTGCATATTTTGATAGCTATTTTTTATTACCAGATGTACAAAGGCCTTTTATTATAGTGATGTAGATGCATTAGAAAGTATGTCTGATGAAGAGCTACAGGAACTCTTTAGAGAAGCACCTTACATAGAAATGCTACTTGAACCTGGAACAACAGTAATTGATTTGTGTCGGAAAGCTAATGCAATTGCAGATGGACCAAAGGGGTAAGTTGACACATGTTTTTGTCTCTGCTTTCTATATGATATGCTATAAATTGCCTTACATAGAAGTTATTGTCTATGAGTCCTAATGTACAGGTAGCTCTCAGGTTATGATGGCAATTGGAGTTGGGATTGCTGTTGCTTAAGTGAAGCAATGGTAAAGCACATCACATGACTACCTTGCTGAACAATGGCAGTCCTGGTTGCTGTCACAACTCTATAGGGGTCATTAAGTGGGAAACACTGTGAGTCCCAGATAGAGTGAAGGGGTGTCACAGATAGGTGGGAGAGGTCAGGGAGATCCTGGGAGTTTGGGGATCCTGGGAGGCTGGCAGAGGTGATGGTCATGTGTGGGCAGGAGATACTTGCAATTCTATCAAAATACAGGGTCTCTTGTTTTTTCCAAGTTTTAAAAATAACAGTCTGCCCTACTTAACACTTCTGATAAACGCCGATTGCTTCTAAACTCTCTGAGACTTATTAGCAGTAAATCCAACTGTATAATTTCTTCTTCCAGATACCGTGACATAACAGTTGGTGCAGTTTCTATAAACCATATTACAGAAACGAATCCTGAAGCTGTGCTTATTCTTGGACAACATATTCTCAGTAATGGTTTATCGCTACTGAAGATTGGAAAGAGGAACTATTATATTATAAAATGGCTTCAGTTGCCACATGAAGAGTGACAACATTAAGGTTTGTAATACGTTAGGAAAAGTCACCTTTCTTCAAAGAGATCAGAAAGGCATGACCTAGAGAAGTACGCATCAGATGTTAACAAGGACAATGGAGTAATGTGTAGTTTTTCCCTCACTGAGTGAGGCTTGCTTACCTACAGAATCATTTGGAAAATGGATGGTGTTTTACTTCATCGTTCAGTAATGAAATACATGTAATAGTTTCGGTTATAATGGAATTTAAATGTATAAATCATTGTGGAAATGTTCTCTGCAATAAGGAGATTAAACTAAATTTACAAAGATTTACTAGTTGCATTATTATTTGAATTACAAACTAGATAAAATTGGCCTATTCTAAACACTATAATTTTGCTCAGTATTTTCTATGATAAAGTTGTTTAATATCATCCTGTGGGATGGTTGGACAGTGTGGACAACACTTTCTGGAGAAATGCAGCTAAGTTGCTATTATTGAAACATCAGTAATTTCAGCTTCAAAACAAATATTGGGATAGGTGAGAAATGTTCATTTTATTATGACTGAGCTTTGAAGTCTTATCTAACTGAAAAGCCACTATTTTTAAACTATCAAAAACATCAGGCACTGTATACTTTCCATATAAGATAGTACAGATATTTTGTATTGTCTTTACTGCTTCCCCAGCTTGCTTTTCTTCGCTGGCTCTTCGGCTTTGAAACGGAGATGAGCACCGGCCCCTAGAGTCGGAAACGACTAGCACGCATGTGCGGGGGAACCTTTACCTTTTTTTTTTCTGAACTTATTTATTATCAAATTGTTATTTACTAACAGCAGTGCTGGGCTGTATCCCTAGTTGTAATTATATAATTGGAATCAGATCTGTAGTTTAATCTGACATGCCCAGTCTGTTATAGTGGGGAGTTAGTCATATGCTGGCAATTAAATATTTCTTTGGATGGCCTTACTTTCCACAAGAACCAGAATTGCTAATGTCCACAAAAGCTAAAGGCCATATCTTGCAAGTACATTTGATATATTGCTTCATATTTACTAGGGTAGAGGTAATAAGCATTGTGTAAAATGTGTATTGGGAATGGAACATTTTGGGAAACCCAGGGACATTCCATCTTCTTTATCTTCCCTGACAGAGAATGAGCTTATTTGGAACATTAGAAACAGTTCCTGCTCCAAAAGAGCTACTTCTCAAAATTTGGCAGTCCATCACTAGAAAGATGGATCAGTGTGGTCTGAAGAAAGACATCATATGCCAGGTCTTCCCAAAACAGTTCTGTTGGCCCGTCTCTAGGTAGTCATGTCATTCCACTTGGATTGATTCAGAGCTGTTGTTAGTACTTAGAATTTCCTGTATCTATGTAACTTAGAACAACTTACTTCACTCAAAGACAAACCTGGGAATTAAATATTGCAAGAAATATGAGCTTTGCCTTCAAAATTACATTTCACATTACTTTTAGAGCAAGACGGATTTTTATCAAAAGACGGATGAACATGTTTAGTTTGATCCATGTTCTTGTTTACTTTTGAAGATGCAATGGAAACTTCACCATCCACATCTCGGTCACAGATCAATGCAAAAATTATCAGGAACAAGCAACATTACCTATGCGATGGAAAATCTTTAAATCCAGTTGGATGTTCCCACTTAATAGCAATAGCACTTATATGCCATTTTCATATGCTTCGCAGCCCTCTCTTAAGCGATTTAGAGTCGGCATATTGCCCCCAACAATCTGGCTCCACATTTTGCCAACTTCGGAAGGATGGAAGGCTGAGTCAACCTTGAGCCAGTGAGACTTGAACTGCTGGCAGTTGGCAATCTGCAGAATTAGCCTACAATGCTGCATTCTAACCATTGCACCACCACAGCTCTTAAAGGTAGGATCCAGTCAGAAATTAATATAAACAAAGAAAAACGAATCCCAAAGGTGCTTCCCCCCCCCACCTTTTTGGAGGCAACTGGACTTACTTTTAGAGTTCTTGAGGCCATTTGCTCCAAAGAATGCAAATGACCAGCTGTCTGCAAGGATTATAAATCCTTCCATTCCCTACTATTCAGTCACAGCTGAAAAAGCTTCTTGGATGAGAAGCAAGACATCTTCAAAGAAAAACAAGGAAGTCCAATTGCCTCCAAAAAGAAAAAAAAAAGCACCTTTGGGATAAACCATGACCTGGATGACTGAGAATCCCCATGGACAAGAGAAACCAATATTTCTTCCAAAGTTCCTCTAAAACCGAATAATTTCCCCAGGGGTTAATTTGGGCAAATCCTGGGGGTAATGGAATAATGTGTAATTGGTTGTTTGTGAGTTGAGGATACTGCTTTTAAGACACTTGTGTAAAACAACAATCTGGGTTTGGTGTGCTGGTGTGTGTTTATTGGGTAATGACTGGGAAAAGAGATAATACAATACTATAGTACTTCTAACTCATATATGAATGCAATTCACTGAACTCTGCAAGAATCTTGGCATAGCCGTTATTAAATTCAAGACCATCTAGTTCCATAGATTTTGCAAAGGCCGCAAATGAGATTCAAACACAATTTTATTTTTCGTATGATTAATCTGCATGTGGGTGTGAATTTCTGTAATAAATCACAGATACATTTAAGAGCAGTAAGTGCAACTATGTTTCAGTGTAAAATAAGGTCAGAACTCATACTTTCAAACTTAACCGAATATTAAAAATTTCTGGTCTCAAATGATTTAGGTCAACTTCTTTTCAGCCTGTTACGTTGACGTTATCAGGCAAAATTTGGTTTTCCATAAGAACTCATGGAAGAAAGCATTGCGCCTGCTTCCTAATGTGTGCTGCTCAAAGGAAGCTAGAAATAGTCATTTCAAACACGACAGTTAATGTTTCCTTTTAAAAGGAAAAAAAGCTATCTGTGTACTTTAAAATAAAATATTCAGGGATCAGTATGCCATTGTTGCTTTTGCTAGTCATAGACAAGTCAAACTAATTGGCTGTATCACTGGTGGTTTTTTTAAACAGGCAGAACTTAGTAATACGTTCTGGTGATCCAAGTTGATCTGATGGACATCTGCCTTTACTTCAGTGTTCTTTCAAAGATTATTAAGAGACATGATCTTTTCATACTATTTCTTATTTTTTTAAAGCCTGGTATTTTAGGGAACGGTCCCAGGTTTTTGGTCCCATCCAGAGGAAACTAGTGAATGGAAATTTCTTGCCAATTCTACCGTTTCTCAGCTAACATATTCCATATTTATATAACAAAGAGAAAAGTTCAGTAATACCAGAAGTTAAACCATCTTTGAGTTTACATATCAAATAGCTAAAAGGCAATATTTCTCTTGTATGGTTTGTCTGCTTGAGATCAAGGGCATGCAATTAAATTCATAATTAAATATTGCAGAGTCCTTTCACAGATAAAAACTTATATTGCAAAAGCAGCTGAAAAAGCTACATCACAATACTACACTGCTCATCCTATTCACAGGCAACAAATTTAACCAAACCAGGCCCTGGGATTTTAACCTAGGTTTTTCCTCAATTTTAACTTAATTCAGTCCCACATAAAACAAGGTTATTCTTTGTATCAGGAAACAGCCGTGAGTAATGATGATTAAATATTACTTGCTTTGCAAAGTACAGGATGCTTTTCTGTCCATAGACAACTGAACCAAACTTCTTGATATAAGCAGACTTTACATGCTGCGATACACATGGAGTTTCATTAGTATATAACACCTAGCCCTTTTCAAGTCTCTTGTTTCTTCACCAAAGATGTGTTTCTCTAATCTCTGCAATAATTTGACTGGCTCTTTGCAGGGCCTGAAAAAAAGAAAGAAAGAAAGAAAGAAAGAAAGAAAGAAAGAAAGAAAGAAAGAAAGAAAGAAAGAAAGAAAGAAAGAAAGAAAGAAAGAAAGAAAGAAAGAAATCATATACCAATTAGGGCAAAGGACATCAACCCAGAAGTGCTTCTTTTCAGGCAATATACAGCTCTTAAATGTAAAGGTAAAGGTTCCCCCGCACATGCGTGCTAGTCGTTTCCGACTCTAGGGGCTGGTGCTCATCTCCATTTCAAAACCGAAAAGCCAGTGCTTGTCCGAGGACGTCTCCATGGTTATGTGGCCAGCATGACTAGATGCCAAAGGCGCACGGAACGCTGTTACCTTCCCACCGTAGTGGTCCCTATTTTTCTACTTGCATTTTTACGTGCTTTTGAACTGCTAGGTTGGCAGAAGCTGGGACGAGTAACAGGCACTCACTCTGTTACGCGGCACTCGGGATTCAACCCGCCAAACTGCCAACCTTCTGATCGACAAGCTCAGCGTCCTAACCCACTGAGCCACCGCATCCCTAGAGCTCTTAGGACACCCTTAATCATTCTGCTCAATAATAGTACTGCAATTTTGTAGGAAAAGGAATATATTAAACATTGTAAAATCAAGGGGAAAAAATCGTGGCTCAGATTTTTCGTGTGATGTTATTGTATCTTCACTGACTTCTCTAGAAAGAAAGAAAGATACTGAACATGCAGAAGGAGGGAGACGGAGATGCTGGCCCCGCAAAATTTGCTCACTATTTTATATAGACTTTGCCCTCTGTTATGGATTCAAATGCTCATAGGTTACTTTAAAGAAGCTAATGCTAGGGGAGAGTGAATGTAATCAAAACTCAAATTATTTGATCTCCATGAGCATCGTGGTCCATTTGCATGCATTTATAGTAATTACTCCTCTATTACTGTTCTAGCAACTCAGTTATATCATGCTTACTTGAAAGTAAAAGTAAATAACAGAAATAGAAATTAAGAGCTAGGGAAGTACATACTTCCTGCATGGCAGGACATTTATAGGAAAAACAGGATTTAAATAAGGATGTTCAGCTTTTAAAATGTGGGAGGTTATTTATGCTACAGGGGCAATGCGGTGACTCAGCGGTTAAGATGCGGAGCTTGACAGCTGGAAAGCCGGCAGCCCAAGTTTGACACCCAAGCGCCCATACGATGGGGTGAACGCCCGTCCTTGCCCCACTTAGCAGTTCAAAAACATGGAAATGCGAGTACCAGCACTCTGTGGTAACAGCACTCTGTGATGTCATGCTGGCCACAGGACCACGGGAATGTCTTCGGACAGCGCTGGCTCAATGGCCTTGAAACAGAGATGAGCGCTGCCCCCTATCATCAGCAACTACTAACAGAATAAAATCTACAAGGATTCCTTTTACCGTTACCTTATGCTTTAGGGCTAGGATTCTGCAAGAGGTTGTGATTGAAATAAAAAACTTCATTTTTTGACCTTCACACGCCAAGCACTGCGAGCTATAGATATATAAGTCGTTCTCAACTACAATCATAATGTTGGTCTTAAGCAATGATGGTTGTAAAGTGGATTGTGTGACTATCCACAATTTTATGGCTTTTGTGGTGGTTGTTACACAAACCCATTGTTCATAACAGGCTGGGTTTGTTTTTTGTTTTTTTTTTTGCCAGAAACTGGAAGTAAATTCCAAAAATGTCATAAAGTACGGTCATCTGAAACTGCAAACGGCAGAAAATATGGGGTGGTTTTTAAGCACCCCAAATGTAGTCATCTGACTGGGGGGGGGGCAGGGAGCAGATGTTGGAACTCTGAATCCAGGTCATAAATAGCTTTTCTGGGGACCCATCGTAACTTCTAACAGTTGTAGGTCAAAGACTTCCTTTAATAACTTTCATGGAGAGGTTCCCTTAGACCTGAAAATTATTCCAAGGGTTCCTCCAGGGTAAAAAGGTCGAGAAAGGCTAATCTAGGCACTGGGCCAGAAAACAGATTTTTACATTACAAAACTACTTTGCCCCTTTTCTGAATTACCACTGAATTTACTGTACTAAAAAAATGTCTCTCTGCTCACCCTTGTATCTAGAATTTACGTAGAACAAAACCAAATGTATACAGATTTATAATGCTTCAGATTTAAACCTTCAGCAAAAGGTCTGTGTACCTGTAACATGTCAGCTGCCTCCTTCCTGCGCTGAGCCATGTCTTCTGATTCAGTTAAAAGATCGTCCAGCAGTAAAGCTTTGTACAGCTGTCCAACTAGCTCACTCTGAAGAGTATCTTTCACGTGGTTCACCAAAAAATGCATCACTGCTTTTGGCACACTGAAAGCAAACAGCAACAGTTCAAGCATACTGCTGCACCTTTCTGAAAATAAACTGCTTTAAGCTTAGAAAATAAAGGGAAATCTCTCTTTAAACAGTTACATGTGTCTCTGCGGTCCTAGAAGTGAACAATCAAAACACAAGAAAAGTCAAGAGATGTAGCCTGTAGTATAGCCATTGCAGCTCTGTGGTCACATGATCAAAATTCAGGTACTTGGCAATCTGCCGACAATTACGACCTCAGGGTTTGCTTCAACTCCCCCCACCTGCCCATCTGTCTCCATCTTTGCCCTTTTGGCTGCCCTGCGGTCCACCACCTGTCGCTCCCAACTGACCTTCACCATGATGAGGTGTTCGATCATCAGGTCAGCAGCTACCTTGCCAGGCACACCTCATCAGCAAGGGAAGGAGGAAGATGGTGAAGGTCAGCTGGGGACAGCAAGAGCAACGGAGCACAAAGTGGCCAAAAGAACCGGGGGGGGGGGGAGAGATAGACAAGGGGCAGGGAGTTGAAGCAGAGGCAAGCATGGCACTGTAGAAGCATGAGGTTCTCCCCTAACGATGGTGGATTCCTTGCCTCACTCCTCCAACTGGGTCTACCAGTTTATCTTTTATCTTTTTCAAAACCAAAAAAATTGTTAGGAATTGGGCAGCAATCCAGATCTGAAAGGCAAAATATGATTGGAGCTTCTGCTGGCATGCATATCCTAGCAGACAGGAACTTTTTAAAGCAAGCACATATTTTTCTGCAATCCTGTAAAAGCTGCAGAAGATAACTGTGCGAGCCAGAAGAAAACTGCAATTGCTTTAAGATTCTATTTTGATGTATTCATTCAATGTACCTGGCCACCAAATCACATTGTGCCCTTTAAATATGGGCTTGTGCCCAGCACTAGAAACTGACATGCTGCTGAGTGAAGCGCCAACCTCCAACAGGGCAATGCTTCTGAGCCTCAACACTAGCTCCATGAACATTTTTACAAACTTAAAACTGGCAGGAGGCTGCAGATGAGTGCTTGTTTTAAATGCACAGGTAATAAGTGAAAGAGTGGCTGGGATGTAAGTGATTTCAAACATTTTCCCTCTGCCCCCACCCCCAGATTGGTTTACTCTTGCTTTAGAATCATTATTTGCTTAAATTCTCAGCATGGAAGCGAATTGAAGGATTGCATTCAAATCAACCTAGCTGTGTCTAGGTCTGCAGAAAGACTGCCATCAAAACATTCCTGTGATCATGGATGCAAGTTGCAACTATCACAATGCGAGCTTCTTGGGGTTTTAATATGGCTTACCTGTCTTGAATGTTCTTCCTGACAATTAGGAAATAGGATTTGATGAGACGTTCTATCACTTCGCAATCTCTTTGTTCCCGGGCTGAAAGCTTGCGTGAAACAGGAACAGGCTAGGAATGTAGCAGAAGAAGAAAAATCACAAATAACACAATACATTAACTGTAATAGGTATAATAAGCAACACTGGTAAATGCTGACCTGATTTTTTAATAGGACACTGCTATTATTATTATTATTCTGCCAACCTAGCAGTTCGAAAGTACGTAAAAATGCAAGTAGAAAAATAGGGACCACTACGGTGGGAAGGTAACAGCGTTCCGTGCGCCTTTGGCGTCTAGTCATGCTGGCCACATGACCACGGAGACGTCCTCGGACAAGCGCTGGCTCTTCGGCTTTGAAACGGAGATGAGCACCGGCCCCTAGAGTTGGAAACAACTAGCACGCATGTGCAGGGGAACCTTTACCTTTACCTTATTATTATTATTGGTTCATAAAATTGTCAAATCAGAAAGAGTCCAGCTTAATCTCAGAAATAGTTCAAATGATGAGTTCTCTTCATTGTAATAGAATACTTGAGATCAATAACTTCATCTTCTACCAAATTTTAGCTTTGCTTAGTCAGGCTCATGTAGGAACTTACCACATCTAGCAAGTTTACAGCATGGCCTCTTTGAGGGCTGGCAGGTAAAACTGCTACTGGTTTGGATTTTTCCTCTGCTAACGTATCTTCTGTCCTAGATGTTTTCAGCATTCCTCTCCAATTGCCAGTTCCAGATTCTGAAATTCCTTCTCCGGAAGCAAGAGATGCCTAATTCGAAGAAAGATATAATATGCAAACTCAACCCCTTATTTGTGAGACAAATGCTTACCTGAACATTTCCTCCAATTTTGTTCAGTCAATTTATTCAATTTTCTTACTCCATCACTAAGAATTGTAAGGCTTTCACTCTTCCGTCTACCCCTTTTATTTTATCCTTTTAACTCTCTTGACAGGTTGATGTGACGGAGGTGTGTCACATTCAGAAAAGTATTCGGACCCCCTTCACTTTTGTTATGCTGCAGCCTGATTTTACGTTTCTTGAAATTCATTTTTTTTCTCATTGATCTACACTCAGTACCCCATAATAACAAAGTGAAAACAGAATTTTAGAAATGTCTGTAAATTTATTAAAAAGAAAAAAAAACTGAAATATCACGTTGGCATAAGTATTCGGACCCTTCACTCAGTACTTTATTGAGGCACCTTGAGTCTTTTTTTGGGGGGGTATGACCCAACAAGCATTGCACACCTGGATTAGGGGATTTTCTGCCATTCTTCCTTGCAAATCCTCTCAAGCTCAGTCAGGTTGGATGGCAACCATCGGTGGACAGCCATTGTCAGTCCCTTCAGATATGTTCAATAGGGTTCAACTCAGGGCTCTGGCTAGGCTACTCTAGGACATTCACAGAGTTGTTCCTAAGCTACTCCTGATGTTGTCTTGGCTGTGTGCTTAGGATCGTTGTCATGTTGGAAAGTGAACCTTCAGTCCAGTCTTAGGTCCTTAGCACTGTTGTGGAATAGGTCGTCATTGAGGATATCCCTGGACTTTGCTCCATTCACCTGTCCCTCAACCATGACCAGTCTCCCAGTCCCTGCTGCTGAAAAACATCTTCTAACTGTGAAGATCTGACCTGGAAAGTTAATACAACCCAGATGGCTAGAAAGGCCCAACAGAGGCTTCACTTTCTCAGGGTCTTGCGGAAGAACAGGGTAGAACAATGGCTAATGCCCTCTTTTACCAGTCCACTATAGAGAGCATCCTCTCATACTGCATTGTGGTTTGGTATACTGGTCTGACAGCCGTGGATAGGAAAGCATTACAGAGGGTGGTGAGCGCAGCACAAGACATTGTGGGCTGTCCCCTGACACCACTGGATGACATCGCCAGGGCTCATTGCCTTGGAAGAGTGAGGAAAATTCTCAGGGATGACTCACACCCTGGACGGTATCTCTTTACTCTCCTATAGGAGTATAGCCAGCTGCACCAACAGGCTGAAAAACAGCTTCAATCCATGGGCTGTTAGGCTTTTGAATGAGAAATAACTTTTGTGAACTTTTGTGAACTTTATGCAGAATTGACTTGGGAGGCCAGTGTGTGTAGTTGGTTCACATGGTGTAGTAAGATGGAGGGTTTGTTGTCACTGTGTGTTGGGGGGTGGGCGCACAAAGGGAGGTTCAGCTAATCTCAATGTACACATAGTTGTACTTTGACAATAAAGGTTCATTTCAATTTCATTTCATTTCAACACACCCACAGCATGATGCTGCCAGCAACATGCTTCCCTGTTGGGATGATATTGGGCAGGTGATGAGCAGTGCCTGGTTTCCTCCAGACATAACATATAGAATTGAGGCCAAACAATTCAATCTTGGTTTCACCAGACCAGAGAATCTTGTTCCTCACAGTCTGAGAGTGCTTCAAGGGCTTTTTTGCAAATTCCAATCAGGCTTTCATGTGTTTTGCACTGAAGAGAGGCTTCTGTCCAGCCACTCTGCCCTAAAGCCCAGATCGGTGGAGGGCTGCAGTGATGGTTGTCAATTTGGAACTCTGTCCCATCTCCACACAGGATCTCTGGAGCTCAGTCAGAGTTACCATCGGTTTCTTGGTCACCTCTTTTACTAAGGTCTTTCTCCCCCAATTGCTCAGATTGACCAGGAAGAGTCCTGGTTGTGCCAAACTTCTTCCATTTGAGAATTCTGGAGGCCACTGGGCTCTTAGGAACCTTCAGTGCAGCAGAAATTTTATTGTAGCCTTCCCAGGATCTGTGCCTTGCAATAATCCTGTCTCTGAGCTCTGCAGGCAGTTCCTTTGACCTCATGGCTTTTGCTCTGCTGCAGTATGCATTGTCAGCTGTGAGGCCTTCTACAGAAAGTTGTGTGTCTTTCTAAATCATGTCCAATCAATTTAGTTTACCACAGGTAGTCTCCAATCAAGGTGTAGAAACATTTCAGCAATAATCAAGAGAAAGGGAGGCACCTAAGCTAAATTTCAAGTGTTGTTGCAAAGGGTCTGAATACTTATGCCAATGCGATAGTTCATTTTTTTCTTTTGAATAAATTTACAGACAATTCTAAAATTCTGTTTTCGCTTTGTCATTATGGGGTACTGAGTGTAGATTAATGAGAAAAAAGTAAATTTCAACAACTATAGAAGCAGGCTGCAGCGTAACAAAATTGACCAAAGTGAAGGAGGTCTGAATACTTTCTGAATGTGTTGTATTTTATAGGATTTATATGGCTTCTTATCTCAAATAATGATTCTAGGCAGCTCACAACTTCCCTTTAAAACATAGCTAAAAGCAAAGTACACCCCCGAAGTCGGACCACACAACCTCCTAGCTGAAGTCCCATCCTAGTCCAATGTTTTGGGGAAGTCTTTATGGTCCCCTGGAAGGCAATGGTATAGTATCACCAAACAACACACAAGAGGTAAAGGCTCAGACTGATTCTTGCAAATGTACAATTAGCTTTTAGTCCAACCAACACTCCCAAACATGCAGATCTATAAACCTGTAAGTGGAAACTACAATTTTCAAAGCCCCTAGAATTTCTTTTAATTTCAGCAGCAACAATTTACCGTCAGGCTGAGTGAAAATGCATGAAAAAAATTGTCTAAATCTTAAAATAAGCTTAACACAATTTCTCCAGAATAATTACCAAAAAAGTCTCATTTCCACTAATTCTGTATCACCATTTAAAGCTATATTATCTCCGATAGAAAGTATCAATTTGAACATGCAGGTACACAGATTTACACGTACACAATTAACTTGACTTTAAGTGCAAGGTATATATTTTTAGCAATCATACGATTTAATTCTTAAAACTTGTCATTTTTAAATAAGAATTATTCCAGAGGGTCAGCTTCTAATGACAACAAGAATCAAAATTAAATCTCTTTCCCAATATCAAATGTAACTGGACTTATGCCTGGTTTTCACACTTACAACCATTGCAGCATCCCCATGATGACATGATCAAAATCTAAGCAGCTGGCAACAGGCATGTGTTTATAACAGTTACACTGTCCCAGGGCCATGTGACCACTGTGTATGATCGTCCCAGCCAGCTTCCAATGAGCAAAAGTCAATGGGGAAAACCAGACTTACTTAATGACCACGATTCACTTAATGACTGCAGTAATTCGCTTAACAAATGAGGTAAAAAGGTCATAAAATGGGTTAAAACTGCATAGCTTACGAATGGATATTTTGGACTCGATTATTGTCATAAGGACTACCTGTATGGTCACGATAACCTCACCCTGAGGTAAACACTGTCATGGCCCCATCGGAGCCCGGTTCGGAAAAGGAGGAGGAATTGGAACTGGGATCGTCTGACGGGGATGGCACGTCTCCCTGGGAAGGTTTGGAGAGGCCAGCGGCTGAGGACGATGCTGTCCCAGGCTCCTCAGCATTGGGGGAGGTGGTCGACCAGACGGAGAGCTGCCTGCCCTTACAGACACAGTGGAGGATCGGCTGCTGACAGGCAATGGTGCTGAGAGGAAGCAGATCCCCTCTGATGTGGAACAGCTGCCTACTCCACTCGATCCAAGGGCAAAGAGAGCGGAGCATAGGCAAGCTCCGAGAAGGGTTGCAAGGCTACTCAGGAGAAGGTTGCCCCACTGCTCCTGACAAGGAACACTTGAAGTGGACTGACTTAAAGAGAAGCCTTGGGGAGTTAGGAACCTTTGCCAGGAACAATTGGCTTACATTCCCCTGGCTTTGACTCGTGCCTTTTGCCTTGCCTTGAGGACTGTTTTTCACCTTTTGCTTTGCCTAGCCTTGAGGACTATGAATTCTGAAAAATCACATTAGCCGTTTCTGAGAATCATGCTCAACTGACCAAGGTTCAGCACAAAATAACTAAGCATGCAGTGCTTAGAAGAAAGAGAGACAGACCTTGCCATCAACCTCAGCAGAACCAGCAGCAGAAGTCTCCTGGGAAGATGGTGCCATAACACCAGGAGGCTTAATGGACTAAAAAAAAAGGCAAGAAGGGCAGAGAAGGATATCAGTACTGCTTGACAATACCTTGTGTGTTAAGTTTAATCAGTCTCTTTTACCCCCTTACTTGCTGTATCTCGGAAATAGAGGGAGACTAAACAGCAATTTGGACCACCTTGAGAGAAAAAAAAGCTGTTTGGCATTTATAATACTGTCAGTTTTATGAAGAGTATCAGACACATACTCACCTTGTCCCGTAATCCAACAGAAGACATCTCTCTAGCTAATCTGTTCCGCCTTTGTTCCTTTAAGAAAAAAAATGTGTGATTAGAAATTAGCTGTCCAAGAGCAATCAAATCCTGATTCTTAAGGCATTAGCGTAGAAACCAGGAGTTCTAGTCCTCCCTTAAACCCAAAGCCAACTGACTGGCCTTGGACCAGTCATTTTCTCCCAGCTTTAGGAAGAAGACATTGGCAAACTTGGAAAACTTGCCAAAAAACCTGCAGACTAGCCCAGGTAGTCTCCAGGAGTCCATACTGACTCAAAGGCACACACCTATCTAAGCATGATTTCTGCACTGAGAAAGAGTTAAATATGTTAAAGATGAGTTAGTAGCAATAGCACTAGCATTTACACTTTTATACCACTTGATAGTGTTTTACAGCACGCTCTGAGCAGTTTATAATATCAGCATATTGCACCCAATAATCTGGGTCCTCATTTTACTGACCTTGGAAGGATGGAAGGATGAGTCAACCTTGAGCCAGTTAGGATCTAACTCCTGACTGTCGGCAGATTTAGCCTGCAGCGGACCTGGCCAAAGCCATTTTCCTTGTTTCCGGTTGCCACAAATGAGACGTTTTCTATTAGACTAAACATTTTTCTATCCCGTGGGAACCAAGGTCATTTCTGTTTCCCTCAGCTGGGGAGGATATTTTTAGTATTAGAAAGGCCACCTGGATGTGTTATTGGGGGACTAATTACATAGCCAGTGGAGTGGGTCTGTAACTTTGTATTACTGTTGCTTTTGGGAGGGAATTTTAGTCTTGGTTTCACTTTTGACCATGCCAATACTTTGTATCCAATAAACATGTTCAAGCCCCAGAGTTCTGTTTTATTTGGCCTCATCTAATGGAACCATGATAACTGTATTCTAACCAGTTAAAGATATCTGAACTTCCTAATGACAGGAAGACTTGCAGCCTGTTCTACCTCCAAGAATTGGAGGCACAGATGTTTCTGTCACACAGGCAAGATGATAATTTATGTTTTAGCTAATATTCCCAATCAGGCAAACAAAGAATCTACCCTCAGTAGTTGATATGAAAATCTAGTAAGTTTAATAATGTGTCGTAAACATTTGAAAAGATTATATTCTCCTTTACCTCTATATTATTGTTTATTAGCCCACAAGCATCTGCAAAATCTGGATGCTTGGTGTTGATATAAGCCAATTCAATGGCTACTAAATTGTGAACCTAGAAAAAAATAAGAGAGAGAAAAAAATCAAAACTTTAATTCCACTGAAAAATAACTTCAAAACTTCAGTTGGCATTGAACACTGCATCAAGAACAAAAATGTTTCTTCTCAGTCAATTTTTCATGATACGTTTTTGTAACATGCTTTCTTTGTTTCAAAGTGATTTTATAGTTCTCAATGTTTATGCCACATATATTTCTATACTTTGCAGCCTTTAATTCAGCTCAAAATTTTATAAATAAAATGTACAGTCAAGTTCTGGATCAAGTACATTTCATTCAGAATTGAGCCCTCCATTTATAGATGACCCTATTGTCATGGCCCCCTTGGAGCAGGGGTCTGAGGAGGAGGAAGAGATGGAGCTGGGGCTCACAGAGGGAGATGGTGCTGTCTCTCTGGCCCAGGAGGAATGACCGGAGGACGAGGAGGCAGTTCCGGGTCCCTCGGGCCGTGGAAGGGTCACCAGGGAGGAAGAGAGAGCGCAGGATGACTAAGCGAGGGGGGGAGGAGATGGACAGAGCAGGCAGCAGAGGAGCGATGGAGCTCCGGAGATGAGCAACTGCCTCCCTCGCCCGATCCCCGAGCGTGGAGAATGTAGAGGAGGCGGAGTCAGCGCAGAGCGACCCGACTACTTAGGAGATTGCCCCGCCCCTCTTCACAAGTCTCGCCTGGGGAATAGGATTTAAAGAGATGCCATGGGGAGGGGCTTTTGGGAACAAGTACTGCATTTTTCGAGCCACACTTGCTGTTACCGACATCTTGCTGCCTTGCCTTGCCTTGCCTTGCCTTACTTCGCAGCGACACAGCTCTGCTCCAGGTTATGCTGCAGTTCCAGCAAACAATCCGTGCCACGAGGATGTCCAATGACCAAGCTTCTTGAACTGTGCTGCTACCCTGGATTCCTAGCAGCCAGGAACTATTGGTGATGGGTGTGGGTGTGGATGTTTTTAGAGCTTTGGCTCTTGGACTTGCAGTGAATTGTGCTGATCCCCTGGACTTCTAGCAGCCAGGAACTATTGGAGGGGTGTGTGCGTGTTTAGAGCTTGCTGTTGGACTTGCAGTGAAGGGTAGGAATTTTGGGAGAAAGCTGGAGCAATAAAAGGGAGTTAACCCTTCACTTCGGCTGTGTTGCTTCTGTGCCCAGCCCCGGGTTATAACACCCATGTACTGAATATAATGAAGTTCATTACCATATAAGGATATAACAAACTGAAGCTTAAGTCCTATGAAGGAAGCCTATTTTATGTACTTCTACAGAAATTGTAAATGTCACTTGCAAAACTATTTGATCACGAAAATAATTCTTCAGCAACAAACCCCATAGTGATATCTCATAATATCTAACTCATGTTTTCATGCAACCAAAGGTGTCATAATACAAGAATCTCCACCCTGATTACCATTTCATTTGTAATTGGTAGCCTTCGACGCAAAAGACTGGTCACAACCTCAACAATGGCATCGTGGAGTTTAGGAAATCTCAGCAATTCCTGAATACAAGCAAAACAGCACAGGATTTCATTTGCTATAATCAAAAACAGAATGGTCAAAATGAATGAACTAGAATATTTAGTTTCCAGAAGAACTGGTCTTCATAAATAATGTAATTCCCATAAACCAGCAGAGACCACCGAGTGCCCCCAAATGGCTCCCCTGACCCTGGTTGTGAACTTCATTTCAACAGCAAATCTAGAGGGGTTTTGCCAGAGTTCCACTTAGAGGAATCCATCCCATTACACTGGTGTCAATTACTCTTCTCTAATTATCTCAACAGAGTGGAAGTAGGAGTCCTTCTGACATGCCCACCCTCTTACCTCTATAATGTAAGAGAACTGTGACAGAATGGAACAGGGCAGTGCTGTACTCTTACTTTATGCACTCCACATGCTTCTTTCTCCAAGTGCCTCCACAGGCACATATTTAAGATATACCAGCCCTTTCCCAATCTGACGTTATGGAACACTGACTTTCAGCCAATGTTATCAACAACCATTCTGCCTGGCGATTATGGAATTTGTCCAGAACAATTTGAGGAAACTATACTATGCAAGGGACAGCAAAGCAAAGCATTTGCTTACATGTCTATACTAAAAAGATACCCCTGTGTCCAAGTATGCACACAGCCTCTAGGAGAATCTATTATTATTCCAACACCTGTTCATTTACATTTTTCTCCTTAATGAGAAGAGTTCTCCTTTATCGCCAAAGAAATTATACGTTACAGATACATTACTTTGATAGCCTTAGCAGACATTTCCGAAGTGCCAGATTATGTGAAGCTCTAACAGCAAAAACGTTTATACACCAGCTCCTTCTTTTACCTGAGTGCTGTAATTACTACAGTGCTGAATAATCCGTTGCATTTCCTCATGAACGAGTTCCACACATCGTAAACTGGGCTCTTCCAAGCGTTTGATTTGCCTTTTTACTAACAATTCAAATGAAACTTCAGGTACAAACAACGCAGGCCGGGGACCCTGATCAAAAGGAAAGCAAAGAGTTACTGTTTTGTTGTCAGACCTCACTATACTGAATGGGGCAATGAAACATTGGGCAGATCATTCCATTATTAACAACACCCCGACCACAGAGTATCTGTTTCAATGAGAAAAAGTATCTTACTGAGTAGTTATAAAAGGATAATACCTACAGTAGCATTTCTAATGGCAGTCAAGATGTCAATGGTGTTAAGGCCACCTAACGGATCCACAGATTCTAAGGTGCGCCCGAAGGTTTCATGAAAAATGTAGCAAATTCTAGCTCCGCCACACCTAAAAGATGGGAAAAGAAACAGGAAACGAGTAAGCCAAATTGTATTATATGTACTTAATTTTTGTGAGGACAGCACATTTCAATTCAAGTTTTAGAAACTTACTAATGAGGTAAGCTTACCAATGAGGACCCACTTACCAATGATAATTGGGACCGGGAACTCCTTTGCTAAACAATACAGTTGTAATGTGTAATGTTATATGATTGTACCAACTTACAACAACAGTTCCAGCTGTCTCAGTTGCCACTGTTAGATCAATTCTGTGAAGTTATAGCACCCCAGGGCCACATGACTGCCATCTGCAACCTCTTGCTGGCTTCCCCTTTGCCTTTGCTTCTCAAAAGCTAGCAGGAAAGATTGCAAATGGCAATTATGTGACCATCAGATGCTGAGACAGCCACAACTACGAGGACCAGTTGTACAGGTAATCCTCAACTTATGACCATTATGGAGTCATGAGATTGGGGCGGGGCCGGGGAAAGAGCCATTGAAACTTTGAATCCAGGTCAAGTCCATCTTAATTCTGAATAGTCACTAAGCAACAAGTTATAAGTCGAGGACTATCTATAATTACCTCTTGTTCACTGCTGCTTAACTTTGAACAGTTGTTGAACAAGCGGACATTAAGCAAGAATTACTTGAATGTAAGTATGTATCAATCTAGAAAGTACGTATCCATCTATCATCTATAGCAAAATCTGTAACATTTGCTTACAGTTCTGAAGTCTCTATGTATTTTGCTGTCCCTTCAATGGTGTTGCAATATTCAGTGGCAAATTTGGTAATAAGCTGCAATAATGTGGCACTCTTATCATCTACTGGTTCTCCATAGCTGTTGAGCAGAGACTGGTACTGGGCAGCTAAAACATTGATTCTGGTTTTCAGTTCAGGTAAGCAATCTCTAATGTGATGCATGAGTAGCCTAAAAGCAAAGTTTGAAGGGGGAAAATAAAATGTTAAAAAGATGATTTAAGCATGCAATCTATTCAGGTTTTCATTTCACATTTTGGCTATTAAACAAATGAAGTTCTAGGACAGGGGTATCAAACAGCTGGCCCATGGGTCGGATCATCATAGCGAAACTGCCCACACCATTGCCGGCAATGGCAAAAAAGTTGTGATACGTTGAGACATGTTGCGAGTTTGACACCCCTGTTCTAGGAGCTGAATGTCAGCAGTTTTTGACTGAGAAATATGTGAGATTTTTGAAAGAAAAAGCTATGAATTAATAGTAGGCTAAAATATTTTACTGAGATATTCTAGACCATTCCTCAAAAACTTATATGACATACAATCTAAAAAATCTAACAGTATTTAGCTTTATAAGCTACATTATTGATTAGCTTTAATTATTTAAAATATTTTTCAATCTCCAGGCAGGATATTTAAATGCAATTACAATAAAAATAGATAAATGTAATAACAAAATGCACAATATAATAGTGATCATTACCCAGTGGCCAGTGTGAATACTAATCTTTAAAACACCTTTAAAGGTGACCAGGGCATGAGTAAATATGGGTAGAGCCTCATAGTCCAGGAAAGGGCACAACTGGCACACAATATAAAGCTTTTCTAGGGAAAGGCTATTTCAAATAATGGGTGCCAATGGCCTTTGCTTATAAGGCCTCTCTCTAGATGAACATCAAGTATTTATTTACAGGATATGATACAACTGGGAGAGTCTCTGAGGAGGCAAAAAACAATGAAATATAGCATAATTGTACAAAAGTAATGCCCTTAACCAGATATGGGTGAGCTGTAATTAGAGGCCCCTGCATTGTTTATTTCTTTTATTAGCAACCAGGCTGGTTTGGAAGAGATGGTAGTATCAAATAAACCAAGTTACAGTATAATAAATTGACATGAAGAAATATGTCAGCGAGGATTCCATTAAATTATGTTAGTTTATCTATTGCACAGAATTAGCACTTAAATACACATCAAAATCTATCATTTGTAAGCAAAGGCTTGTAATTTCCCAGGATAGGGAGGAATCAAATTAAAACTGGCAATTTGTTTACCTCACAAAGCTAACCCCATATATAAAATCAACCCATAATAAATGCCAGGTTTCCAACTGCTCCTGCATATATGAGAACTGCAAAAAATAATTCTGCACCCAGAACATTATTTTACCTCTGTACATCACTGATAAAAACTCTTCAAGATTTTCCCAGAACGTTGTGTCCCTAGAATTGACACTTTGTGTATCCCTTATTATTACTCACCAGCAAAAGAAAAAATTTCTTTAACTGGAGCCCCGATGGGGGAATAGCAATCTGGAGGTGATTGGTTGACTAACAGAAGCCATGGTGGCATAGTGGTTAGAATGCAGTATTGCAGGCTAACTCACTGCTCAGTGCCAGGAGTTCGATCCTAATCAGCTCAAGGTTGACTCAACCTTCCAGCCTTCCGAGGTCAGTAAAATGAGATTGTTGGAGGCAAAATGCTGAGTCTGTAAACCACTTAGAGAAGGGCGGTATATAAAGCACTATGGAGCGGTATATAAGTCAAAGTGCTATTGCTTTTGCTAATATCAGTTCCCACCTCACCCCCTGTGTATTCTCCTTGCTTTCTCCCCATCTTTAATTATAACTTATATTTTATTGCAATTTTACTGTGATTTTATACATTTATACATATATTTATTGTTTCATTTAATGCTGTAAACTGCCCAGAGTTGCCTTGTGGCGAGATGGGAGAGCAAATTTAATTAATAACAATAATAACCAGAACAACAATAATAGTAATGAAAAAAATCAAGTTGCAGCTTAAGATCAGAGCAATTCCCTGTACCTGTTAAGTGTTCTAGCTAGATACTTTGTCCCATTGCGGTTGGCTAAAGAGGGATACTTCTTCTGGAGAAAACCATATTCATCACGAATTGAATCAGCCACACTCTTCTTGGTGTTGATATCCAGCTGACTCCTGCAGGTTAATGAGTTTAAGTACTTATTGTGAATACTTTAATAAAAGATCACATCTTATTCATCACCAATCAGAACTGACCATTGCAGCATATGATCTAGATCTTATTCCTATTCTTTTCCTGTTGATGGCCCATCAACAAAATGTTATATTTTGGATTTTGGGATTTTTTTTTTTTAGCTTTCCATGCAAAAGTGCAACCACAATATGACTTCTACCGCTTTGCCTATATCAGGGGTGTCAAACTGCCAGCCTGTGGGCCAGTTGCATCATACAGAGGCAATGCAAAAAAGTCACACAACACATCACATGATGCGGCAAGTTTGACACCCGTGGCCTATATGATTGTCTGATAGACCTGGCATAAAACTTTTTATCAATATAGGGTCTACATGATGCCAAATCCTAACTGTGCTTTCATTCGTCTTATCTCCTGTCATAATTCCCCTTGTCTTTTCTTTATGCCAGACATAGGAATACACTATTTATATCAGATGCAAGCAGGGTTTCCCAGCACTAAGGCATTACTGACGAACTGTGACTCCACCCGTCCCAGTGAATCACTATTTGCATTCTTCGGGAAGGCCAAGTTGCCACCTAACCTATTAAAGGTTGCCCATCTCTTTTCTGTATCAGAGGCAAAGGAACAGGCACTTCTGGGGATAAAGAGTGTGGGAAGCAGGAAAAGTGTGCCCTGCGTGCAGGGCAAGGGCATGTGTGTGCCCAGTTTCTTCAAGGTTGGAAAGGTTAATGGGGGAGGGGAAAATGTCCTTTGCTACTTATTGTTATTTCTATTTCGGGTCCCATTCCACAGTGGTATGTGTTTTCTGTTTCAAAATGACTGCAGAAAAGTAATATCTCCTAACCGCTAGTTTGCACAATATAAAAGTTTGAGAATATTAAGTTATCCACTACCTGCAATAGTTTTACTGAACCCTTAATGGCAAAATGTGGCGATGAATGTCTGGGGAGTGTGGGAATAAACGGACTTGATACTGGCTCTGTCTTGGTGAAGTACATTGTGTATAAATTGTTTATCTTTATTAAACAAATATATGTTTTAATTTCTAAATGTAATAGTGAACAATATAAATGAAACCTTCTCTATGTCTCAAAGACGTTTTAGTAAAAAAAAGCTAATGATGATAATTTGCAGCAAGTTTGTACAGAGCAAAGCATTGAAAACAAATCTCTGTTGCTTTAAAGTTTAATAAATAAAACAAAACAGAAACAAAATCAGAACTCTTCATTCCACTCCGCACTCACCTGTTGACCACACCAATGATGCCAAGCTTCACAGGTATTACTCTTCCCATAAGCACATCCATGGCATCTGTGCCAGCATCCATGAGATCCAGCTTTGTGATCACAGCAAGGGTACGCCGCCCTATCAGAGCGGCAGGAAAACTGTCATTTACATTAAGCTGGTCATGTATTTAATTTTTCAAGGCTAGGAAATATCTACCCAAAGCAAAAACAAAACAAAGAGGAAAGGGGGGGAGGAAAGGTGAAAAGGTACAAAGTTGCCCGTTAAACAAGGCCACGCAAAAGGGAAATTCACTATTTAAAGGTGAGCCATTCTCTGATTTAAAGCAGATTGTAAAGTTACGCTAAGCTGCCTCATGCATAGTGCTAAGTTAAGAGTTTTTCTGACTTGTATTTTCTTATAGTCGAGCCAATGTACTGGCTACTGAATCACCATCTCTTGACTTGTTCTGCCAATAGGAGCTGCCAAGCAAACCAGGAAAGCTGAAAGCATTTGAACTGGGACCTTTTTGGCTTGATACTGGCTCTGTCTTGGTGAAGTACATTGTGTATAAATTGTTTATCTTTATTAAACAAATATATGTTTTAATTTCTAAATGTAACAGTGAACAATATAAATGAAACCTTCTCTATGTCTCAAAGACCCTTTAGTAAGAAAAAGCTAATGATGATAATTTGCAGCAAGTTTGTACAGAGCAAAGCATTGAAAACAAATCTCTGTTCCTCTAAAGTTTAATAAATAAAACAAAACAGAAACAAAATCAGAACATGGAAGCAGAAATAAATCAAAATGTAATCAATTAACAACAGCATACATTTCCAAAGCAAAACACTTCCCCACCTGAGACAATTGTTCTAGGTTTCATAAACTAGGATTCATAAAGTGAAACAAGCTTCAGGGTTAAGCATTCCTCCTATTCTGTTATTTATTCTATGCTGCTTCCAGGTACCATTCAGCAGGTCAAACAAACGTGGCTTGCATGAAGCGAGGGCTCAAATCTGGTGAAACACTAGTCTGATAGTGTCAATAAAGTTAATGAAACAAGTAGGGAGCCACGGGGAAGGGTATTTTGCCTCCCTCGTTTTATATACAATTCTGTAGTAATCCTTGAACAGTAACTGAACACCTTCCCAGCTGTTTTTGGTAATTTATGGGACTTAGCCCTGCCTTTTGTCTGAAATCCCCCAATCAGAAGATACACTGACTCAATAGAGAATATGAATTTTCTAAGAACAGATGTTAGTGCAAGGTGACATCACACGATCAACTGGGCTTCAAAATATTGCTTCCTGGAGACAGACAGACCATCTGGAATATACCTTTTATACTTACCATCTGGATCTACCTCCCGGGCTATTTTCAGTGCCTCAGAGGTGGCCATGTCTGTGTTGGCAGCAGTGACTGCCAGAATAATTGAATTGGGGTTACTAATGAAGCGAAGGATTAGTTCTCGGATCTGAAGTTCAATATCTTTTGGCTGATCACCTACAGGTACCTAAGAGGTAAAAAATTAAACCAACTGAGTAGGGAATCCCTATGAATCTTTTTCTATAAAGTCACATAAGAAACTCAAAGTGTTTGTTTAAACTCCCCAAATTCCCAACTAGTACAGCTGCAACGACAAAGGTTGTATTCAAACAATGCAGAGGATGCCAATTAGGGAAATGCATGTAAGATGGCTATTTGAAGAGATCTGTGCTGCAGGGTTACAAGAAAGGACTTCATAGAAAAGTGTTTCTCAATCTTGGCAACTTTAAGACGTGTGCCATCATGTGGTTGGGGAATTCTGGGAGTTGAGGTCCACACATTTTAAAGTTGCTAAAGTTGAGAAATGCTGCCATAGATAGTAGTGCAGACTGATGATGTAGACATAGCTAGGACCCAAGTAAAAATCATTTTGAAAATAAGTGCAGTACAGTATAATTTGCTATCTTACAATTTTGCAAACCCAAAAGTGCAGTTAATATATTCTTACCTTTGTCATTCCTGGCAAATCTACAAGGGTCAGGTTGACAACATTAGGTGAAAAAATCTTTAGGTGAATTGGTTCAGGACTGATTCCCTGCAGAAAAAGAAGCCAAGAATAATGTCTAAACCAACGTTGGGTTTAATGGTAAAGCAGCCTCTCTCACCCTCCGGATATAGTGGGATCACAATGGCTGAAAATTATGAAAACTGCCATTACATATCTGAACCAGCTGCTGTAATTTTTACTGAGCAAGCTCTCATTTATTTCAGATGCACTTCTGGACCTCAGCTGTTCATAAACTAGCACACAAGTTTATATACTCTGAGTACATTATTAATATTCTAAATAGATTTTTTCCCCTTAAACGTGGCTCATATGCCATTTTCCTTTAAATGTGACTGACAAAAATGCCTATTTTTTTAAAAAGCACTAAGAGGAAAAACAAAGCAAATTCTTGCACTGTCAAGGGTAAACTGCCAGGGATGACATCCCAAGCTACAATTTTAGATACTATGTGCATCATAATCAGTGGCACATTCGGTTTCTGGACAAAGAAATTTGAACAGAGAAATCAAGATTAACTTTGATCAATAGGAAACTTCCAGTTCATGCGCTGAAGCAATTCTTATTTACAAAATATAATAACTGTGAGTGCCTACCTTATTATTTCCTGAAATCCTTTCAGTTTCATTTTCTATTTCTTGTCTAATGTCATCAAAATCTGTGTAGAGCTGAAATAATGAAAAAGCAAAGGAGCTGAACGCCTTTTGCAAGTGACTCTATTCTTGTCAGCCTATTTATTCGGATGTTTACAGGCAACTTAAGTCATAATAATTATTTAACAAGTTAATGTATCCAATTCAATAAAAACAAAGAAAGCCATAACCCAGGGACTAATACATTGACAGACAGGATGATAGCGTCAGTACCGCTTAAAATTTCCGGATGACAGTGTTCCAGTGGGGGACAAGTGTTGTGTTACAGGAGACATGTCAGCTGGGTACCAATGAGTATCACTGGAACATGCCCACTTGTTTTATCTTTCTGGAAGGGCAGAAACAATGGGGAAACACAGTCTCTCTAATAACGAGGATCTATGCCAGACATGTCAAACTCGCGATGTCACGTGACGTCGTACAACGTATCGTAACTTTTTCCCTTTGCCCAGCAATGGGATGGGTGCGGTTTCTCCGTGACGCTCCGGCCCGCGGGCCGGCAGTTTGACACCCCTGATCTATGCCATCAAAGCTTTATAAGTGACAACCAGCACCTGGAAGCTGAAGGATAACCAGTGAGTTCATAGAGCAGAGATGCAAAACTGCTATTCTGGATTCTTAGTGATTGTGAAAGGCTGCCAGATGTAGAACACGTTTAATATTCCACACGCAAGATGATTGTGGCTTGAGTGACTGTGACAAGGGGCTCCTATTCCAGATAATAACACAACTGGCACTCCATTTTAATCTGGGCAAAGGCCCCTTTGGCCAGTTCTGTTTGGGGGAGTGCTATCCCAGTCTGAACTACAGATAGAAAATCCATGGCACTAGGGAAGCCAAAAACAGAGTCATTCAATCTTGTCAGTTTTGAGAGGAAGAAGGTGAAGATTAGAGAGATGCAGCTTTATTTTTACTGCCAGAAAACCCTCTTTTTAACAACCTCCAAGGGCAAGAATGGCTGTCCTACACCCAGAAATGAAAGGCAGTTTTCTGAAGCTCATACTGTTGCACTTTTTTCTCCTCTGTTAGGGGCTGTGGTTTGGTTGCATTACAGGGAGTACTCATCTTATGACTCACAATTGGGACTGAAACTTCTGTTACTAAGCAATGCAGTTGTTAAGTGAATTGTGCCAATCTGATGATCTTTGTGCCACAGCCATTAAGCAAATCACCATGGTGGTTAAATTAATCACATGGTCATTATATAAATCCAGCTTATTCCACTGAAGCTGTTTGGAAGCCTGCTCAGAAGGTAATAAATGGCAATCACACATGGTTCCAGGATGTTGGAACAAATGTAAAAACATGCCAGTTGCCAAATGCCCAAATTTTGATCATGTGATCACAAGGATGCTATAACAGTCCTAAGTGTGAGGACCAGTCATAAGCCATTTTTCCCAACACTGTTGTAATTTAAAATGGTTGTTAAATAAATGGGTATAGGTCGAGGATTATCTGTATTGCAGCTTTTCTGCAAAACTCAAGATAACACCTTCCTGTTTAAAGTACTCACAAATGTACATGCAAGTCTTGAAGGAAAGTGTTTCAATACTTGCTTCCAACATTTGTGTTATGAGTGTTGAAATACATAATTATTAGGGAAAATGACACTCAACAACAAAACAACAAAACTGTACAGATTTAGGATAGACATGAGGACCTAGAACTCATTTGTTTTTGCAAATTGCCCATTTTGCCTGAATATAGACCGAAATTGGGAAAACACAGGAAATATTTGAAGAAGCCAGCTTAGCTTAGTGCAGGTTTGCATCCCACCAGGCTCAAGGTTGACTCAGCCTTCCATCCTTCCGAGGTAGGTAAAATGAGGACCCAGATTGTTGGGGGCAATAAGCTGACTTTGTAATAATGCCGCTTGGGGGGAAAAAGCCCTAATAAGCAGGCATATACATAGAATGAAGGCTATTGCTAAGCACATTGATTTGTGCTTAGATTGTAAACCGCCCTGATTCTTCGGAGAAGGGCAGGATATAAATAGGATTAAAAAAAGAAAGAAAAGAAAAGCACTGACCATAAGAGTAGTCTTCGCTTATTCAACTAGCTATAGTTAAAACAACTATGGCTTATATATACACCGTGATCCAGCCAGAATCAGAAACCACAGGGTGAAACAAGCAATCACATTTATACCAAGCATCACAGAATTTGTCTCATGCACACATGAATGGCTAGTTTGAAAACCCTGGCATTTTCAAGGAACTGCATATTCACCCTCAATGCTTTCCTTGATCCCCCTTAAAAAGCTGCTTCAGAACCTTGTTCTGAGCTAACCCATTGACCATCTCTATCTTCTATTTCTTTTTCATCGTGGCCTTGAATGATTATGGATAACTGTAGAGTAGGGGTGTCAAACTGCCGGCCCGCAAGCCGGACGCGTCACAAGGAAACTGCACCCACCCCATTGCCGGCAATGGGGGAAAAGTTCCGATACGTCACGCATTTGTAGAGGAATCAAAATGATAGTCTTCAGCCATCTTACACAGCAGGTGCTGGCCATCCTCTCCATTACTACAGATCATGAGCAGCAAAGCCTACCTTGTTTTTGGTGTGTAGAAATTTTCCCCATTCTTCAGCATCAATCCCTGAAAAGAGATCATCATGGCATGAGACAAGAGGTGAGCAACATAAACAAAGTTTATCTATACATATGGTTTCTTGAGCTATGCTCTTGGAACTATTCGAGGGGAAACTAAAAACAAGCAACATTAGTCAATTATACACAAAAAATAGCATTTACAAATAATGTACATTCTAAAAATTGGTAATACCATAAATGGCTCCTTCTTCTATTTAGATCCATTTTAGGCCAGTCTTTGAAACAGCCACAGAGCAGGAAAGTATACCTATGTGTGCGTTTTTTTAATATCATCAATAGAGTTAAGAAGATGGCTGATAAAAGTCATAAAACTAATAGCGACTAGGCAAAATCTTGTTGCTTGATATGTAACTTGGTCATAAACAACTACAACTGAACTGAGGCCATTATACAAGCAGACATACAAGAGAATGCTTCTGTTACCCTGTTTTATCTATACAGGATCTTCTGCAATTCCCTTATTTTACATGCCAAGAAGAAAGTTACTATAAACTTTCAGAGGAGAAAAGGAACAATGAAGGGACAAACATTATAAAGGGTAATTATAGAAGTATTGAGTAGATGTCTAAGGCAGCCCAACACTTCTGTCAAGGAATTTCATACCCCCTGACCCATTTCAATTCTATGCCCACTTTTATCCTTATATTATCCATAACTGTGGCTTCCTGGGATAACAGTTAAGAATATTCCCTTCATAGAATCATAAGTATCCAGATTTTACCTTATAATAATCTGTGAATGAATATCCCTTTTTCTTTTTTTAAAAAAGTGACTTGTCCAAAGCAGAATTCTCAGCTTTTAATGTGCCAAATAAATTATAATTCCAGTTCTGAAACTTATCGTCCCAATTGTCCAACTGGGATGTTTATTGGGTGCCCATATAAATATTAGATATAAAATAATATAATATGTATATTATCTAATACATACAAAATAATATAAACATCTGGGGAGAAACTGTTAGGAAAACACTAGCTTGGAGGCACTTGGTAGCTATGGTCAAAATTCATCCTAATTTGATGAATCTTGCTTAATAAGAAAAGCATGCTGATTTTGTGACTCTACTTAAAGCAACTTTTAAAAAGAAAGCCAGTTTTTGGGTGGCCTGCAGATCCGTCATGAGACCAAGCAGCTTTTCCAGAAACATTGGCAGATGCAAAACAATTTACTTGCAGATGGTTTCTCAAATTAGCCTATGTCACATTTCCATGACGCTAGACAGTCTTCTTTTTCCAGTGCTACTTATTGCAATTATTCACCATTTACTACTTCCAAGAAATGCACACTACCCATAGCTTGAAGGAAAAACAGAAAGATGATAAACAGTTGTGTTCAAGCATTTATACCACGTTCCAGAAAAAGGACAGATATTCTAGTTAAGGTTCTAATTGGACACAAAATGCAGGCAGAGAGATGGAAAGGTCCAGATTAAGGCAGCCAACCAAAACCAGAGACTTAGCAGAGCAGCCAGTGTGTGAATGCACAAATATAGGCAGCAGGCAGCAATAGAAGTGACATGGAAAGCTGGTGGCTACACTACATAAATAAGCATGCAAATTCCATGTAGTGGAAAAAAGAAGTGAATAGGAAACCTTTAGTAAGGTGCCTTGAATGTTTCCATGTTGCAGGGTCTGCAGTTAAAAAGAAACAGCATCAAAGGTTTAGTTCTACAGAGGGTTGTCTTGTCTGTCCCCTGCCCCTTTCAGATCTCTGTGTGTTACTTCAAGCTGCAGTTTTTTTATTAGTCCTGCAAAAATTACGGCATGCACAAAGACATACGTACTGAGAAAGAAACAATTAATGCAGTCGAAGATTTCATCTGAAAAGCTGGAGGCGTCAAGCACATAATCATCAAAGAGGTGGAAAGGCTTGCTGACTTTGAAATGACCATCAACTCTCTTAAATCTTATACCATGGAGCAGGGCTTTTCAACCAGTGGTACAGGTACCACCTGTGGTACATTGGCACCTGGCAGATGGTATGCAGCCATCCTAGAAAAGTGTTAGCAGGGGAGGGGAATGAGCTGAACTGATGGCAGCACCGCACAAACCTGAGCAAGAGATGGCTGAAGCTGCAAGGCTGTCAAGGCTCAGCGAAAGTGCCAGGATCAGCGCCAGGCCCCAGCTGGAGCTCGGCGCTGATCCCGGCACGTCTGCTGAGCCCAGAAGAAGTGCCGATTAGCTGGAATGTTGCAGCATCCCCAGGGTCTTGTGATTTACATTCAGATTCATATTTATGACGGTCACAGTGTCCCAGGGTCATGTGAAGTGACCAAAACCTAGCAGAGGCAGGGGGGGGGGGAAATAAAAACCAAACACCCCCAGCCCACCCCCACTGCCAATCCTCAACAGAAATGCTCACAACAATGAAAACCTCAGACAGGAGGAAGAGCACCGCCGGGCGGGCAGGCAGGTGTCTTGCTCGGCTGTGGCTTGAGGGGCACTTTTTTCAGTGCCATTGTAACTTCGAACAGTCACTAAGCGAACTGTTGTAAGTCGAGGACTACCTGTACTTCATCACTTTTTTTCTTTTTTGGGGTGGTGGTGGTGGTGTGTCATCAAGTTTTTGAAACCTTGCTAGGTGAGTGATGGTACTCGGATGTTGCCATATCCTAAAAATGGTACAATGGGTGAAAAGGTTGAAAAGCCCTGCCATGGAGTACCTCCATTTACCGAAAGCAGAATTAAGCACCAGAAAACAGTCACACTGGGAACAGAACCATCCATTTTTTAGAATGCAGACCTAATGTCCCAATTTGGGTTAATGTGAACAGACATCAACATGCTCACATACTGTAGCTGTACAATGGTTCACTATCAAAAAATTTTTTACATGAACTCTATTATAGGCTGCCTCAGCCTGAGTCCCTCTGCACAGGTAGTCCTCACTGAATAAAAACAATCACGTTATTCAGTTCCATGTTCACTAAGGGAAAAATCATGTAATTGCAACAGGGTTACAACATCACTTCCCCTTTGGTTAAGTGAAACCTCACATGACCACAACTTAGGATTTTCCTGTCACCTTCTTTATTAACTGTTTGTTCCAAGCTAGTTGCAAAACACATAAATGGAGACCCAGTGACCAGCGGATGCTGCAATGGTCTTCAATGTGTGCCAACTGCAAAGCACCCAAAAGGCAATCACGTGACCACTGGGCAGCATCATCAATGCAAGGATTGATTGCCAAGTTTTTACACTGTCATAATGTCAGTCACTGAACAAGGCAGTCGACGAGCAAAGACTACTTGTATACATTTGGGAACACTACCAGAATTCCCTGCCTACATCAGGAAACTGCAATATAAGACTGACTCATATATTGACGATCTACACTATAGACATCACTGTCACAATCCATGTGATTAAGCCAATTAAAAGTTGGTGGCTGCAATTTACACAATATACTAACCTTAGTAAGTTTTAACACTAAAGCCAGTTAAGCACAGTGGTTACAGTGGTGGATTAGAAACTGCGGACTATGAGTTTCAGTCCTCCCTTCTTAGCATGAAACGTTTTGGCTAGTCACACTTTCTGTTGACCTAACCCTCTTCATAGCATTGTTGTGGTAGACAAAATAAGAGATGAGCGTATTATCAACACTGTCTTTAGATATACAAGAGAGAGAATAGGATGTCATCAATAAAAGTTGGCAGATTATATTGCAACATAATTAAATAGTGTTGATTTAAGCATCCACAATTGAGGGAACTTTACTTTTTCAGGTAGCTCAATATGAGAGGCTCATAGCGCGCTCTCTCTCGCTGTCTTGCTCTCTCTCTTTGTGTGTGTGTGTATGTGTGAGAGAGTGAGAATGAACAAGAGAGAATGAACGAGAGAGGAGAGAAAGAGGGAGGAAGGGAGGAAGGGAGAGAGAGAGAAAGAGAGAGAGAGAGAGACTAACTTACAAACAGACACACTTACAAACAGAAATACAACCTTACTTGTGGGGACAGGAAAATCAAATCTCCAGGATAGATCTCAGCTGGAGTTAGGAACCCTTGTTTGACAAACTGGGAAAGCCAGGCACTACATAGAATTTATATTTGGTTTCCTTCTATTTTTTTTTCCTTTTTGGGAAAGAAATGTCTTAAAGTCAGTGTCATCTTTTTTTCATATAAATGCAGTAACTAGGATTATATGCTCTGTTCTACATGGTTCATTCTCACTGCATTTTATTCTTTTCTGATTTAGTCTCTTTATAAATTTGCCTAAACTATCAAATAAACAGGCATATAAAACATCGCAATCTGGCTAAACTCAGCACCCAGTATCTTCAACTGCGAATGCAGGAAGATCTTTAAAGTTCTGATGGCTACAGACTTGTTCAGATGTTTTTAGGATTTGTCCTGTCACACAATGTGTGGTTCACATCAGCTTCGCTATATGCAGTACACCCGATACATTTGATCACAACTCCCATCATCCCTAACCAATTCCCTACTGTTATCTCCTCCAACTCTGAAATGCCATGGAAAACAACAGAAGAGACTATTTATTATTGTCAAGAATCTGGATCATATATATTTTTTCTGCATTCAAGCTACAGTGCCCTTAAATCTGGCTACCCACATAATTCTACAAAATGCAATTCAGCCTGACAAAGATCAGCAGTCCTTAACACAAAACAGATCAGAGCTTATGTACCAATAGACTAAGTCTCAGCTTGTCTGCCTCAGTCAAAAAAGAAAAGAGAACATGCATACTTGGTAAGCCATTCCATCACAACACTGTAACACAGAAAAGATTCTAGGGCTATCCATGAAGCAGAGTAGAGGCATAAGTATTAACCACTAATCCAGGGGTCCCCAACCTATGGGCCATGACCCACTACCAGGCCGTGGCCTATTGGCCACCAGGCCATGGGATAGGCTGGCCAGTGCACACACTCACCCCCACTTTTTGCTAGCGCTGTCGCTATGCAAATGGGTCACTGCACAGCAAAAACAGGGCGCTTGTAAGCCACCCTGAGTCTTCGGAGAAGGGCGGGATATAAATGGAATTTTAAAAAAATGGGGCGGTGCTAGCGAGTGCCATGCGGACACTAGGACCACCCCATTTGCATCACACGTGCTCACAGCCCTGTTTGTGTGTGCATACGCATAAAATGCTTCCCCCTCCCTTTCCCTCCAGTCCGCCAACCGAGAAACGTTGGAGACCTCTGCTCTAATCCTTACCTTTTGCATGCTTCATTAATAGGGTTAATAAGAACAGAGTAATGCAGAGATTTCTTCATTAAGTGCACAGGAGATTGTAGTTTGCAGTGATTTCATGTTCTTCAATTTAAAAAGCTGCCATTAAACCCAATGTATTCAGTGTCTTCAGAATAAATAAACTGGGTGAGGAAGGGGAATTGCTTTTTACTAAATTCACAATCAAGGGCTACAAATGCAGCCTAATGAAAAAGGCAGGACTAGAGAGGCTATAAAAACCAATGCAACATATAACAGGTACAACTTGATTTCAGCCAAGAATTTTGTGAAACTCTGTAATATGCAGTAATTTTTCTAAATGGGAGTTAAAAAACATTTATTCAGACCAGACAATTCCCCAAATCCCAGTTGTTATTAAAGGAAGCTTTAGTAAAAATTCAACTGTCTGCCAGGTATTATTCACCAACACTGATCTCTTCTCAAGTAATCTAGTATACAAATGCAGCAAATATCTTTGAGGGTTTCTAATAAATATACTATGGGATATATATTTATGCAAAATGTCCTCCACCAGTGAAGCCAGCTGCAATCAATTAAATATATTTTGTAAGGATGGCAAAAATTTGGTATCTTTACTTCATCATCTAAACCTTTTAATTTCAGTACACTTCTCAAGGTATTTTTCATCGGGAGAAATATACTAGTCATACAAATAATATAACTTCTTGATATTTTTTTCTTTCCATAATAAGAATAGATCCAATACATTCCATTTCCCCTGTTGCCCAATTAAAATCATTTTCCCGGAAGGGAAAATTATATTTTCTTAATCTCCTGATTAAGCAAAGGGCACCCAAATATAAATAAGACAAAGGATGATTCTTCAAGAGGACAAACTCCTGCTTTTATAGTAAATAAATGTTAATAGAGCTCTAGAAAGTACTAATCACTGTTTGCTCATAGTTGCTAGTCTCCTTATTCTTCCTAAAATTATTTGTTCAGCTATATGTAAAGAGGCCAAAGAGCCAAGCCCATTATCCTACCATCAATAGGGTGGATTTGATTAAATCAAGTTTAATCGTGATTTAAATCGTGATTTAAATAACTAGTAAAAAGGCTTGATTTAAATTAACTTGATTTAAATCATATTTTTTTTAAAGAGCAGCTGTCATCTCCTCCTCTGACCCACTCTTGACTCACCGACAGCCCCATTCACTTTAATGGGATGGCTGGTGATGCAGCAGTGACACAACAAGGTGAGGGACGTAGCGGGCAGCAAGTGAGTGGATGCCCGCCAACAGGCGCTGCCATGATGGATCTGAGATGACAGGTACACTTTAAATGTAAGGACTCATTCTTGCTGGTAGTTAGAATCTTTAAAATTATAATTTGCAAACAAAATGAAGGTTTCCTATTTAGAATAATAAGCTGTCAGGTTAGTAAAACAGCAATATCAGAACTGATTTTAGGTTAATAGGTTAATCACACATAGCATGTTTCCTCGAAAATTAGACCTACCCCCTAAATAAGACCTATCCTGTTTTGGGGGGGTGGGCCTACCTAATATAAGCCCTACCTCAAAAATAAGAGTTAGGACCCTGCCCACTCTATCCCACCTCGCTGCCGCAATGGGGCAGGAGAGCACATGTCGTTCCGCTGCTGCCACAACGAGGCAAGCCAGGTATGGGAGTGTGGAGCTGCCCCACACACCCTGCACCCGCTTACTTCAGAGACATACACACACATATACCCAGCCAGGCCAATCCTTGCTCAGCGACCTTCCCCTTCACTCTCCTCCCGAGCTGAGCTACCATGCCACGGAGGATGGGTGGGATAGGCCTGGTCCCCCTCCGCCATTTTGGAGCCAGGGGGAATGACAGCGAAAGGTTCCACTGCCGCTGTTCACCGCTGGAGGGGCGTTTCTCGTGCTTCGTGCAACAGATCACCTGCCTGGCGGCAGCCACCTCCCCCTACTCCACCAACTCTCCAATGGCTTGAACCATAACCTGGCAGTGCAAGCCTCCCCTGCCACCTCTCTCCACCAGCCCTCCATCGCCACCACTGGAGAGAACGGAGAACAGGGAGGGGAACGGCTCTGTGCAGTGGTGCAGAGCAAAGAAGAGCACTTGCTTGCCACCCTGCATCGCCCCACGTCTCCCTTCCCAATTCTGGAAATGGCAGCCCCGTTTCCTGCCGCTTCTTCTCCTGGCACTGCTGTAGAGTTTGGCGCACCACTGCCTAGCTCCTCTCTCTTCCCGAAAGCATTTCTTCACTAATCTGCTTTCCAGCTATGGCCTGTTTCTCTCAGGGAAACAGAGTTTGTGGGACTAAAAAAAATTCAGTCATACCTTCCAACTTCTCACGGGGAAAAAAAAGGTCTCGCAAGAAGTTAGAAAGTCTGACTGAACTTTTTTTTTTTTTTACTTCCGGAGAAACCCAATACTTGGAGAACTATTCAAATTCTTTTATTTAATTAAAACACTTCAAGAGTCTGGTACAGATGCATTTTTCTTCAAACAACCATAGAGTTTGTAGTGTACATAGATTTGCAAAACAATGGGATAAAAGAATGTTCCTGAACTTTGTTTTATGATTTAATCTCATGGTTACTGTGAAATTGTGTGAATGCATCAATGCAGTGCATGTTATCTCAGCTTGCAAAGCTTGGATTCACTTAATGAGTTTACTGAAAATGTAAATATTGCAGAATATATAGCCTCATGCTACATAACTAAGCTCCATTTCACGCAGAATAAACTAAATTATTAATGTATCTTAAATAGAAAACTATACTTAGATTTTTACTCCAAAAGCATTTTATTAAAATTTGATAAAAAAAATTAAAAATCCAATTTAAATTTTAAAAAATCCATTTATTTTTTTTAAAAAAATCATTATTATGCATCCTGACCATCAACAAGGTTAGCCATACTTCCAAAACCTATCTGCACGAATTTAAGGTATTTTACACAAACAGGTCCTTCTTTATGTGGGAAAGTGTCTCCAGATGCTAAAGCTCTGAATATAATACAATATAATACTAATATACTCTAACTTGCTGTCAGATATAGTGAAAGTTATCAATAAAAAGCTTTGAACATGCTAAAGCAGGAGTTTCCAAACTATTTCAACCTCTGGAACCCGATAAAAAAATTCATTCCCAAAACTCTTATCAAGAGAAAAAAATTCTAGTGAAAGAAAATTGGCTGCACTCAAATGAATTTTCTCACCTGCGCAGAACCCGTTAACTTTTCACAGCACCACTAGGTTCTATAGAACAGTTTGAGAACCCTTAATCTAAAATGCTATTAAAATACTATGCCTAGCTTTGATTACCCCAACATCCCATGTCCAAAAAGAAATAAAAATATTTTAGAACACTTACATATACCCATATACAAGATAAACCTATTCCATTAGATTTTTCTCTTTCCCCACATATAGACTCCTTTAGACATAAAATTACTGAATTCCTGTTGCAATTTGCTACCTGTATTTTAATATCAGAATGTATAAATAATCAAAAAACCTGAGGCATAGAAGAAATTTAAGTACTGTTTTTTCTCTGTACTGACTGCATAACAATGGCTCACAATCATTTATTGCCATTTAAATATCCATTAATCTCACATCCCTTACCATTTTCATCTCCAGCAGTTTTCCGACATTCTTCTGTTGTAACATGTACCAGCTGCAGGATGAGTGGCCTTCGAGTAACAATCCCAGTGCCTCTTGGGAGCAGATCTCTCCCCACCAAGCTTTCTAGCACAGAACTTTTGCCACTGCTCTGAAAATGAGAAGAGAGGACTTAAATACTCATGCCACTACTCCAATAACTTTGAACAGAGTTTCCTGCATCTCAAGCAATCATCAGTATGAATGCCCATCGAACCACGGGAAGTGAATTTGTCTTTGGCAATCCAGGTTCAAAGGGAGAAAAGGTGATGTTGAAGTGCACAGGTTGCTTAGATAAGCACAGAATAATCAGAATTTCAAGCAAGAGGTTTCCTTAAAGAACATTTTATTTGGCTACACAGTATTGGCATGATCAAAAGTGAAACCAAGACTGAAGTTTTTTGTTGTTGTTGTTGTTTTTAGTCCCATTTATATCCCGCCCTTCTCCGAAGACTCAGGGCGGCTTACAATCTAAAGCACAAATCAATGTGCTTAGAAATAGCCCTCATTCTATGTATATGCCTGCTTATTAGGGCTTTCGGGGGGCCCCAAGCGGCATTATTACAAAGTCAGCTTATTGCCCCCAACAATCTGGGTCCTCATTTTACCTACCTCGGAAGGATGGAAAGCTGAGTCAACCTTGAGCCTGGTGGGACTCGAACCTACACTAATTGCAGGCAGCTGTTGTTACTTAAGGAGGCATTAGCCCACTGCTCCACCAAGGCTCTTTCATTATTCCCTCCCAAAGGTTACAATGTTACAAAGTTGAACTTCCTAGCCCAGTATTAGGTCATAAATCACATTCCCCAATAATCTACTTTGGCAGGCTAACAAAAGCTGCAGCCCGCCAAAACACCGGCAATGACCTTGGTTCCCACAGGACAATTTATTGTTTGGTCTAACCTAAAATATACATCCCCTCTCCCAACTCTGTGGCAACCGAAAACAAAGGGAAAAATGGCTTCACCCAAGTTTGTTACAGCATTGACACCTACCTTCCGGCGCATAGTATGAATATATCAGTCAGAATCTATTGCTAACTAATGATTGCAGAACATTCCTGGTGATGCATGTTTAATGTTATGTTACTGAGTTTTACAGCAGAACTAAAACTTTATTTCTAGAATCAGGTGTTTGCAAAAGAGTTCTGCGAGGCCTTTCATTGACAGAAAGGCAAGGAATAAATTAAAATGAGTAAACATTTTGGGACTTTGAGATTGTGGATTTTCATAATGATTATGAAGCCATTTAATATACTTCGTGCCAACCTGTGTTTCTTTGTCTTAAGTATACCTTGCCTATTTAAATCTGCCAGGAACATGAGCATACAAAAACAAGCACACAACTACCACAGATATCTACACAACACTCTCACCTGGACCTGCAATGAGAAGACGACCTGCAAAGTTTTGATGACCCATGTGTATTCTAGTTACAGAAAAGTAACATATTAAAAATATGATATATGATTCCTTGTAATAAACTCCCTTTAGATACACTTTTTAAATTTTAAATTTCTACTTCACTCATAAGTGTGTAAAAAGAACATTTGGAAACAAAAGTTATTACTCCACCATATCAGACTCTTAAGTAGATAACTTTAAGCAGCATGGATAGATTAAAACGTTATTTCATCAATACCAAACAGTTATCAACAAATCAGTCACTTGACTGTAAGATGGAAAGTACTGTAATTTAATAAATATAAATAAACAAATTTTTTCTTTAATATTTCTTCTTGTATATGAAAAACAAACAAAAAATGATAATATACTGTGCAGTATATTATTAAATACAATTTAACTGCATCCCTTGCAAATTTTTTCATTTGGCATTCTCTGGGCTGTAAAGAATCAACAACTACTGGTAATTAGTCTCCATTTCATTTATCATGTATCCCAATACACCAGGGGTGTCAAACTGCTGGCCCATGGGCCAGACGCATTACGAGGAAACTGTGCCCACCCCATTGCCAGCAATGGGGGAAAAGTTCTGATATGTCGCACATCATGTGACGTCACGAGTTTGACATATCTGCAATACACAGACCAGAGAAGGAACAAAGATATCTTGCACAGACAAGATATAGACAGAAATAAGAAATTTCTGTCTAAGAAATAAGAGTAGCCATGTTGACCTGTTGCAGGAAAAAAATAACTCACACCTACCTATGTTATGACACAGGATTTATGGACTGTAAGCCAGTTTTATTAGGTCAGGGGTCTTCAAACTTGGCCCTTTTATGACTTGTGGACTTCAGCTCCCAGAATTCCTTAGCCAGCATGCCTGCCTGAGGAATTCTGGAAGTTGAAGTCCACAAGTCATAAGCGGGCCAAGTTCGAAGACCCCTGTATTAGATAAATTATGTGTAACCCTGAGGCAAAATTATCAGAGACTAGGCGGTGATGTGTTTAATAGTGATTATTTATTAAAAATTGCTAAGTGGTATACCAGATATTCTTGTGGTTTGGTGGTTAATCTAAGTACATCACGAAGAAAATTTAAATCCAGATCCAAATGAAAATAGTGCTATCATTTCAGATTCAAATCCCACTTTAAATTTTCTCTGTTAAAGAATTGCTACCTTAATGTCCTAGAATGCTGAACAGGTCTGAGATCGGAGTTGGAGGAAGCATTGAGGCCATTTAAGCCTACAGGAGGCATCATAGCAAAGCATCCCTGACAGATGGTTGTGCAGCCTCACCTGAACACCTGCATGTACTAAACGGAAGACTGTGACCTCTCTGGGTAATTTGTTTTACTATCAATCCACTCTTACTTGTTAAGAACGTACTTCTAGCCTTTGATCAGAAATTGTCTTCCATTAATTTAAATCCATTACAGGTATTCCTTGCTCAACTACCCAAAGTGGGACTGGAATTTTGTCCCCCAGGATCATATTCCTCACCCTTTGCAAACCTCTGACAAGCAAAATCAATGGAAAAGCCACATTCACTTAACAGCTGTGTTACTGACTTAACCACTGCAATGATTCACCCAACAACTGTGAGAAGAAAGTTCGTAAAACGGGGCACCATTCACTTAACAAAAGTCTCACTTAGCAACATAAACTCTGGGCTCAGTTGTGATTGTAAACTGAGGACTACCTATACTATGAGTAGTTTCCAGTTAAGTTTGCCTCCAGCACACTCCCAACCCAGAGCGAGCACACATGTCCTTCATTTCAATTAGCAAAAATATAAACCAATATTTATTTACTAAATGTCAGGGAACATTTAAAATGTTAATTGGCACGGCTGAAGGAAAAGGGAGTCCAGAGCAGAGAAAGATATTAATACCAAGCAAAAGCTTACATTAACTATAGAAACAACTATAGAACTTTCCTGAGCCTCTGGAAACAGTGCTGTTGGTAATTAGCACATATAATCCACAGACAGTGGCCTTTAGTTATTCCAGGGGTAGGCAACCTCGGCTCTTTTATGACTCATGGACTTCAACTCCCAGAATTCCTGAGTCAGCGTAGCTGACTCAGGAATTCTGGGAGTTGAAGTCCATGAGTCATAAAAGAGCCGAGGTTGCCTACCCCCGAGTTATTCCAACCTTAACCCCATTAGAACACCAGGTGAACCCTTCCCTTCTCTGCACTTTAAATAATTTGATGGATGGAGATGTATTCAGCAATGACACATCCACATTCCTATGAGGGAAAGAGGCTCTAGGTAACTAACAAAGTGGAATACCGCAGTCCTTCCCTGCCCTATATAAATGAGGTTAGATTTCCATATAATTTTCTTGTAATCTACAGCATTAATTGAAAGCTTATTTAATATCTTCTCAGACATCCTAGCCGATAAATCTCCATTTGTAAAAGATAGATGCTATCTGGAACATTTTTTTTCTGAATAATTAAGTTTAATGTTGTTTTTCTTATGTGAGGTTGGTCTCTATCTCCCACATAGGGAAGGAAAAGCAAGACTTTATGCTTATACATCACAAGACCAGGAAGCCACATTAGTGAAAACTATTTCAACTGTATTATTTTCTTGATCTGGATAGGGTGCACAAGGTTTGTAGTATCCTCTGTGTGACTAATTTTGTCAATCAAAATGCAGCTTTTTTCAACTGTGCCTTTCACATGCATTGGGTTTCAACTTCACGTGTTGGATTACAATTTCCATCATCCTAATTAGCATGCTTGAATTAATATAAGCAAAGGCCGGAGTCAGAAAATTTTAATGATAAGCCATGGTTCTCCTTCAGGATGGATTATAATAGGAAGAGAAAGAGTATTAGGTAAGTTGGCCACCTTGCATTATTTGTCAAAATAATAAAGGCAGGAAATAAATATGAGAACAGAGTTTCCATTTGATTACAATATATACTTTGATCATCCATTTAAACTATTTTTCAATCTGTAATACATTACCCAAGTCTTCTGAATAAACATATATCGTAATTAACTCTAATAACTGACATTGCATTTCAGTTTTTCAAATGCAACTGATGTAATAGTTAAAGATTTCAATGAATTTCGGTTTCTCCATATATACGTAAGGAGTCTAGACAAGATCCCTTCATTAAAACTATGAGCTACAATGTGTTTGATATTTGAATTAAGTTGCTGGCATTTTTCTGTTAGTAATTGGTTCTTAAATTATGCTAAGACTACAGCCTTTTACAAACTTATTAGCAAGTGTTTGCCAATGAACTTTTGTTTGATTTTGATGAAAAAAGTACTTTTAAAACTATGCATTTTTAGCTACCCTATTTTCTTTATTTTAGCCTTTTCTTACTTTCTAGGTTTATTTCATTTTATGTCAGGGCACATGCAGAAACCTATATAATACTTCTATCCCTATTGCAACAAAAGCCATGTTTCTTTGGCCTTTAGCCATTTAAAAATGTATTTGGCAAAGGATTAGACGTGCCTCACCCAACTAATATTATATCTCACAGACCTACAAATCCTATTCCTAATTTTACTTTATAAGATTAGTAGATAAGTCAGGCTTTCCTATTTATATAGGCACAAACAGTACCATGCTTTTCTAACAGGTGTGTGAGTATTAACATTTCTGAATAAAGGCCAATATTATCTTGCTTAAAATTTTAAATTCATAGCTACAGCTACCCATCACCAATCTGGTGATATCTAAATGTGTTCAACTTCAGTCTCTAAAATTTGTAGGCTGCTCAGTTGGGGACAGTTAGAATACACTTCTGATTTTAACAAACTCTGAGAGTCTAAGAAAAATTCCATGGATGAAAATCCTAAAGGGGAAAACAAGTCAAGAAGCGTGGGAAATTCTGAAAAATATGATAATAAAAGGCCAGTCCAGCAGACATTCAACAAAGCAGACCACAACCTATCCTACAACAATGTGGGATAGACAGCATCACTACCAGATGGATTTGTAACTGGCTGACAAATTGTACTCAATGAGTCATCCTTAAAGTACTACATCTACATAGAGGGAAGTAAGCAGTGGGGTATCATAAGGTTCCGCCTGAGGTCCTGTACTCTTCAATATCTTCATAAATGACTTAGATGAGAGAATAAAGAAACTCATCAAATTTGCATACGACACTGATCCGGCAGGAATAGCCCACACTCCAGAATATAAGCTCAGGATCCCAAAAGATCTTGACAGACTTGAACAATGGGCCCTATCCAACAACATGAATTATAATGTGGAGAAAAGCAAGGGTTTACATGTAGGCAGGAAAAAACAAAGGTACAAAGTAGAAATTATGTGAAATCTGGCTCAAAAACTGTGAAAGGGACCTTGGAGTCCTAGTAGACAATCACTTAAATATGAGCCAGCATTGTGGCAGCAGCCAAAAACGCTAATACAATCCTTGGTTGTATAAACAGAGGCATAGAACTAAAATCACATGAAGTGTTAGTACCACTTTATAAAACCTTAGTAAGGCCACACCTGGAATACTGTATCCAGTTTTGGTCACCACATTACAAAAAACGATGTTGAGACTTTGGAAAAAGTGCAAAGAAGAGCAACTAAGATGATTAAAGACCTGCATACAAAAACATATGAAGAACAGTTGTAGGATTTGAGTTTGGCTAGTCTAGAGAAAAGAAGGACTAGGGGGGATATGATAGTAGTATTCCAGTATTTGAGAGATTACCACAATGAGGAAGGAGTCAACTTATTTTCTAAAGCACCAGCGGGCAAGACAAGAAACAATGGATGGAAACTAATCAAGGAGAGAAGCAACCTGGAATTAAGGAGAAACTTCCTAACAGAGAGGACAATTAACCAGTGGAACAGCTTGCCGTCAGAAGTTGTAGATGCTTCATCATTGAAGGTTTTTAAGAAGAGACTGAACAGCCAGTTGTCTCAAATTGTATAGGATCTCTTGCCTGAGCAGAGGGTTTGACTAGAAGACCTCCAAAGTCTCTCCTAGCTATATTCTGATTCTGATACTTTTTTGGTATATTTTGGGAAATTTAATTTTGGACCCAGGTTACTAACATGCTTAAAACACAGTTTATAAACAGCATTTGCTTCCATGCAAACAAGGAACCAAGTACCAACACCAATATATGGTGTCAGAAAAAGATGGCTGAGACAAACCAAAGATAAGAGGAATCAAAGTTAAGGTTTCATCTAACTGATTTTGACTGGGTGATCAGGATCCAAGCCCAAGACAGAGAGAACACAAGAGAACTCAAGGAAAACCTGTATTTTATGGTATGCTTCAGATACTTTTATTTATCTAATTTATATACTACAGTTAAATTTGTTTGCATTGAATTAAGTCCCACAGATCCAACAATATCCAGGGTGGAACTTAATTCAGACCTACAACTCCAATAATGCTCATTATTCACTATTGATGATAGGGCTTCTGGGAAATGGGATTTACCAGACCTACCATGGCATGGAATTATTAGCAATAACCTTTTTAAAATGACATATTCTTTAAACATGAACAGCGCATAAACTTGTTTTCCACTTAGAATACATAACAGAACACAAAATCTTTCCTATAATGTGTATACAATATAATGCATTATTAGCTAACATGATAAACTAGGTATTTATATTATCTTACTTAAACGCTGTAGTAATTTGATCTGAAATGTCACTTAGCCATAATTCTATGACTCCTGATGTCATCTCAGAGGTCAGAAAATAAGTTTAGCTTTGGAAAAGAAATATGGCTTCAGATTCCCTCTGCTATTCTCCTTTCAACCTCTGTATAACTGCACTTTCTAGTAATGGCAAGCCTGATGTTGAAAACAGCTGAAAACTGGATGCAGGCAGATTGGTTGGATCAATGACTTTGCTGGCTGCAAATTGAGATTTTCAACCTTTCACTGTACAAGTTTAACAGCACCAGAGTAAATTTAGCCCAGAATATATTATGGAAAAATAATATAAGTCTGTTAACCAAAATACTTACATTTTTTTCTAGAAAATGCTATCCCTTACACATGTATTTGATTCTTTGTCAGTTTGTTTTTATATTTATAATTTTTATATATTTATTAAAATGTAAGCTGCCTAGCATCGCTTTGGAAAATGAAGTGACAACTAAATTTAATAAAGAAATATATTCACTTAACCTTCTGATTTTCATTTCCCCTAATTTTCATAATATTATATCCCTGAGATCTAATCTTTTGTGGTTTCTACAGTTTTCATCCTTATTTATCGATCACAATTTATGCATATTTTCCTCTGAAGAACAAGGTGTGGCATTCATATTTTTTCCTAGCTACTCACCCCTGCAAGCATCTGACAGAATAATCGGCTTACTGCATCACCTCCAAACTGTTCTCTGAATAACTTTGTTTTAAAACCCTTTCACATTAAAATATTTCTCATTATCACTTCCAAATCACTCCATAGCACCTTACCTATACTGTCTATATAAGACTGCATGTGTTTACAAGATGCATTTCCTCATTTGTAAAGCAACAGCAAAAAGACCTACTTAACACAGTTGTTGCAAGGATACGGTAAATCTCCCTGCACAGTAGTTCCAGACAGCACATACTGAAACAGACAAAGACCTACAAATTTCTCTTACTTTCTACATGGGGACAGAATGTTTCCATTTTTCCTTTTAGCTTTAACAAGCTCAGGACTTTACCTGCCAATGTGCCATTGCATAATTTCCAAGCACCTTCTCCCATTCACTTTAAATGTTAGTCAAATGGCTTAACACAGGGCTTTTCAACATTTTCACCCATTGTACCACTTTTAGGATATGGCAACATCTGTGTACCACCAGTCGCCTAGCAAGGTGTCAAAAACTTGATGACCAAAAAAAAAAAAAGGAAAAAAATGATGAAGTACAGGTAGTCCTCGACTTACAACAGTTCGCTTAGTGACTGTTCGAAGTTACAATGGCACTGAAAAAAGTGCCCCCCCAAGCCACAGCCGAGCAAGACACCTGCCTGCCCGCCCGGCGGCGCTCTTCCTCCTGTCCGAGGTTTTCATTGTTGTAAGCATTTCTGTTGAGGATTGGTAGCAAGGGTGTGTATGTGTGTGTGTTTGGTTTTTATTTCCCACCGCCCCTCTGCTGGGTGGTTGCATCAGGTTTTGGTCACTTCACATTACCCTGGGACATGGTGACCGTCATAAATATGAATCAGTTACCAAGCATCTGAATGTAAATCACAAGACCCTGGAGATGCTGCAACATTCCAGCTGATTGGCGCTTCTTCTGGGCTCAGCAGAAGCGCCGGGATCAGCACCGAGCTCCAGCTGGGGCCTGGCGCAGATCCTGGCACTTCTGCTGAGCCCTGACAGCCCTGCAGCTCCAGCCGTCTCTCGCTCAGGCTTGTGCGGTGCTACTACCAGTTCAGCTCATTCCCCTCCCCCGCTACCACTTTTCTAGGATGGCCGCGTACCACCTGCCAGGTGCCAATGTACACACGTACCACTGGTTGAAAAGCCCTGGCTTAACAAATTTACTAATCCCATCCTTAGGATTTAACATCAAAACAAACCACTAGAGGCCTTCTGATAACCTTAAAATGTAGAGTTAGTGCAGCTTTCCCAAAAGTGATCAGTATCAACTCCAGAATTAACCCCCCACTATCCAAGGGATTACTGTTATTATTGTTAGCAGTGGTGCTGTGAAAGTAGAATTTATCAAATTCTTTATTATGTTATCGAAATAAATGTTTGCGAACTGATGAACAATCTGAAGGGATCAAAGTGCTGAAGAGTTGGAAGACCCCTGCTTTAGAGGGCTATCCCCAAAATTTAAATTGCATATTTGCAGCCTTCCGGATGTCAGACCAGTCTCCTGTTGTGTTCCCTTTAAAAATTCCCCTTGACTAGCAAATTAAGTCAGGATTGGAAAGAGTCTATCAACAGGCTTCTCCTATTTGGGAGATACTGGGAGGGGAATAACACATGGTTCAAAAAAATAAAGAAAAACCTTTTATGGCAATACCACTGTTGATCCCACTAATGAACACATCACGACCGGTTACTTATTTATATAAACTTAACCCTGCGCCTCAAGAAGCCTCTAAATCAGGGGTCTTCAAACTTGGCCCTTTTATGACTTGTGGACTTCAACTCCCAGAATTCCTCAGCCAGCAAAGCTGGCTGAGGAATTCTGGGACTTGAAGTCCACAAGTCATAAAAGGGCCAAGTTTGAAGACCCCTGCTCTAAATACTTCCAATACAATTACAAATAAAGCTCGCGTGCATTCTAAACCAGTCCTAACAACTGGAAGACTGCCAATACTAATCACAACTGCAACAGCCATAAATGCATTTTTTTAAAAAAAAAAATTGCACACCTTCCAGACTCGCTGGGAGTTGGGCGGCATATCCCTTTAGAGAACAACAAGAACAACAACCCCCGACCCAAGACTCGCATTGGCCGACCTTAATATTTCCTTCCCTCGCATCCACAACAGGAAGGAAACCCATCTCTCCTTGCACCCGCGTCCCACTTAACGCTCCGCTCCCCCTGCTTGGAGGGTGCCCCACCAAGGGCATCTTGCTCGCTTCCTCCTCCGGCGGAGGTCACCCTGGCTCAGGCCCCGCCTGTCTCACCTGCGTCCCGACCACCACGATCTGCGGCAACTGGATGATATCGGCGCCCACCGTGTTGAAGACGTCCTGCAGCTTGTTAATGACCGGAATCAGCGCCTCCATGGCGGCGGCGGCGGCGACGGCAGCCAGCGGAGAGGAGGGCGCGGAGAGTCCGCAGGGCAGCAATGAATGGACAGGGAAGGGAGAGAGGAGAGAAGGCGCCAGGGAAGGGCGCTCGCTTCGCCACTTTCCCCGGCCGCCGACACACAGACACACACGCGCGCTCCCAACAGGCCCTGCGCGCGCTTTCCCGTCTCCAGATCGTGGGCGCAAAGCATGGCGGGTACTGTAGTACGATCCTTCTGGGGCGGAAAAACTGCGGAAGATTGGATCATGCGCACGTACGCTTTTGGTAGGTCTTTGAGCATCCCGCTGGTACTTGGTTCACTTGGTTTATTTCTTTTCAATAGCTGTGAAGTCTATCTAACTGGAAGGAATAATTTAAGAATCCTTTTGCTTTTCCGTCACTTTCTATAACAGGGGTCTTCCAACTCGGCCCTTTTATGACTCATGGACTTCAACTCCCAGAATTCCTCAGCCAGGCATGGTGGCTGAGGAATTCTGGGAGTTGAAGTCCATGAGTCATAAAAGGGCTGAGTTTGAAGACCCCTGTTCTATAACTACTTTGACGTAGTTACAAATGAAATTGTTGTAAGTGTATTCTAATAGTTTACTGGTTTTGTTGTTAGCTGCGAAGTCGTGTCCGACCCATCGCGACCCTATGGACAACGTTCCTCCAGGCCTTCCTGTCCTCTACCATCTTCTGGAGTCCATTTAAGCTCACGCCTACTGCTTCAGTGACTCCATCCAGCCACCTTATTCTCTGTCGTCCCCTTCTTCTATTGCCCTCAACCGTTCCCAGCATTAGGCTCTTCTCCAGGGAGTCCTTCCTTCTCATTAGGTGGCCAAAGTATTTGAGTTTCAGCTTCAGGATCTGCCTTCTAAAGAGCAGTCAGGATTGATCTCTAAGGACTGACCGGTTTGATTGCCTTACCGTCCAAGGGACTCGCAGCAGTCTTCTCCAGCACCATACTTCAAAAGCCTCAATTATTTGGCGCTCAGCCTTTTTTATGGTCCAGCTTTCACTGCCATACATTGCAATTGGAAAGACCATAGCCTTGACTATACGCACTTTTGTTGACAGGGTGATGTCTCTGCTTTTTAGTGTGCTGTCTATATTTGCCATGGCTTTCCTCCCCAGGAGCGTCTTTTAATTTTTTGGCTACAGTCCCCATCTGCAGTGATCTTGGAGCCCAGGAAAATAAAATCTGGCACTACCTCCATTTCTTCCCCATCTATTTGCCAGGAATTGAGAGGGCCGGATGCCATGATCTTGGTTTTCTTAATGTTAAGTTTCAACCCAACTTTTGCACTCTCCTTCTTCACCCGCAACAAGAGGCTCTTTAGTTCTTCTTCACTTTCTGCCATTAGAGTGGTATCATCTGCATATCTTAGGTTGTTAATATTTCTCCCGGCAATTTTAATTCCAACTTTTGATTCATCTAGTCCTGCCTTTCTCATGATGTGCTCTGCATATAAGTTAAATAGGCAAATAGTTGGGGAAGAAATGGAGGTAGTGACAGATTTTATTTTCCTGGGCTCCAAGATAACTGCAGAATGGGGACTGTAGCCAAGAAATTAAAAGACACTTGCTCCTGGGGAGGAAAGCAATGGCAAATCTAGACAGCACACTAAAAAGCAGAGATATCACCCTGTCAACAAAAGTGCGTATAGTCAAGGCTATGGTCTTCCCAATTGCAATGTATGGCAGTGAAAGCTGGACCATAAGAAAGGCTGAGCGCCAAATAATTGAGGCCTTTGAAGTATGGTGCTAGAGAAGACTCCTGCGAGTCCCTTGGACTGCAAGGCGATCAAACCGGTCAGTCCTAGAGGAGATCAACCCTGACTGCTCTTTAGAAGGCCAGATCCTGAAGCGGAAACAAAAATACTTTGGCCACCTAATGAGAAGGAAGGACTCACTGGAGAAGAGCCTGATGCTGGGAAAGGTTGAGGGCAAGAGAAGAAGGGGACGACAGAGAATGAGGTGGCTGGATGGAGTCACTGAAGCAGTAGGCGTGAGATTAAATGGACTCCAGAAGATGGTAGAGGACAGGAAGGCCTGGAGGAACATTGTCCATGGGGTCGCAATGGGTCGGACATGACTTTGCAGCTAACAACAACAATCACATAGGAATTCTGAGAATATGAAATTAATTTTAATGATTACAATGTATTTAATTGCACAATATTTCCGACATGCTGCATGAGGTTATTAGGGCTAAAAGTTTCGTTGCTAATTTCCATTTGTACTTGATGTGATGAATTTTCCTTACAGTATCCATCAGTAGTCAGCCAGCATTAATGGATTCTGATTGCCCTGATCCCTTTTTTCCATTGTGGCAATATCCTGGTGAAAATGTTCACCATGTTTGCCACTGATAGCACCTAGATTTTCAGGAATGAAGTCCAAATGTGAATGAAGAAAATAAATTTTCACTCACGTGTTGTACTTCAAGGTCTTGTATGCAGTAGGAAGCTTGTCAGCTAGCTGGATTGGTGCTCTGTAGTTGCCGAGAAAACTATCAGAGACATCCTTGAATAGTTTCCAGGCTATTTTCTCTGGCCCCATGATGTTTCTGATCTGTGGACCAACATCAATCTTTAATCTTGGCATCAGTTATTCTTAGAAACATCTGTCTCAAACAATGAAAACCTTCACCTTCCTTGTGCACTGCTTTCACACAAAATTTTCATCGCTCCAAATTTTATGTGATGCAGTAGCATCAGTGGTTTATGTGCCACATTTTCTGTCCTGGAACCACATTCTTTTGGAGTGGCCATTTCTTTTTAATGTAATATACAGTATCTGTCCCATTTGCCTATGTAATAATAGCACTTGATATATCTGAGCTGCATTCCGAGCAGCAGAGCCATACTTTGAGATCTCCACAGATATTCCAGTTGTACTTGCTGTGCTGGATGTGTTTCAACAACAGTTCCATATTTTCGTATGTTGCTTTCATGTGTGCAGCACATCCAACAGTTCTGAAGGGTCTGTTGTGTAAAAACAGAAAATTTCTATTAAAAAGTTACATGATAAATTAAATTTCAGATTGTTTTAGTGATCCGGAGCCAAAATCTATAAGATACGCCCAAAAGGGTTCAGGAAGCAAGATCTTTTTTGTCCAATGATATTATAAAGAAGAGAAAAAGGAGTCCAAATAAAATTATCAAGGAAGATGATAATTTCATATTATAGTTTGAGAAATAAATGGTCAGATTTAGGTTGGAATGTTGAGAGAGACTATACTCATTCAAAATGGGCTTTACCTGTTCTTGTGATAACAATAAGGTCATGGAAGCAAATCAACATTTTTTTAAAATAGAAACATTCATGTTCTACGTCAGACATGTCAAACACAAGGCTCGGGGGCCGGATACGGCCCGCAAAGTGGTTTCATGTGGCCCGGGAAGCCATCCTGGAAACAGTGAGGGAACGGCCCCCACTGCCTTGGCCCTGGCCCAGAGACCCTCCTTCTGCCAGACCCCCTCAGATCTGTCCCACTCCTGCCCAGGCCCCCATAGGCACCCTTGATGCGAACGATGTAGAGCTGGCCACGCCCACCCAGTAGGCCATACGCACTCTAGCCATGCCCACCCAGTAGGCCACACCCAGCCCCCTGAGGGCAACCGCAATGCTGATGCGGCCCTCAATGAAATTGAGTTTGACACCCCTGTTCTACGTGAACCATTCCTGGACAGTTCCTACTGAAATTGAGAAAAACTAAGTAGTAACCTTTATATTAACAACTTGATAATAAGAACTCATAAGAATTGCATTTATTTTATTAAAAAGGGAAAAAGCTCTTTTTCTTGCTGCAACACTATCCTTATTCCAGAATCTGCAGTACACTTAATTTTATGGCTTCATTTATTTTTATGGACCATTCAAAGGCAATGGCAAACTGCTTATTGTTGCTAAGAACACCACAAGGAACTTTTAAAAGGAACTTTTTATATTTTATTAGATTCCTATGTTTTAAAGAATTACAAGTATAAAAGAAGTTTGGTAACTGAATACCCCAAAAGAAATATTCTCATAGAAACTTCTTTTACCAAACCTACTGAGAGGGGTTAAGTTACAGAAATTCACAACTGGATTGTGATCACTTTCAAAACCATTTTTATTTTCCAGCCAAGGCACAATTTTTCTTAGCCATAACATCTATTGGATTGCCAGACCACCACCCCTCCCCCAAACTGCTCATCACCTGGTTTCAAAGTTTCGACAATTGGGCACCTCACCCTTGCAGTCACACGACCATGTTTTGGATGCTCAGCCACTGACCCACATATACAATTGTTTGCAGCTCCCTGTAGTCATGTAACATCAATTTACTATGGTTTTGCTAGAAGTTGGCATTTCTAGTACCGGTAAAAATTGGTCCAGAGCAAACAATGGTTTGCTTAATGACTGCCACATTCATGTTGTGACTGCTGTATTCACTTAATGACTGCATAAAATTGGATCAGTCACATGATGACCCACTTTATGACAGTCACAATTTATAACCGTAATTGCTAGGCTCAACTATGGTCATAAGTCAAAGAGTACCGCTATCACAATCAAACCATCATTGATCATAACTGAGTATCTTACTGAAAGTGTAAGGAAGCAAAGTAACCCTAGAGATATTATTTGTTTGCCAATTAAATATCCACAGTTTTCTAAAATAAATTTATGTAAACTTATAATATGTAATGATAAATGAGATAAAAGCACTATATATTGTGATAAAAAAATCAAAATTTACAACATCAGAGCAAGCTACATTTTGTAGCAAAAAAGTTTTAAATCACATTTGATGAAACAATATATCTCTTTTAATAAAATATTTAGGTATGGCTTCCCTGATACAATGTAATAGTTTTATTTGGCTGGCCATAAGTCAATTTTAAAATAAGTAGAATTTGACTTCAGTAGGAAAGGGGATTTTAGACCCAGAGGTTCAATTGAGTTTGTGTTTACACAACACCCCAATCCTTATATTCTGGTTTACAAACTAGGTTGACCAGGTTCACACAATGCACTTAATTGCAAATTACATTTGTGTTTGCCATGTGTAAACTTATCCATAGGAAATAGTTCCTGTATTTCGCACAAATTTTCACAGTGAATTCTGACACCAATGGACACAAGGAGAAAGGGGACAAAGCTTGTGACACTATGCTTTCCCAAGGTTGCTGTTTAAACTTAAAGATGCGGGTATTTCTTAGACTTAAAAGGACCAAAAAGTTTGGTCTACACAGGCACCCAAATGGGGGTTCAAAGAAACATAATAGGCATTTTAACAGGAAATAAAACATTTAATGAATGGAGAGGAATCTTATTCTAAAAGAGTTAAAGGGAAGATAAACTTTTAACCTCTTAATCTAAGTCCTCTGCAGAAACAGCCCTGGAAAGCCTCAGACTAAATTGCTAATCAAGAGCAAAGAAATTTCTCCTTTAACACAGCTTTTAAAAAGGAAGGGGAACTTGCCACATTTTGTTCCTCTATGTCCCAGAAGGAACACCTGTTTACCTGCTACCTGTTAAGCCAGCTAAGCGGGGATCTGGAATTGAGGTTGCAGGAAACCGATAACAAAGGTGGGGATTAGATTCTTGACATTTTGGGAGAAATGGGCTGCATTCTGGCCCTTTAGCTTTCTTGTATCTGTATATTCTCGTCTGAAGGAACAGTCACTGAGGTAAACCCTGCAGGCATCCATCTTTAACATTCAATTCTAGTTCCGTTCCAGAGCCTTGAACCGCATAATCAAAACTTGCATTTCTTATTGAGCCAACCCTTTTATGCCAATAGGGAACTTAGCTTTCAACATATGTCTTAGCTGCCATGTCTAAAAGTATAGACAGAGAACAGAGCAGGAGAAGGCTAAATCAGGGCAGAGTGGGATATTCTCTAGAGAAGAAAGCAGATGGTGGCATATTTACCAATTAGCCTATCTGCCTAGCATAGTAGCAATTAGCCTATCTGCCTAGCGTAGTAGCAATTCGTATTAGAGTTCTATCCCAATTTGTAACCAGAAACTTAAGGCAGTGACCCCAGCACTCTTTCATTGTTATTTCCTCACTACATCCCTGTGAGGTAGGCTGGGATGAAACTAACTGATCAAACATTGCTGTGTAACTGCCAGGGCTGAGGCTGGACTTGGACCTCTCTTCCAGCCTTTTAAAGGTAAAGGTAAAGGTTCCCCCGCACATGTGTGCTAGTCGTTTCCAAATTAGGGGCCGGTGCTCATCTCCGTTTCAAAGCCGAAGAGCCAGCGCTTGTCCGAGGACATCTCCGTGGTCATGTGGCCGGCATGACTAGACGGCAAAGGCGCACGGAGCGCTGTTACCTTCCCACCGTAGTGGTCGCTATTTTTCTACTTGCATTTTTACATGCTTTCGAACTGCTAGGTTGGCAGAAGCTAGGACGAGTAACAGGCGCTCACTCTGTTACGCGGCACTCGGGATTCAACCCGCCAAACTGCCGACCTTCTGATCGACAAGCTCAGCATCCTAACCCACTGAGCCACCGCGTCCTTGTACAGCACCCCAATTGGTTCATCATACTGGCTCTTGGGAGTTGCAGGGGGTGGAGAAAGGTTGTGGGGGAGGATTTAGAGACCCTCCTGTTTTGGAGCGGGGGGGGGCACCTGCCCCCACATCCTTCTGCTTCCTTGTGCAAATAGATATTACAATTAGGCATTCTCCTGAAAGTAGTTTGATTTGAGAGTAAGTTACACCAACAGAGAAATCCCCCTTGTGCTTTTAAAAGTCACGTTAGTTTAATTGCCGACATTCATGGAAGGTAGAATTTCTGTTTACACCTACTTTCCTTTTAAAAACAGGAATAAAATCAGCCAGAACATAATAAGAATCTACCAGCTTCTTCTGATATAGGATTCAGTAGTATTGAGGGGAGGTTGTGTAGAAGCCCAGTGTCCCAAAGGCGAGTGGTTTGCCAAACGTTATTGATGTGGCTGTCGAGATCCCCCTTGGCTGGGGCTCCAGTTAGAAACACGGGAGCAATTTTTGGTTTCGTTTCAAGCTCTCACTGTGCGTAATAGAAAGCTGTGCCTGGGACGTCTTGTAAATGTGGATTCACATGTCATAAGTCTGTCTCATCGCATCCAGGCGAGGCTATTGAATGGGTATGTATATAATTTGAAATGGTTTGTAGTGAATATTTTAAACGTTTTATAGGTTTATAATGCTTTGGATTTCTATGCCGATCATGTTATTTCAGTCTACGCTTAATATTAGATACAGCATATTTAGAGTCCCTGACATCTCTTTGGAATATTTTAATTGACTTTAAAACCATTGAAATCTGAATGTTTTGGGAGGTCTGGTTACATTGGGCTTGGGATGTTGCCAAGAGAATATTTTGAAAAATCTGAATGTAATATTATCCTGATATTAAGGACTGGATTCAAGAGATGTTTAATTTATTTGGTTCAGAAAGGCAGTTTTATCTTATTGATCAAAAAAGGATGTAATATGGTTTCCTTTCAAGAGATTTCATTACTTTTTACAATACAGTATTACCATTTATTTTCTTTAATTTCAGTACTTTTAAATATTTAATGGATATGTGATATGTATTCATCGTTGCAATTCCTTTTTGTTTCATTTTTTGCTTTCATATATATGCAGTGTATGTGTGTATATATATTTGTTTTCTGAGGTTTTCGCGGGTGTTTGTATGTAGATCTTTGGTCATTCGGGTTTTTCCCCACGTAGAATTGGAGGTATCAGGGCAACGTTTCGATGAAATCTCATCCGTCATCCTCAGGCTGGTGACTTCAGCTTCGTTCTTCTGCCAGGTTCGAAACTTTTAAAGTCCATTCTTCTATAGTAGGCAAATCCTCTTTCTTCTAATATTGCTCTACCAAAAGTCTTGCTGCCGTTATTAAATTCAGCATCAATTTAGTTTCTATAGCAGTAGAGTAGTAATACCCAGCAAAAATAATTGTGGAGAAAATTTTATCTTTTTCTTAAATATCTTCACCATATTCCACCAAATTTTAATCCAAAGTCAATCTGAATTCTGTGTTGACCGTCTGGTGATGTCCATGTGTAGAGCCATCTCTTGGGTTGTTGGAAAAGAGTGTTTGCTATCACCATCGTATTCTCTTGACAAAATTCTATCAGCCTGTGCCCTGCTTCATTTTGTACTCCAAGGCCAAACTTGTCTGTTATTCCGGTTATCTTTTGACTTCCTACTTTAGCATTCCAATCCCCCATGATGATAAGGACATCATTTTTTGACGTTAGTTGTATAAGGTGCTGTAGGGCTTCATAGAACCGGTCAATTTCTTCCTCTTCAGCACTGGTGGTTGGGGCATAGACTTGGACTACTTTGATATTGAATGGTTTGCTTGGATTCGAACTGAGATCATTCTGTCATTTTGGGGATTGTATCCCAGTATTGCTTTTCCTACTCTTTTATTGACTATGAAGGCTACTCCATTTGTTCTGAGGGATTCTTGCCCACTGTAGTATTTTTGTTGTTGTTGTTAGCTGCGAAGTCGTGTCCGACCCATCGCGACCCTATGGACAACATTCCTCCAGGCCTTCCTGTCCTCTACCATCTTCTGGAGTCCATTTAAGCTCACGCCTACTGCTTCAGTGACTCCATCCAGCCACCTCATTCTCTGTCGTCCCCTTCTTCTATTGCCCTCGATCTTCCCCAGCATTAGGCTCTTCTCCAGGGAGTCCTTCCTTCTCATTAGGTGGCCAAAGTACTTGAGTTTTAGCTTCAGGATCTGGCCTTCTAAAGAGCAGTCAGGATTGATCTTCTCTAGGACTGACCGGTTTGATCGCCTTGCAGTCCAAGGGACTCGCAGGAGTCTTCTCCAGCACCACAGTTCAAAGGCCTCAATTATTTGGCGCTCAGCCTTTCTTATGGTCCAACTTTCACTACCATACATTGCAACTGGAAAGACCATAGCCTTGACTATACGCACTTTTGTTGACAGGGTGATGTCTCTGCTTTTTAGTGTGCTGTCTAGATTTGCCATGGCTTTCCTCCCCAGGAGCAAGCGTCTTTTAATTTCTTGGCTACAGTCCCCATCTGCAGTGATCTTGGAGCCCAGGAAAATAAAATCTGTCACTACCTCCATTTCTTCCCCATCTATTTGCCAGGAATTGAGAGGGCCAGATGCCATGATCTTGGTTTTCTTAATGTTAAGTTTCAACCCAAGTTTTGCACTCTCCTTCTTCACCTGCAACAAGAGGCTCTTTAGTTCTTCTTCACTTTCTGCCATTAGAGTGGTATCATCTGCGTATCTTAGGTTGTTGATATTTCTTCCGGCAATCTTAATTCCAACTTTTGATTCATCTAGCCCTGCCTTTCTCATGATGTGCTCTGCATATAAGTTAAATAGGCAGGGCGACAGTATACAGCCTTGCCGGACTCCTTTTCCAATTTTGAACTAATCAGTGGTTCCGTGTCCAGTTCTCACTGTTGCTTCTTGACCCGCATATAGGTTTCTCAAGAGCCCAATAAGATGGTCTGGTACTCCCATCTCTTTAAGAACTTGCCACAGTTTGTTATGATCCACACAATCAAAGGCTTTAGCATAGTCAATGAAGCAGAAGTAGATGTTTTTCTGGAACTCCCTAGCTTTCTCCATGATCCAGCGTATGTTGGCAATTTGATCTCTAGTTCCTCTGCCTCTTCGAAATCCTGCCTGCACTTCTGGTAGTTCTCGATCCACATACTGCTGAAGTCTAGCTTGTAGGATTTTAAGCATGACTTTACTAGCATGAGAAATGAGTGCAATGGTGCGATAGTTTGAACATTCTTTGGCACTGCCTTTGTTAGGAATTGGAATGTAAACTGATCTTTTCCAATCCTGTGGCCACTGTTGAGTTTTCCAAATTTGCTGGCAAATTGAGTGTAGCACTTTTACTGCATTGTCTTTTAAGATTTTGAATAGCTCAGCTGGAATACTGTCACCTCCACTAGCTTTGTTGTTGCTCAGCTTTCCTAAGGCCCATTTCACTTCACATTCTAGGATGTCTGGCTCGAGGTCAGTGACCATCTCATTGTGATTATCAGGGACGTTAAGCTCATTCTTGTATAGTTCTTCTGTGTAATTTTGCCACCTCTTCTTAATCTCTTCTGCCTCTGTTAGGTCCCTGCCATTTTGGTCCTTTATCATGCCCATTTTTGCATTAAACGTTCCCTTCATTTCTCCAATTTTCTTGAAAAGATCTCTGGTCCTCCCTATTCTATTGTTTTCTTCTATTTCTTTGCACTGTTCATTTAAGAAGGCATTCTTATCTCTTCTAGCTATTCTCTGGAATTCTGCATTCAATTGGGTGTATCTTTCTTTTTCTCCCTTGCCTTTCGCTTCCCTCCTTTCCTCAGCTATTTGCAAAGCTTCCTCAGACAGCCATTTTGCTTTCTTGCATTTCTTTTTCTTTGGGATGGTTTTGGTTGCTACCTGTTGTACAATGTCACGAACCTCTGTCCATAGTTCTTCAGGCACTCTGTCTATCAGATCTAATTCCTTAAATCTATTTGTCACTTCTACTGTATATTTACTGTACAGTTGCAATGTATGGCAGTGAAAGTTGGACCATAAGAAAGGCTGAGCGCAAAAGAATTGAGGCCTTTGAACTCTGGTGCTGGAGAAGACTCCTGCGAGTCCCTTGGACTGCAAGGCGATCAAACCGGTCAGTCCTAGAGGAGATCAACCCTGACTGCTCTTTAGAAGGTCAGATCCTGAAGCTAAAACTCAAATACTTTGGCCACCTAATGAGGAGGAAGGACTCACTGGAGAAGAGCCTAATGCTGGGAAAGATTGAGGGCAATAGAAGAAGGGGACGACAGAGAATGAGGTGGCTGGATGGAGTCACTGAAGCAGTAGGCGTGAGCTTAAATGGAGCCCAGAAGATGGCAGAGGACAGGAAAGCCTGGAGGAACATTGTCCATAGGGTCGCGATGGGTCGGACACGACTTCGCAACTAACAACAACAACTGTATATTCAACAGGGATATGATTTAATTCATACCTGACTGGCCTAGTGCTTTTCCCTACTTTCTTCAGTTTAAGCCTAAACTTTGCAAGGAGAAGCTCATGGTCTGAGCCACAGTCAGCTCCTGGTCTTGTTTTTACTGACTGTATAGAGCTTCTCCATCTTTGGCTGCAGAGCATATAGTCAATCTGATTTCTGTGTTGACCATCTGGTGATGTCCATGTGTAGAGCCGTCTCTTGGGTTGTTGGAAAAGAGTGTTTGCTATGACCATCGTATTCTCTTGACAGAATTCTATCAGCCTGTGCCCTGCTTCATTTTGCACTCCAAGGCCAAACTTGCCTGTTATTCCAGTTATCTTTTGGCTTCCTACTTTAGCATTCCAATCCCCCATGATGATAAGAACATCATTTTTTGGTGTTAGTTCTATAAGGTGCTGTAGTGCTTCATAGAACTGGTCAATTTCATCCTCTTCAGCACTGGTGGTTGGGGCATAGACTTGGACTACTGTGATATTGAATGGTTTGCCTTGGATTCGAACTGAGATCATTCTGTCATTTTGAGGATTGTATCCCAGTATTGCTTTTCCTACTCTTTTATTGACTATGAAGGCTACTCCATTTCTTCTGAAGGATTCTTGCCCACAGTAGTATACCTGATGGTCATCTGAATTAAATTCACCCATTCCTGTCCATTTTAGTTCTTTGATTCCTAAGATGTCGATGTTCAATCTTGTCATCTCTTGTTTGACCACGTCCAGCTTGCCTTGATTCATGGATCTTACATTCCAGGTTCCTATGGAGAAAACATCTTTACAGCATCGGACTTTCCTTTCACCACCAGACACATCCACAGCTGAGTGTCCTTTCGGCTTTGGCCCAGTCGCTTCATTCTTTCTGGCGCTACTAGTACTAGCCCTCTGCTCTTCCCCAATAGCATATTGGACGCCTTCCGACCTGAGGGCCTCATCTTCCAGCGTCATATCATTTTGCCTTTTGGTACTGTCCATAGGGTTTTCATGGCAAAGATACTGGAGTGGGTTGCCCTTTCCTTCTCCAGTGGATCACGTTTTGTCAGAACTCTCTGCTATAACCTTTCCATCTTGGGTGGCCCTGCACGGCATAGCTCATAGCTTCATTGAATTACGCAAGCCCCTTCACCACGACAAGGCAGTAATCCATGAAGGGGAAGTGAAATTTAGTAAATTTAATTTACCGTAGTAAGTTTAGTAAATTAGAAGAAAGTGGAACTCGATGCCAAATGCTTTATCCAAATAGCAGGATATTTTTTGTAAAGGTTGCTGCATCTTCTAGAACTGGTTTCTAACAGTTCTCCTAGACCAGGGGTGGGGAACCTTGGCTCTTTTATGACTTGTGGACTTCAACTCCCAGAATTCCTGAGCCAGCCTAGACCATTAGTCTGCAGCCTGGGACTCTCCAGATGGAGTTAAATTTCTATTGTTCCTGAGCCAGCAGGAATTCTGGGAGTTGAAATCCACGAGTCATAAAAGAGCCAAGGTTTCCTACCCCTGCTTTAGTACTTTAGTACATTTGATTAAGCCATTGCCTTCTCATTCCTGTCAAATCTCTCCATCTTCTGTGGGGTTTTTTTAATGGACTTGAGTGTGGCCTTCTGCATGCCACAGGGACTATGATGGAAAATGGCTTTTTCAGCAAGATGCTGTGGAGTGGGGGGGGGGGAGGGAGAGGAATTAACTTGGAAGATTGGGCTGAATTGGTTTGGCTCTTGAATGCATTCACTATTTTTTCCCTTTCTTTTTTTAAAATTGTAGTTCAGCAGGTTTTCTAAAAGTGGCCCAATGGAACTGCGTGATTATCAGTTGGAGGTTATTGGGCCTGCTTTGGAAGGGAAGAATATCATCATATGGCTGCCAACAGGAGCTGGGAAGACCCGGGCAGCCGTCTATGTCTGTAAGAAGCACTTGGAGAGTCAAGATAAAAACAAGGTGGTTGTGTTAGCCAACACAGTAAGTACCAGTGGGTAGAGGGTGCTGGAAGATTGTTTTCCAAAATCCATGGCTTCTTGGATGGCAAACAGCTCAGAGATGAAACACTTTGGACCTCAAACAAATACAACTCCTCTGTTAATTATAAAAGCACCCCTTTTTCCAGGTTTCTGCACAAGTTGGAACAAAGGAACAGCTTTTTTTTTTCTTCAGGCACATGGAAGTTTGAAGAAAAGGAGTTGCTTTAGCAGAAAAGAGTGGTGCTCTTTCCAGTTCAAAAAGGCTTCTTCCAAAACATTTTGGAAGTGTACACAGCCTAATGGTGTTCATTTTATCCCCTGGAAAATGTTTCATTACAGTCACTTTGTCCTGGCAGGTACCTCTGGTTGACCAACATCTGAAGAATGAGTTCAGTTTCTTAGAAAGTCAGTTCCAAATTACATCTGTTTATGGTGATAGTATCCAGAAGTTATTCTTCTCAGACATGGTAAAGAGCCACGACTTGATAATCTGCACAGCCCAAATCCTGTACAATGCTCTTAACAACCAAGAAGAGGAAATGCATGTGGAACTGACTGGTGAGTAGCCAGTGGCAGGGTAATGGGAAGGGTACAGGTAGTCCTCGACTTATGGCAATTGAGCTCCAAATTTCTGTTGTTAAGTGAGACATTTGTTAAGTGAGTTTTGCCTCACTTTACAACCTTTCTTGCCTAAGTTATTAAGTGAATCACTGCAGTGCTAAGTTACTAGCCCGGTTGTTAAGTGAATCTGGCTTCCCCATTGGCTCTGCTTGTCAAAAGATCGCAAACGGTGATCACATGACCTTGGAACACAGCAGCGGTTATAAATACGAATCAGTTGCCAAACATCTGAATTTTGATCACATGACCATGGGGATATTGCAAAGGTTGTAGCTGTGAAAACCGGTCATAAGTGACTTTTTTCAATGCCATTGTAACTTTGAACGGTCACTAAATGAATTGTTGTACGTCGAGGACTCTCTCTACATGGAAAGAGCTTCTATTTATCAGAGCTGGTAGAAAAAAGTGTTCTGGAGAAGGAGTATTAAGACCATTGTGGTGGTTTTTGGTTTCTTTAAAGCAGTTTATAGCAGATTCATAGTAGAGACTGGAGCAGACAGTCACAGTCTCTTCAAGAAGAGGGAGCTGCAGCATACAGTAATAATGTAGTTTTAGCTGTGAATCCCCCATTCAAGCTCACTATTGTCTCTAGAGTCGTCTTTTGAACATAGTCCTGGATCACTGACAGGGCAACTTGGAACACCCTGACATTAGCAGATCTTCCTTCTGAGAGCAGGGAAAGAAGATCCAACTTCAAAACCGCCTTTGTGGAATCTTCCACTATCTTGGGATAATTCTTCCCTGTCAAAGAAGAAGGAAAGGAGTTGAATCATATTTGAATATTACAATTTTTGAAAGTCTAGCAAAGAGTGAAACGCAAATTACATTTCAATTTAGCCCTATTTCAGGCCTGGACTCTTCACTGTAGCCTAATTTTTCTTAGAAGTAAAATGGGTAATGAAGTAAAAGTAAAGGGGTTCCTTTCCATGGTTAGCAAAGTTTGATGAAGAATAGTTGGGAATGGAAACCCTCCATTTCCCCTTCCGTGTTACCTTATATGTCTACTCTTCTCTACTGCTAAGCTTGTAAGCCGCCCTGAGTCTTCGGAGAAGGGCGGGATATAAATGGAATTAAAATAAAATAAAATAAATAAAATAAATCCAGTTGCTAAGTAGCTTTTCAGAGCTAGTACTACCACACACTTTCAGAGCTTTCCCTTACGCCCAGTGACGGCTCCATGGAGTTTCATTTTTGCTATTTAAAAAAAAAAAAACGAAACCAAGAAGTGGTTTTAACTGGAGCCCCAGCCAAGGAGGATCTTGACAGCCACAAAGATAGACTTTTCCAGTCGACTTGCAGTAGAGAACGTCTGCCTCTTGACAGTCCTCCCAGTGCTACGGACTCCCAAATGCGAAGAAATGAAAAGATAGCCAGGTTATCTTCTTTGTGCCTCTGAGGTAGTTTGATTCCTGGTCACTGCCTAGAAAAGTCCCTCAATTTGTTTTGGCAATATTTTCTGAGGTGGTTTCCTATGGCTTTCTTTCTAGGGCTGAGAGAAAGGAACAGGCCCAGAATAACCCAGCTGGCTTCCTAGTTAAAGCAGAACTAGAATTCACAGCCTCCTAGCTTATCCTTTAACTGCTACACCAAATTGCCTTCTATAGCGTATTCTTGTCAACATTATATAATAAACTTATTTTAAATTATATCCTAGAGAAGGACTTGCCACAAAATGTTCGTGGATTGTCTGTCATCAGATCAGAACCAACCTTTAGTGACCACAGAGACAGACTTTTTCAGGATGATCTGTCTACAGCATAGTCCTTCAGGTCTTCCAATGGTACACCCTTTGCCACCGAAATCAAGACTGCCAAATTTACTGTAACTCCTCCTCTTCTTCTCTTTCCTTCCTCCTTTACCAATATTATAGTCTTCTCAAGGGAACTGGCTCTTCATGCACTAAATCCATCGTTTGAGTCTGGTCATTTGTGCTTCAAGTGAGAACCCTTGATTGATTTGTTCTGTAATATATTTCTTAGTTTTCTTGGCTATTGTCAAGAGTCTTCTCAAAGTTCGAAAGTGTGAATACAAGTAGTCCTTGACTTACAACAGTTCATTTTAGTGACAGTTCAAAGTTACAATGGCTCTGGAAAAAAGGGATTTATGACCATGCAGCATCCCCATGGTCACATGATCAAAATTCGGATGCTTGGCAACTAACTCATACTTATGACGGTCGCAGTGTCTCAGGGTCACGTGATTCCCCCATTGTGACCTTCTGACAAGCAATGTCAGTATGGAACCCAGATTCACTTAACAACCGTGTTACTAACTTAAAAAGTGCAGTGATTCACTTAACATCTGTGGCAAGAAAGGTCATAAAATGGGGCAAAATCCACTTAACAAATGTCTCACCAACAGAAATTTTGGGCTCAGTTGAAGTCATAAGTCGAGGACTACCTGTACTTTTTAAATTTTCATTTCCATAGAGTCACAGGGAAAATCATTGCCTGCACTGATATTTCTAGACATAGACACAATAGAGAATTTGACATACGCAAATTTTCCAGGGCTTTCATTACTTCCTACCAAGTATTAGTCTATGCTTTATTTCTTGACGGTTGGTCCTTTACTGTTGATAATCAGTCCTAAAAGGTAGAAGCTACCCCCCTCTTCAGTATCAATTACAACAGAGTTCCCCAACCTTTCCGGGTTGGCAGCCTGAACGGGGGAGTGGGGAAAGGGGATGGTTTTGTGGGAGGGGCAGATGCGTGTGTGTGCTCACGTGTGCGTATGACACCCTCGTTGCTCACGCAAGTGAGGCTGAGAGCATCTATGAGGCTTGCATGAGGAGTGCTCACACGATTGGGCCATGAGCATCCGTGATGTTTGTGCAAGTGGGGCTGCAAGTGCCTGTGACACTCATGTGAATGGGGCCCCAAGCACCTGCAACGGTCGTGTGAGTGGGGCTGTGCAAGCACGTGCACATACTAGCCACTCAGGGAGCCCAGTTGCAAATAGGCCATGGACCAGTAGTGGGCCACGGCCCACAGGTTGGGGACCCCTGAATTACAAGACCAGTTGCAGTTCCAGTTGTTCTTCATTTGGTCTTCTTTGTGTTTTAGTCTTATTTTTTTCACTATGCTCCTTGACTTTCATCACCAAAGCTTCCAGATCACTGTGTTCAGTATAGCACAAGTTGTTGATGTTTTTTCCTCCAATTTTAAAGTTTGAATAAGTAGGGATTATAAAGCCTGGTCTCACTTCTTGCTGACCTGCCAATCTTTTCTCCACTTACCATAAGAATTGTGGCTTCCTATCCTATGTATAGGTTTTACATAAGAATAAAGAGATAGCAATAGCAATAGCACTTAGACCAGGGGTAGGCAACCTCGGCTCTTTTATGAGTCATGGACTTCAACTCCCAGAATTCCTGAGCCAGCTATGCTGGCTCAGGAATTCTGGGAGTTGAAGTCCATGACTCATAAAAGAGCCGAGGTTGCCTACCCCTGACTTATATATTGCTCCATAGTGCTTTACAGCATTTCTGAGCGGTTTGTTTTGGAATTACCATTTTTCTAAGCCCTGTTTATAGATTGACATGACTGACACAATCAAAGGCCTTTCTATAATTAATGGAGCCCATATTGACATCTTTTTGGTATTTCCCAATTATCCAGCATGGGTCAGCAGTAAGATTTCTTGCTATTTAAACTTTTCTTAAGCCAGCTTGAATATGTGGCATCTTCCTATCCACATTGGGCTTTAATCTGCAATAGAAATAAACAATCCAGCAAAACCACCGTTTCAAGATCTCCATGCAGTGAATTTTGTGTGCTGCAGGCCAAATATATGCCTCGACATACACTGTCAACACAAATTATGTGCAAGTAGTCCTCAACCTACAACCACAATTGAACCCCAAATTTTTGTTACTAGGTGAAACAGTAATTAGGTGAGTTTTGTCCCATCTTATGAACTTTTCTTGCCACAGATGTTAAGTGAATTACTGCAGTTGTTAAGTCAGTAGTAACACAGTTGTTTAGTGAATCTGGCTTCCCCATTGACTGCTTGTCAGAAGGACGCAAAAGGTGATCACATGAACCTGGGTCACTGGGACCGTCATAAATATGAGTCATTTGCTAAACATCCGAATTTTGATCGGATGACCATAGGGATGCTGCAATGGTCGTCAATGCGAAAAACGGTAATAAATCACGTTTTTTCACTGCCGTTGTAACTTTGAACAGTCACTAAATGAACTGTTATATGTCAAGGGCTACCTGTATTCTCCAATTCAGCAGATATTCTTGAATAAGGGCATTCCCTTCCCACAAGCAGTCTATTAAAAGAAGAATGCATTATAATTAGTACAAAAGCTGATTATCACTTTCTCTATATGCTATGCAGATTTCTCTCTATTGGTGATAGATGAGTGTCACCACACTCACAAAGGAACTGTTTATAACAAGATTATGGAAAAGTACTTTGACCACAAGCTGAAAGGTCTACAGGGTTTACCTCAGATTTTGGGACTCACAGCCTCTCTAGGTACTGGAAGTGCAAATTCCCTGGAAGCAGCTAAGGACCACATCCTGGAGGTGAGACTGATGGAAGATACTTGGCTCAAGTATTGGAAGTTCAGTGGCATTGTGGGTTCTTCTCTTTTCCCCTCCATAGTCATAGGTTTGGAGGTTGCTCTGCATTGCAAACACAGTTCTCTTTCATACTGATAATGGAATTTTCAAAGAGCATACCTCAAGGACAGAGCACATGCTTTGCATTTAGTAATCAGAGTCTGAATCCTTGTCGTCTCCAGTTAAGAATTATAAAGTGCTTTCCCCGAAACCTCCTAAAATGGGTCTAGGACACGGGTTCCCAACCAGGGGTGCTCACACCCCCTGGGGGTGTGAGACGATATTCCAGGGGGTGCAAAAACTTAGGTTTTCAAAATTATAAGTGTATATGCATAATTCGTTGCCGTTATTTTGAACTTTTATAAAGGGTGTGAGAATATATCAGAAGCGTTCTAGAGGTGCGGGGTATAGAAAAGGTCTAGGACCTTCATGCATGGACCCTTGGCCATGCCTCCTTCCCCCACCTCCCACCTCAGCCCATTTGCCTCCAGCATTCCTCCTAACCCTAACCCTGGCCCTGCGCCCCGAGCCCTTCTGCCCAGCCCTTTTGTCGAGATCCCCTTTGTCCAGGTTCCCTTGCAGCACCATGGCTTCTGCCTGCTATCTGTCCCATGCAGCTAAAGGCCCGGGACAAAGGGGGCCTTGGCGAAAGGGCCAAGCTGAAGGGGCAGAGGGTAAGGGACCCATTGGCCAGGGAGAATGGGCAGGAGAGGGCCATCTGAGGAGGAATGCTGGAGGCAAATGGGCGGTGGGAGGAGGAGGAGGCAAGGCCAAGAGTCCGTGCCTGAAGGTCCCATTCCACCTAAAATATGTATTGTAAATCACCAATCTTGATGGATGATAAGAGTCATAAAGTAGACACTGAGGTGCATTTGAGAGGTCCTCAAGCATTGTCCTTCCCCAGAAATTAATATTCAATATATTGTCTGCAATTCTGAAGAAAGAAACAATGGATGGCTCTTTTCTCTCTTGACTTTTGCTTACTTCTTTTTGAAAATGTCACCTAATCTGGTGACAACCAATTCTGCTGTTTTGCCACATTTACTCAAATTAGTAAATGTCACCGTATTTTTCCTAACTTTCTGTACAATTTTCTGTACCAAACTTGTTTGTTTAAATTTTTGTATCAACAACAATCTCATACTTGCTTTCTGAAGTAAAAAAAAAATACTCCGAAGGTGGTCATTCCTTCTTGGAGAGCTACTCATTTTAGTTACCCTTTTCTGCACTTTTGCCAATTATTCCATATTTTTCAAGAATATTTTCCAACCTACCTGTCAAGCACCAGGGAAATCAGGAGATTCAGGCAGTTCAAATGAGTATAAAGATTTATTGCAAGCTAAAGCTCCTCGTGAAATGGGCAGCCCATAATTCATTGTATGTATAAATAAGCAGACAAATTTGTTTTGTCTCTTTTTATCACAGCATCACTTAAAGGCATTTCAACTGGCATTTTAGATCAATTGGCTGAAGTAATTTCCTGAAGTAATCACACAGCTGTGATAATTTTTTCCAGATTTGTGCTAACCTGGACGCTGAAAAAATTATGTCAACCAATAAACATAAACTCTCTCTTCATGACCATGTTCCATGTCCCAAGAAACAGTATGATCTGTCAGAACCAAGGTTGCAGGTAAGATCACCAGGAGTCTCTTAAGGAACTGTTGAAAAAAATGAATGAGCAGTGTAGATAAGAATGTTAACATGTTTTTCCACTCCCAATTTCCCAATTTATCATCTCCAGGACCCATTTGGAGAAAAGATCAGGGAGATAATGGCCCAGATCTATACTTACCTAAATGTACCTGACATTACTGCAAACTTTGGTACCAAGAGCTTTGAGCAGAAAATTGTGGAGCTTGAAACGAAAGGTGAGTATCCCTTAGGAAGCTTTGTAATACAGGTAGTCCTTGACTTATAGCAGTTCATTTAGTGACTGTTTAAAGTTACAACGTCACTAAAAAAAGTGACTTATGATCATTTTTCACACTTGCAGCATCCCCATGGTCATGTGATCAAAATTCAGATGATTGGCAACTGGCTCATATTTATGACAGTTGCTGTGTCCCAGGGACATGTGATCACTTTTTGCGACCTTCTGACAAACAAAGTCAATGGGGAAGCCAGATTCACTTAACAACCGTGTGACTTACTTAACACCTGCAGTGATTCACTTAACAACTCTGGCAAGAAAAATGGTGCAAAACTCACTTAACAAATGTCTTAGCGACAGACATTTTGACCTCAGTTGTGGCCATCAAGTCGAGGACCACCTGTATACATGAATTTGGAAGAAATAAATGTTCAGAGACAGATTTAATATCTTCCTGATTTTGCCACCTCCACTAGGTTTCTGTGCTATCTGGAGTACATGTGAGTCCAAGGCCCAAGCCTGCAGAAGATAAATTAGCTATAGCTTCTTTGGATGTGTTATTCCTTGCCCCCGGCTGATGGTCTGTAATGAAGTACAGCTGCAGAGAAGAAACTCAACTTTCAACCTAGAAAGCTTATTCTTACCAACTCTACTTCGATAAGAGTGTTCTGTTTTACCCAGGCAGAACAAGGAAAGAGGTTATAGATGAGACGGACTGAAACAGTTTATTTATTTATTTATCTATTTTATTACATTTATATACCGCCCTTTCCCGAGGGACTCAGGGCGGTTTACAGGGTAATTAAAAACCAAAAATACAAAAGTTAAAAACCAAATTTAAAAAAGATTAAATTTATCCCTGTATAAATAAAACCCCAATTAAAATAAATTAGTCCTCAGCCTGGGCCAGAGAGCTCGAAGAGCCAGGTCTTCAGGCCCCGGCGGAACGAACGGAGGTCGGGAAACAGAGTTCAGTGGAAAGATAATGTGACAGACCGTTGTCATGACTTTTGCTCTCTTTGTGGTATTAAGGAGCAAAAGAATGTTGCCAAAAAACCCGAGTTTGTGCCCTGCATCTTCGGAAATACAATGACGCCCTGCTGACCAATGAAACCGTGCGCATGATTGATGCCTTCAGTATGCTAGATGAGTTTTACCAACTAGAACACGCTACTAAGAAATTAACCCAAAAAAGCGAAGAATATCTGTTCCAGCTGTTTGATGGTAAGTGTCTGTCAGTATTGGAAATGCTAGACAAAAAGAAGTGATGGGGTAATCTCACACTGGTGGACGTGATGGTGCCATTTTCCTGATTCAGAGTGAATTCCTAGATAGCCGTTAGTCCCATAGGTGAAAAATAGCAACATGGTTGCTAGAAATTTCATTGAGTTATAGAGTGGGAATTATAGAGCTAGAAGAACTAAAAGCACCAATAATAATAATAATAATAATAATAATAATAATAATAATAATAATGATAATAATAATAATAATAATAATAATAATGATAATAATAATAATAATAATAATAATAAGAAGAAGAAGAAGAAGAAGAAGAAGAAGAAGAAGAAGAAGAAGAAGAAGAAGAAGAAGAAGAAGAAGAAGAAGAAGAAGTAGTTGGAAAGGACCTTGGAGGTCATCTAGTCCAACCCCCTGCTCAGGCAGGAAACCCTATACCATTTCAGGCAAATGGTTGTCCAGTCTCTTCTTAAAAACCTCCAGTGTTGGAGCATTCACCACCTCTGGAGGCAGGTTGTTCCACTGGTTAATTGTTCTAACTGTCAGGAAGTTTCTCCTTAGTTCTAGGTTGCTTCTCTCCTTGACTAGTTTCCATCCGTTGCTTCTTGTCCTGCTTTCAGGTGCTTTGGAGAATAGCTTGACTCCCTCTTCTTTGTGGCAGCCCCTGAGATATTGGAACACTGCTATCATGTCACCCCCTCACTCTTCTCTTCGTTAAACTACACATACCCAATTCCAGCAACCGTTCCCTATATGTTTTAGCCTCCAGCCCCCTAATCATCTTTGTTGCTCTTCTCTGTACCCTTTCTAGAGTCTCGACATCTTTTTTACATCGTGGTGACCAAAACTGGATTCAACCTGTCATGTATTTTGAAAGCCAGGAAAGTCTACAGAGTAGTCTGGCTGCCAGCAGTTGCTGTTGTTTAGTTTAGGTTTCACTTTAGGATTAGGTTTAGGTTTAGGTTAGTTTTTCCCAAAGGTGCTTTTTCACAAGACAGCTGTTTCACTTCTCACCCAAGAAGCTTCTTCAGCTCTGACTGGATGGTGAGGAAAGAAACAATTTATATTCCTTGCAGATAGCTGGTCATTTGCATTCTTTTAAGAGAATTCCTGAGGCCATTTGGAAGTTTGCCTGTCACCTCAGGGCCACCTAACCCTAACCCCCATTTTTTTTCTTCTCAAATGAAGAGCTACTTGAATGGCGTTGAGTGGTTTATTAAGTTGATTTCATTGCATTAAATCCAGTTGTTATATTTACATGTAATTCAAATTAAACATGGTCACTATGACTGCTCTCTAACATTTTGTTGCATTAAAAATTCAATTTGGTAATTATTGGAGGTTGTTGAGGTGACATCTAGCCTAGGATCCTCAGGCTGTGCCCTTCTCTTCTGAAGAGACATCAGGATGAAACCTTTGAAGGCAAGTCTGAGAGATAAGAGCATCTTCTACAATTTGTGGACTTCCAAATACACTAAACCTGCTAGTTGGAAGTATTAGGAACTGTAATCAGTGTTGGAGAAGTTAAACAAAATAAGGCTGAACAATAAGGGAAAGACAAGACAGAGGAGAAAAATAAATATGGGCCACACAACTAAAAACTCGAAGAAACTCTTCATTGCTGGAACTGACAGCAGTTTATTTTTAGGTAGCCCTCAACTTACCACCATTTGTTTAGCGACTGTTAAAAGTTGCGATGGCACTAAAAAAAATAACAGTATCCCCACTGCCACTTAATCAAAATTCAGGCACTTGGCAACTGGCATGTATTGTTGCAATGTTCTGGGGTCATGTGATCACCATGGGTGATCTTTCCAGCCAGCATCCGATAGACAATGGAGAAGCCAGCTTAAACAACTTTGGCTAAAACCATAAAACTGGACACAAAGGACTTAATCGCTTTGCTTTCTGCACTTTCTGGTCCCAGTTGCGATTGTAAATCAAAGACTCCCTGTAGTGGCAGTCACTGCCATATAATCTACTGCACTGTGTATTGGTGTAAGTTTTTGTTGTTGTTGTTCGTGTGGTTTCATTTTTCTTATTCATTGTTACCTATGTTAATCCATTGGGCTAAATGCCAACTGAAGTATAAGATCAAGACATATTATAGATGCGTGTTAGATTCAGGAATGATTCTCTTGCTGCTCATCCTTATTTGAGACCACACAATGCATTTGCTTTATAGAGAACAGGTTGTCTCTCTTGGGCCTTGCTAAAGACAGTCGCTATGAGAATCCCAAGCTTGGCAAGCTGCAACAAGTCTTGCAAAACCAATTCCAAGAACTGAAGAGCTCATGGGGCATTGTCTTCACCTGGACACGGCAGAGTGCCTATTCACTGCATGAGTGGGTCGAGGGTAACCAGGCTTTGCGTGAACTTGGGATCAAGTCTGATGTTCTAACTGGGGCTGGTTCCAGCAGTCAGACAAAGCACATGACACAGGTAAGTCTACAGAAAAATGTGGAAAAGCCTCTATCCCATTCCCAGTTCTACTGTAAGTCTAATTGGAATGAGACCCCCCCAAAAAAGATTGAAAGCCAATTCATAAGTGTATGCAAGATGACAAAGGACAGTCCACATGCATAATTTCATTTGATCTTGATCTTGCAGGATCCAATCTGAGTCGGTTACTGTGATCAGAGGTTTGTTCTTCCAAGCTTTTGGACTCATGCTAAAGCCCATCCTCAGGGCTCCAGCACAAGTCCAAAAGCTTGGAAGAACAAACTCTTATCCCGGTGACCGACTCAGATTGTTACCCTTTGCCTTCGTTGCTTTGATCTATTAAATATTCTTTTCCAAATCAAGTATGAAAAATATCCAAGAAAAAATATTTATATTTAATTTGGTCTGGTATGAGAGCTAATTTTTGACAGGAAATAGCCTTTACTCCTTACCTTAATTCTAAAAGTTAAATTAATGCTAAAGCCACAATGGACAGCTTAATTCCTTTGTTATGTGTACTGCATATGGTTCAGGTGGACTCTGGCTAGTTAAGATTTAATCCATTAGTAATATTTGAGTGCTGTGTCATGCCAAACTATTTTTTAAAATATCTTCCTGTTTTAATGTGGAACAGAGTAAATACATAGAAAAATTTCACTTCAGCATTATTTAAACTGCCGGCCCGTGGGTGTCAAACTGCCAGCCTGTGGGCCAGAAGCATCATGAAGAAACTGTGCCCACCCCATTGCCAGCAATGGCAAAAAAGCTCCGATACGTTGCGCGACGTCACATGACGTCACGAGTTTGACATGTCTGACTTAAACAGAGGAAAAAATATTTAGGACCCAGAAAACACATGACTCGGGAAACTTTGTCAGGCTCTTCCAAAACATACTAAATATGTTTTGCAGTTTTCTGATTGTTCATGGCTAAGCTAAAACAGAGGTGCGCTGTTGGCTTCGCAGGACAAACTGGATAGGAAGCACAACCAGATGAATTAATTTTATTTTATTGCTACGGTTACAGAATCTTGCAAGTCTAAAAAGTATATTTTCCCCTTCTTTATAGCCCCAAGAGGCTAGGGAGGGTCTTTGCCTCATCCACTATCCAGCCCAGTCTCCCAAGGTCATTTTCACATATCATTACATACATAAAGAACTTCTTTGAATATCAACAGTCTCACAGACAAGATGGATTGTTTTCTCATGGTTTGTGGTCTCCTATTTGAATATATCAAGGAACTCCAGCAACAATAATCGTTGTAGAAGTGATGTTTGGTGAAACCAAAGTTCTTTCCATGACAACTAATCTGTAATGCTGGATCACACGTACCAGCTATCATTTGATGTAACTTAGCCAAGAAGTTGCATTCGCACTTCCCCATCCTTTAAAGCACCTTTTTAGCCTTTGAACTGAAAATCTTACACAGCACTGTTCTGTAAGTGCTGCTGGGGACACATCGTCTCTTTAGGAAGTCATTCCTTAAACCTGATTTTCTGCTCACCAGGAATACCCTGGGTAGTTCACAAGAAATCTTAACAAAGTGCAGCCAGATAACAGTTTTTACTGTATACAACACTTCTGATATTATTGATTTATTGTATTAGGCGACTACCAAAGAAGAGTTAAGTACAGCAATGCAAAATGATATTTAAATAAAATTAAAAGTGCTCTTATTTTGGCAAGACAGAAATGTACCACTGAAATGAAATCTTATGACAAAAAATGCCTTAAGACAAAAGCCATCACCAGGGATGCCTTGCCAGATGTAGTCAACAGACTACTCAATAAAAGTCTGGTAAAAGTGTTTCAAAGAGGCTCACTTCTGTCTTCTGTTTCACTCTAGGCCAAAAGTTTTGTCTTGGATGTTTCTTTATAATTTTGTCTTGGGTGTTTCTTTCAGCAAGAACAACAAGATGTTCTCCGTCGCTTCCGAGAGGGGCAACTCAACCTTCTTCTTTCCACCAGTGTGGCTGAGGAGGGGCTGGACATCCCTGAGTGTAATATCATAATCCGTTATGGGCTGATGACAAATGAAATTGCTATGATGCAGGTCAGTAAGTTTTGAGAACCTTATTAAATGCACCTTGCCACTTGCAGGGTGTCACTCAAATGTGTCTAGGAAGGAAAGAATGCTGGGTCATTGAGAACAATAGGAGTTCAACTGAAGGGTGGTTTTTGACTGATTCATATATGTTCTTGCGGTGAAGTGGAACACTAGTGGGCTGGATCTTCGGAGATGAATGCAGGTGCTCTTCTTTCTCTTTGTTAAGGCCAGGGGCCGTGCACGTGCCCCAAACAGCATCTGTTCCATTTTGGCCAAGACCAACAGCAAAGAGGTGGCCCGTGAGAGGCTGAATGAAACTTTGGAGACCTTGATGGAGAGTGCCATAAAATGGGTGCAGGAGATGCCTGACAAAGAATACCACCTAAAGGTAAAAGGAACTTCCTGGAAAGGCCAAGAAAGTGACCTCTTATATTTAGACTTTGAGAAAGAATAACAATAAAGTACTAATTTGGTGGGAAACACAGCAAGACAGATTCTGACATGCTGTGATAATGTACTCTTATTTATTCTTTTGCTGCTGCTCTACATCACCATAATCATAGGTCACAGTCTCAAAAGCATCTCGGAAGAGATACCATGCCAGCTTTCCCCAAAAAGTCCCCTCCCACTGTGTTTGATAGTTGAAGTAGAGTCTTTTAGGGGGTAAAATACTTCGAGCTATTTGTTAAGAATTGGAACCCATATGGAACTCCGGCTTCAATGTTATCTTAGAGATGTAGCTGGGTACTTATTTTAAAAAATGCAGGAATTTAGGTAGTTCCAGTTGTGTGGAGTTCTTATTTGAACGTGGATCAGATGAACATTATAGAACATTGCAGATGAACTTCAGACTTTGAAAGAGTACATGCTGTTGAGAAGTTACTAATTCAGTGACAGGTTTCCAATTCATGTAGTCCTCAGTTAATAAACACTCTTTGGGTGTTCAGAGTTATGACAGAACTGAACATGTATTTACAACTGCTTCTTGAACTCCCAGCCATTCCATCATTTCCATAGTCACGTGTTTGCAATGTGAGTGCTTGGCAACTGACTTTTAATAATGACGGTTGCAGTGTCCCGCAATCACAAACAAAGTCAATGGGGAAGCCAGCAGGGAAAATCACGTCACTTGGGTAAGACTTTCCCCCCCTGTAGCAATCACCTTCAACCCCACCCCCCCATTGGTACAGTGCCTCACTGGCTTGTTGTGCACACTTCTATAGCCTGCCACAGCCATCCCATGCTCATGTCATCAGCTCCTCTCACATTCTTTTTTAAAAAATATATATTTTATTGGCTTTTTACAATAATAATCTTTAGTCCTTATTAATGTGTTGTCTGGGTTCATAGCTCCTCTCACAATCCTGCAGCAGCCATTCCAAGACCCATCTTGAAGTGTGCAACACCCGCCCCTTGCATAGTTTCCTGCAATTACCGGCAGACATTTACCTGCCTGTCAGTCTCCTTGCAAGCACTTGCATCTATCTTCCTGTTGGCTTCCCTACTGATCTTGCTTGTTGGAAGCTGGAAGTAAGTTGCAAGGAGGTTCTTGCTTAATAACCCATGATTGTTGCTTAACAATGGTAACTGGGAGTCCTAGGCTTGCCATCACTTAGCAATCTTGGATACCTACAGAATGAAGTCACAATATACCATATGTTCATATGCATGGAACACAAATTCTTTTAACTCTTTCCTATAGATTGCAAAATTGCAGCATGAAGGCATGATCAGCAGGAAAGTGCGGGATATCAAACTTGAGCAGCAGCGCCTGCTACACGATCCAGGCAGTGTACGTTTCTGCTGCCTCAACTGCAACATGGCTGTCTGCCATGCCAGTGACCTGCGCAAAATAGAGAATATGCACCACATCAACATTAATTCCAACTTCAGGTGAGGGAAAGTAGAAGTGGCTAGTTACTCTGTGCTTTTGGACTTTATAACATTGGGAAGAGCCATGTTATGAAGAGCTGTGGTGGCACAGTGGTTAGAATGCAGTATTGCAGGCCAATTTTGCCGACTGCCAGGAGTTTGATCCTGACTGGCTCAAGGTTGACTCAAGCCTTCCATCCCTCCGATGTTGGTAAAATGAGGACCCAGATTGTTGGGGGCAATATGCTGACTCTGTAAGCTGCTTAGAGAGTACTGTAAACCACTATAAAATGGTATATATATCTAAGTGCTATTTCAGTTGGGAAGCATATCTTGCTTTCTCCATTTGAATACCAAGATTGTATTCAAGTTGATGCCCTCCAGATACGTTGTGGGATTACTTCTCATGAATGAGAGCTGAGAGAAATGAGAATTGATATCCAATATCTGAAGAGCACTAGGATGGAGAAGGCTAGTCCTGTGCTTCAGTTTCAGAAACATGTATAGAGAATTAGGAAAGAAACTGACTTCAGCTCCTTCTCTTTGTGACCCTCCTGAGGTCTTCTTCTATGAACGTACATACCCTGAACATAGTTCAGTAAAGAATCTGGTTGACTGTTCCCCAGGAATATTCTAGACGGAAGACGCGCTTACAATCAAAGTATTAATCAAATATTTGTACAGCCACATTTATATAAAAAGACACCATTGGCAAAATCAGCATCAGTTTATTACAAAAGGTAGCTTACATACCTTTAACCCAACATCTGCCTATCCAAGGTCCATAAAAATGCCACATACAGTCTGAACCCCCTTCATGGATTACTGCCTTGTCGTGGCGAAGGGGCTTGCGTAATTCAATGAAGCTATGAGCTATGCCGTGCAGGGCCACCCAAGACGGACAGGTCATAGCTGAGAGTTCTGACAAAACGTGATCCACTGGAGAAGGAAATGGCAACCCACTCCAGTATCTTTGCCATGAAAACCCTATGGACAGTACCAAAAGGCAAAACGATATGACGCTGGAAGATGAGCCCCTCAGGTCGGAAGGCGTCCAATATGCTACTGGGGAAGAGCAGAGGGCTAGTACTAGTAGCGCCAGAAAGAAAGAAGCGACTGGGCCAAAGCCGAAAGGACGCTCAGCTGTGGATGTGTCTGGTGGTGAAAGGAAAGTCCGATGCTGTAAAGATTTTTTCTCCATAAGAACCTGGAATGTAAGATCCATGAATCAAGGAAAGCTGGACGTGGTCAAACAAGAGATGACAAGACTGAACATCGACATCTTAGGTATCAGCGAACTTAAATGGACAGGAATGGGTGAATTTAATTCAGATGACCATCAGGTATACTACTGCGGGCAAGAATCCCTCAGAAGAAATGGAGTAGCCTTCATAGTCAATAAAAGAGTAGGGAAATCAATACTGGGATACAATCCTCAAAATGACAGAAAGATCTCAGTTCGAATCCAAGGGAAACTATTCAATATCACAGTAGTCCAAGTCTATGCCCCAACCACCAGTGCTGAAGAGGATGAAATTGACCGGTTCTATGAAGCCCTACAGCACCTTATAGAAGTAACACCAAAAAATGATATCCTTATCATCATGGGGGATTGGAATGCTAAAGTAGGAAGCCAAAAGATAACTGGAATAACAGGCAAGTTTGGCCTTGGAGTACAAAATGAAGCAGGGCACAGGCTGATAGAATTTTGTCAAGAGAATATGATGGTCATAGCAAACACTCTTTTCCAACAACCCAAGAGACGGCTCTACACATGGACATCACCAGGCGGTCAACACAGAAACCAGATTGACTATATGCTCTGCAGCCAAAGATGGAGAAGCTCTATACAGTCGGTAAAAACAAGACCAGGAGCTGATTGTGGCTCAGACCATGAGCTTCTCCTTGCAAAGTTTAGGCTTAAACTGAAGAAAGTAGGGAAAAGCACTAGGCCACTCAGGTATGAATTAAATCATATCCCTGTTGAATATACAGTAGAGGTGACAAATAGATTTAAGGAATTAGATCTGATAGACAGAGTGCCTGAAGAACTATGGACAGAGGTTCGCGACATTGTACAACAGGTAGCAACCAAAACCATCCCAAAGAAAAAGACATGCAAGAAAGCAAAATGGCTGTCTGAGGAAGCTTTGCAAATAGCTGAGGAAAGGAGGAAAGCGAAAGGCAAGGGAGAAAAACATAGATATGCCCAATTGAATGCAGAATTCCAGAGAATAGCTAGAAGAGATAAGAATGCCTTCTTAAATGAACAGTGCAAAGAAATAGAAGAAAACAATAGAATAGGGAGGACCAGAGATCTTTTCAAGAAAATTGGAGAGATGAAGGGAACATTCCATGCAAAAATGGGCATGATAAAGGACCAAAATGGCAGGGACCTAACAGAGGCAGAAGAGATTAAGAAGAGGTGGCAAAATTACACAGAAGAACTATACAAGAATGAGCTTAACGTCCCAGATAATCACAATGAGGTGGTCACTGACCTCGAGCCAGACATCCTAGAATGTGAAGTGAAGTGGGCCTTAGAAAAGCTGAGCAACAACAAAGCTAGTGGAGGTGACAGTATTCCAGCTGAGCTATTCAAAATCTTAAAAGACAGTGCAGTAAAAGTGCTACACTCAATTTGCCAGCAAATTTGGAAAACTCAACAGTGGCCACAGGATTGGAAAAGATCAGTTTACATTCCAATTCCAAAGAAAGGCAGTGCCAAAGAATGTTCAAACTATCGCACCATTGCACTCATTTCTCATGCTAGTAAAGTCATGCTTAAAATCCTACAAGCTAGACTTCAGCAGTATGTGGATCGAGAACTACCAGAAGTACAGGCAGGATTTCGAAGAGGCAGAGGAACTAGAGATCAAATTGCTAACATACGCTGGATCATGGAGAAAGCTAGGGAGTTCCAGAAAAACATCTACTTCTGCTTCATTGACTATGCTAAAGCCTTTGATTGTGTGGATCATAACAAACTGTGGCAAGTTCTTAAAGAGATGGGAGTACCAGACCATCTTATTTGTCTCTTGAGAAACCTATATGCGGGTCAAGAAGCAACAGTGAGAACTGGACACGGAACCACTGATTGGTTCAAAATTGGGAAAGGAGTCCGGCAAGGCTGTATACTGTCGCCCTGCCTATTTAACTTATATGCAGAGCACATCATGAGAAAGGCAGGGCTAGATGAATCAAAAGTTGGAATTAAGATTGCTGGAAGAAATATCAACAACCTAAGATACGCAGATGATACCACTCTAATGGCAGAAAGTGAAGAAGAACTAAAGAGCCTCTTGTTGCGGGTGAAGAAGGAGAGTGCAAAACTTGGGTTGAAACTTAACATTAAGAAAACCAAGATCATGGCATCTGGCCCTCTCAATTCCTGGCAAATAGATGGGGAAGAAATGGAGGTAGTGACAGATTTTGTTTTCCTGGGCTCCAAGATCACTGCAGATGGGGACTGTAGCCAAGAAATTAAAAGACGCTTGCTCCTGGGAAGGAAAGCCATGGCAAATCTAGACAGCACACTAAAAAGCAGAGACATCACCCTGTCAACAAAAGTGCGTATAGTCAAGGCTATGGTCTTCCCAGTTGCAATGTATGGCAGTGAAAGAAAGGCTGAGCGCCAAAGAATTGAGGCCTTTGAACTCTGGTGCTGGAGAAGACTCCTGCGAGTCCCTTGGACTGCAAGGCGATCAAACCGGTCAGTCCTAGAGGAGATCAATCCTGACTGCTCTTTAGAAGGCCAGATCCTGAAGCTAAAACTCAAATACTTTGGCCACCTAATGAGAAGGAAGGACTCACTGGAGAAGAGCCTAATGCTGGGAAAGATCGAGGGCAATAGAAGAAGGGGACGACAGAGAATGAGGTGGCTGGATGGAGTCACTGAAGCAGTAGGCGTGAGCTTAAATGGACTCCAGAAGACGGTAGAAGACAGGAAGGCCTGGAGGAATGTTGTCCATAGGGTCGCGATGAGTCGGACACGACTTCGCAGCTAACAACAACACAGACTGAACATCTGACTGACTGAGACCAACTATAATAAATGTTATCCATGTGTAAATCTATATGTGTACAGATGCACTACTCTTAACATAGGAAGAGAGAGGTCAGCAAAGAACCCCCTTCCCCAAAATTGTCAGTCAGGATTTGATTCACACACCACCACCCCGCCCGTTTCCCAAGAATTGCACACTTCCTTAGGAGTGAAAGATTACAGAATGCCCAATTGTTTTCTATGCAGCCTTTATTACAAAAAGTCACCCGACTGTGTGGCAATTTCCCGTGAATTCAAAGACTGGAAGCCAGGCAGTTCCATCAGCTGCGATAAATGTGGGCAGGTAAGCACAGTTTGAACTTATTTTTCTAAATATACTTATTTTGCTCAGTTTTTATGAAGAAATAGATGTTAAAGAGGAAACAGTGTCAGGTCAGTGGGAAGGACAAATCAGACTTGTTTCTAAAATCCTAAGGTTCAAATTCAGTAAATATTCCATTCCTGGATTTCACCTTAATTTGTTTCATGGCAGACCTCAATCAAATTTCCCTCTAATGATTGTTCCCTCTATTATTGTTGTTGTTTTGGGTTTCTGTAAAGGATCTTGCAGAATGTGTTAAGGACAGGAATTTAACAGGCTATATCTGGCTTTATTGATTTGTGGAAATCCGAGTGTGAAGCCAAAGCTTGTCAAAGGTTTCAGCTAGCACAGTGGGTCTCAGGTAAACTTCCATAAGTTGATGTTTGTGCTGCATTTAGGAAAGCTTTGCATGGTCTTAGCTTGGCACAAGAACTCAGTAGATAATTATTGGGATAATAGATAATCTTGTTCAGATTATGCTTAAGCCATAATGCATTTTATTTTGATTTAGTTTGTCATCTTGGGTTAATCAAGCAATTGTAGTTTATCCAAAAAGCCATGGTTTATCATAACATGTAACCCTCAGACTGTAAAAAATGGGGTAGGGGCAGAGAATGTCTGTCCTTTTGAATGCTATCCTTGAAGGGAATCTCTAGCAGTCAGTCTGTAAGGGAAGGAAGGAAGGAAGGAAGGAAGGAAGGAAGGAAGGAAGGAAGGAAGGAAGGAAGGAAGGAAGGAAGGAAGGAAGGAAGGAAGGAAGGAAAATACAAGAGGAGGCATCCCTGTAAGCTGAGATGGGCTTTTGCAGTCTGTATTATTTCTGTTCTGCTCTTTGGTAAAACCAGGGCAGCACAAACACTGACAGATGAATTTTTATATAGTTCACTGATATTTTCCCCAAAGGTGGAAATCTATGCTTGTGATTCCTGGTGAGAGGCTAACCGTCGTATTTGTGTTCCTGCAGATTTGGGGAATGGAAATGATCTACCGGGATTTCACACTTCCAATGTTGGCCATTAAAAATTTTGTGGTGGAAACCCCAGATGGGCGCCAGAAACCCAAAAAATGGAGCAAAGTTACTTTTGAAATCAAGGCTTTTGATTATACTGAATATTGTAATACTAATTTTAAATTGGATACATAAGATTTGGCAAATAATTGAAAAATAATTCAAAATAATGGACTGTGCCCCTTATGAATAATAAAGATGTATATCTTCCTTATCTAGTGAAAATTAGCAACCCCATTGAATAAATGCATTCAAAATAATTTGAAGTAGGCCTGCTGAACCTTTTCACTAATGCCAGCCCTGAATACTTGGGGGGGCTTCTTTCTTCTTTAAATGTATTTGCGGGCTGACTTGTCCCAAAACACACGTTTGAAATGGATGAAGGTACCTGGCTGCATAATCATTCTTCTTGTACTAAAGATCTGAATTGAGTGGTGAAGATAGCATCTTTGCAACTGGGGATTTTCTGAATGCCTTGAAAGAACATGGTTGTACTTTGAAGCAGTAACCGAAATGGCAATTTCCAGACAAAATTAATGCTTTTTAGGCCGCAAGAATTGGAACTCATTCTGGAGCATTCCCACATCATAATAGGAGTAATCCAACCTTCTTCACCTCTTACACAAGACATTTAAAAGTCCAGATAGCTAGTACTTTGGATGCCTGCTTTCTCCTGAGGGGACAAAAGAGGTAAAACTCTTATTAAGTTCTCTTATTTCCCTTAACGTGAAGGAAGGGTGGGAAGTATTGTCACAATTGGTAAATTAGCTGTCCTCAATCTTGTCAGAACTTAATTGTTGTCCAGGGACAACCAGACAATCCATTTGATTGTGTTGTTCTGAAACTGATTCAAATATCAGCTCATCTACGGAGGAGGGGTTAAACCCAGAGCTGCTTTTGAGCACACCCTATGTGGAAATACTCTCAGTCATAAATGCGCTAGAAGTCTAGGAACTTACTGGAAGGAGGAAGATGAACAAGAAGTTGAGTGGGAAAGGTTCCTGTTTTTGAAAATCAATTTATGACAAAGGGATGTTCAGAGAATGAAGAGGAAGAGACGGTTCATATAAAGCAGCTCCACAGAACCATCAAGCCATCTACCTGGATTTCAAACAGAGGTCCATCATCCTGTAATGCATGACAAACCTATGTAAATGTTATATTTTGAGAATTCTAAAGTGTATTATGAAAGCGAGGAAGGGGTGTTACCATTTCTCACACAACAACCTAATTGCGTGTTCTGCTACCTATAGCTTGGTTTCTAAAGTAGACATTGCAAAACCTCAATCCTGTCTAGTAAATCTTTGGAGTCGTCTTCTTTTTTTTTTTTTTTTTTTACTAAGTTTGTAGATCGCCTCACTTAAGAAAAAAAACCAGCAAGGCAGTTTTGTAATTTTATAATTATCAAACCTTCTTGCATCTCGGTTGAAATTGTATGACATAAACATATCCATATTTGCCCTCCCAACAGCCACTCTTATGAGGTGGGTTTTCCTGAGATTAATCTTGTAACTGGGTCTCCCCACTCATAGTCCAATAATGGTGATTATTAGTCCACACTGATGCTGCTGTTAGGCAGAGTATATTTTTAAGAAATAAGACATTTTTGTGTCTTTTACCCAGACCAAATTAATTCTTGTTTTTGAAAACAAACTATAGCATTGCCTGCAGTTTACACATGATTCTTTTCCACCATTAATATGGCCAGTCTTATTTTTAAAAATACCATAAAAAAACTCCTCAATATGAAACTTGCGGAACATTTACTGATGGATTGTTGCTTTTATTTTACAGGATTACAAATTTTTTAAAATTTTAACAGAAATTAAAGTGCGTAATTTTACAGTAGTCCAGCTCCCATCATTATTAACCAAATATACATATATTACAGAAATGTATACAATTATCTGCAAATATTTTACATACATGTACATATTATCAACTGGTAAAGCTAACCACATTCACCATTTTAAATATTACTTTTTCCTTTTTTTTCATATATTTTAGAATCTGTGGTAAAGAAAAAGCCCTTCTAGAAATCATTCTTTGAATAAATAGAACGTGTATCCCAAAGCATTGTCCATAGTGACATTGTCACCTAAACTTGATTTGGCTATTATTCAGGCAGCATTCAAAGTATAATTCCCACAACCTTTAAGTCTACAATAGTCTGAACGGCTCTGTGAGTTTGGAATACGATAGTTAATAACTTTTATAGACATCAGTCTCCCACTCCAGGCCCTCTCTGCTTATAATAAAAGTTGCCCTTGACTTGCGACCACAGTTGGGTTCAAAATTTCCATTGCTAAGCAAGACAGTTGTTGCATCTCATTTTACGATCTTTTTGCCACAGTTAAGTGAATCGCTACAGTTGTTAAGTGAATCGGGGGGGGTTGTTAAGCGAATCTGGCTTCCACTCACTGACTTTGCTTGTCGGAAGCTGGATGGGAAGGTTACACAGGATCCCAGGACAATACAACTGCCATAAAGACATGCCAGTTGCCAAATGCCCAAATTTCGATCATGTGATCATAAGGAACAGTCATGTGAAAACTATCACAAGTCACTTTTTTTACAGCTATTGTAACTTCAAACAGCCGTTAAACAAATGGTTGTAAATCTAGGACTAACTATATCGCCACTCAGTATAGTGAACTTCCAAACAGATGAGCTTCTGGGCATTTTTTGGAGAAGGTAAGTTAGATTTGCTATAGTGGGAGGGAGCTTTCCCCCCCCCTTTACAAATTACTATCAGTCTCTCTTTGCTTGGATACTTTGAGAAAATCTACTTCCCTATTGTTTTACCACACAGTATGCATCTGACAGTATCCCACATCGAAGACAAAACATATATACACGTTTTTTCCTCCAAAAATTCAAAAGCAATTGTTTCAACAATGAACTGCTAAGCTTGTAAGCCGCCCTGAGTCTTCGGAGAAGGGCGGGATATAAATGGAATTAAAAAAAAAAAAAGCTAGTGAAAACTGTACCTCTACTCTTTAATAATGGGAGCAGAACAAATTATTAAGCGAGCTCTTCAAACCAGTTTCAAAAGTGACACTGAAAATATATATACAATGGGGACTTGCTGATCAATGTTTAAATATGCTGTCTGTAAAACACTTAAAAGCTAACCAACACTCTATCTCCAAATAATTATAAAATTATAATACTGTTAACATCTGTTCGTACAATACAGTTTGGCAGAGGAAAAGGAGTTTGCTTCCTCAGCAGGTTGTCAAATTACCAAGAAATAAGAATGAAATGGAAGAGATGAAATCTAGCAATTCTTCTCTGGTTCTCAAATGGTGGCTCTTCGTTCACATTAACAACCTAAGTGCTTGTCAACCTCAGACACTTTAAGATGTGTGGACTTCAATTCCCAGAATTCAGAAATACTGGCTAAGGGAATTCTGGGAGTTGAAGTCCACACATCTTAAAGTGACCAAGACTGAGAAGCATTGATCTAAATAACTTATTTTCTTAGATACAGAGGCAGGAAAAATACCCCAGTATATTTGAAAAAGAACAGTATGATGTCTGTTTAAACAACTGATTACACCTATTTCTGTTGTACTTTTTTCTGTGGGGAAACAGTACAAATGATCTAAGTCAGGGGTGTCAAACTCATAAAGTCACATGACGTGTCACGACGTATCGTGACTTTTTTTTTCCATTGCTAGCAATGGGGTTGGCACGGTTTTGCCATGATGCATCCAGTGTGCGGGCCGGAAGTTTGACACCCCTGATTCCTTGATTCCATCATCTCAACATTAAAGCTGAACCTGTTTAGTTAACATAGGTTTTAAAGATTTCCCCTGTCCAGTCATTTCTGACTCTAGGGGGCAGTGCTCATCTTTTAGCCGAAAGACCCTTCCCATGGTCATGTGGCCAGCATGACCATATGCTGAGGCGCATGGACATTGTTACCTTCCCACCAACCAAGCAACGGCTTAATGATGTGAGAATCTAGATCCAAGCACTTTTCAATCAAAATATCCCATCAGAGTGAGATATACCTTCTACTGTATCACTGGAAGCTAACTAAGGGCAGAACTACAAATGATGGCAAAAATAGTACATACCAGAATATTTCTTATAAATCAATTTGAAGCACTCATTTGAGTAGCAGATTTCAGAGGGAGCATTGCTTTCTTGCCTCCTATATCCAGCTATTTATTATTTAATACAATTGCCACCCAATTTAAAGCTCAAGTATGAATGAATCTCAATGCTGGCCATAACATATTTTTATTTTATATTCATTTCTACCATAACCATATATAAGTCATACTGTCATGATAACCTCCAGATCTAACATACATGAGCATGCTATACAAATTAAGGATTTAAAAAAGCATGTATGGGCCAGGAGGAAGTGTTATTTAGTTAATAAATAAAGGTAAAGGTCCCCCCGCACATGTGTGCTAGTCGTTTCCGACTCTAGGGGCCAGTGCTCATCTCCGTTTCAAAGCTGAAGAGCCAGCACTTATCCGAGGATGTCTCCATGGTCATGTGGCCAGCATGACTCGACGCCAAAGGCGCACGGAGCGCTGTTACCTTCCCACCGCAATGGTCCCTATTTTTCTACTTGCATTTTAAAGTGCTTTCGAACTGGTAGGTTGGCAGAAGCTGGGACGAGTAACAGGTGCTCATTCTGTTACGCGGCACTTGGGATTCGACCCGCCAAACTGCCGACCTTCTGATCGACAAGCTCAGCATCCTAACCCACTGAGCCACCGCGTCCCTAGTTAATAAATAGGTGGGTGCTTTTACCATAATGTAAAACAATGGCATGTCCTAGAATTAACACAATTTTTTTTCTAGTGTTTCTTTTGTAAAGCCTGGCAAATAAGATCATTTCCTTGCCAGTAATAATAATTCTTTCTTAAGCATGGAAGGCTTGACCTAACACTGCATCCACATCACGTCAGAGGGAATTCCTATGCATGATTTCATCTGACGACGATCTAACGGGATGGCGTGAAGGGAAAACACCATCCTTGGATGTAAGCCTCATCGTCAGGGAGTATATTCACATTTGGTGCCTGATAAGCTTAAGTTGCTGGGTGAGGGGGGGGGGGGAAGAAGGAATATATCCAACTGTTTAGTATTTAATACAGTTGCAGCCCAACTCAGAGCCCAAGGGTACATAAACCTCAGTGCTAGATATAAAATTGATAACAGGGTAGAAGCAAAAGTTGGAAAATACTTTCTGAACTTCTCTATTCAGGCTTCCCCTGTGGAGTGCAAAAGATCGGGTCCACACATGAAGATCCAATTAAACTGATTTGTTGCTATTCTCAACAAATAGCAACTCTTGGAGTTAGATAAGGGTCAATGGAAATCAAGGGGGGGTTGGGCATAGTTTGCTTGTGGCTACATAGGGATCCCAGGCTAATCCCTGTTTTAACTCCAACCCTAGGTTCTGCCATTCCTTCTACATTCCCCAACCTTTGAAAGAGGACTAGACTTGAAACAAGCTCTCTTTCCTGATAGAAAACTAAGATGCTCTTTCAGAAAGGGGCTGCCAACTGGGAAGCCAAGCTGCTGGGCAGCCTTGAGGAAAAAGACCATACTTCCTCAGATGAAGCAGGCATTCCAGACTCATTTGTGGGGGAAGGGAGACTGAAGAACGTCAACTTTTACAGCTAGCTGGTCATTATAATTTAATAAATTACAGGTAGAATGGAGAACATTGTCTGTTTTAAATTCTCATCCTAGATAGCTTAAAGATGCGGTGAATCAATCTCTCTTCTCTATTCCTTTAGGATAACTGGCATTTGCCTTTTGACACTTGTGGCATTTCCAGGTAGAACAATGGCTGCATGGAGGTGAACAGCACTTTCTTGGATAAGGAGAAGCCATAAGGTCACCCATTTGTGCTGCAGAAGGCTGGTCCTTGAAAGAAGACCAGCAGGATTCAAAGGGATCTTGCCAGCTCCTCCTGAGTGCCAAGAACTGCAGAAGTTGGGAAACTCCAAAATTTAGTCTGAGTTTATTAATGGACATTGGGCTCACAAAGTCTACTTTTTTGAGAGTGGTTTTTTTTTTTGAGACAGAACTGCAGTCTGCTCTATAGGCAAACCTATTACTTGCTTTGGTTACTCACTTTCCAGTTTATTTAATTCTTTAACAGCATACCGTAAATCAAGCCTTGCCCTGAAAGGAGTTATTCCAGAATGGGAAAAGGAATAGTGCATGCAATGTGGTATACTGCAAATCTATCAAAATTATAATTATTAAAATTTCTAACACAGTGCCACTAAGATCACAACTTTGTTTAAAGGTCAAGAATAAGAAGTCAATAGTGCTAAAGCTATCAAAAAAAGCATTGCATTACAGACTATTTCATTTATTTACACCCAAGAATATGAACAACAGAAGTGCTATTTTTAAAAGTGATAATTACATTTGGTATCCCTGTGCTTAAATACCATTTTTTTGTGACACAGAAGCTATTCAGTGAGGCTGACTTAACCAAAGTGGCTTTCCCATTGATAGTCATTTACCTAACTTTGGCAAGCTGATGTCCAGCATTCTTATCTTAACTTACGTCAAATCAATCTGACAGCCAGCTGTAGATTCACATTGAAATGAGAAAATTAATATATCTTACAATTCATTTGTACTTGAGCAATAATAAACAGGTAGTAGAAAGATTTCTATGAATGCAGGGAGCAAAATGTTTACATAATGCACTACAGAAACATGCTTCATCATACACCACGTGCACATTCATCTTTTTTTATAATTAGCTGCGATAATCTAAAATGTTCCATTTAATCTTTATACTGTATTAGCTGGGAATAGGAAAAGCTGAAAGTAGAAATATTCAGAATGGTTGGTAACATACTACTTTCCACTATGGGATCCATTCACTGAAATAAATTCATATTGGACTTTCTTCCTTTCATTATGCAACAAGAATTATTCATTAAACATCAGAGTAGCTGACATAAAAGCAGTCAGAAATTCATGCTAAATTCTGCAATTGGCCTATGCAAAAATAAGTTTTCTTACTAAATAATCAGCAAACTGGGAGTCAGACTCGGCTATTAATGTCACTCCATGGAACAAGTTCTCCCCTTCTCCACTAGCTTTGTTGAGCAGTGTTACAGACATTAACTATAATTATTTCTGATCCTTCTTCCAGCATCCAGACCTGCCATTAAAACAGATATCAGTTCCTGGTTAAGAGGAATTTCTGCTAGGTCTTCAACTGCAATTCGCAGCACGTCAATGAAATGCTTAACAACTGAAAGTGAAGGAACATTTAAAAAAATATCCCTTTCAGCTGTTGATTTAAGGTGCACAGTGAATTATGATTACCCATTTAAATACCAGGCATATCAGAATTTACATCATTAAATAAAAATGAAAGATTTGGGAATTTCACAGAAAGAGCACCAACTCAGATCTGCAAAAGCACCCAAACCAAGTTCACAGAAACTTTACAGGCCATTAATACGAACTGAAACTTTTTACCATCCTATTTAAAAAGAGCTTTAATCTGGAAAAGGTTGTAAAGAAGGAAGTTATATGTGTGCTTTTAAGCCAGGATAGTTTAACTACTGAATTTCAGAGAAAATTGGTTTTTCTGTTAACATACGCTAGGACCGTTGCCTAGAGGCGGTTCGGGTCTGGATGGGGAGGAACAGGCTTCGGCTCAATCCCGACAAGACCAAGTGGTTGTACGTTCCGGCATCTCGGGAAATTCGGTCCATTCCATCTTTAACCATGTGGGGTGAGGTGTTACCCCCCATAGATAGGGCTCGCAACTTGGGTGTCCTCCTGGACTCACAGCTCAGTCTGGAAGATCATATAGGAGCTGTGACCAGGGGGGCTTTTGCCCAGGTTCACCTGGTGCGCCAGTTGCGACCCTATCTGGACCGGGATGCCCTGCGTACAGTCACTCATGCGCTCGTGACCTCTCATATAGACTACTGCAATGCTCTGTACATGGGGCTGCCCTTGAGGACCACTCGGAGGCTTCAGCTGGTGCAGAATGCAGCCGCGCGAGTTGTGATGGGGGTCTCCCGATACTCCCATGTAACACCTCTTCTCCGTGAGCTGCATTGGCTTCCAGTTGCCCTCCAGGTGAGATTCAAGGTGCTGGTGATTACCTATAAAGCCCTAAATGGCACGGGTCCGGATTACTTACAGGAGCACCTGCTGCCGGCGTCATCTTCCCTTCGTCCTGTGCACTCCCACAGAGAGGGCCTCCTCAGGGTGCCGTCGGTCAGAGAGTGTCGGCTTGCGGCCCCCAGGGGGAGAGCATTCTCTGTGGGCGCGCCAGCCCTTTGGAATCAATTACCGGTTGAGCTCCGGATGGCTCCCGACCTTCGCTCTTTCCGCCGTGATCTGAAAACCTGGTTTATTGTAATTATTTATTGTTAGGGCTTCATTAATTTAATTTTACTTGTAACTTTTGTAGTGCTTTTATTGCCCTGTACACCGCCCTGAGTCCTTCGGGAGAAGGGCGGTATAGAAATTCAATTAAAAAATAATAATAATAATTTAAAAACAGGATATTCTGACTATCATATTACTTAAAGCCAAAAGAAAAAGCATAGGGTTTTATTGGTCCCAAAAAGATGTCCCTTAGCTCACTCAGTAACTTTAAAGACTTGTGGACTTCAACTCCCAGAATTCCACAAGTCTTAAAGTTGCCAAGTTTGGAGACCCCTGCCTTAGCTTATACACATACAGACCCACCCCTGCATTCCTAAGTCCTGCTGCAAGCAGACAATGAACTGAAGAAACCAAACACAGATTCCATTTGAAGAAATAGCAAAATATTCAGCAACAAAACACATCCAACAAAAATAAATACAAAATCTAATTGTCCCCAGGGATATAATATCTTTAGGGTAAAATAATTCTTATCCTGTGGGATTGTTGAGAAAAAAAAGCACAGGATTATCATCATTTTCTAAATGCTTACCTACATATGTACATTATTTTCTGGGAAGGCAATACTATGCAGAATGAAATAGAAATGGGGAAATTAAACTCAGCAGATAAGAAAAAGGAAGGAATTGTACAACTAGTTTGTAATATCAATATTATCTCTCTTCATATCTTTCCAAATACTTCGGATGGAAAAACACGATTTAAAAGATTTTGGAGTCAGATTAAACTACAAAAATTAGATTATAGGTTTATCTTATCTTCATTTCAAATCACCATTAGTTGTGCTTTACATTAGAATCTAACAACTTCAATCACATTGTAATAACATTCAAGTACTATACATCTCATTGATTTATTTCAAACTTTTTTCTGTGAGTGTGTGCTTAGGAGGCTCAACATCCTGAAAGTGCTCTGTTTTAGGGCAATGCACACTTTGAAAATTATTTCGAAGAAATGCACTGTTTCTCAGCTCTTGATTAAAGTAGACTGACTTTACAGCATTCACCCTGAACTTAAAAAAAAAAAGGTGGTGCTCCTTTAAGGAATCCTCTCCTTAAGGCAAGGGTGTCAAACTCACCACATCATGTGACGTGTTGTGACATATCGTGACTTTTTTTTGCATTGCCGGAGCTGGGGTGGGCACGACCTTCATATGATGCAACCAGCCCATCGGCCGACACTTTGACACCCTTGCCTTTCTCAACTTTAGAAACCTGAAGTTATGTGGACTTCCAGAACTCCCCAGCCAGCATGGTTAAGGCTAAGGAGACTCTTAAAGCAGCAGCACATCTTTTTCAAGCTCATGAGAAGCTTGAAAAAAGATGGGGTATTTTTTTAATAGTATTAATACACCACTGTACCATCTGAGTTCTGAAGCACTTCTTCTACATCATTTTTGAAGCCTACACAGTCTTTACTCTCTCCTAAGTGCTAATCATGTGCTTTTTATTATTAATCTATGAGGGGGAAGTTAAAGGAAGTCTCTCCCTTATCCACTCCTCAAGGGTTCAAATGGAGCCCATATGAGGTAGTATGCTGCGTAACTGAGATCAGTGTGAATTCTAAAAGTTTATTTATCTTAATATAATATAAGAAAGCCTGCTTTCAAATATGATTCCCAAAAGACAGGATACACTATTTCCTGAACGATAACTAGAAGCCCAAAGTTCACCCTCCAGGTTGATTTTCTGAGACAACTACACATAGAATGAAGTTGCTACATGCAAATAACAGGTTGAGTTCAAACACTAGCTTTGTAATTGAAATCTTTTTAACGTTTGCACTTAACTCATGTTAGAATTGCTTTGTGTTTTACACATTTTCTATCAACAAAATATTTCAAAGCAGGGGGGAATACATAGCTAGGTTGCAAAGGGTTGCCGATCATTAACTCTTTATTTTACAACGAAGAATATTTATATATACGTAGGTGAATATTTTGCTCCGCATAAAACCCATTGTCAAATAACTGTAAATGTTAAGTGATATATTTTTAAAAAAACTTTCTTTGCAGAAGAAAAGCATATTGGGGTCAACATGTCCCAAAGGTGCTTTTCAAAAGGCAACTGGATTTCCTTGGTTTTTCTTTGAAAATGTTTCATTTCTCATCCATTCTTCAGAAGTGAAGATGCTTCTTGGATCAGCAGCAAGACCTTCTCAAGGAAAATGCAAGAAAACCCAGTTACCTTTTGAAAAACACCCTTGGAGCAACCATGACCTGGATGATTGAGAATCCCCGTGGACACTGGGTTCAACTTATTATCTGTTGGGAAATCAATTTTATCTTAATAAGCAACATTAACACTGATGAATGTTCTTTAGAAGACATGAAGTTCTGAAAGTCCTTGCACATTTGAATTAATGAGTGGTGGACAACTCCATTCAGAGGCAACCGGAAAATTACCACGAACTCAAGACTTTGGACAATCCCCAAAGGCTCGGAGGTTGTAAGATTTGAAAAGTAATTTTTTTTCCTGTCATTTACTTAAGGTTTGATTATATTTTCAACATTTCTAAACCATGCAAACTAGAAACTGATTAAAAACCCTAACTTTTATGTGATTGTCCCAGACCTGCAAAATCTCTCAGCTCTGGTATTGGGCATATGGTAAAACCCAGGATCATCAAATCACACAATAGTATAAACCAGTATGAATTTTCTATATCCCTGTATCTTTCCCCTCTATAAAAGCAAAACAATGGTGAAAGAGGTGTTTTCTGGTGAGACTGGTTATCAGGGCCACCTGGTCTACCCCAAATATAGGATGAAGCATACTGCTTCTGCTTTCGCCTTTCAGCCTTTAATTCTACATTTAACTTTACCTTTAATCTACATTAAAGCAAACTCTGTTTTTATTTATTACAGCAAGCATCTTATTAGAGCAAATCTTATCTACAACATGACCCTAAGGAGACATTTTTGGACTACTTTTAGGGAGAGGGATTAAGCATTTGGCTGACCTTGTCCGGCCTTAGAAGCTAAGAGTATTTGGAAAACCCCCAAGGAATAAACAGAAGCTATAAATTAGCCTCCAGCAAAATTGAAAAATGGCAATTTACAGACATGATCATCTAAAGTTTTGATAGCAACAGTTTAAGATCACCACAAGCTGTGTTTGATTCAAATTAGATTTTAGTTAAAGGATAAAAAGAATAGTTTAAAGTTTCTATCCTCCTTTGTGCCTTTTGTTTTTCTAAAAATGTAAGTGGGAGAAAGGAACAGCATTGCTACCAATCAGCACCTGGGCCACCAGATTTCAAAATTTGACTGGAATGTAGAAAGCCTTAAACACATTTTCATATATAATTTTTGATCATAATTTTCCTTTGTAATATTACTGATTATTTAAAAATGTAGAAAATTTCAACTAATTATGTCTTTTTCCAGCTAGACAGCGGATGTTTAACCTGTAGTTTTAACTGCCCACAGTACTGGCTTATGATTGTTGCATGCATACCATTCCGGCAATGAAAGAGAAATGTTCTGAACAACTAGTAACATATAATAACAACATTATTATATATCAGCTTAATTATTAATTCAATATTGCAAAGCTTAATCAGCAGTACAATTCTATGCATCTTTACTTAGAAAGTAATTCCAACTGAATTAAATAAAGTTAACTCCCAAACAAAAAGTATAAGATGTGAGAGTCAGTTTGGTCTACTGGATATAAGACACAAGGCGAGAAACCAGAAAACTGTGAGTTCTAGTCCCGCCTTAGCCATAAAAGCTGGCTGGGTGACTTTGGGCCACTCATTCTCTTTCACCTCAAAATGTCAGGCTCAGGCGACAAGCTGGTCAGTCAATTCTTGTCGCAACCAGACGATCAACATTCAGTTGATTTGAAAAAAGCACACTTACAGGAAAGTGCAAAAAGAAATGGGAAATTCCAGCATAAGATTGTACTTCTTCAAGAAAGTTTTTAAAGGAAAGTATAAACACACATTTCCCAGTTTTGCAGAAATGTATACTTTTTGCACAACTTTAAAATCATGTTCTGTTATGCTACAAAATGCATGGCCATGCATAGTGATCAATCTGCTTCCCATTGTCATGGTTTTGGGACACATAGGCAGTGACATTAACTGAGGCAACATGTGTATGGTTTGATGAGGAGTTATAAGTGGTCAGTTCAAATATCTTATCATCACATAATATGTTGTTAATTATGCTAGAACCCATGCCACTGATTCAGATATAAAATATAAAGATGTAGTCTATTCAGCAATGCACTAGTCTTTGGATGAAGACTAATGGTTTAATTATGATTTGTTAATTTAAAATGTTAAGTGAGACTCTTCGTTGCACAAAGCATGATTTGACTGAATCTTTGCTGGTCAGCTGCAAACAAATTTCTTCATTTGGGCATTATGCTAAGACTGTAACTGTTACGATATGGTTAGTTTTAACCCTAGTTTATTGAGTAAATAACCCTGTTCACACATAATCTTAAGCCATAAATCATGGTTTACAGTTGGCTTTACACATCACATAAGCCAAACAAACTATTTTATGGCTTAGTGTAATGTATGAACTCAACATATATTTAATTTTCTTTAATCATGATTTGGTGCAAAGTCTGAACTGATTCATAATATTTAGATCTCTGTATTAAATACTAATATAAAGGGAAAAGAGATATCACAAGACATTTTTGTGACATTAAGATTAAGCTGATAATTACTAAAGCATTTATAATTTTAGAGATGTAGCACCACTTTCCAAAGGTAACAGAATTGAGAAGTTATGCTTTTCAAACCACAGCTAGAATCTATACATCCAGTACATGCCTTTACTACTTTTTCCAATTCTGTATTAATGTATAAAAATACCAATATTATTCTATATAAACAAGCCACCAATTGTCTTTTAAATGTAGAATCTTTTGCTTAAATTCTAGAGGATGCATGCTTCATTTTTAAAAATCATAGGCAAGCATAAATTTAGTATCATGAAGATAAATCAAAATCGAGTATAGTACATTTTCCTGTAAAAACATACCCTGCAAACAGTATATAATGTTCTTATTGTTCAATAAAAAAATTTTAACAGGAAAGAATTAACTTTTTAAATAGATCATTTGAAATGTTTAGATACTCTGGATATTGTTTGGTTCACAAACAAAAATGTATAGTTTTTATATACACATCAGTGTAAATAGTGCGAGAATTTAAATGCTGTAAGCTAATCTAACTTTAAATTTCACTACACATCTATTTGGCAATGTAGAGGTATATCTAAAAACACACATGTATGATTCATAGAAAATTACCAAGAGATCAACTTCATTATGAAAAAGCTGTATCATCCCCCAACAGTACTATGTTGTATGATAACAATCTTGGAAATAACAGCATTAGGTTAATATTGATGACTTTTTGGCTAAGACATTAACGGAATAAAAAGAAAATGTGGAATGCTTCTGTACATTAATTTTATTGACATAACATAAACATAAGGACAATTTTTCTAAAACGATATGGACTTTTTTGTTCTTTTCCAACATAAAGTGCTAAGAACCATGGCAGAAAGGCTGGCATATTTTCAAATTTGTTTTAAGAAGTAGTGTCAACCCCAATATGAATGGGAGAAATACAGCTTTACAGACCATTGGTGGATTCCAGTTTTGCAGTGCTTTCATGCTGATCCTCCAAACTGATTTGTGAATCATTGCAGCAATCTGGTGTTTCACCTTTAACAGCCAAATAGATGATTTTCAACCACTTCTGTTTCAGCTCTTCATTATCTGCTGCAAAACTGTGCACAGACTTAGACTGAGTCAATTTGAAACTGTGAGGGAGGTCAGCACTTCTTGGGGTGTCATCTACTGTGTAGCCCAAAAGTGGAATAGTAGCCAAGGCTTTGACATCCTATGTAAACAGAAATGAAGTCACTTTAAAAAGGCAACATCTGATAGGAGTCACCAAAAAGAAGCTTCTTAATTTATTATAGAGCACAGGTCCCCAAACTTTTGGGCACCAGGGACCAGTTCCGTGGAGAGAGGTTTTTCCAGGGATCAGAGGGTGTGTGGTTTTGTGTGCTGCCTGCATCCCGCGGATAGGGCTTTCCTTGTTTATGCAGGTTGCTGGCATGCTGTGGCCCAGGGTTGGGGACCCCTGTTATAGAGGTTATACTATAGAGGATATTAGATTTCCAACAGGAGAAAACCAGTGACAGGGGAACAAAAATGTTCTCATTCCTCTTAAGATTAAATTTTATAGATCAAACATGCAACCACGGGGGGGGGGGAATGCAAAACTGGAGAAAACCACCTCCTAGGTCATCAGGGTATCAGATCTCTTTCCTCCCTGCCCTTTCATTACCTATGGCAGACATGTCAAACTCGCGACATCACGTGACATCGTGCAACGTATCGGGACAGTTTTGCCATTGCCGGCAATGGGGTGGGTACAGCTTCCGGATGATGCGTCTGACCCGCGGCAGTTTGACACCCCAACCTATAGCAGGGCTTTTCAAGATTTTCACCCATTGTACCACTTTTAGGATATGGCAACATCCGAGTACCACCAGTTGCCTAGCAAGGTGTCAAAAACTTGATGACACGCCCCCCCCCAAAAAAGGAAAAAAGTGATGAAGTACAGGAAGTCCTCGACTTACAACAGTTTGCTTAGTGATTGTTTGAATGGCACTGAAAAAAGTTCCCCCCAAGCCACAGCCGAGCAAGACACCTGCCTGCCCGCCCAGCGGCGCTCTTCCTCCTGTCCAAGGTTTTCATTGTTGTGAGCATTTCTGTTGAGGATTGGCAGCAGGGGTGGGGTGGGGGTGGGAGTTTAGTTTTTATTCCCCCTCCCATCTGCTGGGTGGTTGCAGCAGGTTTTGGTCACTTCACATGACCCTGGGACACTGTGACCATCATAAATATGAATCAGTTGCCAAGCATCTGAATGTAAATCACAAGACCCTGGAGATGCTGCAGCATTCCAGCTGATCGGCACTTCTTCTGGGCTCAGAAGCACCAGGATCAGCGCCGAGCTCCAGCTGGAGCCTGGTGCTGATCCTGGCACTTCCACTGAGCCCTGACAGCCCTGCAGCTCCAGGCTTCTCTCACTCAGGCTTGTATGGTGCTGCGACCAATTCAGCTCATTCCCCTTCCCCGCTACTTCTCTAGGATGGTTGTGTACCACCTGCCAGGTGCCAATGTACCACTGGTGGTACCTGTACCACTGCTTGAAAAGCCCTGACCTATAGCTACCACACTCAAGTGCAAAAATCCAGATGACCACAAGTTAGCAGCTAAGAAGTCCTAAAAAATCTAAGCTACTGTTGCCATTAGATGCTCCCCAGATTTATAAAACTCAGACCTGTTACAGGTAGTCCTTGACTTACAACCACAATTCAGCCCAAAATTCTGTTGCTAAGTGAAACAGTTGTTAACTGAGCCTTGACCCCATTTTACAACCTTTCTTGCCACAGTTGTTAAGTGAATCAATGCAGTTGTTGAATTAGTAACACGGTTGTTAAGTGAATTTGGCTTCCCCATTGTCTTTCCTTGTCAGAAGGTTGCAAAAGGGAATCACATGACCCCAGGAAACTGCAACCGTCATAACTATGAACCAATTGCTAAGTGTCCAAATTCTGATCACACGACCAAGGCGATGCTGCAATGGTTGTAAGTGTGGAAAAGGGTCATAAGTCACTTTTTCAGTGCTGTAAATTTGAATGGTCACTAAACAAATAGCTGTAAGTCGAGGACTACTTGTATCCCATATCACCCTCTGTTAACAGAAGATGGGGAGAGATACACTGTTGTCATAGCCAATTCTGATTGTTATTGTGTAAACTCTTCTTTTACACAAGAAAAATCCAGTTTCCCGACACTCCCATGTAACACCTCTGCTCCGTGAGCTGCATTGGCTTCCGGTTGCCCTCCGGGTGAGATTCAAGGTGCTGGTGATGACCTATAAAGCCCTAAATGGCTTGGGTCTGGGATATCTGAGGGAACACCTGCTACCGGCATCAAGTTCCCTTCGTCCAGTGCGCTCTCACAGGGAGGGCCTTCTCAGGGTGCCGCCAGTTAAAGATTGCCGGCGGATAACACCCAGGGGGAGGGCCTTCTCTGTGGGTGCGCCTGCCCTTTGGAACCAGCTGCCCGTGGAGCTTAGGACTGCCCCCAACCTTCGCTCATTCCGCCGGGACCTGAAGACCTGGCTCTTCGAGCTCCCCGGCCCAGGCTGAGAGTTTTTAGTTTTTAATTGGGGTTTTATTCTCAGGGATTAAATTTAATTGTTTTTAATTGTTTTTAATTTTTGTATCACTGTTTTAAGTACCCCGTAAACCGCCCTGAGTCCTTCGGGAAAGGGCGGTATATAAATCTAATAAAATAAATAAATAAATAAATAAAATAATTCAGAAAGAGTAGAAATTATAGTTGCAGAATTGTAAGTACAAGATACAGTAAGCATGTTATCATGTTACCCTAAGGCAGGGGTAGGCAACCTCGGCTCTTTTATGACTCATGGACTTCAACTCCCAGAATTCCTGAGTCAGCATAGCTGACTCAGGTATTCTGGGAGTTGAAGTCCATGAGTCATAAAAGAGCCGAGGTTGCCTACCCCTGCCCTAAGGAGAGGAAGGAACTTTGCTATGGTCTGGCTTCCATTCCTTTTACATACATACCTGTGGAGCACCATACATATATAAAACAAGGGCTTCATGTTTAGGTATCACACACCAAGCCTTTTGCCATGTTTTCGATTTTTCCAAGTACTGTAGAAAACTACATATCACGCTGTTCCCTGACACTTCTGCTGATTCAATCTGTGGAGATAAAAGGAAGGTGGTTAAGGAATTCCAAAAAGATCACAATAATTGTTCACAATTCATGAGACGACAATTGGTAAGGAATAAAATCATAGCAAATTAAGTCACAAAATTGAAGAAGCCCATCTGGTGGCTTGGTATTTCACTGTTCATCAAAGAAACATGACATGGAAGCAATGTAATCTTGCGGAAATAGAATGAAAATGGAAGAATCGCTGACCTTTTACAAAATATTTAACAATCAATCAATTCCAGGGAGCATTTTCTTCATTTTACTCGAAATGCCATTTAGAAAAAGTCAAAAAGGAAACTTATGAAGTAGCTTATAACAAAAAGCGTCGTCTTCCCTCTGGCTTCTTCTGAAGTCCTTCTTGAAAGTAGCATTGTCAAGTTTTTCACAAAATAAAAGACTATGGTTGAGTATGTTTGCCTCTAAACAGCAGTTGGCGTGGGTTTGTTGCGCCAAAATAATCCTTGGATGTAATAAAGAAGCAATAATGGGGTTTTAAAAGTAGCTAATAAAACCAGCTTGCAATGTATGGCAGTGAAAGCTGGACCATAAGAAAGGCTGAGCGCCAAAGAATTGAGACCTTTGAACTATGGTGCTGGAGAAGACTCCTGCGAGTCCCTTAGACTGCAAGGCGATCAAACCGGTCAGTCCTAGAAGAGATCATCCCTGACTGCTCTTTAGAAGGCCAGATCCTGAAGCTAAAACTCAAATACTTTGGCCACCTAATGAGAAGGAAGGACTCACTGGAGAAGAGCCTAATGCTGGGAAAGGTTGAGGGCAATAGAAGAATGGGAAGACAGAGAATGAGGTGGCTGGATGGAGTCACTGAAGCAGTAGGTGTGAGCTTCAATGGACTCCAGAAGATGGTAGAGGACAGGAAGGCCTGGAGGAACATTGTCCATAGGGTCGCAATGGGTCGGACACGACTTCGCAGCTAACAACAAAATAAAACCAGCAGCACTGGAAACTTCTACTGAATTGCAACTTATAAGCGTATTTGCAATTTTGGAAGGATGGATTTCTTTTAGTAAAGTCTGCCCATCTCAGCAAAATTCTGTCACTTTTCCTTCTCCCTTTTCTCTTCTCTACCTTTAGCAGTCAAAACTGTGTCCAATGGAAATCCAAGAAACACTATCATTTTCAATATGTAAAGAATCATGGTTGAGGAACCAAAATTAGCAAGAAGGTGAAAACTTTGCATCTCTGCATACAGTGCTAAATTACAATTTGCAACTCAGCACAGCCTTTGGCTAGTTAGTTCTCATGAATGCCTTCCTGACTGCATGCAATTTTAAGTAATTATGAGAATTATCGATGCCATTTCAACAGAATAACAGAGTTGGAAGGGACCTTGGAGGTCTTCTAGTCCAACCCTCTGCTCAAGCAGGAGACCCTATACCATTTCAGACAAGCGGCTGTCCAATCTCTTCTTAAAAGCCTCTTTTGAAGGCAAGCTGTTCCACTGGTTGCTGTTCTCACTGTCAAGAAATTTCTCCTTAATTTTAGGTTGCTTCTCTGCTTGATTAGTTTCCATCCATTGCTTCTTGTCCTGCCTTCAGGTGCTTTGGAAAATAGATTGACCCCATCTTTGTGGCAGCCCCTCAAATATTGGATCACTGCTGTCGTGTCAGCCCTAGTCCTTCTTTTCACTAAACGAGACATACCCAATTCTTGCAACTGTTCTTCATATGTTTTAGCCTCCAGCCCCACTTTTCTGCACTCTTTCCAGAGTCTCTGCATCTTTTTTATAATATGGTGACCAAAACTGGATGCAGTCTTATTACTTTTAAGTTAATAAAACATTTTATTAAAACATTTTAAATTCATAAAATGGGGGCAGGCAACAAACATACAAAGCAATGTAAATAAGCATTAAAGAGCCTTGGTGGAGCAGTGGGCTAATGCCTCCTTAAGTAACACCAGCTGCCTGCAGTTAGTGCAGGTTCGCATCCCACCAGGCTCAAGGTTGACTCAGCCTTCCATCCTTCCGAGGTAGGTAAAATGAGGACCCAGATTGTTGGGGGCAATTAAGCTGACTTTGTAAAATGCTGCAGGGGGGGGGGGGAGCCCTAATAAGCAGGCATATACATAGAATGAAGGCTATTGCTAAGCACATTGATTGTGCTTCTTAGATTGTAAGCCGCCCTGAGTCTTCGGAGAAGGGCGGGATATAAATGGGATTAAAACAAACAAAAAACCCAACATACTTTAATTCTTTAAATTTCATACCTCCAATATTCCTCTTTTTTTCTTTTCTTCACTATCAGTGCACCCTGTTATAATGTGGTAGCAATCTTTACAGACTTTGTTCAGTTTATTGCCATCATACTCAAGATGAGCTTTATAATCAGAACATTTCCAGCAAACCACCTTAACAAAAAAAGGAAAAACCGAGTTACTTTGGAACATTAGTTTGCTTCAAACATTAGCTCCAAACACCATTTGCCATGATGAGATTTTTTTACTAAAGGATTAATTTATTAATTTATTCTACAATGATAGCAACCAAATATGAACTCCATCCAGTAGTTCTAAAACAGGACTGTTCAGGCATTTAGCACCACCTCTCAAAGACAAACATGATCAAAGAGCCGCAAAAGAAGATAAGGATAATATTGACCTTAACTTTCAGTTAAGAAAAATCTGTAAATTAACCAGCTCTCCATATCACGAACATCAGTATCATGGTTAATTTAGGAACCAAAAATTTGTTTCTGTGTTCAGCAAAGTATCACTAGATGTGGGCAGTCAATACATGTACCGGTAAATGTGATGTACAAAAATATGACTATATAACTTAACATCTATGAATTATCCAATTAAAAATATCACAGAAATAAAATTATTCCAACTAGAGATTAAAATCGGTACTCTGAAAAAGAAAATTTCCAAAGATAACTTGAAACCAGATGAAGATGATCAGTTGGAGGATCAAATAGCTTGTGACAGTTCAGAATAGAGATCGGAAAGCAGTAAAATGAAATCGGTTGTGGTTATTTTAACTATCAAGTTAATAAAACATTTTATTAAAATGCTTTTAAGGGGCCTTCAAACTTGGCCCTTTTATGACTTGTGGACTTCGACTCCCAGAATTCCTGGCTGAGGAATTCTGGGAGTTGAAGTCCACAAGTCATAAAAGGGCCAAGTTTGAAGACCCCTGCTTTTAAGTCAATAAAATGTCAAAAGGAACCATTTACAGAAAATGTTCCAGCATTGGCCATAAGGGGGCGCGGATTTGGTTCACAAGTGGGTTCACAGATTCTGACTTCCTGCCACGGCAAGTGTCAGCTGAAACAAAACAGCATTTAAAAGCAATCACCAGATGGAGTTTCTGAACAAGTTTTTGGCAGCTTCAGCAACTGTTAACCAGCAGATGTGGCTTTGTGCTTACATGCCCACAAGCTCGGCAATGATGTCTCCTCCTTGTTAGTGCATTAAATGGCTCTTTGCATTTCATACACATAGTCACTTCATTGTCTCGGATCCATCTTGGGGCTCTCTTCCCGAGCTCAGCAGTCTCAGAGGAGGGGAAAAGAATAAATTGTGGAACATTATTAGAAGAAAAGGTCATTAAGTCTCTGCCTGAAAATCCAGTGGAATGACAGGCTAATCTTAAAAGTAAATAACAGGTGTGGATGCTACTATAAACAACAGCTGCATATTTAGGATTGAAAGATATTCAAGATTAGTTTGATGCTTTGCATTTTCCCCTGACAGCAGTAACCAAATCCAGTAATGTAGGAAAAGGCAGGGCATGCCAAAGATTAAAATAGCCATACATAAATAAGTTCTGCTAGCAATTGTAGGGAAATAAAAGAGAAATAGATACTTGGATCCTAACTTTAATGGCAGCTGGGCTTCAATCCCATAACTACAGTAGACCTTAAACCAGGAAAACATATTCAAATGAGCACAGCACTCTTTATATGTGCAAAAAGAGGGATCAAGAGAATTTCTGTAGAGATCAGAACAAATGGATTAACCAAAAAGACAGCTATGTTGTATGATAATTAGAAATGGAATCTAAATTTAAATGTTGTTTATGTTCTGTTCATTGACTGAATAAAGAATAAACTGTGATTATCACAGTATGTATCTCTCTTGCATTTTTTTATGTCTCCCTCTGGAACTCTTTCACTGTTTTCTAAAGAAATGCTTGTTTTCCAAATATTATGTACTATCCGTTGATTTAGGGTTGTTGTTTTTTAAAAAAAAATAATGTGCAATAGTAAAAGGAGTGAGAAATGTTGAGCAGGGAGTCACACAGAGTTTTTAAAAGACAAAACAAAACTCTTATCATGAATGGATAGTAATTGGAATGAAAGATTTATAACAGGAGATTGTCGCACCATATATGCTTGTCTGTTCTCAGAGTCTTGACTTTTACAACATAGAATAATTTGTTAGATACAATAAATCTTCAAGTGAGTCTGCAGTTGGTCCAGCCTCATAAATTGAAATGATATGTAAATACGTTTGCCATGTATATGACAGATACTAGTTTGCCATGCTGAATTTGACTCACACTATTATTTTTTCCCTCTCCTATTATTCCTGCTTCCATCCACGCCCTTCGTCTCTTTCTTTTGGCAAATCAGACCTGTGCAGGTCTATCCATATACATTAAAAAGGTAAAGGTTCCCCCGCATGTGCGTGCTAGTCGTTTCTAACTCTAGGGGCCGGTGCTCATCTCCATTTCAAAGCCGAAGAGCCAGCACTTATCCGAGGACGTCTCCGTGGTCATGTGGCCGGCATGACTAGACGCCAAAGGCGCACAGAATGCTGTTACCTTCCCACCGTAGTGGTTCCTATTTTTCTACTTGCATTTTTTATGTGCTTTCGAACTGCTAGGTTGGCAGAAGCTGGGATGAGTAACAGGCGCTCACTCTGTTACGCAGCACTCGGGATTCGACTTGCCAAACTGCCGACCTTCTGATCGACAAGCTCAGTGTCCTAACCCACTGAGCCACTGCATCCCTATATGATACATTACAATACAGTGAATAAAAACAGGCCCATATAAGCGATTACATGACTTGAAAGGTCATTCTAACGGCAAACTAATCCGTTTCATGACTTATTTTCATTTTTTTTTCTAATATGGATTTTTGAATTAATATGAGCAGACAGGAGTATACATACGGTAACCCAAAAGATACACTCAACTTACAGAAACTTCAATAGGCATGTCATCGTATTCTTTTGCAATTGCATTTCTGAATGTTTCATTTCTTTGCTGAAAAGCATCTATAGTACTCTGAAGAGTCTGGAACAAATGAAATGGAGAAAGAATATCAAATTTAACCTAACAGAAGAGTAAATGATTAAATGTCAGACCAAAATGAATACTAGAGATAGATATGTGCTTGATTCCAGTAACTAACTTTTTAACTCAACAAACATTGGATATTTAATTTCAAAAGAATCATGACAACAGCAGCAGCAGGGGAATAGCCATATTACCTAGTTGCATATAAAGTGTCAATCTTAGCACATTTATTGCATATTTGGATATAAGAAGCCAGGTGTATTTACCTTTATCCATTCTTCTTTGTCTTGTTCAGAGCTAAAGAACACAGTTGGAGATAATGGTTAAAAGCATGTTTAAAAGCATATTCAGAAATCATTAACAAGCTAAAGCCATTTTACATGGCAAGGCATACAAATGCTGAAGCATATAAAAAGGTACCTATCGAAAACAACAAAAATATCTAATTGCAAGAAAAAAGAGAACTGGGATCCTGGATTCAAAAACTGATGCCTTTCAACTGTGCATGATTAAACCTTTGTTGAAGTATGACATCTGAAATGAGCTCAGAATGATATTTCACATGTATGTATACCAGAATAATGTCTCTAATGCAGTGTCCCCCAACCTTTTGGGCACTAAGGACCAATTCTGTGGAGATAGGTTTTTCTATGGACTGGAGGGGTTGTGGTTTCAGACTTAGCAAATTGTTCTGGTCAATTCAAGGCTGGATTTCTCCCATCTCTGATCTTCCCTTCCACCTTCCAGAAATAAAGTCATTTAAAGCTATAGCTATTGATCTGAATTGTACTGAGAAATGAACTTTGTTACCACATATATAAAATTTTCCTGCCAAATTGAACTCCACAATTAAAACTAATCTCATGAATTTGTACACTGCCTAGCATGCATTGTTCAAATTACCGTATATACTTGAGTATAAGCCAAATTTTTCAGCCCACTTTTCGGGCTGAAAAATTCCACTTCGGCTTATACTCCAGTGAACAAAAAAAAGAACTGTCCCTTCGTTCGGAACAGGCTGCTGAGAGAAGGGAGCGGCAGAGCCTTGCAGAGCTGGCAGCAGTCCAGCGTTGTTTCTCCCCCTCGTGCGTGCGTGTGTGTGTCAGACCCACGGGAATGGCTGGTAGGGAAGCGGCATTCCGGCATTCCCCCCCTTCCTGTGTGTCGAGCCCACAGGGCTTGACACACAGAGAAATGCAAATGCCGGACTGCCGCCACCTTTACTAGCCATTCCTGCGGGTCTGACACACACACACACACACACACGCCGCCGGGCTCGGCTCCTCGGCAGGAGGGGCAGCCCCCGCCGCGCCCCCTCCCCTCCTGGCCCGCAGTGCCGCGCCGCCGCCGCTTCTTCTGGGCAAGTCGGGGGGGCTTGCGGGGCGAAGGCACCGGCTGGGGGGCAGGCAGGGTGGGAGGGCGGCCGCTCAGCTCAGCGCCGCCCCAAAGCCACAGCTAGCCGCCGCCGCCCGCGTCCCGGCGGAGAGAGCCTGGCCTGCGGAGTGCGCTCGCTCGCTCGCCCGCTGCCTCGCCCGCTCGCTCGCTGCCTCGCCCGCTCGCTCGCTCGCCCGCTGCCTCGCTCGCTCGCTCGCCCGCTGCCTCGCCCGCTCGCTCGCCCGCTGCCTCGCCCGCTCCCTCACCCGGGACCAGCGGCGCCACCCCAAAGCCACAGCCAGCTGCCGCCGCCCGTATCCCGGCGGAGAGAGCCTGCCCTGCGGAGCACGCTCGCTCGCCCGCTGCCTCGCCCGCTCGCTCGCTCGCCCGCTGCCTCGCCCGGGACCAGCGGCGCCGCCCCAAAGCCACAGCCAGCCGCTGCCGCCCGTGTCCTGGCAGAGAGAGCCTGCCCTGCGGAGCGTGCTCGCTCACTCGCCCGCTCGCTCGCTGCCTCGCCCGCTCGCTCGCTGCCTCGCCCGCTCGCTCGCTCGCCCGCTGCCTCGCCCGGGACCAGCGGCGCCGCCCCAAAGCCACAGCCAGCCGCCGCCGCCCGTGTCCCGGCGGAGAGAGCCTGCCCTGCGGAGCGCGCTCGCTTGCTCGCTGCCTCGCCCGGGACCAGCGGTGGCGCTGCAGTCCGGCGCCAGGCGGAGCTCAGTCGCGCAGCAGCCCAGCCAGCCAGCCCGCCGGCGGGCGGACGGGCGGAGAGAAGCCCGGCCCGGAGGGGAGGGGAGGTAGCAGAGTCGCCGGGGCGCAGCCCGGGGCCCACATGGAAACAACGCTTGACTGCCACACACACACACACACACACACACGCACGAGGAGGGAAACAAGCTTGACTGAGGAGGGAAACAACACTTGACTGCCCCCCCCACACACACACGCGCACGAGTGAAACAACGCTTGACTGCCCCCCCCACACACACACACGCGCACGAGGGAAACAACGCTTGACTGCCCCCCCACACACACACACCCACGAGGAGGGAAACAACGCTTGACTGCCGCCTCCCTAGCAGACCTCCCCATTCCTGTTAGAAATGGATCCCAGTACTTCTAATCCTGCACCAGAACAAAAACGCAGGTCATACGAAGCTGCTTTCAAACTAAAGGTTGTGTCAAGAGCAGAAAAAAGCAACAACAGTATTGCAAGTAGGGAATTTGGTGTTGATGAAAAACAAGTGAGGGAGTGGCGGAAAATGAAAGCTGACTTGGAAAAGATTCCAAAGGCAAAAAAAGCTCGACGTGGTTTAACAACTCCATATGGGGCTCTAGAGACTGAATTGCATAAATGGGTTATGGAGTGTCGTCAAAATGGTTACTGCGTAACACGCATGGGAATTCGCTTACGTGCCCTTCAAATGGCTAAAGATGACAAATTAAAAGTACCAGGCATTGAAAATTTTGTTGCGTCAGCAGGATGGTGTACTGGCTTCATGAATAGGTATGGCCTATGTTTGCGGCAAAGAACAAAGATTTCACAGAAGTTGCCAAAAGACCTTGATGAAAAAGTGATGTCATTCCATTCATTCATCATAAAACAAAGAAAGATCCATAACTATGACCTGGGAGATATTGGGAATATGGATGAAACACCTATGACCTTTGATCTTCCAAGCAACAGAACCGTGGCAAGTTTGGGAGACAAAACTGTTTTACTCAGAACCACAGGTAATGAGAAAAACCATTTTACAGTTGTTCTGTCATGTTTGGCTAATGGAACTAAGCTGCGGCCTGTCATTATTTTTAAAAGAAAGACCTTGCCTAAAAAGGTCAAATTCCCACCACGAATTACAGTGCGCCCACATGTTAAAGGCTGGATGGATGAAGATGGAACAAAAAAGTGGCTGGAAGAAGTTTGGAATGGACGACCAGGAGCAGCCTTAAAGAAAAAACCATCATTGCTAGTTTGGGATATGTTCAGAGCCCACACATCTGATGACATAAAAAGATTGGCAAAGTCTTCTCAAGTTACTTTAGCCGTTATTCCAGGTGGGCTTACATCTGTATTACAGCCCTTAGATGTGTGTTTAAATAAACCTTTCAAAGACCGTGTGCGAAAGATGTGGTGCGAATGGATGTCATCTGGTCAAGCCCGACTAACAAAAGGTGGAAATATGATGAAGCCTGACATAGAACTGATAGCAAAGTGGGTTCGTGATGCATGGGAAGAGATTCCAGAGGACATGGTGAAGCACGCCTTCAGGAAATGTGGCATAAGTAATGCTATGGATGGCAGTGAAGACACTGCTTTGTATGAGGACGACAGCTGTGATAGTGATGACAGCGAACTCTGTGACAATGTATATGATGATAACCTCACACCAGCTACAGCTGAAGCTCTGTTTGCAGATACAGATGAGGAGGAGGAATCCAGTTTTGAAGGATTTTGATGCTTGTGTTTTAGCTTGGTTGCTTATTGAGTTAAGGTTTTTGTACATTTAAAGTCATTGTTAATACTTTAATGTTATATATTGTTTTTGTTGAATATACTGATAATATATTGTTTTTGTTGACCCTCTTTTCCACATGCCTCAATTAAAGCAATTTTATTGTTATCTACCTGTATTTTTATTTTTGAAATTTACCGTGAGCTGCTGCATTTCCCAGCCTCAGCTTATACTCGAGTCGGCTTATCCTCAAGTATATACGGTACTTCTAAAAGCAGATTTGGAAGAGAAATTCCATAGTTCTCATCAGCAGGTCATTTACATAAAAGCCACTTAGCAGTTTCTTTTCCATTCCCGTCCCCTAAGCGTAGACAAGCTTGGACTCAAGCGATTGCTTTCATATTATCTAAGTCTTCTGTAGTGATACATTAACAGTTCTACTATAGGTGACTTAATATAACATATTACTGCCTGGAAACTAGTGCTCTGATGCTTTCAGTTTGCAGAAATAAATGATTTTTTTTGCTAGGGCTGTGCAGATTTGAAAGCAAAAAGATGTTCGGAATATGCAAGGATCCAAACAGAGCAATAGTTGCACATAATCGCTGCTTTAAAGAGTTGCACCCAGACTGCAACCTGCTACTTCCAAATAATGGTTTTGCCTTCAAATAGGCATATAATCAAAGGAATACCTATGATTATAGGAATGCCTATGGGACATCATATTTTCCCTAAGAACATCAAAGAAGGAAACCAAGGCTGTGACTTGCTTTCACTTTCATGGAATCAGAATAACTACTAAACAGACCAATGGTTCTGTTCCATGACTCCAGACTGTGTAGCTGCATGATAAAAAAATAAATCTTATCATCTGTGTCAACTGCTAGAACATGGGAGGTTTAATAAGATAATACTCTAGGCATTTAAGTCTTGGAGGTACAGACAGAGACTGTATAAATTGATCTAATCAAACATTAAGTTCTGTTTCTCACAGGGTTGCAGTAATGGCTCTGTGAGATCAACAGGAAGCAATCATCTCTATAACAAAATGCATCTTATAACCAGAAGCATCAATTTGCACTCTAGTGGAATCAAACAAAGACAAATTCTTCTGGTAAAGAAAATCCTTAGGGCAAACTAATGCAATTTTTATGGGGATGAAGAAGATCACTGTTTATCAGTATAAGGCAGACATGTCAAACACAAGGCCCGGGGGCCGGATCCGGCCCGCGAAGTGCTTTCATGTGGCCCATGAAACCATCCTGGAAACAGTGAGGGAACGGCCCCCACTGCCTTGGCCCTGGCCCAGAGACCCTCCTTCTGCCAGAGACCCTCAGATCTGTCCCACTCCTGCCCAGGCCCCCATAGGCACCCTTGATGCGAACGATGTAGAGCTGGCCATGCCCACCAAGTAGGCCATACGCACTCTAGCCACGCCCACCCAGTAGGCCACGCCCACCCGGCCCATACCCACCCAGCCCCCTGAGGGCAACCGCAATGCTGATGCGGCCCTCAATGAAATTGAGTTTGACACCCCTGGTATAAGGCATGTACTCGATAACATAAGAAGAAAGATGTAGCTGGTATTACAAACATTTATCTAGCCTTTTTATTTATGCTCATTAAAAAACAGAAGAGATTATGTACTATGGAAAGGACCCTAAAGAAACTCTTCACGTCATAGAGACATAGAGCATCCTCCAATCCACTAATTATAAATAAACAAACATGACTATTAACTATTATTCCACATTATTTAATATAAACAGAATTCAGTTAACAGTGTTAAATACATCTAATATATTTCTTCAATCTACCTGAATGACCTATTTGGTTTCAATAGTGAAATGTTCCAAATTATTTTTGTAATTGTAATATAGGTTATTCTCAGATCTCTTCAGGCCAGATATATTTTCAAGCAACTTGATGCCTTCTGTTCAACATTTCCATTGAAATTGGAGATTCATCTAACCATACAGGTTCTACTCAACCTATGATTGCAGTTAAACTCAAAATTTCTGTTGTTAAGCAAGGCAGTTTTGCCCCATTATACGACCATTTTGACCACTGGTAAGTGAATCACTGCAGTTATTAAGTGAATTATACAGTCATCAAGCAAATTTAGCTTCCTCCTTTGACTTTGCTTGAATGGGAAGATTACAAATGGTGATCACATGACCCCAAGTGCCCAAATTTTGATCATGTGACCATGCGGATGTTACAACAGTTGTAAGTGTGAAAAACATAATTTACTTTTTAAAGAGTTATTGTAATTTCAAATGATCATTAAACGAATGGTTTTAAGTCAAGGGCTACAGGAATCTAACTGACCTGGAGAGATTAGGGGAAAGGTCAAAAATCAACAAAAAAAATCAATTGGGCAAAGCTACCAGCATGCTGGCTGAGGAATTCTGGGAGTTGAAGCCCACACATTTTAAAGTTGCCAAGTTTGAAAATGCTGACCTAAAACCCATCATGTCCTTTCAATCACACATTTTGAATTTCACTAAGAAGAATGAAAAGAACCACTGCTTTCCAAACGAAAGTCAGATATATGCCAGTTTTCAACATCTCTGCTCCAGGACTCTAATCTTTTACTTTCGTGTGACTATGCTTCATGCAACATGAATGCGGCCGCGCGAGTCGTGATGGGGATCTCCCGATACTCCCATGTAACACCTCTACTCCGCGAGCTGCATTGGCTTCCGGTTGCCCTTCGGGTGAGATTCAAGGTACTGGTGATGACCTATAAAGCCCTACATGGCTTGGGTCCGGGATATTTGAGGGAACACCTGCTGCCAACATCAAGCTCCCTTCGTCCAGCACGCTCCCACAGGGAGGGTCTTCTTAGGGTGCCGCCGGTTAAAGATTGCCGGCGGGTAACATCCAGGGGTGGGGCCTTCTCAGTGGGCACGCCTGCCCTTTGGAACCAGCTGCCCGCGGAGCTTAGGACTGCCCCCGACCTCCGTTCATTCCGCCGGGACCTGAAGACCTGGCTCTTCGAGCTCTCTGGCCCAGGCTGAGAATTTTTTAATTTTTAATTTTAACTGGGTTTTTATTTTTTCTCAGGGTTTCATTTAATCTTTTTTAATTTGTTTTAACTTTTGTATTGATTTTCTTTTAAATACCCTGTAAACCACCCTGAGTCCTTCGGGAAAGGGCGGTATATAAATCTAAATAAATAAATAAATAAATAAATAAATAAATAAATAAACAAACAAACAAACAAACAAACAAACAAACAGTCTTAAACTCACTTCTTACCTTGCCTGCAACTCTAAAGTTCGTTCTTTCCCAGACACTTGGAAAGTGTGTGGGTATTCTTCATTGTGGGTTTCTACAATCTTCATACCATCAATGCCTACTCTTGTCCGGACTGTAAACTTAGATCCCACTAAGCTGAATTTTGGTACACAGTACAGCAACATGTTATTGAACTGGAAAAAAAACAACAATATACCAAAAGATATTAGGATCCATGATTGTATTAAGTGGGTTATATTGGACAAAAAGCATTCACTTTCCAATGTGAAAGTTGTGTCTTAGTGAAAGAAAAATAAGAAAAATATTAATTAATAAATGGATAGCATAACTAACTTTGCTACAATCTTCCCAGGATATTCACTCAATTATAGTTCTCTTTTAACATACAATGTAGTACAACCTGAGAGAAATGTTACATTTGCCAGTGTGCAAAATAAGTACGTGTTTCATAAAGGATTAAAATAGTGAAGCCATTTTTATTTTGTTTAATGTTTACTTAAAAAAAAAAGTTCTTTGGTTTTGAAAGTACAGCTTGCCTGGAAGCTGGTTTTGAGTGTAGAGTGTGTGAAATATTTTCTGGGAATAATTTTAAGTACAGTAAAGGATTGTCGAGATTGTTCTAAGGATTGTTCTAGCCACATCTGTGTTGCACAAACTTTTTTTAGAACTTAACTGACTTTGAGTTAAATCTGGCCTTAAATATAAACATGACTTTTAGGAAGAAGGCTGGAGTACAAGTAGAGAAACTTAATTTCCTCTTCACAAGAGAAAAAAATAGTTAGAAAGATACTTTTGAAACTAACAGAAGGCATTTAAGTGTTTTCAGTGGGCACATGTCAGGCGTGGGTCCACACATGAAAGTTCAATTAAACTAATTTATTGCTTCACATGCCTATGCACAGGAATCTTCTCAACTAACAGGTAGCAACTGCTTTGAGTTAGATCAGGGTCCATGGAATTTAAAGGGGGGATCGGACTTAGTCAGCTTGTGGCTATGTAGGGATTCTAGGCTGATTCCTCTTTTAACTCTGCCCCCAGATTCTGCCACTCTTCCTCCTACAGTACCAAGATGTACTAGTTAAATACACCATTCATTACTTATCCATTCAAAAATAGGGGATGTGAGATTAAGAGAAGGTAGCCTGGTGGACAATTTCATAAGAATCCTTTTATTAATCTATAATCTAGTATTTATTTATTTGAATTTATTACCACTTGTCATCCTTTCCCCACTCCACATTGGTGTTTTTTTTGTAAACTTCCACCTGTAAACCGGGAAGTTTCCTTTCTCAGTATACATAAGCACCCCTTGTCATTTAATTATGTTTCACCCTTATTTGCATCAACATTAGTTCTAGTTAGAATTAACTATGGTTCCTGGTCCTGTCTGAAGTGAATTATAAGGCTGTTTAGAAGGAAGGCATGTTCATATTTAGCATTGCTTCACAAGTTATGTTAAGAACAATTAGGAACATTATACTAGAAAGAGAACTACAGAAAGTCAATTTGGAAATCTTTCTTTGTAGGAAAAAACACAGCACTGAAATAGCACTTCCCCTTCACCTGCACAAACATAGAAATCCATTGTTAAAGACATTTAAAATGGTAGTCAGAGGAAAATACTTACTAAGAAGAGATATCTTTCTTGAGCTGATGTGTTGCGAGCAGCAAGCTTAAGTATTTGCCCTTCTTTTATGAGTTCATTTGAAGGGTTGACAATATCTTCTTCTTCCCCTAACATTTCATACACTTCTAGTAACTTCTTCAAATTTTCCTTTTTCATCAAAATAAAACAAATGACAACATTGATGCAAGCTGCTTGCAACTTTTTTATGAAAGTTGCAAAAGACGGAAAGCATTGGTTTTAAAAATTAAATTACAGACTTGTTTTTATATATAAAACATTTCCGTCGCAAAACAGTTGACCCTGGGCAGTGTTGCAATTAAATGACCTTCCTGGTAAGAGAGTTCTATTGGTTAGTCAATACATATATTTTAAAAATAGCAGTAAAATATTGAAGTATTATGTTCATTCACTAAAAAGAAAAGAAAATACTAGTGTGCACCCAAATTTATCCTGAGGCTTGGGTGAGATCTATCTCAGGATAATTCTATATGGTGTTTAACAGAAGTTCCAGAATTGCTAGGACACAGGTCGGCAACCTGCGGCTCCCTGTGCTAGGACAATTAACCAGTGGAACAGCTTTCCCGCCAAAATTGTGGGCATCCATCACTGGAGATATTTAAGAAGAGACTAGATCAGGGGTAGGCAACCTTGGCTCTTATGGCTCAGGAATTCTGGGAGTTGAAGTCCACAAGTCATAAAAGAGCCAAGGTTGCCTACCCCTGGACTAGACAGTCACTTGTCTGAGATGGGGTAGGTTCTCCTGCTTGAGCAGGGGACTGGACTAGAAGGCCTCCAAGGTCCCTTCCAGCTCTATTGTGTTCTGTAACACATAAAAAAAGATGTTTCATCAGGTATATTGCATAGTTCACATATAATTCTATAATTTTCTTCTGAAAGCCAAGGCCAAAGAACATCTTGCTTCCTCAAGACTGGAAAAGCCAAAATATTGGTGATGTAGAAAAACAAGAAAAGTGTTCTAAGAATTGTGCAAAGATGCACTTCCTTTGGGGGAAATCATCTATGACAAAATCAGGAGCAGGTGTACTTGCCATAATAAATGGCAACTGCTTTAATTGCCACTCTGGGTAGTGTACGAACTTTTGGGGAAACGAATGTAATATTTTAATAAAAATAGTACTTTTCACTTAGGCATCCATAAAATTGATAGTTATCCATAAGATTCAAATACAGGTAGTCCTTGACTTACAACCATTTGTTTAGTGACCATTTGAAGTGATAATGGCATTGAAAAAGGAGATTTATGACCAGGGCTTTTTTTTGTCATAGAACGCACCGGAACAGAGATCCGACACCTTTTTTTAATGGATTTTCCAGAGTTGTGTTTTTTTCCTATTGTTGCCCTTCCTATATTCATTTGTTTTTGAAAATGCCCCGCTGGCGGCATGGTGCGAGCGGGGTCCCTTCTGGCACTGTCTGCCTCCTCTAAGAGGACCATGAGGTGCCGGAACACAATAGACAGAGCGTGGCTTGATTGTCTGGGTTGGACCATGTGGTGTGGAAGCCAATAGTGGCGATGGGAGACACATAAACATGGAGGCCATCTTTCACAAGAGGGTGAGTCGTGTGAAGTTAAAAAGAGGCGAAGTGAGAAGAAAGAAAGGCAGCTGGCGTGGAAGTTTGCCCAACAGCGAAACTTTGCTGTTTCGGTTCCTTGGGTAGTTCAAAGGCTGGGATGTCTACGAAAATCTCTTTTTAGTCTTTTATACTTTATATTCAAACTGCAGAGGGGAAGAGTAAGAATAAAGCCAATGTCCTGTGATTTGGAGGTATTATTAATAATTATATTATGTATTGGTCAGATGCAAAGGTAGACCTACAGTATGAGGTTTAATGAGATCTATTTATTAAATTGGGTTTAACTTAAAGGTAAATTAAAAGTAATCTGTTCACTGACAAAGGTTCAACTTTAATTTGTTTCAAGTCAATATCCATATTAAACTCCAAATGTAAATTTTTCCACCTTGACAACGTCTTAAAAATAATTCAATCTTTTATAAGCAACTAAATTCGTTTTATGGGGCCAATTTCATTCCACATAGAAAGCTGAGATTTCGACTCATTAAACTAAATGGGTATGCCAGTGGTAAATGTCCCAAAAGATTAATAAAATGCCTTCTTGTAATTTAAAGCCACACAGTGCATGGTAACATTAATAGTATTAACTTACCTTGAACAAAATCCTAGTCTTTTAGATAGACTAAAAATTGAAGGGGTTTGTTTTTTGAACTACAAAGGTAAACCTTGTAGGGTAGGTAAGGCAGGTTGTATGACGTGTGTGAGTTCCTTTTTTTTTTTTTTACAAAAAAGCATTGCTTATGACTGTTTCACACATATGACAGTTGTAGCATCCCCATGGGCACATAATAAAAATTCAGACACTGGGCAATTGGCATGTTATTTATGACGATCGCTGTATTCTGGGGACATGTGATCCCCTTTGCAACTTTCTGAAAAGCAAAGTCAATGGGAAAACCAGATTCACTTAACAACAGTAACGGTGTTACTAATTTAACAAGTGAAGTGGTTCACGTAACAACTGTGGCAAGGAAGGTTGCAAAATGGGACAAAACTCACTTAACAACTGTCTCGCTTAGCAGTGGAAATTTTGAGCTCAGTTGTGGTTGTAAGTTGAAGACTGTCTATAATAATAACTAAAATGCAGATTCTGCAAACAGAAAATGGGAAATAAGTTACTCACCATTTTCCGAATTGCACTATTAGAGTGACTTGCAGCTGTGGATATAATTTCCAAGGACTCTAGGAAAGAAATGGAAAATAAAAAAGATTATTTCTTATCCTAAAATGTAAAGTAATATTTTAAAAGCGTATACCCTTAAAAAAAAGAGCTAACAAACTAAATTAAGTAGTCATATACTTTCTAGCATAACTAGTTTCCTTAGAACTAGCTTTTCACATGACTATATAACATATATATATATCCTCAGAGCAACAGAGACTTCCTGCAGCCAACATAGGTATGTTAAACTTGAGTATTAAATGGTCATGATAATGCATCTTTTATTGAAATGAAGCATAAAACAAGTCCTTGGCAGAATATTTTTTCCACTATGTAAAATGCAAATCCAGCTATTAATTCAAATGGTCACTGCCAGATCAGTCACTTCAAACTGGAATATGTATGAAAATGACTGCTATGCTTGTCTGTTGACACCAAATGAAATCTGTGGAGGTCAATTAAAGGCAAGGATATGACAGGCCTGCCACTATGCTGAAGGAAAACTAATCTTAACCTCCTTATTCAAATTTCAGAAAAAACAGAGTCCATTAATTTAATCAAGGAAATAGACACCTTTGGGGGGAAAAAATCATAACATATATTTTTCTGTGGTTTGAGTTAACAAACCAATCCCTTATTTAAAAATTTGCACAAAACTATTATGAGCATTCATGGAATGACATGAATGAAATAATTTGGGGAAAAATGGAAACCCCTTTTTGAAAACCATAATTTAAAAAGAATACCTTTAAAATTACAACTAATTTATGACATTAAAAAAGCCATCAGAATTTAAAACTGAATATAGCGTGAAGTATGGAAGAGAATGCATATTCTGATATGCTGATATATTTTATTTCCTCTTGCATTCCAGTATACAACTGAAATGCAAGAGAAACTAAGATTTTTTTTCATCCCGACAACCAAAGGAAAATAGCAAACTACAAAATAGTTCCTCTTTTGCTTCATGCAGACTGCACACAAACATTACTTTCAGCATCTTTCCAATCAAGAGAATCTGCAGGCAATTTTCTCAAATAATCCTTCAACAGCATCTCATATCTTGGAATTCGTTGTACGGGTTCTAGCATGTGATGCTGCAAAGTCAGATTTCCACAAACTTTCTGTTTCTAGAAAAAAAAGAATGAAAACTGTTAATATACATCTTGTACAAGACAGGTAGTCCTCAACTTTAATAATTTGGATTCAGTGGAATTTTAGATCTCCTAGTTTTCATTAGCCACATATGACCCACACTTTAGACAACTTAAGTTTATCATTTTTGTGGATAGAGTATTAGATAACTAATGGGACTTTCAAATTGTTTCCAGAAGGAACTATACCAGGGGTAGGCAACCTTGGCTCTTTTATGACTCGTGGACTTCAACTCCCAGAATTCCTGAGCCAGCCATGCTCAGGAGAAATGGAGAGGTTTCCATGCTTAGCCATGCTGGCTCAGGAATTCTGGGAGTTGAAGTCCACAAATCATAAAAGAGCCAAAATTGCCTACCCCTGCATACCATTCAACAAAATAAAATGCTACTGACATGGTCTTAAGTGTGTGTGTGTGTGTGTGTGTGTGTGTGTGTGTGTGTGTGTGTGTAATAAAATCATTGTCTCTTTCACTCACTACATACATACATACATACATACATACACACATTACCTGAATATCTTGAATAATAGATTTGAAACAAGGAGATCTTTCAGTCCACGTTTTTACCAGCTCCATTGCATTGTCAAAATTCTTCACATACTCTCCATACATCTTGAGAAAAGGAGCCAGTTTCTGCAGAATATCACTGATCCTGGGATTGGTGTCCCTAAATAGGAGGGGGAAAAGGCAACAACATATGAATACTGTGTTAAAAGTCAATTAATACTTACTATGGGCCTTTTAGTACTGTAAATTCTTTGTCATTGGGTTAGCTTGCCTGCCTTAATGCCTACAGGTAGTCCTTGAATTAAAACAGTTCATTTAGTGACCATTCGAACTTACTACAGCACTGAAAAAAGTGACTTAAGATCATTTTTCACACTTATGACCGTTGCAGCATCCCCATGATCACGTGATTTATAGTTGGATGCTTGACAACCGACTCACATTTATGATGGTTGCAGTGTCCCGGGATCATGTGATCCCCTTCTGCAACCTTCTGACAGGCAAAGTCAGTGTGGAAACCAGATTCACTTAACAACTGTGTTACTAATTTAAGAACTGTAATGATTCACTTAACAAATGTGACGAGAAAAGTCGTAAAATGGGGCAAAACTCACTTAACAAATGGACTCAATCGTGATCGTAAGTTGAGGACTACCTGTACTTTTTAATTGTACAGGGTTGGTTTAATCTTTTTTAAATTGGTTTTTTAACTTTTGTATGGTTGATTTTTAACTCCCTGTAAACTGCCCTGAGTCCTCAGAGAAAGGGCGGTATGTAAATGCAATAAAATAAAATAAATAAATAAATAAAATTTTCAGATTCACAAACTGGCCTATCACGAAAAGCACTCAACTTTTCAATTAATTAGACTCCCACAGTAGAACGCTAGCCTCTAATTGTTCAGGAGCCAATGACTATACTTTATGAAAGATTTTATCCTCCATACTGATCATTCGTAAGGGAGACACAAGCAATTCTCAAAGTTGTAACTAATATTCTACAACAGGAAAGATTACAGAAGGACAGTCTGTACTGTAATCCCACCTCTGTGTTTTTCCACCCAATGGGATCAGAGAGTGAACAGGACTGAAGGATGTGATCTGGTTTTGAGTCGAAAGAAATTTGGATGACCAAGGGGAGAAGTAAAAAAAACAAAAATGGGTGGGTTCAATATAATGTATCTTTAATTTTAAAAAATAACAAAAATCTTGCTGCTGAAAATAATTAACTTTTTTGGCTACTGAACTTTGACAGTTGAATTTAGAGGGGTATATATGGATTATGGGCCCCATGTTTCCCACCCCACATGTTAAGAAGGTTTGGCAACATGAGCTGCCGTGTATCTCTTTCTTCCTAAAATGTGGTCTGGGGAAAATTAGTGCATGATTGTAATTAACAACTACATCCAAACTCAGAAAAAGTATGATTCTGAAGAATATTTTTTTATGAAGCAAGACAAAAAGAACTCTGGGCTTATGAATCTTAAACTACAAATAAGCTTAACATCTGTCTTAATTCCAGACACAACTTTAAGCTGATCAAAAAGCATAAATAAATTTCAGAATTTCTTGTACAATGCAAAATAAAAGAGGAGTTAAGATTTGGTTGGTACTGAAAAGGCATTGAGATAATAACAGATCTTTTGCAATCAGAAATCCTTTCCTATCCTAAAATCAGTATTAAATATTGCAAAAAAAATCCCTGGAACTCTATCTTTTCTCCTTTCTTCTGATGTTCAGAAAACAAAAGATAAATAAGTAGAGAAACAAAAAAACAGCTGTTAAATAAAGGTGCATATAACTCCATGTCATAATATCTACTTAAAATAAAGACTTCCCTTTTTTAAAAAAATATTCACTGCAACGCTGTGCTAAAATTAAAAGGTCTTTTTTTAAAAAAGAAAGAAAATTCAACTCACAGCTTGACCACGTATATTTCTCTTAACATATTAAAACAAACATCCAGTTCATGATGTAGAAGTTGTTCTTTTTTATTCTACAAATACAGATTGATCTCATCCGCTCCAATATTGCCTTGTGGCAATCCATATATTTTTGATATCTGCACATACTAGTTTTAAGGGAAAGGTATATTCTATTTCTAGGGTTTTTCATAAAGAATCTTTAAGGATCTCAATTACACAAAGTTAAATGCTTCATGGGGGGCGGGGGAGGAATCCACAATCTCCTATGGAGGGATGATGTCCATGTTAATTTTTCATACTGATGTTCAACAGTTTGCAATCATGCTTACCATTCTTGCATTCTTTTCTCAAGCTCAGGTAGCAAGAACTGAGTATGGAACTGATTTATGGATGAAATATTGGAAAATATTTTATTAACAACTTCAGCTGGAAATGATCCCCTGTTAGCTTCATCCATTAGTTTGCTATAAAAGACCTGCAAAGAATGGAAGACAGTCACACATAAATGCATTCCTGCTCCCCTCACATTAGCACAAGATAAAAAAAATCTCTAGTGATTATTAATATATCAGGTAATCTATAATAATATTTTAACAATTCCCTGTTGTTATATTCTCTGTTTGTTTTAAGGGGTCAATACAGGGCTACTTATTTTTGCCCTTCACAGCAGTATCTTTATTATTTATTTATTTATTTATTTATTTATTTATTTATTTATTTATTTATTTATTTATTTATTTATTACATTTATATCCCGCCCTTCTCCGAAGACTCAGGGCGGCTTACAAGCTTAGCAGTAGCCTTCATTCTATGTATATGCCTGCTTGTTAGGGCTTTCACACACACCCCCGAAGCGGCATTATTACAAAGTCAGCTTAATTGCCCCCAACAATCTGGGTCCTCATTACAAAGCAGGCTGTGCAATGCTAAGGCATAAATGGATTTCAGAAGTATGGAGGCATCCATGTTGTACCCCTGTGCATTTTCTTCCAGTACCTGCATCCTCTAAATAGAAAAAGTTGCTGACGGATACTACATTCACATCCCTGTACTCTCCAAAGAACCTTTTTCTGCTGTGAATCCAAAGCACCACATTGTGAAATGACCTTCAAACATGTCAGTTTTTATTCTAGGAAAGATATGCAATCTTCTGAGCCAGCAGATTTTTTATTTATGTGCTGCTTCTTTTTTTCCCCTTCCTTTCCTTCAAAAGTCATCTTCCCTCACATTCGCTGCTCATTTAAGTCAAAACATTCATCCCCATGTTACACTAATGAGCAATAGACCCTTTTTCGTATTCCATTTTTAACGGAACACAGAAACAGATTGATATAACAACGTTCAGTTACTCTTTATTTCTTTATTTCATTTATATACTTGCCCATCTCACTCTTATATGGCCCTTGAGCATATTATGTTACACAATTCTGAATGCATAATGATTTATTAGCTGACTACATTCTGATGAAATAAATGCCTTAGGATCCCTTAATGCTTCCTTCAGACTACCACAAGGCTTGAGTTAGTCTTGCTGATAGCTAGCTAAGAGAAGTTAATCTAACTGCAAATAAGAGCAACATGCTTTATCTGGATTTGGAGACTACATAATTAAAATCTTACAAGAGGGGTTTGTCTTCTTTTACGTTTTTGGGGGGTGGGTTATTTTTAACTTTAGGGTTCCCTTAAAGTCTCTCATTCAATTCTGCTTAGCTTTTCAAGATCATAGTCTACTAGAAACTCTGTGGTGACCAACCTATAATGGAAGATGAATTCCACTTCTCAAAAAGTTGGTTTAAAAAAAATAGTATTTCAGGATCCAATCTGGGTCGGTCACTGGGACCAGAGGTTTAGTCTTCCAAGCTTTTGGACTCATGCTGAAGCCCATCCTCAGGGAACTCCTCTCTAGCAGTTCTTATCTGCTCTGGTCCCAGTGACCAATCCCGACTGGGTCCTACAACATTATCCTGGAACATGTATATTCACCTTCATTCATGAAATAACATTAATTAAAATCCCAAGCACACTTGAATGCAAACAAATTTTTCTGCCAGGGGACGTTTCAAGCTATTTTGGGAGTTGTCTAACCTAGGAGAAAGGTGGTGGAATGGAATGTGCAACCTCAAGAGTCATTCTTATGTAAACCATAGCTAGGTTTCATGTCAATATACAGCCTTAACTTCAATTTTTACAAAAATTTTGAGAGTGCATTTTTCTACCAACACTATGAATGAGTAAGGTAAAGGTAAAGGTTCCCCCGCACATGTGTGCTTGTCGTTTCCGACTCTAGGGGCCGGTGCTCATCTCCGTTTCAAAGCCGAAGAGCCAGCGCTTGTCCGAGGACGTCTCCGTGGTCATGTGGCCGGCATGACTAGACGCCAAAGGCGCATGGAACGCTGTTACCTTCCCACCGTAGTGGTCCCTATTTTTCTACTTGCATTTTTACGTGCTTTCGAACTGCTAGGTTGGCAGAAGCTGGGACGAGTAATAGGCGCTCACTCTGTTACGCGGCACTCAGGATTCGACCCGCCAAACTGACGACCTTCTGATCGACAAGCTCAGTGTCCTAACCCACTGAGCCAAATTTAGGATCTAATAAACCAACAGATTTGCAATTAGGAAACTTAATTTTAGTGATGTAGAATTTCCTTTTTAGTAGTCCATTTAGACTCCTGGTGACTTAATGGACACATCTATCTGGTTTTCCTAGAATCAGTACAGAAATGATTTGCTACTGCTACCTTCTGGGATTTTTAAAAAAACACTTCCCTGTCTATCCTGTAACTTAAGGATCTGCTAGTAGTTTTCCATCCATGTATAGCCAGGTCCACCCAATATTAGGTTTTTGAGATGAGCCAAAGTCAACTGGGTGTTGCCGTACAGCTGCTCAATATTATGTTTTGGAATGTTTGAAAATGTAATATAAAATTTATAACTTTTTTAAAAGGGCAAAATGTAGCAACACAGAGTAACTAGCTTACACAGCCTTCAATATTTGTAATGTGGCTTGCAGCTGCCATTTGCTTACCACATTCTCTATAAAAGACAAAAGATAGGGCTTAGTTTAGAAAATATAAAATCACAAGCAAACTTCAGGGGTCCATGTCACCTCCTTTTCACTTCAACAACTTCAAAGAGGTTAAAACAGATATGTAAGGACTAACTCACAGAATCTCCCAATTCTAGCACCTCTACAGGGTGTAGCTTGAAAAAGTCTTCATTAAACTATGATTTGCTAAAAACAAGCAAAGAGGCAATCAGAGAGAAAGATGGGTGAGTAAGAATAGCTGGGAAAATAGCTGGGAAATAGCTGGGAAAAATCAGCAAAGGAATCAGAAATTTGAAATGAGAATATCAGTCAAAGAAGTTTTGGACAGGACTTGGGGAATGAAGGATTAGGCAAAAGACAAAAACTTTTAATGGGAAATGCAAGAATATGAGAAAATGATAGATTAGGTATATGGGATAAGATTGATGGGCATCCTGAAACAAGGATAGAAAGATGGACTGCTAACTACAGAGAAGCAAAAACTGAATTAGAGCCTGTGTCTCATGAAGCATAGGGACAAAGTGGAATCTTGTATTATGCATGAGATGTTAATGAAAAGATAAGACAGGTCGAATAACCAAATGAATGGCAGGCACTAATCTGAATTTGCCAGCCAAATACTCAACTGAAACATTTCTAATATGGTACTCTTTTAATTATCAGTAGCAATAGCACTTGATTTATATACCACTCAATAATTGTTTACAGCACTCTCTAAGTGGCTTACAAATGTCAATATTTTGTCCCCAACAATCTTGGTCCTCATTTTATCGAAGGATGGAAATCTGAGTCAGGATCAAACTCCTGGCTGTGGGCAAAGTTAGCCTGCAATACTGCATTCTAACCACTGCACCACCAGGGCTTTTAATTAAGTATCTGCTTAATATAATCATATTATTTTGTTACTGATTGGTTCTGTTTCTTTGGCTGACCACTCCCAGGCTTGTACATCGCTTCATAGCAAAACAGTTCCTTACTAAGCTGAAAGGAATTGCATTAATTCGTGCAGCCAACAACTACAGTAAGAAGACAGTAGTCTAAATAAACCACTAGATATTTAAAGGTAACAAGAGATGTCTAATTTCTATTCCAAAACTGGCAACTATGCAGTGCTTCTTACGTTTCAAGTCAGAGAGAAAAATCCAAATCAACACAAAAGGAAGCTGGCTAAGTTTAAAAAAATGAGTATCTTCAAAACGCAATTTATAGTCTGAGGAGCCAAAAAGGGGGGAAATAATTATGTAAAGAGTGAAGGTGAGAAGCAATCCAAACGACAGACACCCCAGGATGAAAAATGTTCAGATATAATATTGGGGAGAAAAACGTTTCATTGTAAACAGGCTACTGAAACAGGAGAACAAAACCAAAGCTCGTGGGCTGTGTGACATTTAAATTTTTTGGACTGTGGAATTTAAATGGAACTTTATTCTGATGGGATATGAGTAATTCCTAATTATTTTGTAGTTAGTCATCATTTCAAGTGGGAAATGAATGTGAATTTTCCCTTTCTTAGTTGCAAAATTAAATTGGTCTCATGGTTATTAGGAGAGACCAAATATTCTTAGTAATAGTGTGCTCACTTAGATAACTCTTCTCTTTCCAATAGAGAAAAAATGGCACAGCAAGATGTAATCTAAAACACAAATTCCCAATCTATCATCATTGAGGATATATGCTTGTATAAATTTACAAATATGCACAACCAACATCTTTGGAAATCATTATATATTGTCCAATATCTTAGCAGTAATTTCGATATCTCATGATTAGGCCATTTCATCAGATTCCAGTAAAAATGAATTATTATTTAAATTAGGAGACCTGCAAATTCCATTGGTGTGGCAGGTTTTGACACAAGGCCTGCAGTTCTATATTATTGGATATAGAGTGCTGGAGTTGAGTGCTGATCTTCAAAAGCTACTGATAATAATGTAATAATCCACATAAAGGAAAAACACTTGTAGAAGATGTAGGGAAGAGATAACACATTTATGAAGATGTGGTAGAAGAATGAAATGATAGCATATTTCAAAGAGTGATATGCAGATGTTTGGGGAACGTTTGAGGAAACAAACGTAATATGCTTTAGTTTTAATCCAAGCTAATTTCAAAACAGATTCAGATTAAAAAAAAGCCTTCCTGTACATGACTTATTTCATACATAATTCTAAGCCCAGGTTTTTCACCATATTATGGATTAGCATTGCATGTGACTCAAGCAAAAGTGTTTCTTTTTATACGTTAAATTAAAACATTTCTTCACACACAAAAAATAAGGAGGTAGAAAAAATGCTTACCTGATCCAAAAGAGCAAGTCTACTCACATAAGCTCTTTCAGTGTGCAAAAGCTCATTGGCAATTTTGTAACATTTCTCTTCATTTGTTTCCTGGAAATAGATGTGGTTTTATTTTTATAAGAAAGCTTTAAAAATGTAATTTCTACCATTTCTTTTGCAATCAGTTACTGTGTTCATCAAGCAATGATTTTTTTTCAGAACTGAACTGAGCACAGGAAACTATATGAAAAACCAGAATGGCACAGAAACAGTCCAAGGTCTATCTTATTGTGTTAAAACAAAAGTAAGCATAAATGCTTTTTAATGTGGCCTAGGATTTTTTTGGCCAGTAGTAACATCAGAAGCACTAACGAATGGTATCAATTTATTCAACAAAAGCTTACTATTTTGCTTTCCACTTCAGATAAACTCATATTACAGAAGCATTACTAACAACTGTGACCACTTTATCTGTGTTTAATCCTAATATTGTAGCGTAAGTAACATCTAACATCACTGCATGAAAGCTTTATCCATTTTTTTTTACTTTCCAAGATGGTTTTAGCTGTTGGAACTTTTTCTTAAATATATAACTTTAAATTGTAATATGTGAAGTGATATCCTTGGGTCTTGTCAATAAGATTTTAAATGTATAAGGTTGTTCTGACCAAATCTGGAGCCACCATCTTTTGACAGTATCTGAGCCAGCTTTGCAGTTACTGGCCAACAGTCAATTATATAAAAAACATATACACATAATCCTCAATTTATGACCACAACTGGGACCAGAATTTCCAGCAATGCAGTTGTTAAGTGAGTTGTGCCCAATTTTAAAAACTTTTTTATGGTTATTAAGCAAATCATTGAACTTATTAAATGAATCACATTTTTAAGAAGAGACTGGACAGCCATTTGCCTGAAATGGTATAGGGTTTCCTGCCTGAGCAGGGGGTTGGACTAGATGACCTCCAAGGTCCCTTCCAACTTATTATTATTATTATCATTAAGCAAATCCAGCTTCCTCCATTGAGTCTGCTTGTCAGAAGCTGGCTAGGAAGGTGTAATGAAAGCTTGCTGTGGAGCAGAAGATTTATATAATATGAAATAAGCAAACAATCAACTCCTGTATCCATTATTCTATTATATCTTCTTTTCCATCTGAAAGTCTTTACACAAGAATGGCCAAATTATGCCACCAAAGAAAATCTTTGTTTCGAATGTAATCTAATTCCCTTAAACAACTGTGTCTAGGCCAGTACACATTTTGTGTTAGAATGCCAATACATGAAACAAATAGTCAGTATTGGTCACACTGGACAAGATATGCAGACCGAAGTATTATACATCCATATTATTTTCAAAGCAGATCTTCCCCCACTGTGAAACCAACTTGATCTTTACAGTACAAATTGAAAACTGTATTTGAACTGCATCCAAATAGGAATGTACTCAAGAATGCTGGCTAGGATTAAAATTGGGGCACAACTCTAATTCTAAATTCCATGAAGAAAAACCATAGCCAATTGCTACTAAATTACAGTTGAAATTGGGGTGGAATAAATGGATTCATGAATTCCTTGCTTCGTTTGTTGTATTACAGAATGCACCATTTTTATGGGGTTAAGTTCCCCCCCCCCAATTTTCTGACTTCTCCTTATATGTCTTTTCCATTTTATAGCAAACTTGATGAAGCTATTTTTCCAAGTTGTGTTCATTCCCACATGAAGAGCTTATTTCTAGCCTAAATATAGCTGCCATTACAACTGAACCATGGAATGAATTGTCAAAAAAATCTCTCACAGGATATGTACAAGTAGTCCTTGACTTACAACCACAAGTGGACCCAAAATTTATGTTGCTAAATGAGACATTTATTAAGTGAGTTTTGTCCTATTTTATGCCTTTTCTTCCACATTTGTTAAATAAATCACTGCAGTTGTTATAACATAATTGTTAAGTGAATCTGGCTTCCCCATTGACTTTGCTTGTGAAAAGGTCACAAAAGGTGATCACGGGACACTGAGACTGCCATAAATATGAACCAGTTGTCAAGCATCTGAATGTAAATCCTGTGGCCACGGGGATCCTGCAACGGTCAGAAGTGTGAAAAATGGTTAGGCCAATTTTTTCAGTGCCATTTTAACTTCAAATGATCACTAAGTGAACTGTTGTAAGTTGAGGACTAATGTATTAGTTGCCATCAAAGGATGTATGCTGAAACATTAATTCAGGGATTCGGGTGGTGAGAAGATCAGACTAAGCTGATACCTTTCATCCCCTTCTCTAGATATCCACTACCACTTTCTTGTATATCGTTTATCAGCACCCAATAATTGCTTTTTCTTGAATATTATTATCAAATAATAATTCATTTATTTGGTCCATCTTCCTGTGTTAGTTTGCACTTAGCATTAGGCATTGATATAAATGCCCTCAGAAAGACAAAAGAACCATTCTGTCTCTTTAGAGATATCGTGTGTGTGTGTGTGTGTGTGTGTGTGTGTGTGTGTGTGTTTAAATTGAGCAAGAATGCCATCTCCAATTGAGAAGGGGATTTCATAACAAACTCCCCCAGGATTACTCCTTAACAGCTGCTTTAATATCTAGATTAATGGTGATACCAAGTGTATCATTTCTCCGTTTCACAGGAAGGGCACTTACCCCACAGCGCTTGCCCTGTTGAACAGAAAGCCTACTCCTTCACAGACAGAGAAACAAATGGCAATTTCACACAGCTATCACCTGTCCCCAAACCCTCAGAGCCATTCTCACAAAGGCACACAATTTTATTGACTGCAGCCACTGTGGAGCCAGAGATGACACTTGCTCCCTCTAGCTCACCTACATCAGAAGGCAATAATTGCCTCTGGCCAACAAGTACTGCATCCTGGGTTTGATTTGCCTGTGTGAATTTCTTGTGTCTATTCACAAGAAAAGGAAAGGAAATCAGTGGAGATGCAGGCACTGGGGAGAGCCTCAGCCAATTCAGGATGCTGCTTGCTTCAAAGGCGGCAGAGTTCAGTATCTTGAAAAATGGAAAACTGAGTGTCCCAAGAAGATGTCAGTACAAAGGTGTGGTGATGATCCAGAAGTAGCGCTACATTCTGGAAAGGCCCCAATACCTAGACTTACACCGTGAAATGTAGATAGCGCTCACTTACTGACTGCATTTGGGAATGACAACTCTGTTGATAAGCAGCGTGGTCCTTAAGTGAAATATCAGGTGACTTACAATAGTTCCAGCTGCAGTCATTAAGCAAATCACCATGCGTTGTTAAACGCAACATCACATGACCATAACTTGCAACCTCCTGGTGGTTTCCCCACTGAGTTTTTCTTGTCAAAAGCTGACTATGAAGGTCACAAATTTTATTTTTTTATTTTATTTTATTTTTTTAAAAAAATGTATTGGCTGCCCGTCTTATCTCAGGGTAACTCTTACAGTCATAAAAAATTAAAACTGTACAAAGATACAAACATAATAAAATAATAAAATAAGAAATAATAAAATAAATAGTAAAATAAAATAAAATAAATAGTAAAATAAAATAAAATAAATAGTAAAATAAAATAAATAGTAAAATAAAAGGCGGTTACGTGACGGGGAGGCTGTGACTGTCATAAATGTGTGCCAATTGTCAAAGGGCTCAAATCAGAATCATGTGACTCTGCGATGCCACTTCAAAAACCAGTTGTAAGTCTCTCTTTTCAGCACCACAGCAACTTTGAACTTTGAACTAGTGGTTGGTGAAAAAAGAACTCTGTAAAGGAAAGGCTCTTCATTTCAAAAGGCTCTCCAATGCAATCTAATAAAAAGTCGTATCAGGTTTCTACAAATCTAAGAATATGTGGAACCAAAATGGTTGCGATGATCAGAAGCTTCTTTACAAAACACTGTTATCGTATTAATGTGAAAATCACTTTTTTGTCTAATCCAGACTTCTTACCTTTGTCTCTGGGTTAGGGTCTCGCTGACTGCCTTGCTCAACCCGCTTCTCTTCCTTATTGGCAATCATCTCTCCAGCTTCTTTTACAGATGGAAATGAATTTGCACTTGAAGCCCAGCTCTTGATCTTCTGCCCCTTGCAAGCTGCTGTGGTTGGCAATGAGTCCGTACTAGTATTCCCTCTTTCTCCATTTACCAAACTGCTATCAACTGCATCACAGTCATTTTGAATGTTTCTGCAGGCACGGTAGGCAGGCCCCTTGTCTTGGCAGTCCCACTGATTCTGTGCTATTATGCCATTGGCTGTGTGATTCTGTACATCCTGAGACCAATCTCTACTGTTTCCCTGCTCATGTAGGGGATGCTGGGTGAGGAATTTTGGCTGAGGTAATGGCACTGGTCCATACTTTCCTTGAGTTTTACCAACATTTAAAACAGAAGAGTCTTTCTTCAGCTCATTGGAAAAGGATGTGCTAAAAAGAATAAAATACAGGATACTGAATCCTGATGTATATATGCAAAATTAGTATTAAAAACTAAAACAATACACTAATCAAGGAACCATCCGGGAGAAAAACACACCTCTCCAAAACTGACAGAGCAAGCTGTTGTATATAAACAAGGAAGCAAACGCCATACTCAGTTGCACTGATGAAGTTACCTAGTTAGGTAATGAAACATCTGTAAGCAAACAACCACGCACAGTAGAAGAGGCCACTGTGAGATAGAGATTCACTCATAAAAGTAATCTTATTAAAGATTAATAAGGAGACAAGACTGAGATTGTAATTAGATGAATGTGAGGAAAACCTGTTTTGTGTTTACTTGCAGGCCTGGCCTTCTCTGCAGGTTATCTGCCTGCCTCTCTGTCTATTATCTATGTGTCTATACATACATACATACATACATACATACATACATACATACATTCCTCCTTTTTTGCTGGAGATTGGAGAAAGGATTGAGACCCTGCTATTATTAATGAAAGAGGTCTGGCTTGGATCTTCTGGCTACTCCTGCTATATAAAACTTGCTACTTTTTAATACTTGAAAACTTTCTTGACCTAAGGAGCAAAAAGAAGAAAAAAGAAATCTCTGGAAAACAACATTAGAAGCATATCCTAACTTAAATATTTTGCTTGCGGGTAGAGGTATTGAACCACCTGAAGATATTTATGGTGTTGAAGAAAGACTTCCTGTGTCAGGATTAGCTGGTGTTGTGCCTCTTGCCCTCTGGAATGAGATTCCCTCCTGAAATGGTGTGACTTCTATCCCACTGATGTTCCATAAAGACCTGTTTTTGAAGACCTATTTGTATTCCCAAGGCCTGAGGTGAAACCAATGGGCCCCTTGTTCAGTGTGTTTTTAATTTTGTTTTCTGTTTGTTTAATGTGCTCAGATTACACTTTATTTGTTGTTTCCTATTGGTTTTTACATTATTGTTTGCGAATAGTCTACGGTAGATTAGAATCAGGGAGTGTCAGGCAGTGTCCAAAATGGAATTAAGTAATAATGAAAAGAGCCTAAGCAACTGAAGATATGAGGTGGTGATGATGATGACAATAACACTGGTGGTGATGAAGAGGCTGAGAGGGAGAAAGAACAAAGGAAGAGGAAAAGCAGGATGACTCTGTGGTGGAAGGCAAGAATAATGAATGCCATACTTGGTGGAGAGCCTTGGTGGAGCAGTGGGCTAATGCCTCCTTAAGTAACACCAGCTGCCTGCAATTAGTGCAGGTTCGCATCCCACCAGGCTCAAGGTTGACTCAGCCTTCCATCCTTCCGAGGTAGGTAAAATGAGGACCCAGATTGTTGGGGGCAATTAAGCTGACTTTGTAATAATGTTGCTTGGGGGGGGGGGCAAAAGCCCTAATAAGCAGGCATATACATAGAATGAAGGCTATTGCTAAGCACATTGATTTGTGCTTAGATTGTAAGCCGCCCTGAGTCTTCGGAGAAGGGCGGGATATAAATGGGATTTTAATAATAATAATAATAATAATAATAATAATAATAATAATAATAATAATAATAATAATAATAATAATAATAATAATATAAAAATAAAAATAAAAAAACTTCGACAGATCAAATAGCAGAGAGAGATTTAATAGGCAGAGAAGGGGGGTATAATAAAAAATGGTGAAAATAGTTAGCGCTCAGACTATGGTCAATAGGAGAGCAGTTCAGCAAGAGATTTTTATCACAGTGGCTTGTTTCTTTTTAGCTTTTATATATATCTTGCCTCTACCTTGTGTTAAATGTTTTCTTCTAAGATGTGGTGCTTTTAACCAAGCACCAATTCATGGGACACAAATATTCCAAGGTCACTAAAGTGGCACGATTTTCTGCTTTTCCAGCGGTAGATTAAAGAAAACCAAAAGTTAATTTTCACATGTGTTTAATAGAAAGGCAGAAATATCATATTGAAACTGGGGGGGGGGAGGGAGAATCTTGTTCTCTCTCCTATGAAACACATTGCTTGTAAAATAAAATAGGGGAGTCCTGCGTAGATTAGTTTGAGCTCTTGATCAAAAGGAGTTTATTAATCTAATAAAAAATAAATGAACATAAGTTTTTCTTAAAAATAATGTCCCCCCCATCAACAATTGCTTTTCTAAGAAGAGGTATAATATTTACTCATCTAAGATCTTTGCAGTAACGTTCCAGACCTAATGTTCCCCAAATTTCTGGAAAGCATCGGGCAACAACTAAATTGCAAATTTATGCAAGATTCTTGTTCTAGTCAATACACAGTTCCATCACCATAACAAATAGCATAAATGGCAAACAAGATGACTAATAATTACACTACTTTTACATAGAAAAAGAAATCAGAAAAATGCAATCTGGGTATTTTATTTCTACTTTTTCATACATTTCACAATGTGCACACTTACGTACAAGCGCTTTGCCTATTAAAAAAAATACTAATATTGATGTTAAATGAAGCTATTCAGTTCACACACTACTAGCACAAATTTTATATATTTTAATTCTTTCCCCCAAATATAATATTCTTTATGTTGGATTTTTATCTGAAATACACCACGGAACATTGTAAGCATACAAACAAATATAGGGAACTCTTACACAGAGTCGAGCTACTTGTTCATTTAAACCAGCACTATTTTCTGCAGCTATATCAATCAATAATGGTAAAACAGATTATGATTATTATTTGTGTAATTCTCAAATTGCTCAAACTATGGTCTATTTTGCAAAAAGCCATGATTTATGGATTACAAATTCCAACTTATTTATTCTTTTATTACAATATCTATATTAGGCGTATCCAATCCACAGCTCATGGGCTACATGTGGCCCTGGACAGTTAGTAATAGAGCCCACAAGATAATAAAAATATTAAAAAGTAATGGAATTTGTTCATTTGTTATTTTTACATATTAACTACATTATATAGTTAATATATTATACAGCCCAAGACATTTCCTCTTCACTCAATGTGGCCAAGCAAGCCAAAAGGTTGGACAACCATGATTTATATCGTATCCTCAACCACCAGACTTGGACATTTAAAAATCCATGAAACAACCCCATAAAATTCCAAAATAAAACAAGGGGAAAAACAACAATTATAAAACCCTCGGATCCCAGATACCAGCAAAAACCTACCTTTTCCATCTTCCTAAAGACAGTGTGGCACCACTGTGGCTTTTAAGGGCATTTCCATAATAAGGGGGAAACCACATAATCATTGTTTTAACAACATGGCTATGTTTGGACTATGATGTGTTTTTTTCTGGCTAACTTCATAGAGTGTACTAAGCCATTGTTTATAATCCACATGTTAAGTTCAGACATGCTGAGCCAAAATTAGGGCTACCATATCTGCATTGCAAAAATCATGATGACCATGCAAAGGGGGGGGGGAACCTGGAGAAAATTCTAATTTTTTTGCTGCCTTCTAATATCTAATCTAGATATTTTTCAGTCCAGGTGTAATACCAAAACCGAACCAAAAATTTAGCATGATGTATGAGCTGAGTTGTGATTTTGGCTTAATCCTCCTTAATTTTGCTCACTATGAAAAAGACAGGAGATAAAAGCAATTGGTTTCCATTCTAGCTCTCTCATACAATCTGCCAGGCAACAGCAGTCTCTCTCTCTCGCTTCTACTCTTCTCTCAGCAGCACAACCCCACAATAGTCATCTATCTTTGCAGATAACTAGATAGAACAAAAGATTTAAAGAAATCGCAACAGCTCGGACAGCAAGACTGTTATGTTCAAAGCCCTATTTTAACTTTAGTGAAGCATGCTGATTTATTCATCACCCAAAATGCAGTGAGGACTAAGTTGAGATGGTGTTGGTTTTATTTAGTGGTGCCTCTTTCTGGAACACACCAATTTATCAGTGCAAAGTATTTATCACTTTCCTCAAAGCAACCATTTCCTCCTGCAAGATATTCCTCTACCATGTGCACCCTCTATCTTTGCTTCTCCCTAGGATAATTTTTATGGAACCCAACCACTGGACTAATTTACTTCACCAGACTCCAGATATGGAGTTCAATCATCCCACAACTCTCTATTGCAATGGTGCCCTTTTATTACCTTTATTAAAAATGGTTAAACTGCAACTGCCAGCTCATTTGCATAAGGACTCCTTATCTTCTATTTCCCAGTCACCTGCATCTTAGGTCACTCAGCAGATAAGACCCACAAACCAAGGGAAAAAATTCTAGAATGAAAAGACAACAAATTTTTGTTCTGGAATGAAGCTAACCAATATGGAGGTCCCAGAAGATTTATGTATAGATGTCTAATGTTTTATCATTCAATGTAACTTCCTATAAAACATTTAACTAAATTATATAGAACCTACATAATGTCTTTCTATAATAAGTTGGCAACTAAAAGAGAGATGCTAAATCTAGATAATATAAGCAGCAGGTGGCTTCAGTCAAGAAGAAGCGGGGATATTACAAGAAAGAGCTGGACCATTTGCTACCAAGACTTTGTCCACTTTTAGGATATCAAGAAAGTCACTTTAGTCAAAGGCCATCTGATGTTTGTAAATTAATTCTGAAGTATTTATTTGGAGCAACCTATTCTTGTCAAGGGAAAGATTTTATCCAACTTCTTTTTGCACTGCGATCAAGAGGATGTTTCTCCTTAGAAAAGGCACAGGTAAGCCTTCTAAGTTTGAAAAGGAACAAAGAAAGACAAACACAGTAATCATGGAATTCTGCTACTTTTAAATGATAATATTAAATATGCTTTTTGAAGTACGAATCTCATTATGACCAGATGCTTTTCCCTGAACTGGACAAAAGAAAACATTATATTCCAGAATGAATAAGAGGAACAATGGTGAACTTCTGTCATGATTTAAGAGAAAAGCATGGATGTAAGCAATCTGTTGGGATGGAATGGGTGAATGCAAACAAGCAATACAGAAACTCCTCAACTTATAACAGTTCATTTAGTGACCATTCAAAGTTACAACTGAAAGTGACTTATGACCATTTTTCATACTTATGAGGTTGCAGCATCCCTAGGGTCATGTGATTTATATTTGGATGCTTAACAACTGTCCCAGGGTCGTGTGGTCCCCTTTTGTAAACTTCTGGCAAACAAAGTCAATGGGGAAGCCAGATTTACTTAACCACAATGTTACTAATTTAACAACTGCAGTGATTCAATTAACCAATGTGGCAAGAAAAGTCATAAAATGGGGCAAAACTCACTTAACAAATGTCTCACTTAGCAACATAAATTTTGGTTGTTTAAGTTGAGGCCTACCTGTATTAGCTTAATGTTTAAAACAGGTAAGACAACTCTTGAAAAATAAAGGATAACAAATTCTAAAACCTCAAACAAAAGCCCAAGTTTTTTTAAGTGAATAATCATGGCTTTGCCTTATACAGTACGGAAAATGTTAACAGGAAAAAAGGAGATTTGCAGCAATATTATACTAATTTGGTAACATTACTAAAATTAACTGAGCTTTTCATATTTTTGCTGTCAAAAGTCTGCATGAACACAGACCTAAGCCCAGGTTAGAAATCATGAGTGGGCCGGGACCTAATTTGACCCTCATCCTCATTGCATAAGTCTACTAATAGCAATTAATTCAGATTTCTATCCAAGTGAAGTCTGTCCCAGCCTGCTGCACATTGAGGGGGAGAGAAAGTAAAAAGAGATGTGATAATGAGTAAGAGAGGAAATGTAGGCGGTTATAAAAAGAAAGAAATTTGGGTGATCCTCTCTATTTCTTACATTTACTCATTTTCCACTCCCTAAAATTAATCCCAACTCAAGGCAGCTTTAAAAAGAAATCAGTTATTATCTCTCCTTAAGTTCTGATCATTGTATATATGCACACACACTCCTGTGTCATGAGAATATTCGTTTTCATTTCCAGCTAAAATTGATCCAGTCCAATCAATAATGCATCATCATTCAAATTGTGCAATTTCATAGATCAACCATAGCAACTGTCTGTACTCGCCATAAAAAATGGAACATGTTTTTCCTCTTCATTTATTATCATCACATATGCTCATTTCAATCTGCAATCTTTGAATAAAATGAAATGTGTTTACCTGCCTCCTTCAAAATGACTGATGAGATCAGACACTTTACTAGATTTTTCTTTCGAGACACAAGAAGAGATAGGTGTAATTTCCTCCATTCTTGGCTTCGTGGTATACAAAGCTTTAGACTTAGGGGTTTGGTGGGTAATGGATGACTGTGAATTCTGCAGATGTAATGGCTTTGGAGGCACTGCAAAGAAAAAGCAACACTACTTTTCATATTCGTAGGAATTTCACGCACCAGTGCTATTTAAAGCAGTGACTTTAAAAGTTGTCTTCTTCAGTGTGATGCCCTCAAAATCTTTTGAAGTACCACACTAATAGTCTTCAAGTCAAAGTGCCAAGAGTTCGTTTACAAAATATTCAAGGCAGGTTTTTTTCATTATTATAGATCCATAACTGATGTTCTAATCGTTTAGAAGTTAACATTATATCGGTCAACATTATGTCCTGCTGAAGGATGCTTCTTAGATTACGTATATAAAGGTAGATTTATTAATTCAGTGAAAGAACAATTCAATAGAGAGCAATGCCTACTCTTATTACTAACTTGCATACACTAATATGTCTTGTGGGTGTGTTTTGGCCTATTTTTTTACATCCTAGATATCTAAAAAGACAAAGATGTACTTGCAATCTAGCGCTTAGTTGTTCATTCTACCAATAATCCACCCAAAAGACCATGAACCCAAGTTATTTTCATTATTATCCAGAAATCAATAAGATAGTTACTGAATATGAATTTAACCAACTCATTCTCAGCATCCCAACTTTGCTTTCTAGAAATGACACCGTAATTTTTCTTACATCTCTCAATGGTCAATAATTTTCTCTTATCTAAGGTGTTGCATATTAAAGCTCTATAAAGCAGCATATAATCAAAGAGGAAGCATCTTATCAGATGTTAGTTTTCTTGTGTCAAATGTTCAAAAATATAAAATGTAATACAGAATCTTTGTGTAATGACAGCCTCATTTAGCAACCATTTGCAGTTACAGTAGTGATGAAGAAAGCTAACTTTATGACCAGTCTGTATATTAATAACCTTGACAGGTCTATAAAAGAAAGGAAAGCTGAAAAAAAAGATTGTAAGCCCAGTCATGGTTTCAACTAACAACCACTTTGTTTAACAACCAAGTTGCTGGTCCTAATTGTGGTTACTAAACTAGGACTCCCCTTCATGGATTACTGCCTTGTCGTGGCGAAGGGGCTTGTGGAATTCAATGAAGCTATGAGCTGTGCCATGCAGGGCCACCCAAGATGGAAAGGTCGTAGCAGAGAGTTCTGACAAAACGTCATCCACTGGAGAAGGAAATGGCAAACCACTCCAGTATCTTTGCCATGAAAACCCTATGGACAGTACCAAAAGGAAAAACGATATGACTCTGGAAGATGAGCCCCTCAGGTCGGAAGGCGTCCAATATGCTACTGGGGAAGAGCAGAGGGCTAGTACTAGTAGTGCCAGAAAGAATGAAGCGACTGGGCCAAAGCCGAAAGGATGCTCAGCTGTGGATGTGTCTGGTGGTGAAAGGAAAGTCCGATGCTGTAAAGATTTTTTCTCCATAGGAACCTGGAATGTAAGATCCATGAATCAAGGCAAGCTGGACATGGTCAAACAAGAGATGACAAGGCTGAACATCGACATCTTAGGTATCAGCGAATTAAAATGGACAGGAATGGGTGAATTTAATTCAGATGACCATCAGGCATACTACTGCGGGCAAGAATCCCTCAGAAGAAATGGAGTAGCCTTCATAGTCAATAAAAGAGTAGGAAAAGCAATACTGGGATACAATCCTCAAAATGACAGAAAGATCTCAGTTCAAATCCAAAGCAAACCATTCAATATCACAGTAGTCCAAGTCTATGCCCCAACCACCAGTGCTGAAGAGGATGAAATTGACCGGTTCTATGAAGCCCTACAGCACCTTATACAACTAACGTCAAAAAATGATGTCCTTATCATCATGGGGGATTGGAATGCTAAAGTAGGAAGCCAAAAGATAACCGGAATAACAGGCAAGTTTGGCCTTGGAGTACAAAATGAAGCAGGGCACAGGCTGATAGAATTTTGTCAAGAGAATACTCTTTTCCAACAACCCAAGAGACGGCTCTACACATGGACATCACCAGACGGTCAGCACAGAAATCAGATTGACTATATGCTCTGCAGCCAAAGATGGAGAACCTCTATACAGTCAGTAAAAACAAGATCAGGAGCTGACTGTGGCTCAGACCATGAGCTTCTCATTGCAAAGTTTAGGCTTAAACTGAAGAGTAGGGAAAAGCACTAGGCCACTCAGGTATGAATTAAATCATATCCCTGTTGAATATACAGTAGAGGTGACAAATAGATTTAAGGAATTAGATCTGATAGACAGAGTGCCTGAAGAACTATGGACAGAGGTTCACAATACTGTACAACAGGTAGCAACCAAACCATCCCAAAGAAAAGGAAATGCAAGAAAGCACAATGGCTGTCTGAGGAAGCTTTGCAAATAGCTGAGGAAAGGAGGGAAGCGAAAGGCAAGGGAGAAAAAGAAAGATATGCCCAATTGAATGCAGAATTCCAGAGAATAGCTAGAAGAGATAAGAATGCCTTCTTAAATGAACAGTGCAAAGAAATAGAAGAAAACAATAGAATAGGGAGGACCAGAGATCTTTTCAAGAAAATTGGAGAGATGAAGGGAACATTTAATGCAAAAATAAAGGCAAAAATAAAGGCATAATAAAGGACCAAAATGGCAGGGACCTAACAGAGGCAGAAGAGATTAAGAAGAGGTGGCAAAATTACACAGAAGCACCATACAAGAATGAGCTTAATGTCCCTGATAACCACAATGAGGTGGTCACTGACCTCGAGCCAGACATCCTAAAATGTGAAGTGAAGTGGGCCTTACAAAAGCTAAGCAACAACAAAGCTAGTGGAGGTGACAGTATTCCAGCTGAGCTATTCAAAATCTTAAAAGACAGTGCAGTAAAAGTGCTACACTCAATTTGCCAGCAAATTTGAAAAACTCAACAGTGGCCACAAGATTGGAAAAGATCAGTTTACATTCCAATTCCAAAGAAAGGCAGTGCCAAAGAATGTTCAAACTATCGCACCATTGCACTCATTTCTCATGCTAGTAAAGTTATCCTTAAAATCCTACAAGCTAGACTCCAGCAGTATGTAGATCGAGAACTACCAGAAGTACAGGCAGGATTTCGAAGAGGCAGAGGAACTAGAGATCAAATTGCCAACATACATTGGATCATGGAGAAAGCTAGAGAGTTCCAGAAAAACATCTACTTCTGCTTCATTGACTATGCTAAAGCCTTTGATTGTGTGGATCATAACAAACTGTGGCAAGTTCTTAAAGAGATGGGCGTACCAGACCATCTTATTTGTCTCTTGAGAAACCTATATGTGGGCCAAGAAGCAACAGTGAGAACTGGACACGGAACCACTGATTAGTTCAAAATTGGGAAATGAGTCCGGCAAGGCTGTATACTGTCGCCCTGCCTATTTAACTTATATGCAGAGCAGATCATGAGAAAGGCAGGGCTAGATGAATCAAAAGTTGGAATTAAGATTGCTGGAAGAAATATCAACAACCTAAGATATGCAGATGATACCACTCTAATGGCAGAAAGTGAAGAAGAACTAAAGAGCCTCTTGTTGCGGGTGAAGAAGGAGAGTGCAAAAATTGGGTTGACACTTAACATTAAGAAAACCAAGATCATGGCATCCGGCCCTCTCAATTCCTGGCAAATAGATGGGGAAGAAATGGAGGTAGTGACAGATTTTATTTTCCTGGGCTCCAAGATCACTGCAGATGGGCACTGTAGCCAAGAAGTTAAAAGACACTTGCTCCTGGGGAGGAAAGCCATGGCAAATCTAGACAGCACACTAAAAAGCAGAGACATCACCCTGTCAACAAAAGTGCGTATAGTCAAGGCTATGGTCTTCCCAGTTGCAATGTATGGCAGTGAAAGCTGGACCATAAAAAAGGCTGAGCGCCAAAGAATTGAGGCCTTTGAACTATGGTGCTGGAGAAGACTCCTGCGAGTCCCTTGGACTGCAAGGCGATCAAACCAGTCAGTCCTAGAGGAGATCAACCCTGACTGCTCTTTAGAAGGCCAGTGTCAGAATCCATTTATATCACATTTCATAAATGTATAGGTAGAATATTGTGTTTATTCTGGGGATTCTGCCATCTCTCCGAGGGGAGGGGAGAGGATGGTTACTTAGATTGAAATAGGCTATCTTCAAACACCAGGGAAGCGTTTGATGTGGGGGAGAGAGGGGGAGAGAGAGATCTGGATCGCATCTTCATTTACAACTGAAAAGGAAGAAGCAATAACAATAAACACAAGGAGAGTTCCCTTTCCCACGGAAGGGCCTGACACCTAAGTAAATGATGGGAGCCTGACCAAATTGATGAGGGGAGGGGGTTGAAATGGGAATGATTTACATAGGATTGAAATGTAACTCTGTTAGACCCCGTCTTGTATTGCCACAATCGATTCCATCCTAGTAAACATTTCCTTTTTCGACTAACTTGCATCCAAGAGTTCTTATTTCTTAAGATGTGGATTGAGATGGGTCCTGACAGCCAGATCCTGAAGTAGAAACTCAAATACTTTGGCCACCTAATGAGAAGGAAGGACTCACTGGAGAAGAGCCTAATGCTGAGAAAGATTGAGGGCAATAGAAGAAGGGGACAACAGAGAATGAGGTGGCTGGATGGAGTCACTGAAGCAGTAGGCGTGAGCTTAAATGGACTCCAGAAGATGGTAGAGGACAGGAAGGCCTGGAGGAATGTTTTCCATAGGGTCGCGATGGGTCGGACATGACTTTGCAGCTAACAACAACAACAAAACTAGGACTACCTATATGGCCTATTCAAAAATAATTCATCCAATTTCAAAGCTCTTTAGGCCCAGTTTCAACTTGCTCCCTACATGATTTCATACAATCTGGCTAGAAAGACAGGGAGATGTAATGTCTTCCAAAAGAGATTTAGAACAGGGAAATTACAATGACTACATTATTTACTATTTAGCGTATGGCCTGCCAGCAATTGCTGCTACATCTACTACTAGATACTACTACATCTACTACTACATCTATTACAGATATAGGCTTATGCAAGAAATATATATATACTTAAAGACTGGTCTGATGATGTGCACTATTTGATTCTTTTTCCATCTAGAAACACTATCTACTTCTAATGCCACATTAAATATCAACTACAGAATATGTCAGCAAACATTTAACATTGCCAACATTAGGGAACAATTGCAGGTTAAATATGCTTTATCAATCCAACATTTAATGAGAATAGAGAAGCTCCAAACCTCCTTTTATCAGATTTATCAAATTAGGCAAAAGGGTTGTAGATGTCATGGCTACCAACCAAATGGATCTCCAAAAGCTGCAGTTTCCATATTTATTTTATTTATTTATTTTAATTCCATTTATATCCCGCCCTTCTCCGAAGACTCAGGGCGGCTTACAAGCTTAGCAATAGCCTTCATTCTATGTATATGCCTGCTTATTAGGGCTTTCACACACACCCCAAGCGGCATTATTACAGTCAGCTTAATTGCCCCCAACAATCTGGGTCCTCATTTTACCTACCTCGGAAGGATGGAAGGCTGAGTCAACCTTGAGCCTGGTGGGATGCGAACCTGCACTAATTGCAGGCAGCTGGTGTTACTTAACGAGGCATTAGCCCACTGCTCCACCAAGGCATAGTTAGGCAGACTGTATAACTGCAGAAAAGAAGCTAATAAAGACTTTACAGTGGTGGTAGCTACTATTGCTACCCCCATGCCACCAACAAAGATTAAGGACTTTAATTCAGCTGTGGGCCATTCTGCAGTACTAGATCATTCCAACACATGAAGTTGTCCCAAACAAAATTATCTACAAGCCAACAAATCTGCTCCATACAACCAGAAACACATAAGAGATTTATAAATCAATTATTCCTGGATGTAAAGTACTGCACACAACAGAGTAAAATCAATTGTGACAACAAAACACAGCAGCATTTCAACTGATCCTCTTCTGTAATAAACTCAGAGAGGAAAAAGTCAGGCACGAACAACCAGACTCAACACATCTAGAGTAACTATTTTATTATGTTCTGCCTAGTGATACAGAAATTTCCCGAGACCGACAACCTTCCCTGGGAACAAATAGATAATGATCCAGGAACTTGGGGGTGGAATTGGGTTGGTCTTAGCCCTTTCATGATGGCACAGTGACTCCAAGCTAACTTCATGTTTATACTCTCCTCTCTCCCTGGTGATTCTAGGATAACTTGCTGCAGGGCAACTCATCGTGGGACACGATGGTGGTGGAATAGAATCATTAAAGAAAGTATATCAAAGGAGGGGCAAAATGAAATGTGAATGACAAAAATTAAAGTATTTTTAATATTTTAAATAATTAACTCAAATTGTCAAATTGTTCCGCAGCAAGTTGGCCATGATGAGTTGGCTGTGGTGAGATTATTGGGGCAAACTGTCCCATTCTGCTGCCAGGTTGGGTGCTTCCCAACAGAAATAATGGGATCATACCTGGAAGGGCAATTTTCACAATTACTCTATTTTTATTGAAAGTGCCATAACAACTTACTATACAGGTAGTCCTTTATTTTACAACCGGTTGCTTAGTGGTCATATGACTGTAATATACCATGGGGGTTTTTCACCCCAGAAACTGGTATTTATTTCCAGTTTCTGGCTAAAAACGCCCCACAGCAAACAATGGCATTCGCTTAACACTGCAGAAAAGGTGATAAAATTGGGCTTAATCATGTGATGACTCACTTTATGATCAAGATTTACAAATGAAATTGTGAACTCAATTACAGCCACAAGTTGAGGACTAACCTCAACTTTCTAAGTTTTCCTCTAGAACAGATCGGCAGATCTAGACGAACGAACAACAGACAATTGTTGAAAAAAATGAATATACAACTGATGATAAACCTTCTGAAGGGCAAGGGGAGAAATTGAGACCAATCTGCAAAGCAAAAGGAGAACACACAATTGTCCCAAGGAAAAGGAAGAAGCAGCTTAAATGAATTAACGATCATATTTAAAATCGTAAGGCAAATATCAGACAGCTGCCTCCTTCCATAAAAAAATTGCCAGAAGTACTAGGCTGAATAAGTGGAAAAAGTAGTGAATGTTTAAAGATTCGCTTCCTTGCCAAGAAACAAGCAGCCCTGCAACCAGATTACTGTGCCGGAAACTATAATGATGGTGAAAGCAAAGAAAAAACTGCCAAGTTTGGGAAGACCAGTGTTTTTCAAATAAAACTGAACAAGTACCACCTACGCTAAATGGAGCCCAACTGTGATGTTCCCCGCTCCTAGTCGTGTCTGCCTGGTTAGAGAGTATGATTTAGAATAAAATGACAAAGCTCCAATAATCAATTATGAGGAAAAACACAGCTCACATGTGTTCTTACGTATGTGTCACTGCATACTAAACAGCACCAGCATTTGATCTGGAAATAACTGGGGACAATAAAGGAACACTATCATTTAACCTCTATGCAAAACAAGCAGTAGTGTTATTGTTCCACAAAAGCTCCTTCTGTTCTAAAACAGATTTCATCCTCATTAGTCAAGCAATATTATTTCCTATACTTCCCATACTTTACAATACAGGTAGTCCTTGACTTACAACAGTTCATTTATTTATTTATTTATTTATTTATTTATTTATTTATTTATTTATTTATTTATTTATTTATTTAATATACCGTCCTTCTCCCGGAGGACTCAGGGCGGTGTACAGAGCAAAGTAAGTATACAATAAAGCAATAATAAAACAAATAAAACCCCAAATCTATCAGGCCAGGCCGGCTTGCTGGAATAGATAGGTTTTTAAGTCACGTCGGAAGGTGCGAAGGTCGGGGGCCATCCGGATTTCGGCTGGCAAGCAGTTCCAAAGGGTTGGCGCACCCACCGAGAACGCTCTCCCCCTGGGGGCCACCAGCCGGCATTCTCTGACCGGTGGCACCCTGAGGAGGCCCTCTCTGTGGGATCGCACAGGACGGAGGGGTGTTGACGCTGGCAGTAGGTGCTCCCGTAGGTAATCCGGACCCATGCCATGTAGGGCTTTGTATGTCATCACTAGCACCTTGAATTTCACTCGGAAGGCAACTGGAAGCCAGTGCAGCTCACGGAGGAGAGGTGCAAAGTTACAACAGCACTGGGAAAAAAAGTGACTTATGAGAGTTTTTCATATGACCGCTGCAGCATCGCCACGGTCATGTGATCAAAACTCAGATGCTTGGCAACTGGTTCAAACTAATGACAGTTCCCGGGGTCATGTGATTATCTCTTGCAAGCTTCTGACAAGTAAAGTCAAAGGGGAAGCCAGATTCACTCTAATAACTGTGTTACTAATTTAACAGCTGCAACGATTCACCTAAAAACAGTGGCAAGAAAAGTCGTAAAACTCATTTAACAAATGTTTCACTTAGCAACCTAAATTTTGGGCTCAATTGTGGTCATAAGTTGAGGACTATCTGTAATCACTACATACATGCTAAATGAAAGTGCATCTTATTCTAGGATTTTAGCAAAATAATTTTTTCAGCACAGACTAAATGATTCATAGGAAGGTTCCCAGCAACTTTCTTAGAAATCATGCTCAGCCAATTATAGGCCATCCAGCTATGCCAACACAGTAATAATTCATTATATATTTTTAAGCTGAACACAAAGGCCTTGAAACTAAGGAGAGGTATACCGAGACACATTTTCTATCTCTCCACCCCCACCCTTCTGTTACCCAAAATGTCACTCCAGATGATTAGGGACTGCCTGAATTTAAGCAATTTTGCAGAAAGCAAGCAAGCACTAAATAGCATTGTTGAAAACCAGGTCAGAGAATACTGTGGCTGCCAGCATACAAATCAGAAGCAGCAAAACAGACTTTGAATGTTTTCCACTTCATTAAAGACAGACATCTTTAAAGACAGATCTCTGAATGCACAATCATATTGTACACTAGGAAAAATGCTCTGGTTAATAATCATGATAAAAAGGGCATTGAAAGAATATCTGAAGGACAGTGAAGTAGATTCACTAAAGCTAGTATACTAGGAAGGTTTACTGAATACTGGAGAGACCTACAAGAAAGGCCAAACGAAGAATAGAAAAGAGGCATGGCAAGGCAAAGTATTACATGGCCAATACATTTTTTTTTTAAAAAAGCAGCAAAGCAGGTAACAAGACTGGGCCATGGCTAAGAGCAGGAAAGTTGAAGAAAGAGACAGAGAGGCTAATTCTGGCTGCACAAGACCAAGCCTTAGAACAAATGCATATAAAGCCAGAACTGAGAAGACAGCAAACAGACAGCAAATGTCTCCTCTGCGAAGAAGCTGAACAAAAAGTGGAGCATGGGTAGTTAGCTGCTGCAAGAAGATCACACAGACTGACTACAAACAATGGTGTGAGAAAATAGCAACAATGGTGCACTGGATTGTTTGTAAGAAGTACCATTTTCCTGCAAGCAAGAACTGATGGGATCACAAAACAGACAAATAGAAAATGAAGAAGCAGAAATTGCTCTGGGACTTTAGCAGTCAAACAAACAGGTATCTGCCACATAACACCCCAGGCTTAACAACTGTGAATAAGAAAGACAAAAAAGTCTGGATAGTGCCCATTGCAGTTCCTGGAGACAGCAGAATTGAAGAGAAAGACCTGGAGAAAATCACAAATTATAAAGACCTGCAAATAGAAGCAGAAAGACTGTGGCAAAAGAAAGCAAAAATAGTACCAATAGTAATTGGTGCTTTGGGTAAAAACCCAAATCCTCTGGAGCACCATATGAACACCATCGGCATTAACAAAATCACTATCACTCAATGCCAAAAAGGCAGCTTTACTTGGAACAGCTTACATCCAGGGACAATACCTTTAACACCATCAAAGAACAATATCTGCCTATCCTATCCCAGGTCATAGGAAGGGCCCAATAGGTGGATAAAAATATCAAATCCAGTCTAAACATCTGGATGACTACGTGACCAACCATAATCGGAATATTTTTTACTACAATGCAGTTATACAATGTATATCTGTACTGCTATTCTATCAAATTTAATCTCAATTGAAACAACTTCACACATTTGTTTCCATTTACAGAAAATATATAGCTACTGTGTAAATTATCTGAAATGCATAAATCACTGTCCTGTAATCCATAAGAGAAACAAAAGGGGTGTCTCCTAAAGATATTTAGAACCATTGTTATCCAAACTATCATTTTATTATGTTTTATTTACAAGCTACAGGCTCAACTTCAATTACCTTGTGTCTACCTAGATAATTTCTGAATCTAATCTGAGAAAACAGATTGTGATATCATTTGTTATAACACCTCCACTTAATCTTGAAGTTCATGTACTTAATTATTCAAAGCAGCATACTGTAATAAGAACATAAATCATAAACTTGTTGAAACATATTAATAATACTTCTAGCCTATTCTATCTCTATCCTATTGGATCACATGTAAAAGGTAAAGGTTCCCCCGCACGCACATGCGTGCTAGTCATTTCCGACTCTAGGGGGCGGTGCTCATCTCCGTTTCAAAGCCGAAGAGCCAGCGCTTGTCCGAGGACGTCTCCGTGGTCATGTGGCCAGCATGACTAGACGCCAAAGGTGCACGGAACGCTGTTACCTTCCCACCGTAGTGGTCCCTATTTTTCTACTTGCATTTTTTACGTGCTTTCGAACTGCTAGGTTGGCAGAAGCTGGGACGAGTAACAGGCGCTCACTCTGCTACGCGGCACTCGGGATTCGACCCGCCAAACTGCCGACCTTCCGATCGACAAGTTCAGCGTCCTAACCCACTGAGCCACCACGTCCCTTGCTGGATCACATGTAAGCAACCTAAATTCTGAGATTATACCACAAGCAGGAAAAGATCTAAGTGCTTTTTCAATATCCTACATAGTTTTATTCTTTCCTTTTATCCACTCTTTTAAACTGCAGCAACTAAAACCAACAGCATAGGAACAGTCTTCAACAGATCAATGCCTTACATAGTTTGTAATAAAGACAATTCACCATCAAGGCTTCAAGAAGGGATAAAGCAAACTATCCCAATAGATGATAACAGAAGCAAATGTTATTCTGAATTAAATTCAAGAAGCAAGGTTCTCCTTACATAGCATAAATGTAAAGATTTGGGGTTAAGTGTTTAAAATTATTCAGCCAGAAAAGTTCACTCTCCAGTTCTGTATTAATCACTGCTTTATACAGGAAAGAAACAAGTTCAGAAGTAATCATCTGTGAATTCATGTTCTAGATATAACAGACTATCACACCATTCTACAAGTCACTGTTTTGGACCAGGAACATTTCCAGAGATGCTCTATTGGGATCATGTGATGTTATGATAGCTATGAGAGCAAGTTAAGAGGAAGATGAGATTGCTCAGTGTAATCTTGTACCTTCATGACATCAAGTGAACCTTGAAAGAATGAATTCATCCCCAAGTAGGACTATAGCACTAATAACAGTCCTTACCAGAGAATGTTGGAAAGAATTCACCCATTGGATGAATCAGGCAGGAATCACTAGACCGTCCACACCACATATAGTATTTTGAACTCAAATGCCTTCTATTTATCGCACTACAATAAATACATAATTATATACCATGTTATTGCAAGACTGACTCTCATATTAAAGATCAAGTAATGTGCAATATCAAAAATAAACAAAATTAATAGAAATATAATTTGCAAAACCTTGGGAAAATATAGCCATTTTATTTTGCATTAGCCATATCTACACTTCCAGTGTTATGTTCGCATATGGGCATGAGACCTGGGAAGTATTTAGAGAAATAATTGAAACAGATTCAGAAAAGAGCAGTGAAGATCACAGGATTAGAAATTAAGTTCCATAATATTAGCTCTGTTCTTCAAAATTACTTAGACATTCAACAAAGCAAAGCTAAACAATAATCTTTATTACCACTTAAAATAAGTTATTACACTGTGCCACAATAAGCGTTTAGCCTCTTCTATAACTACTACGGTTCAAATCCAGTGCTTGCTCTGAGTATTAAATTATTTAATTAACAAAATTTACTTAATAAAAGAAAGCCACCTCTGACTTTTGCAAGTAACAGGAGAAAAGGAGAACTTCAAGGGCTAGCTGAACAATAGGGAATTCATGTTTGAATGGAATATAACCTCTTTGCAGACTTGACCAACAAATAATATTTTCTAGTAATCACAAAGTATAATGAACTTAACGAGCTGTATGATGAATACTCAAATCTAATGAAGCATCTTCAGTCCATCTAAATAGGCAGATACATAGAAATGCTAGGCTCAACTAAAACAATGATGTGCCAAACTAAGTATGATTGAGGAATAAATGTACTGCAAATCAAGACAAGAAAACCTAGACACACTTTCCAAATTGTCCCCTGAACTATAAAAATGTTCCCCAACAAGACTGATGAAAACCAGCTGTTCAGAATTTAACACTTTTATGTTATGTTAAGAGATGAAAAGGAACACTGTGAGAAGTGTGTGAAGTGTGTAAGTATATCTGGGAGAGTTTCTCCATTCTATAGTTTCTGCTCTATTTGCTGCTACTTCTCTTGTTAATTTCTCCACAGTGGAGAAATTTTGGAACCAAGGGAATTGCAATACAACTTTTGATAACCATCTGATCACTAATTTAAGCAACGCTGCTGCTTACATGATCTGGAAAAACAATGCAGTATCCTTCTAATTGGTTGATCTGGAATTGAGGAATATATTACCAAAACAACTGTAATCAAACTTTAATTCAATAAATTGATGCCACTCTGATGTCCGTGCCTACTGGGAACAAAATTTCTGAGAGGGGAAGAAATAGTTTCTTTATATTTTTCTCTCACATTAACCAGCAATAATGCCGCACTCCTAATCCACTGAGAGTAGAGACAAAGTTTTATTTGACCTGAGCTCAACTCCAAATGATTATACTGCATTGACATGCCCATGTATTTTTCTGGGCAATAACATGGAAGTGGTTTGCCATTTTCTTTTTCTGAGAAGTTCTTTCAACTTCCCTGTCTAGTCTATATCCCTGGGATTTCCTGTTGGTCTCTCACCCAAATATTATGTCTCACTCTGCTTACCTTTTCAAGATCAACCAAAGTCAGCCAGCAATATGAAAATGAGAACAGCTACCACAAGTAGAGATCTTTCAGGATTAACTCATACACATGAGTACTAGTTGTAAACAATACCATGAGGTAGCACTGTAAGTTATAGCAACGCATTCTACATGGGGTTATCTTTTGAAGAATATCTGGCATGATACCAGGTAACTTGAGGAACTGTCTTGTTTTAATTACATCAACTCATCCCACCTGATCAGGCAAGGAGGGTATGTTGTGGACCCTGTCAATCAAAGCATTTTTATTGTCGGGGTCTAAAAACAGAGCTTTCTCAGCTGTTTCTTCCATCCTATGGAATATCTTGCCCCTGGTGGGTGGCCCCCCACTCGGCTGGCCTTCTAGATGAGGATCAAGACCTGGCTCTGCCAACTGGTATGGGGATCTAGAAGTGGCATGGCTTGGGGGTATTTGGGGAATGAGGATGCTCCCTCTGCCTTTTTAACTTTTTAATCTGTTTTTATTCCTGTTTTAAGTTCGTTTTTATTTATGTCTCTTTTAAATGGCTGTGTGGCTTTTAAGTGTAAACTGGCCACAATCACTTAGGTGAGATGGGTGGCGTATCAGTTTGATAAATAAATAAAATAAATGTTATGAAAAGATTCATGTTAGAGGTGCCTGAAGGCTACACTTCCCCCAAATCTTCCCTGTAAGAGACACACTTTGGCAGCTGCTCAAAATGCTGGCAAGTGCTCTATTCCAGAGATCCCCAACATCTGAGCCACAGCCCAACCGGGCCACAGAAATGGTGGGAGAGAACTCATATCACCACTTGCCGAGCAGTGAGCGAGTGCATGCATGCACACTCCATTTGCATGAGCAGCGGACGTGCATGCATGCCGCTCACACAAATGGAGCTGCACACACGCACACCAGCCGCTAACCGTCCCCTCCCTACCTCCCCACCAGCCACAAAACCAAAACGTTTGGGGAACTCTGCTCTAATCACGTCACCTATACTAGAGTACATCCATCCCAAGCTAGGCCTTCCAATGCACAAGCATCACACACACCAACACAACACAAAGGGAGAGTCAAACCCAGATAGATCTAACATGAAACTGTACACAGAAAATATACAGCCATCTCTTCAGGCCTCTGCTGGTAAAAGGTTTGGAAACAATTCCAGAAACTTGACATGTGATCCTTATGCCGTTTTTCTTTAAGCAGGAAAAGTCCCAACTGACCGAGCCATACATCTAGGAAACACATTTTTCCCCGACTCAATATTTTTACCTCAATTTCTTCTAAAGAACTGTGGAAGCTGACCTGCGGTATAGAACTGCTAAGCTTGTAAGCCGCCCTGAGTCTTCGGAGAAGGGCGGGATATAAATGGAATAAAAATAAATAAATAAAATAAAAAACTGCTTCAGTCGGTAAAAGAATGATTGAGTTGCTAAATAAAATAATCTTTTAATACTAAAATGACACTATTTATTATCTCACCTTTATTATTTTTATAAATAAAATAATTCAAGGTGGCAAACACTCACAATACTGCCTTCTATTTTCCCCACAACTCTGTGAGGTGAACTGGGCTAAAGAAAGTGACTGGGCCAAGGTCATCCAACTAGCTTTCATGCTTAAGGAAGGACTAGAACTCAGAGACCTGGCTTCTAGCCTGGTAACCATTATTTATTTATTTATTTATTTATTTATTTATTTATTTATTTAATTTATATACCGCCCTTCTCTCAAGAGACTCAGGGCGGTTAACAGGGCAATACGTAAAAGACAGATACCATTAGACAAAACTATACTGCTCAAAAATATAAAGGGAACACTTAAACAACACAATGTACTGTATTTAATAGTAGGATGTCTTATTTTCTGTTCCCTTTATTTTTTTTGAGCAGTATATACAGTATTTATTCATCTCTCATATTTCCAATCTAGTTCTCTCATAATGGCCCAATTCCTGGCTAAAGCTTCATTCATCCAAACAAGCCAGCAGTTTCATTTGTGCAACGTGTGTTGTATCATTAATTCAAGGAACTCACAGGATCCTGAAATCAAAGTCAAGTACATGTTTGAGATACTACATACCTTGTGGCTTTGAGTTTGAAGCTGGCCACGGAGAATACTTAACTGGATCGTTTCCATTTACTCCTTGAACCACTTCATTGCAGATGCTTGGCTTGTACAGCCTAGTTGTACTGTTTAAAGAGCAGGTTGGAGTGACTAAGATCTTTGGACACGTACTGCCACCTGTAAACAGAAAAGGCTGATGTAAATATGGCTGAGTATAAAGACCACCTTCTTGATTCATTGCACAAACCAAATGTGCAACTGGGTAAGTGTGCTTTCTATTCAGGGACCCATAGCAAAGTGATAAACATCATCATCACATCATCATCACAATTCTCCCTTACCTAAACATTCTGCAATGAGCAAAAATACAGAACTACTAGCAGAAATAAGTTTATCCACTTATGAATTTATGACACTAACACAAGATTACTACTGTTAACAGTTATGCCTCCAAATCCCAGTAATTTTATTTTGATACAATGTCAAAAAAACAGTTTTCATTTTGTCATAAATATCCAAATGCACAACTAAAAGTCACCAATTCCAATTTTAATTGCTTATATCCTAAACTATTCACTTCCTTCAACTCCAAAGCCACACATGTGCAAAGGTTTCAGACAGCAAGCCAAAGAACTATTACATCAGTTCAGCCAAGGGAATACCGTACATTTGGTTGGGTTAACATTATTAAGGAGGAGGACTTAATTTTTTTAAAAAGTCCGAATGAGTGCCAGTTATTAAGAAAAAAAAACAAAATACAAATACAGCTGTGAAAGCAGAGATGAGATTGCCATGTGATGCTCCAGGACTACAGCTGCAGAATTTGGCTAATGAGAGTCACAAAAGGCCAGGGCAATGTGTACCTCATATTTCCTAGCAGCGACATCAGAAAATGTGTCATGCCGATGACTATGAGTTAATAATAAAAACTGAATAGTCACATTGAAATTGGAACCTCAAAATGTAAGAAAGTTATCCACAAAGGAAATACTACCCTGACTAAATCATGCTTAAACTGATAATAGTGAAATGCATACAGAGGGAAGGGAAGGGAAGGGAAGGGAAGGGAAGGGAAGGGAAGGGAAGGGAAGGGAAGGGAAGGGGAAGGGGAAGGGGAAGGGGAAGAGGCAAGGGAAGGGAAGGGAAGGGAAGGGAAGGGAAGGGAAGGGAAGGGAAGGGAAGGGAAGGGAAGGGAAGGGGAAGGGAAGATTAGATCTATTTTAACCTCCAACCTATAGAGAAGGTAGAAGTAGATATTTTCCTATTTTGCATCAGTAATGCACAATTTTTCTCTTTGAGCCCTACTGTGATTTTGTTTTAATTTATTTTGATAGATATTACCCAACAGATCATTTGCCAGAAAAAAGCTATACAGTCCAGTGGATTTATCTTAAGGGGATAATTAACACAAAATGGTTTAAGGCACATTTTTGGATCCTCCTTGTTTTCCCTAATTTATGACTTTGGTGATAGAATTTTACTCTGTTAAAATTGGGGAAAGGAAGGATACTAAATGTTCTGGAAATTAGCAGAAAGGAGAACATATTGTACCCTCTGAGTGCTACTATCTTCAAGGAATAATAATTAAGCTCTATACTGTAGTACTTAATGGTGAAATCCTTGAGACAGCAGTATTGTATCACAGTGTCGTTCGTGATTTAACTTAAAATAATTAACTTATTGGTAATATCATGGGCATTTTAAACGTCCGGTATTTGTCAAGGTCTGTTGCATCCTGTTTCTAAAAATATTAGCTTCCTAGTTCTAGTATGTGTCTTTACAGTAAAAAACATTTTCTATATTTACTTAATAGTATGCAAAGTCTTGCCCAAAAAGCTAGATATGATATTCAAATGTATGGGTGTGTTAAAGGGAAATTCAACAGAATTTAAAAATTCCCTGAATTTTTTGAACAGGAAAATGATGACATTTATAATGAAAAATGCATTGCTAAAGCTTAAAAGAAAAGTTCAGCAGATCATCTACAGTATTCCCTTCTGTGACAATCTTCACCAACTTCATCTTATAGCTTAGCCTCAGGCTTATAAAGGGCAGAAGAAAGAGCAGCCTTTCTCCTCCGGTATATTCATACAAAAAAGTTTTGTTTTTTTAGGAGGAACAGCACTTCCTATTCCTAATCTCATTGGAATTCTTTAGGAAGGATCCAATAAACTTTATTCAAAGCCAGAAAAGATTCCAGCTCTGCCTTGTGAAGTCATTAAACATTCTTTTCTACTGTTAATCCCTTTAAGAGGGGAATAAAAGTTATGGTAACTAAGTAATGTTGTTGTCTTATTTAGAAAAACATCCACTCATCTCAAACAATCTTACCCAAGCCTGAACTAATATTACAAGAGCAGAATAGATTAACTACATTTTAACCAATTCGCCAGGAATTCGTGCACTCTGGTTGCTTTATGTATGCGAAGCTAAGTCAATCTTAATCTCCACAATTTTTGCAAATTATTCTGGCCCTCTTCCCCCCCCCCTTTTCCTTGTTATTCCCTGACTTTTGGGTAAGATAGGAAGGATGTGTATTCCTTCCTATCTTAGCCATTCTCTCCTGGATTACTGCATTTTACTTAAAACTGATTACAGATAAGACCAAGATCCAGGTATTTCAACAAGCCTGTCCCTTCTATGCCTTTCCTCACTTTTCCTCCCATCCCCTACTTCAGTGCTATGTGGAGGTCCAGTGTCAGTTTTGGTTTCGTTCAGTTGGTTGTTTTTAATAACTTTTTGGGGAAAAAACTTTGTAATGCTGAGTTTTAAGGAAGTTTGGAAGAAACAGTGTTGCTTTAACAGGCAGCTAAGTTCAGAAAAACTAAATAAACACGTGGCTCTTGCTTATCGACCCCTTGTTCAGCAATTGTCTGAAGTTGTGACAGAATTGACCAAGTGGTACTTATGTCCAGTCCTTGAAGTTCCAACCATTGCCGTCTCCCAACAGTCATGTATCATGGTTTGAGTGTTTGGGAAACTGCTTGCATTTACAACAATTGTAGTGTCCCATGGCTACAAGACTTCAGAGAAGGGCGGGATATAAATGGAATTAAAATAAAAAATAAAAAAAGACTGCGATTTGCAACTTTCCCTGCCTACTTCCCACAAAGAAAGTCAATGATAAATCTAGCAGGAAAGGTTGATAGTTGCTCTGGTAAGTCCCTCTGAATTTCTTGCTCTCACATCCCACGCCACTACATCATCTTTCCAGCCTTTCTTTATGGACACCCAACTACACCATCCACCTCCTGTACTTGCACGCACACATAACACACACACTACCAACAACACCAACTTGAACAGACTCCCCCCTCCCCCCCCAAAAAAATCTGTATTTCAGGACTGCAGCCCAAGCAAGAAAGTTGTTTTCCTTCCTTGTGTGTATTGGAGGCAAAACTGAAGTGGGTTAAACTCTTACTCATAATGCTCCTGAGTAACAAAATTCAACTGAAGAAAAGTCCACTATATGACAAGTTTTAAAGGTCATCAGAGCAAATGATAAGTGGATTTCCTGAAAGACTGGATATTCAGAAGTATCTGCATGGCTCAGAATGTTCCATTTCAGAAAAGAAGTGGCTTTTTTGGCATCAACAAGGAGGAGAGGGAAGAAACATCAGTCCACTAACCCAGTTCTAAGCTCTGATTATGCCCCAACACTCCATCATATCACTTCTATTCTGCCTTACTTTTCAGAGTGTGGGAATTATATATATTCTATAATGGCCACATTGGGTATCCCTGTGCCTGCTCCAATCAGAGCACACTGTAACTGTTCACAAAACAATTGTAATTTTGTCAATGAAGAATCTTATTTTTTTGGATTTGCACATTTACACTGAGTTTACAGAGGTGTAGACTTCTGGTGTAATGGTTTAAGCGCCAGGCTAGAAATCAGACTTCTAGTCCCACCTTAGATACAAAGCCAGCTGAATGACCTTGAGCCATTCCTCAGTCTCGGTCCTAAAAAGAAGACAATGGCAAACCACTTCTGAAAAACCTTGCCAAGAAAACTGCAAGGATCAGTCCAGGCAGTCACCGGGAGTCAAGACTGACTCAAAGACCCATTTGAGTGCTGTTTAGAACTGTAAATTGTTGAGAAGATGCAACTGACTGAAAATTAAACACTGCAAGGAAAATAATTATTATTAGCTGGGATTGGGTGTCACCACAAAGCAGCTGGTTCAGGGGCTGGGGGTAAGGAAAGAGGTAAACAAACAGTTAAGGTAATCACTTTGGCACTGAAAGATAATTTCACTATTTCTTTGTTATTATATTTACACATATTTGAATATACGCTTTGTCTCATCTTGTTGCTATAAGCAGCTGTGTATAAGAATATATAGGATTATCATTGATTTGCTACCTCCATATCCTAACTCATCTTTGACTCATCTTTTCACTGAATCTCTGAGCCTATTACCTACATCAATCACAACAACAGACAAATAACTTTGCTTCTTTTGGAAAAGGAACTACAATACTCAACTGAGAGATTTTTCCTAGTCCTGGATGGATTCCATTAGGTCAAACATAATTGCTAAAAACATACGGCATAATTACTTGCAGTCTCCTTGCTACTTAGAGGCAATGAACTGAAAGAAGTGATTTAAAGCAGAAACCAAAAAGACGGCCTCTCCAATTGCTAGCAAGTTTTTAGAAGTAAAAAACTTGTTAAGTGTAAGAGGGGGAGTATGCCATGGCAAACTAAAAGGGAGTAAAAAAAAACCTATCAAAGAGAATGCAACTGATTTTACTCACAGAGTAAGCCAAGACTTTTAGCTTCTGCCTGGAAGCTGATAACGGTGGACAAAGAAATATGAAGCATACTATTTATATCAAGCATTTTCTTAAACACAGATAGTTGCAGTATTCATAAACAGCTAATAGCATTAACTGTTCCTCTATTGAGTCCTTTTGCATCATCTATGGTGGGTTCACCCTAATTCCCACACACTGCACCATGCCTGCAAAGACAGACACAGAGGCACAAATGGTATTTCTTTATGCTAATTTCTCTTTAAAAAGTTACTGGGTATGTATATGAAATCCCATTTTAAAATAAAATATACTTTTAAGCAAAACAAAAGACACATTTATTGACATTCATCCTGCAGAATAAGCTTGTAAAATGGGTCTTTTGAGGTACCTTTAAATTAAAATATAGGCAGCTATTATAAACCTTGGATGCTTGAATTCAAATGTGCATTTCAATTCACATCAGTTTACTGCACATATTTAAAGGTGTCACTTAAATAAAGGACTAGTGTTGTTGCGCAATATGTTATTCAGAAGAAAACTTGATCTTCACCATTTGATTCCAAGATGTATGGTCTATGCCCAAATAAATGAATCACTCAGCACAATCAGCAATGATTTATAGCAAGAAGAACTAAGAACAGTACAGATTTTCATATTGTAAGTGCAAGGTAGACAACGGGAAATAAAAAATCAGTTAAGCATACAGCTAATCTAATCATAAGCAAATTAAAACAATCAAACAAGAACACCAAAATGAACTCAGTATTTTTTATGACAGATTAGCCAAATTTTCCACTTGCCAAACAAAGCATGAATTTGGAACGAAGAGGATAGGGAGATGACAACATTCCAATGGGGATAGTTGCGCATTTTTAAATTACCGAAGAGAGAGGCATGTTTTAAATTCATTTGAGTAATGCCCAAAACTATGAAAAGCATGCAGGCAAAGAGTATTTGAATTCCACGGTAAGACTATGGTAAATCCTCTAAACAGAAGCAAGGTTTCCCCTTACCTAGATCAGATGCCATGGCAATCATGGATTTGATACCTACATCAGTCTATTGCTGCTATGTCGACAAAATTCACTTTCCCAATGGCAAGATCATATGATAGGCTTAGATTCTCTCCAGCAGGCGAGCCCAGCAGACCTAGGAGGAGCTCTACATCCCTGCACTCTGCAAGTTTACAATTCAAAAGCACCATAAGCAAATTTGCCTGGCTTCCCCTAAGGGTTCTGCACTGCAGAGAATGCATCACAAAGCACACCAATGAGCTAGAAATTGTGGGAAGCCAGAAAAGGCATTGATTTTATTTCAGTTAAATAGCTGAAAGGGAAAACTAGTTGTTTAAGCTTTCAAACCACAGAAGGAGAATGCAAGGGGAAGCTAAAAGGTTTTCAACAGCTATTAGATCTGTGTAAACTCTTCAAACTCTGTATTAAAAGAGAAAGCCAAGCAATGCTACCTAATACAATAGGCATTTCTGTAAGCGGCTATAATTTTTTCCTCCCTCTTTCTAAGCTGGGAACATTCTTGGTGCCACTTCTACTGAGCTTTCAACGAGATTGTTTAACATACGAATCTTGTTCCATTAGCTTATTTGAGAGGAATATAAAACTCGGAGCAGAATGGCAGCAAGAATGATGGCTATACACAAATTAGTAAGAAAGCTTAATGACAGCATAAATGCTTGTGAAGACTAAAAGGAAAACCTCTGGCATGTGACAGTGGGCTGGACTGGACTGGACACACAGGCATTTCACCGGGACAAAACAATTGCAAAAACAGCTACATTGTTCACCTAGAAATAACTTTTGGAGCTTTTTTTCCAGAGTTTCTTTTACAGGTTTGGTGTTAAAATGTTTTTAGTGTTATGTATTTTAACAATTAATGGGGGTGTCATGCAGCCTTGGAAGATTGCTGCCTATCTTGAGGGGGGGGCACTGTAAATCTTCCAAAAATGGAGCTATCTATGCAGTTTAGCCAAAGGACCCTACACAGCAACCACGGGAACTATTAGGGAATATTTATTTATATTCTGCCTTTATTATTTTTGCAAATACTGTAATTTAGGACAGCTAATGTATCTAAGACCTCTTCCTCCTATTTTCCCCACAACACCATCTTATGAGGTTAGAAGGAATGAAAGAGTGTTACTGGCTCAAGGTTATCCAGCTGGCTTTTGTGGCTAAATCAGGACTTGAACTCATAATCTCTCTTTTTAAGCCTGGTGCCTTAACCACTAGATCAAACTGGTTCTCTAGCAATATCTCCCAAAACCAGAGGTGACTCATTTGCAAGGCCTTGCTGTGAAGAACCCTTTAATTTCCAAGGAATTTTTCTGAAAGCGAACAGTTCTATACCTTCCAATTCACCAATCCTAAACCTTCACCTGCTTTTTTGCAACTCAAAGAAATTTTTCATTTAAAAAAATGTACCTGATGCCATACATAAGAGGCTTCAGAATAAAAGATGTAACTTAGGTGCAAACCATAAACGTCTCTTTAGCTAGGGGAAGAACTGAATTCATAAAAGAAACAGTTTTAAGAAATAATTTTGAAGGCTAGGGATTATAAGTAAACATTGTTGGGTGACTCAGCCTCTTGCGATGTTTGTTTATTGGGATATGCAACGAACACATGCTTTGGAAGGACTCCACACTTTGGAAGCAAAGGCTGGAGATGTAGGTGTTCAGCACCACTTGTACCTCCGGGTAACCAGCAAAGAGAGAACAGCCATGATCCTGAATGCACGGCAAGTGTCATATGTTAGCAAGAACAGATCCCAATTTTTCCTTGCAAATAACGACACTAACAAAATTTTAAAATATTTTTCATTGACATTAGTTTAATGAAATCGGTTACGGCTTTAGGCAAGAACCAATTATTGTATTCTTAGTTAAATTTAAAAAATCATACTGAGGTCTATTATATGCCACATTCACTAGTATTTGCACAATATATGCTACAATCCGGCTGTAGTGCATCATGAAAAGAAAACGAAGGCCAGCTGACCGGTAATCTCAGAAATCAACTTTTTTTTGATCCTGCACCTCACAGCCTGCTTCTGTGCCATATTCTGTTTCCTGGAACACATGATACAGCAAACACGTTGGGGAAGAGCCCTAGGACACGGTGGAGTAAAGATGCACTTGAGGTGATCTGACCTCAGAATGGAAGATCAACAGCCCAGTATGTCTGCTGTGCTTTAAAACTGTTTATAAAAACAAAACCCAGCCCACTGGCCGGCATTTCTAAATAGTTCTATATCAAGATTATGATAAATATAAAAGACTTAAATATTTTGCGGTATGCCTCACTAAACCTCTTTGTCTACTTAAATTGAGAATGTTATTCACACCCCTAAATGAAACCTCTTGCTTGAGAAGAGGGCTGGACTAGAAAGCCTCCAAGGTCCCTTCCAGCTCTATTCTATTCTAAACATGGATTGAGTATGTTGTCATTGTTAAAGGAAAATACATAGCTTATCCAGAATAGCATATTTTCAAATTTAGGGAGCAAATGGTGGTTGGAGCGTCTGTAAAGATTTCCTCTGTCCTTCAGGAACCAATTAAATTACTTGCTTGGTACCTAATAAAGGAAAATTACATTAAATATTAAGACATATTTGGCCTTTTTCCCCCACAACTGCATTCAATTCTCCTCAAAGCCACTCCCGCATATTTTCCCCCTGTCCACCATTTAAATGTAACCCCATCCATCACCATACAAGAGTGAAATAATGCCTTCAGCTCCAGTCGTATATGACTGACAGAGAATGCCATATACTTCTTAAACAAAGCATTTCTGTGTCTTGCTTCAACTAGCAATCCATAAAACATTTATTTATTTTATTTATTTTTATTTTATTAGACTTATATACCGCCCTTCTCCCGTAGGACTCAGGGCGGTTCACAAGGTTTTTTTAAAAACAATACGACAAATTACAAAAATTAAAAACAATTAAAATGATTACACTAACCTTGAACTAAAAACCCAATTACAATTAAAATACAATTAAAACCCCAGTTAATACTCTCAGTCCAGGCCAGAAAGCTCAAAGAGCCAGGTCTTCAGGTCCCGGCGGAATGAGCGAAGGTCAGGGGCAGTCCTAAGCTCTACAGGAAGCTGGTTCCAAAGGACCGGCGCACCCACAGAGAAGGCCCTCCCCCTGGGTATTGTCCGCCAGCAATCTTTTACCGGCGGTACCCTGAGAAGACCCTCCCTGTGGGAGCGCACAGGACGAAGGGAGCTTGATGCCGGCAGCAGGTGTTCCCTCAGATATCCCAGACCCAAGCCATTTAGGGATTTATAGGTCATCACCAGCACCTTGAATCTCACCCGGAGGGCAACCGGAAGCCAATGCAGCTCGTGGAGTAGAGGTGTTACATGGGAGTATCGGGAAACCCCCATCACAACCCACGCGGCTGAATTCTGCACAGCTGAACATATCTCAAGTCTAAATCAATTTTACCATTTTTTAAAATCAAAACATGGATTTTTTTTCTGAGCATTTCTCTTCGTTAATAAATTATTTTACTGCACTTAACTTACACAAACTGTTCCAACAAAGGGGTGGATGGGATAACTTTCATAGTTAGGTAATATCTTCTTTATTTCAAGTGAGTTGAGTGTCTAGTCAGGATTTTGGCAAAAAAAGAATTATAATCCCCAAACCACAATCTGGGAAATATAGGTAGTCCTCTATTTATAAGCTGTTCAAAATTATAAAGGACCTCCAAAAAGGTATGGGTAGTCCTTGACTTACAGCAGGTCAGTTAGTAACCGTTCAAAGTTACAACAGCACTGAAAAAAATGACTGATGACCATTTTTCACAATTACAATCATGGCAGCATCCCCATGGCCACATGATCAAAATTTGGATATTTGGTAACTGCTTCATATTTATGATGGTTGTAGTGTCCTGGGGGCTACATGATCTCCTTTTGCGACCTTCTGACAAGCAAAATCAATGGGGAAGCCAAATTCACTTAACAACGGTGTTACTAATTTAACAACTGCAGTCACTCTGTCATGGTTCTGATAAATGAGACCAGAAGAAATAAGAACTCTGAGGCAATTGCTTTCCTCAAAGAACACTTTTAATGGCTACATAATATCAGCATGAACATAGGTGAAACCAAGACTGAAAGTCACCCCCGAGAGGTTACAAAGTAAAAGTTGAACTCTCCACCCCATTGATGTGTCATAAATCACAATTCCCAATTAACACCTTTGGTGGGCTTCCTAACTGTAGCTCCAGCCCTCCAAACGTTTAGGCTGCTTGACCTTGGTTCCCACAAGGAAGTTATTGTTTTGAGTAAACTAAAAAAAATGCCTCTCCTTCTTCCCATTGCTGTGGCAACTGAAAAGTGAAGAAACATGGCTGAATTCAGAGCATTTTAAGGTTTGACACACTCACTTAACAACTGTGGCAAGAAAGGTCGTAAAATGGGTCAAAACTCACCTTACAAATGTCCTACTTAGCAACAGAAATTTTGGGCTCAATGGTGGTTGCAAGTCGAGGATCACCTGTACTTATATCCAGTTCCAAAGTTCAATGACCACCGCCTCCACTCACATGACCACATTTGTGGCACTTGGCAACAAGCCCACATTAATGGCTGTTTGTCATGTCCCTTGGTCATATTTATTTATTTATTTATTTATTTAATTTTATTTATATACCACCCTTCTCCCGAAGGACTCAGGGCGGTGAACAGGGCAGATATATAAAAAATACAAAAATACAAAAGTTAAAAGAAAATTAAACATATGCCCAACTAAAAACAGTAAATACATATATTAAAAATGACAATAAAAACCCAACCCATCCCCCATCAGGCCAGGCCGGCTTGTTCAAATAAGAGTGTCTTCAGATTGCGACGGAAGGAGCGAAGGTTGGGCGCCATCCAGAGCTCCACTGGCAACCGATTCCATAGCTCCGGGGCGCCCACAGAGAAGGACCTCCCCCTGGGGGCCACCAACCGACATTCTCTGATCGGTGGCACCCTGAGGAGGCCCTCTCTGTGGGAATGCACAGGGCGGAGGGACTGCTAGTTATGATGTTTTTGCTAGAAACTGGCCTTTACTTCGGATTTCTGGCAAATTACACCTATAGAGTATAATTGGTTTGCTTTATGACTGCAGCATTCACACAATGACCATTTAAAAAAAAAATCATAAAATTGATCAGTCACATGATAATCTGTTTTCTGACCCTCATGGCCTATGACCTTAATTGCAAGGCTCAACTATGATCATTAATTGAGGACACGAATAGCCAGTGCTTTTTTGTAAAAGGAAAAGGTGCCAGAACTCACACATGTCATACAACCCGCCTTGCCTACCCTACAAGGTTCCATCCAAAGAAGGTGCCGGAACTCGTTCTGAGCATTCTATGAGAAAAAAAGCCCTGCAAATAGCACAGAGAAGTTGGCTATTCGTGACCTCCATGATAAAGAATAGGATTAAAAAATGTTGATTCACTTCACCATTCATGAAAGAAAAACAATATCAAAACGTTCAAAGGAGGAGCACCAGTTTACAACACAGCACAGTTTACTCATGTATTCATTACCTATTCTATAGTACAGCCATAACCAGTAATTTTGAGAAACTTTAATTACATTTGCATTGCCCCTGATACTTTTATTTGTATTGCTTGCTGCAACCATTGGAATAATTTCTTTGTTAGAGGGTACAATTTCTTCTACCACACGTGGTTCCTCTTTGCTCTCCAGGCTGCTCAAGAGGTCAGCAACCTAGATTTTTGGTTTTTTATTCTGAAAGGGAGGATGGAGAAAGGAAAAGGGAAAAGCACGAAAAAAATAACAGGGAAGGAAGTCCAAGGGAGAAAAATCCTAAGAGGCTCTAATGGCCAGTGACTGGAAGAAGTAGATGGTACAGGTAATCCTTGACTTACAACAGTTTATTTAGTGACCATTCAAAGCCACAATGGCACTGAAAAAGTGACTTATGATGGTTTGTCGCACTTATGACCCTTGTGGCCTCCCCAGGGTCACGTGATCAAAATTCAGATGCTTGGCAATTGACTCGTACTTATGATGGCTGCAATGTCCCAGGGTCATGTGATCACCTCTTGCAACCTCCTGACAAGTGGGGAAGCCAAGTTAACTTAGCAACCATCTTACTAACTAACTTAACAACTGCAGCAATTCAATTGTTAACAGCTATAGCAAGAAAAAAAGGGACGTGGTGGCTCAGTGGGTTAGGGCGCTGAGCTTGTCGATCGGAAGGTCGGCAGTTTGGCGGGTCGAATCCCGAGTGCCGCGTAGCAGAGTGAGCGCCTGTTACTCGTCCCAGCTTCTGCCAACCTAGCAGTTCGAAAGCACATAAAAATGCAAGTAGAAAAATAGGGACCACTACGGTGGGAAGGTAACCGCGCTCCGTGCGCCTTTGGCATCTAGTCATGCCGGCCACATGACCACGGAGTTGTCCTCGGACAAGCGCTGGCTCTTCGGCTTTGAAACGGAGATGAGCACCGGCCCCTAGAGTCGGAAACGACTAGCACGCGTGTGCGGGGGAAACTTTACCTTTACTTTATAGCAAGAAAGGTCATGAAGTAGAGCAATACTCACTTAAAAAAAAGGTAAAGGTAAAGGTAAAGGTTCCCCCGCATACTCACTTAACAAATGTCTTAATTAGCAACATAAATTTTGGGCTCAGCTGTAATCGTAAATTGAGAACTATCTGTACTATGTAATACTTTACAGAATTTCCTGTTAAGCTGTGTCTTCATCACTTTCTTTGTTTTTCTTATCAGCCTTTAAGATTACATAAAAGGAAGAAGGAGAGGAACAATTGAGGAAGGCTGAAGTAGAACTAATGGCAGGAAAAATGTTGTTTCCTTGGCAACTCATGATTTGGATCCTGTAAGCTACTTGGAAAGGAGGATTGAGGGATGGGTCTAAAGGACCCAGATTGTTGGGGGCAATTAAGCTGACTTTGTAATAATGCCGCTTGGGGGTGTGTGTGGAAGCCCTAATAAGCAGGCATATACATAGAATGAAGGCTACTGCTAAGCTTGTAAGCCGCCCTGAGTCTTCGGAGAAGGGCGGGATATAAATGGAATTAAAATAAAAATAAATAAATAAAGAACAGAGAGAAATCCAGAGAGATAAAGCCATACTCTCTTAAACTGCAAATTTCTATTCATTCTGGATATACAGTTTTTTTGAGCTTTAATGAAGAACATGTCATGGGTGTTATAGATTAGCCGATAAACAGATCTCAAGCCAAGTTCAGGAGTTGTAACAAACAGTTCCACTGTCATGTGGGAACAAGAGGAAGCTAGCCTAAATTCATGTCAACTCCTCTTAATTAGTATAAAGAAATGAGTAACATCCTTTTTCACTTGTAAAGAAGCCACCACTAGAATCAGGGTTGTGGTTCTTTTAATTCTCATTCCTAAGTCTCATCAAAATAGTCAAATCAAAATTTCAAGCACAAAAATTTCCTGTGTGGTTAGCAATGATATGCAGGTGAAGATAATCCACAGCCTTACAGGTTAGAATCAGCGGTCTTCAAACTTGGCCCTTTTATGAGTTATGGACTTCAACTCCCAGAATTCCTCAGATAGCGTGCCTGGCTGAGGAATTCTGGGAGTTGAACTCCACAAGTCATAAAAGCACCAAGTTTGAAGACCCCTCGGTTAGATAAAAGTTTAGCACGCATAACGTTTGAAAATATTGATTTGCTAAATATCTGTTCTTGTTTTTATTTTATAGGGCTTTATAGGCTTTTCCAATTACAACCATTTATAAATTTGTGAAAGTTTAGTTTTAGTTTGTTATTTCTGAATGTCAACTAGATAGATATTCATGCATTGGTACTGATAATCTTTAAGTTTCTCTTTATATTACAGAACTTATTACTGTTGATAGACAATTATCTGTATTGTATTTAATATTTTTTAAGTTTTTTATTACTGTTGATAGACATTACCGTATTTATCGGCGTATAACACGCACCGGCGTATAACACACACCTCATTTTAAAAAGGAAATTTCAGGGAAAAAAAACGTAAATTATATCGGCGTATAACACGCACACATCATTTGCCCCCTATTTTCAGGAAGAAAAAGTGTGTGTTATACGCCGATAAATACGGTATTTGTATTGTATTTATTTTTTAGTTTTTTTAATTCCACTTTTATTATGTTTTATAAACAACTTACGGTGGCACACAAACATAATACTCCTTCCTCCCCCTATTTCTCCCACAACAAACCTGTGAGGGGAGTTGAACTGAGAGAATGTAACTGGCCCAAGGTCACCCAGTCAGCTTTCATGCCTAAAGCAGGACTAGAACTCACAGTCTCCTGGTTTCTAGGCCTACATCTTAACCACTACACCAAACTGGTTCTCAGTTTCAAAGTGAGTAGCTGGTTTCACTTTTTTTAAATACTGTTTACTGTATTAACATTTTATCTTGTATTTGTGTGTTGATGGATGATGATGTGTGTACAGTAACCAATGTACAATACAATCTTTTAAAACAAGTTTCTTATTAAAATTATAGTGAAGTACACAACAAGCAAAAATACAACCTAGTCTCAAAAAATGAAGACTTCATCAAAAATTGGTAGTAAAGAATTGTGCACAATTTAATAGTAAACAGTTGAAGAAAGAAGCATACCCGCCTTAAAAATGCTTCTGTCTCTCTATATTTATTACTTTTATTAAAATGCTATCAACACCATTTCTTGTTACAAAAATATAGAACTTTAAAAACAAATCAAACTCAGAACAAAGCAAGGAGATACAGTGAGCAGAATGTATGCAGATAACTAGGAATTTCTGGCAATATTCCCCAAAGTTGGGGCCAATGAGAACAATGCATTGTTTAGTTCCACAAGCCATGGGTTTAAAGGAAAATAGGCTTGCAATATTTTCAACAGTTCTATTCCAGATTCTAACAAAAAGAGCATTTATAAGAAGAGCAAACTGCTGCTTTCAAGGGCCATCTAGAAGGACAGGGTTCTATTATCAGAAATGTTGGGATAAAAGCTTCTGGCCTTAGCAGGAATAGAGAATGCTTCATTTTGACCACAATTTTTAAACTTTTAGATTTTGAAGTTTTATCAACTTCCTGTTGTTGTTTTTAGCTGTGAAGTCGTGTCCGACCTATCGTGACCCTATGGACAACATTCCTCCAGGCCTTCCTGTCCTCTACCATCTTCTGAAATCCATTTAAGCTCACGCCTACTGCTTCAGTGACTCCATCCAGCTACCTCATTCTCTGTCATCCCCTTCTTCTCTTGCCCTCAACCTTTCCCAGCATTAGGCTCTTCTCCAGTGAGTCCTTCCTTCTCATTAGGTGGCCAAAGTATTTGAGTTTTAGCTTCAGGATCTGGCCTTCTAAAGAGCAGTCAGGATTGATCTCCTCCAGGACTGACTGGTTTGATCGCCTTGCAGTCCAAGGGACTCGCAGGAGTCTTCTCCAGCACCATAGTTCAAAGGCCTCAATTCTTTGGTGCTCAGCCTTTTTTATGGTCCAGCTTTCACTGCCATACATTGCAACTGGGAAGACCATAGCCTTGACTATACGCACTTTTGTTGACAGGGTGATGTCTCTGCTTTTTAGTGTGCTGTCTAGATTTGCCATGGCTTTCCTCCCCAGGAGCAAGCGTCTTTTAATTTCTTGGCTACAGCCCCCATCTGCAGTGATCTTGGAGCCCAGAAAAATAAAATCTGTCACTACCTCCATTTCTTCCCCATCTATTTGCCAGGAATTGAGAGGGCCGGATGCCATGATATTGGTTTTCTTAATGTTAAGTTTCAATCCTACTTTTGCACTCTCCTTCTTCACCCGCAACAAGAGGCTCTTTAGTTCTTTTTCACTTTCTGCCATTAGAGTGGTATCATCTGCATATCTTAGGTTGTTAATATTTCTCCCGGCAATTTTAATTCCAACTTTTGATTCATCTAGCCCTGCCTTTCTCATGATGTGCTCTGCATATAAGTTAAATAGGCAGGGTGACAGTATACAGCCTTGCCGGACTCCTTTCCCAATTTTGAACCAATCAGTGGTTCCGTGTCCAGTTATCACTGTTGCTTCTTGACCCGCATATAGGTTTCTCAAGAGACAAATAAGATGGTCTGGTACTCCCATCTCTTTAAGAACTTGCCACAGTTTGTTGTGATCCACACAATCAAAGGCTTTAGCATAGTCAATGAAGCAGAAGTAGATGTTTTTCTGGAACTCCCTAGCTTTCTCCATGATGCAGCGTATGTTGGCAATTTGATCTCTAGTTCCTCTGCCTCTTTGAAATCCTGCCTGTACTTCTGGTAGTTCTCAATCCACATACTGCTGGAGTCTAGCTTTACTAGCATGAGAAATGAGTGCAATGGTGCGATAGTTTGAACATTCTTTGGCACTGCCTTTCTTTGGAATTGGAACGTAAACTCATCTTTTCCAATCCTGTGGCCACTGTTGAGTTTTCCAAATTTGCTGGCAAATTGAGTGTAGCACTTTTACTGCATCGTCTTTTAAGATTTTGAATAGCTCAGCTGGAATACTGTCACCTCCACTAGCTTTGTTGCTGCTCAGTTTTTCTAAGGCCCACTTCACTTCACATTCTAGGATGTCTGGCTCAAGGTCAGTGACCACCTCATCGTGCTTATCAAGGATGTTAAGCTCATTCTTGTATAGTTCTGTGTAATTTTGCCACCTCTTCTTAATCTCTTCTACCTCTGTTAGGTCCCTGCCATTTTGATCCTTTATCATGCTCATTTTTGCATGAAACGTTCCCTTCATCTCTCCAATTTTCTTGAAGAGATCTCTAGTCCTCCCTATTCTATTGTTTTCTTCTATTTATTTGCACTGTTCATTTAAGAAGGCATTCTTATCTCTTCTAGCTATCCTCTGGAATTCTGCATTCAATTGGGCGTATCTTTCTTTTTCTCCCTTGACTTTCGCTTTCCTCCTTTCCTCAGCTATTTGCAAAGCTTCCTCAGACAACCATTTTGCTTTCTTGCATTTCTTTTTCTTTGAGATGGTTTGGTTGCTGCCTCTTGTACAATGTTGCGAACCTCTGTCCATAGTTCTTCAGGCACTCTATCAGATCTAATTCCTTAAATCTATTTGTCACCTCTACTGTATATTCAACAGGGATATGATTTAATTCATACCTGAGTGGCTTAGTGCTTTTCTCTACTTTCTTCAGTTTAACCCTAAACTTTGCAACGAGAAGCTCATGCTCTGAGCCACAGTCAGCTCCTGGTCTTGTTTTTACTGATTGTATAGAGCTTCTCCATCTTTGGCTGCAGAGCACATAGTCAATCTGATTTCTGTGTTGACTGTCTGGTGATGTCCATGTGTAGAGCCGTCTCTTGGGTTGTTGGAAAAGAGTGTTTGCTATCACCATCGTATTCTCTAGACAAAATTCTATCAGCCTGTGCCCTGCTTCATTTTGTACTCCAAGGCCAAACTTGCCTGTTATTCCAGTTATCTTTTGGCTTCCTACTTTAGCATTCCAATCCCCCATGATGATAAGGACATCATTTTTGGTGTTAGTTCTATAAGGTGCTGTAGGGCTTCGTAGAACTGGTCAATTTCATCCTCTTCAGCACCGGTGGTTGGGGCATAGACTTGGACTACTGTGATATTGAATGGTTTGCCTTGGATACGAACTGAGATCATTCTGTCATTTTGGGGACTGTATCCCAGTATAGCTTTTCCTACTCTTTTATTGACTATGAAGGCTACTCCATTTCTTCTGAGGGATTCTGGCCCGCAGTAGTATACCTGATGGTCATCTGAATTAAATTCACCCATTCCTGTCCATTTTAGTTCACTGATTCCTAAGATGTCGATGTTCAGTCTTGTCATCTCTTGTTTCACCACATCCAGCTTGCCTTGATTCATGGATCTTACATTCCAGGTTCCTATGGAGAAAAAATCTTTACAACATCGGACTTTCCTTTCACCACCAGATACATCCACAGCTGAGTGTCCTTTAGGCTTTGGCCCAGTCGCTTCATTCTTTCTGGCGGTACTAGTACTAGCCCTCTGCTCTTCCCCAGTAGCATATTGGATGCCTTCCAACCTGAGGGGCTCATCTTCCAGCGTCATATCATTTTGCCTTTTGGTACTGTCCATGGGGTTTTTATGGCAAAGATACTGGAGTGGGTTGCCATTTCCTTCTCCAGTGGATCACATTTTGTCAGAACTCTCTGCTATGACCTGTCCATCTTGGGTGGCCCTGCACGGCATAGCTCATAGCTTCACTGAATTATGGAAGCCCCTTCGCCATGACAAGGCAGTAATCCATGAAGGGGAGCAACTTCCTAGAGAGAAGAAATTTTGCCCAAATAAAAACCAGTTTCCTACCACAATGTCTCTGAATATGTGCCTTTATAACACTGAGTAGTTTGCAAAGAAAAGCTTCTGTACTGTGTTTCATATCACGCATGCAGAGATCCAGCTTAGTGTGTTTAAGATGGTTAAAGATTTCAGCACAATTTCAAGTCAGTTATAGCTTAGAAACAATCCTTTGTTGATTCTAAAGGTAAGGGTAAAGGTTTCCCATGTCCAGTCATGTCCACAAGTGTCTTTGGACAATACTAGTTCCTTCGGCTAAGAAAGAGATGAGTACTGCCCCATCTCTGGTGAGGGAGCCAGCATTGTCCGAAGACACTTCCATCATCATGTGGCCAGCATCACTGTACTCTGAGGCACATGGAATGCTGTTATCTTCCTATTTATCTACTCCATGCTTTAAAACTGCTAGGTTGGCAGGAGCTGGGGCAAGTAATGGGAGCTCACCCGATTGTGTGGCACTTGGGTCTTGAACCCAGGCTGTCAGCTTTTCAGTTGACAAACTCAGCATCTTTAACCACTGAATCATTGTGCCCCCTTTTGCTGATTCTATAATGTGACTATTTCCAGCAATACTATAGATTTGTATAGTGTAATGGTATTCTGATGCCTATTCAATTTGTTTTCAAAGCCTTTTCTAGCCATTCCTAAACTGGCAATAGTTTTGGTGAGCTGTGCACTATAATCCTAAATTTTCTTTTCTAAGTATTTTACTGCCTGATCAGTGTCCTGTCTGAGTGAAACTTTGATTTACTTCAATTCCCATTGCTCTACACTTAATTAAATATTGCACTACCATGCAAACAGAAACTCAACCGTCCAGAATGCTGAAAAATTCTGCAGAAGGCAAGGAAGCAAGGAAAAACTGAAAGACTGTTCTGGAGTATAATTCCTCAACTCCTTGCCTTTCCTGAAAATTAGAGAATAGAAATATGAATTAGTCAACAGTATCTGCTCCCCTTTTAGAACAATTCCCAGCAGTAACATTTGTACCAACTTTTATTGGTGGTTGGGGTAATTTTGAAATTTCAAATCACTGGAATCCAGTTGCTTCTCATAGGAAACATGTATGATAGAAATCAAGATTTCACCTGCCTAAACAGTTCTGCTCGTGATTATACAGTATTTTGAGGTCATTTATAACTTTGGCTACTTTGCTATTAATCTCTTGCATAGGTTTATAAATATGTTTATAACACTGATTTAAAAACAGATTCCTTAAAGGACCTATATCTTTTTGTTCCCTTCATTGTGAGGAAAAAAATTTTGTGTCTATCTTCTTCCTGTTTTTAACCAATTTTGTGCAAAAACAAATTTTATGAAAAGCATTGTTTTAAAACAAGCCTTGACAAACAGTAACATTTACCACCAGCAAATTCATGCCAGAGAAAAGAACTTGTTCTTCTGATACCAAGTAATTAACGTATACAATTAGAACAAGAAATCACAAAGAGACAATTCGAGGGACCATAAGGAGCAATTATCCTATATATCAGGAGTATTCAAGTTTTTTAGCGCCAGAACCGCATTCCTCAAAGGAGATGTGAACAGGCCTAAAAATGCCTAAATCTAGGACAAAACTAAACTCAGTGCAATTTAAATCAAATGAAAGTTAGATAGTTAAACCAGCTAAATATAGATTGTTCCTATTTTAATAATTTCTTCCTTCTGGTATGTTAAAAATGTATTATTAGTAACATTTGGTGGATGTTAATGAATATGTTCAAAGCTGTCAATGGCTGTATACACCTTGGGGTTTTAGTTATTAGCAAAAGCATGGAAAGAAAAGAGATTTGGGGGGGGGAATAAAACACTAGGAGAGGAAATCTCAAAACAGTCTCCCATGGAGAGACTAGACACGCCACAGCAGTCTGTTATAGAAAATAAAATGAAGATATTTGGCAAAGAAAGAAAATAAAATGAAGATATTTGGCAACTGAACACTAGTGTTCAGCCTATATGTAAAAGTCGCCTAAAAGTGAGATGGATGACATATAAATTTAATAAATAAATAAAAAGTCTGCTTGGCAATGATAACCAAAAGAAATCTATCTTTATGAGAGAAATAATCTCTGCATCTTTATGAGAGAAAAACCTCTAAATAGCCTCTAATTCTTTGCTCAAGCAATCTTTTCCTAAACTGGAGTTATTTTCTCGTGACCTCCCGTTTAGACTACTGCAACACTCTCTACATGGGGCTGCCCTTGAGGACCACTCGGAGGCTTCAACTGGTGCAGAATGCGGCCGCATGAGTTGTGATGGGGATTTCCCGATACTCCCATGTAACACCTCTACTCCGTGAGCTGCATTGGCTTCCAGTTGCCCTCCGGGTGAGATTCAAGGTGCTGGTGATGACCTATAAAGCCCTAAATGGCTTGGGTCCGGGATATTTAAGGGAACACCTGCTGCCAGCATCAAGTTCCCTTTGTCCAGTGCGCTCGCAGAGGGAGGGTCTTCTCAGGGTGCCGCCGATAAAAGATTGCCGGCTGATAACACCCAGGGGGAGAGCCTTTTCTGTGGGTGCGCCTGCCCTCTGGAACCAGCTGCCCATGGAGCCCAGGACTGCCCCTGACCTACGTTCATTCCGCCGAGACCCGAAGACTTGGCTCTTTGAGCTCTCTGACCCAGGCTGAGAATTTTAACTGGGGTTTTATTTTCAGGGATAATTTAATCTTTTATTTGTCTTTTAACTTGTATTTTGTATTGGTATGATTTTAAAATGCCCTGTAAACCGCCCTGAGTCCTCTGGGAAAGGGCGGTATATAAATCTAATAAAATAAATAAAATAAATAAATAAATTTTGACAAGGTGCTAGGATTAGAGACCAGCTACTTTAAGCACATCTAGCACATTAGATTATTTCATGCTTTCTAAAAAAAACAAAACACAACAGGCTATTTTATACTTACATTGAGGTATTACTATCCAGGCAGAATTAGCTACTTCCAATATAAACTCCAAGTTTTATTAATCCAATTAAAATGCATACAACCTTATAGATTAATAGAGTTTAACAAAATAATTCCCCAGCTGTACTTGGGAGATTCTTTGCTGGACAAGCCAGATAAAACACAAGGCAGCAAGCAAAGCAACTGTTATATTCTTGAAAGACAGCCAATATTGCTATGTGTCAATTCTGGGACAAAAAAGAACTCGTAATCTTCCTAGGAAGCATAGAAAATGAAATAATGATGGAAGTTGTAGCATGTAGTTTAGTCCAGCATTTATAGCTTGTAAATCACTACTTACACTGTATACACATTTAGGGCTTTGTTCTGGCTTGTTAAACAAATCATGGCTGTTATTCTTGGTTGACAAAGTATCGGGCTTGAGTCTTCATTGGGGAATCATCTCAGAATAATATCATGCCGTTTTCCATAGAAGAAAACATTGTGTCTTCCGGAAATAAAAACACACTACATCCATGGTGTTCCCATGATCTACAAGACTAATAACCTTAACTAGATAAAGTTTACCTAACCCAGGGGTCTCAAACTGCTGGCCCGCAGGCCGGACGCATCATCTGGAAGCCGTGCCCACCCCATTGCCGGCAATGACAAAACCATCCCGATACATTGCGTGACGTCACGTTACATCACGAGTTTGATGTGTCTGACCTAGCCCAACTTGATTGAAAAAAAATCAAATTGATTCTTGTTAATTAATCCATTCTTTTCAAAGTGCTCACAATGTATTTTAGAATTTTTCACCTAACAATCCCAATTTGCCCAAAGTTTTTAAATCCAGCTTTTTTAGGATTGGGGCAAGATCATTCATCTTGAGCATTCTGTCATTTTAGTGTTCTTCCAATTTTTTGGAAATTACAAACTTTATTCCACATCTGGGTGCTCTTTAATCACTTAAAAATATCTTGTGCTCCAACTCCTTTGTTGCATTATTTGTTCTATTTATTCCAAGTCAAAAGGGTGAGCAAAAGAGGAATTAAGCAATTCTACCTCTCCATCATTTATAAAGATTTTTGTCAAACATGAGGTTTGCTATTTTTCTTGTCTTGAATTCAGTGTGTGTGTGTGTGTGTGTCTGTGTGTGTGTGTGTGTGTGTGTGTGTGTGTGTGTGTGTGTGTGTGTGTACATGTACCTAAGGAGGCTTCCTTATGTAATTCTCATTTTTCCGTCTTGCTCTTGTTTTAACAAAAAGCTAAGCAAATAATGTACACTTATGCCTTTAAATTTGCAGAAACTGCCACTTCCCTAACCATTTAGATACCTAACCATGAGGACCTTTTATTTTAGCTCTTTGACACTCAATTATGCTCATTTTTCCCTCCCATGTGTTATTATTTTGTACCTAAACATTGAGACTATTCACAGGAAGAAACCATCTTATAGAGCAAACCTTCTCTCATTACTGAAACTGGAGAATGAAACCTCAAGGTTTTTACAGCTGATCCAACAGCCTTTCCCAGCCTCCAGGCAACAAAAGGAAAATCAGAAAGGAAGAGTTACAAATAAAGTAATAAAGCTAAGTAAAATTGAGCCTAAGCAAAGAGAGGCAAATCCTAAGTATAGACTTGTATTGATTATCAATTCAAACTGGTCTCTTAATTTGCACCTTACTAATACCTCTTCCAAACATTTCTGTACGATTTGGGCTGGAGCCCAATAAATATCAACACTAACATATGTGGGAGTGTTGTTTTGGGGTACCAAAAGTTACTTTTTGATATTGATCTTATGGGGGGGGTTACCGTATGTTTTTACTATTGTTTTTTGTGAGCTGCTCAAGATTATTGTATATAAGATTGACGGCTATGTAATTATATTTCATTAATTATATACTTAAATTTTGGATCAATTTAGACTCATGTGCTACAATGCTATCATTGCAGAGCAGATAAGAAAGGTCTTTACTGAATATTGTCCTGAATATGCAGCACAAATTGCTCTGAACTCTGCTGAACACAGCAGAAACAAATTATTAGAGAGCAAAGGGCTTTTTTTAAAAAAGCATGCCACGTCAAAATGAGGAAAAAAAGATGATCTATGGACATGGACATCTTGATATTCAATTCAAAACATAATTTACTGGACTTTGGCAGCATTTTATTTCCAAAGACCCAAAATCTTGGAAAATCCTGTTTAGTTCAGCACATTATTTTTTTATTATTATTTTAATTCCATTTATATCCCACCCTTCTCCGAAGACTCAGGGCGGCTTACAAACTTATGAGCACATCATATTTTTTTTCTTTAAATAGAAACAGGGGCACAAAACAATTGTTATTTTCTTATCTTCTCTTAACACAATGTCTTTATTAAAATTAAACAATTCCTGTTTTGCATCTAAACTAGCCAATTTTAGTGTGATATGAAAGGTATTAAAGGTAAAGGTTCCCCCGCACATGCGTGCTAGTTGTTTCCAACTCTAGGGGCGGGTGCTCATCTACGTTTCAAAGCCGAAGAGCCAGCGCTTGTCCAAGGACGTCTCCGTGGTCATGTGGCCAGTATGACTAGACGCCACCGTAGTGGTCCCTATTTTTCTACTTGCATTTTTACGTGCTTTCGAACTGCTAGGTTGGCAGAAGCTGGGACAACTAACAGGCGCTCACTCTGTTACGCGGCACTCGGGATTCGACCCGCCAAACCACTGAGCCACCGCGTCCCTCTATGAAAGGTATTACATTCCTGAATTAAGCCCTGGAACATCTCTCTCTCTCTCTCTCTCTCTCTCTCTCTCTCTCTCTCTCTCTCTCTCTCTCTCTCTCTCTGTGTGTGTGTGTGTGTGTATGTGTACACATACTTACTTCATTCACATGCATACATTTATACAGTACCATACATAATTATGAAATTAAGTATAATAATTCATTTATCCAACACAAAACAGATTTATGTTATCCAATCTAAACAGATACACCAATGCATGTGTATTTAAATGATCTTAAATATTTCTCCTCTCTCTTGCAACCCCTTCTTAAGAGAGGGATTTGTGCTATGTCTAAGGATATAAACTTAGAAGCTCTATTAAAATCTTGAAGTATTTAGGGCACTTCAATTCTCAATGAAGCGTACAAGATCCACTGAATTTGTCCCACCTTAAAGGATTATGCTTGTTTTCATTTGTAGAGTCACAGAATTCTAGACTGTATGAATCTAAATGATCTTTAATGGTCATTTAATCTAACACCCTGGTACTGCAGAAATCTACTAGACCACTTTTGAGGCAGATTGTTACAATGCTTAACAGCTCTTACCAACACCTCTTTTAATTTCAACCCACCAATTATTTATCCTGCATTTGTTTTCAATCAAATCAAGAATTGTTCTCTCTTACATATTTCTAGACTGCCATTTTATCTCCCCTATTCTTCTGTTTTGGCAAGCCAAACACACTTGACAGAGCCTGGCTTCCAATTCCATTATGATATGAACTGGTTCCAGTACTTCAATATCTCAAAGTTGGACACAGAACTGGTACCAGAACTGGACATAATACTGCAACTGCACTAGCACAGAGCCATTACTTCCCATGAGTTGAATATAATGCTTAGATTAATGCAGCCTCCAATTGCACTGTCCTTTTTAGAAGCTGCATCACACTGCTTGGTCACACTTATCTGGTGGTTCGTTGGCGCTCCTACATCTTTTCCTACCACAAGTAGAACCTTACATTTGTCACTGTCAGGAGCTAGAAATCAGAAAGCAAAGCGGTTCAAATGACTACAGGCATTCTTGTAGGCACAAAGGGACTTAAGACTGATGTTGTGTTTGACCCTCAAGCTCAGTCAAGTCATCTCCTATAATCACAACTGAATAGTACTTTGTTGAGTATAGTCAACATTCAATCTGTTAAGGAAATTGAGGGGTTTTTTCTGCCAAGTAACTAGCATGCCATGTGCGGATATGATAATTTTTTCATCTTCTAAGTTACAGTATTTATAGATATGGAGAATATCACTGAAACAACAAAAGAGTTGTGAGGAAACCCACTCAATATTTCTCTTCATAAGCACCCTTGGTGCTTGGTGTGTACAATCAACCTCAAATCCATTCGCCTATATTTTTATTCCTTGTCCACAAGACTATCATGACATTCCTTGTCAAAAGCTTTCCTACAATCAAAGTACACCATATCCATAGCAGTCCTTTGGTCTCCCACACTAGTCATTCTGCCATTAAAAAAGAGAAAGTGAGTCACTCTCCTGAGACCATATAATTAACGAACTGCTTGGTGGAAACATTTCTCATCAGGCTATTCGACTTCAATACCAGAAGAATGAGGTATAGAATTAAATGAACAAGCTGCATTATGATATAAAGATAATAATCTCACACTGACACTCAGTGGGATCCCTCCATTTTTCCAGCCTGATGCTAAGCTGATTGACACGTGGTCCGCTATTCATTGCTACCCCTACTTGTGCAATCATGGATGCTCTGGAACAGGACGTGATATGGCACGGGTGGCAACAATAGACGCGGAAGGTTGAACAAAAACAGAATGCCCGGCCTTACAGGAGAGTATTTTATATCCATGCAAATCCAATGCTGGAAACAACTCACTGTTATTTTCTAATACATAGTAGGGTCATTATGGTTTCAGAGGAAAATGGAGGGCAATCTGAGGCATCTGCATTTTTTCTTTAAAAAGACAAAGCTTTTTGATTTCTTAGGGTTGCCCAGCAATAGCAACTGTTTTGCCTTCCCACATGCAGTATTATTAGAATTTCTTCACTATTCAGTAGTTGAACGCAGGGTTTGAAAACAGGAACATTTTGGATCATCTGCCAGATTTAACCTTGAGGCACTGATGCTCCCTTAGACTGGAACTCACAGACTTTTTAACAGTATCTTTTATACTAAAACCTTGAAAATGTAACAAAAATGAAATAAAATCTACAGACCATCAGCTTGAATGCAAAAGAGAACTCTAAGTCATTCCCATCAACATTCCAGAATAATGTGTCAAAGAGAGAAGCAGAAAGACTTTTCTGTTGGAAGGAAACAATTGGGTCAGTTGATTGCCATTCATCTAGACTTCTATACATTAAGTCAAACTTAATCACTCTATACTAGGTTTCCTTTTCAACCACTTCTTCTATACATGAGAATACAACATCTGTGGTGGAACCCCATGTGACCATTCTAATTCCTGAACAAAAGCAATGGGGTAATGTTTTCTTCTGTTCAGAAAGCAATCAAAGATTCAGTCTGGCATCTATTATAGCATGGATGCACAATATCTATACAATTTCCTATTTCCCTCTAGCAATCCTCAGACCGAATTTCCCAAGTTGTTTGTGAACTATATAAATAAAGATATTGAGCAAGATCAACATAAAATAGGGACACCTATGTAGATAAACATACCCCATATATTATCCATATTTAGTTTTTAAAGATTACTTTTACAAAAAAAGGGAAGCTGACTTATTCCCAAGGAAAGCACTACACTTTAGCACTGTCTTGTGTGTATGTGTTGTGTGGCTCTGTTATAGGTCACATCAATATGAAAATAGAAATTGGCAGATGACTGCATCCCAGGGCTTTAGTAGATATGCACCCATCTGGCCATAACAAGACACAGTAATAAATTGAGATAGTATAGATTATCTTGAAGCTAATCCCATCATTATATATTATGCCAACCACTAGCAGTCAATTGGAGATCCTATCCCTCATAGAAGGCATTCTTTGAGAATTCTGTCAGCATTGTTTCAAAATTTCAAATGTATTCACCATCTTCCCAAAATTTCTAACCATTGGTATAAAATAAGTTGTAGCTAACTGGGACTCCAATAACACAGATATAAACAAACACTGCTTGTAGTAGTAAAATCAGTTCCATTAAGCAACATAAAATGATATAAATTTAGCAGCACATCTTCCAGAAATGATCCATCCAACAATCATGATTGAAGCCTCAATCTCCATTCATTTAAATAACTGAATTTTCTGAGATCTTCTATTGTTCACACAAACAGGCGGACACCTAGGGAACACTGAGAGAGCAAAGTTTGAACTTTATGAAAAAATTAAATGCCTGAATCCAACTGAGGCACGCAAAATTTAACACAAATGATCATGGTTATTTCTGTCAATGACCAGATGAAACAAAAGATATACAGTACACACAAGCTACAGTAGGAAGCATCTACACAAAGCATCTACACAAACAGCATACATTTGAGCATAAGGAAATAAGGGAATAATAATGCATACTATCAATAGTAAAAAGAAGAGGTGAATGTTCAAGGATGCAATAAGTTAACAATGTGAGTATAAATGTGCTATGGATTCTGATAGTCTGAGATAATGAAATATTGATTAGAGCGAGGTTTTAAAGTGATGTCAATTGATATTTCAATCCCATGTAACAGAAGGTTGGTAGATTAGGTATGGGCATGTATATATTACATCTTAAATACAGGTTTCTCAGGTTTTAGTTTCTGAAACACTTAACATTGTTCATTTTTATAAAAAAAATAGAAATATTTCATTAAAAATATGCGCAAATTTAACACTGAGGGGCTAATGTCCTTTTGGAAAATAATACTTGGAATGTCTTTGATCACAGAGAAGCTTCATATATGGATGGCAGTGAGGAGAATAGCCAATAGGGGACAAACTTGCCACTAAATTGTACCAAATATAAATTAAGGATGCTTGAATAACAGGTCTTCTGACCTGATCCAGTTGGGCAATTCTTACCATTATGGAGAATAATTAGCTTCATGGGAAACCCGCATTTAGGTACTTGTTTCATCAAGGAAATGGCATGTGGGGAAATGGTTCATTGCCTACCCAAGGCAACAGTCTAATCTTAGAGGAAGTGTACACATCTTTAATTTTATTTGATTTAATAGAGAATCCTATTCAGAACTCTCCTGTACAAGATCTCTGGCTCTAAAATAGGTTTCTGACTTATACCTGCGTTCTAAGTGGAAATAACAGAGGGGGAAATCTTAGTTCTGAAGAATATGATTCAAGAAGCAACTATCACCCTCATATTGCAAAAGAAAATTATAATTGTATCAAGATCTAGTGTCTCTTTTCTATTTACTTTGGAGAATACAAGAGTAAAGAATCTTTAAATCAATGATAGTCAAGTGTGATTGCAGGGAATTACTACTCCTGACCTCTTCTTACCAAAGCCCATTCATTTCTATAGATTTCTCCATTATCATCACATCTTCCAGGTTTCTAAAGAAATAACATTTTGGATGCATGTATCTATATTTATAACCTTACGTTTATTTTATAGGTATTAATCTGCCACAAGCAAACAAAAACTGAATTCTGAGCAAACGTACCAGGAATTGGCAAATAGTTACAATACCACTAACTTTAGTTGGGAATTCACATTGATAGAACTATGCACAACACATTCTCACAATTTGCTAGTGCCCCATTGGCAACCTAGATCAAGTGAGAGGATAATAACTTACGTTACTACTCTTGCCTAAGACTGTAATTCATTACTACACCCTCCTGAATTACTGCAATGGATTCTACAAAAGGTTCCTTTGAAGACCATTCCGGAGCTTCATAGCAACCTATTGGCAGAAACTTGCTGACATGAGCATATTACCATCCTGTGATTCAGGCCCTCCAATGGCTCCCCATTAACTTTCAAGTGTATTTCTAAGTACTTGTTTTGAAGTACTTTAAAGGCTTGATCTTGAATTCCTTCAGGAATACCTTCATTCTACTTGATGCGGACATCCCAGAAGAAATTTCTGCTGCTCCCCAAACTTTTGTGAGGTAAGGGAGGGGCAGGCTTGTCGGCACGCCTTTTCTGTAAATGCACCAAAACTCTGCAAAAGCCTAAATTATTTACAAATTTATGAAAAATCTAAATTATTTGGAGATGTCTTAGGGGATGAGTTGGCACCGTCAGACTGACCGATGATGCTTTTTAAATTTTTTAATATACATTTGTATACTTGCATTTCCGCTGATACAAACAAACCCCACCAAGAGTTTGTTTTTTTTTCATCACAGCAATGTACAAATCTAATTGTTTTAAAAAAATAATTCCAAAGATGTCTATTAGGATGTTATGGTATGAATTCTTGAGGTATTATTGGGCATGTCCAACCCATGGCCCAAGGGCCTCATATGGCCCTAGACAGCAACTAATGTGGCTCCACAAGATAGTAAACTTTTAACATTATAATGTGATCTATATACATTAATTATATTATATATTTTATATGTTGGCCAAGACAATTCCTCGTCACTCAATGTCGAGGCAAACCGATCTTCCCAAGCAAACCAAAAGTTTGGACACCCATGATCTGGCTCAGGAATTCTGGAAATTGAAGTGCACAAGTGCATAAAAGGGCCAGAGTTCCCCACCTCTGGTCTATACAAACACAGACCTTTGATAAATCTAACAACAATGCAGCACCAACACTGAACATGGTGCTTTAGAGTGTTCCTACACATAACAGATAACAAAGAAATATTCAAGGAAAATAGAAAAAGGTGAAACTGAATAAATACATACAGTAAGCAAAAGAGAAATCTGCTGTAACAGCAGTGGCCAGCATATAGGACAGCAAGGAAGAAGGGAATGGCTTTTGGACAACCGGACACCATTGGGCAGCAAAGAGCAAGGCAACTAAACTCATTAGAGGTAGTCTCTATTTACAACAATTCCTTTAATAACCATTCAGTTACAATGGCGCTTAAAAAAGTGACTTATGACCGTGTTTCACTCTTACAACCATTGCAGCATCCCCATGGTCACATGATCAAAATTTGCATGCTTGGCGACTGACTCATATTTATGACAGCTTGCAGTGTCCCAGGGTCATGTGTTCACCTTTTTGTGACTTTCTGACAAACAAAGTCAATGGGGAAGACAGATTGACTTAACCACCATGTTACTATGGTAACTTAACAACTGCAGTGATTTGCTTAACTGTTTCAAGAAAGGTCGTAAAATGGGGCAAAACTCACTAAACAACTGTCTTGCTTAGCAACAGACATTTTGGGCTCAATCGTGGTCGTAAGTCAAGGGCTACCTGGATAAAAACAGAAGGATAGCAATGGCAAGAAGCGTTTTAAACGGCATGATCAAATTAAGAGAAAAATGAATATAGGCTAATCTGCATAAAAATTAAAGATCTAATATCTACTCTGATATGCTGATAATACAATTAGAAAAAAAATCAGAAGACCCCCATAAAACTCACTGTGCCCTACAGGACAATTCATCATTCAGTTCAAATCTAGCACTCACTTATGACTACTTTGCAACACAAGCAATCTTGCATTTCTCCTAGAAGATGGTACAGTTCTGGCAGAGCCCTCTGGGAAGGGAGTTAAAAGCCGAGGAGCAAACATTGAGAAAACTATTCCATTCACACTTGCTCTATAGAGAGCTCCTAAGGAAAGGTCACCTTTTAACAATCACAGAGACCAAAAGAAGGACCTTCTCAATGGGGCAGTTGCTAATGTAAGTAAGCAATGTTTACATCCCATCACTCTGATTTCACACTAGGATTTACTTTGTTATTTTTATTTTTTTAAAATGTTAATGTACTTCAATTTTACCTGATTTGTACCTTTAAGAAATTCATGAGCCAGTTATTCCCAGTTCTGATCTATTAAGATGGGAAATATACAGGAAACTGGTAGAATTAACCAACTGACATAGTTTAATTAAAAGGCACTCAAGCTATTCCGTATTTCCACGTAAAATGAAAATGATAGCCTTAGCAAAAGGAATGGAGCACATGAGATGAAAAGGGGAAGGGCAGAGAATCCTCCCCCCAAATCCATCTTGTATAAATCTCGTAATGCTCGTCTTAAAATAAATCTGTTTATTCACAAATGGTTTTAAGAAGCAAAAGCCCACTTGATCAATCTATGTATGATTAGAACTTAACCCCGTTTAATCATAAATATGGATCGATTCTTCCCCCTAGAGAAGTTCTATCTTCATCTACAACAGCATTTATAAAAGAAATGTTTAAAAAATTAGCAGCATGGAAAAAGCTAAAGACATTGCTTATGCTGCTGTAGCTTTTATCAAAAAAAGAAAAATGCCAAGAAAATCGTGTTGCTTTTTTTTCACATGCATGCATCTTCTGAAAACTTGTCCAAAAGTCAATGCACAATAATCACTAATGGTGTGGAGTGTGATTCAAGAGAAATGAGTCTCATAGTCAGTCATCACTGTTTCCAGCAACATCCGCATTTTATGCACAGTTTTACCAAAACCAAATATCCATTGTCTTCATCACACCCCACAAACAACCAGCTCCTCTAGAACATCAACTACAGCTTTTAATATGGATTTTTTCATTATTATTCTAGGCAAGCCAACATGTGAATCTGCCATATATTCTTTAGATTCTATCTCTGTAGAAAGGGACATTAGGCAAAAAAAAGACATTTAAATTCAGGTATATCTTGCTGAGACTGTCCCTTTAAAACAATATGAAATTAAGCCACTGGAAAGAAGACAAAAGAACCTTGCTCTCTCTTGCTCTGTTCTACAGAAACACACACACAACCTCCAGGCTGAACATCTATAGAAAGAATGGCTGACAATGAGAGTTCATTGATAAAACATCAATATCATCAGCCATGCTGCCACCGATAACCCAAACGTTTTGCATTTAGCACTTACCTCTCACCGGCAAAATTCACTCCCCTTGGTGGTAAAATTGCATTTGCTTCTTTAAAATAAAAATAAAAAATAAATAAACAATAAACAAGCACATTTACATGTTTCTCCAGCAAGCTAGTCTAAGCCTCCCATTAACACACTCCATTGCAGATAATTGCAGGCAGTACACACACCCCTGCTTTTCCCAGTTCCCAACACACCAAGGATAATCACATTCCAGTGGGGAGTGAACAGATGGTGGATTCCATGGTAACCAGCCCTCCAAAGGCTATTGGTAGAAGTGTGTGACTACTGCTTATTTGGTAACAATTCCTCTTTGTGCTTCGGCTGTGCAAATCTTGAACAGAGGACAGGACGACCGCGGAGAAGGTTTTAGCAGGCGTGAGGCGCGGGGGAGCAGGTGATTTGGCACACTGAACAGCACTGCACTAAAAAACCAACTAGGTTCAAACACGTTACATGTACACTCCACGCAAGGCTGTGTACTCCAATGTCAAACTCATTTCATTTATTTTACGTGTCTTGCCAACCCTACCGCAAAGGCTTGAAGTGGTTAACCAAGGGCAAGCAGCTGCAACAGGACAACAACAATCCGAATTAAAACTAACCGAAGCAAAGCTTAGCACGCACTTCCATATTTCTATATGGACTTGTACACTTGCACCATGCCTGGTTACCAAGTTTGAGATCTCCAGATGGAGTTGGGAATGCACTTCTTTTAATTCAGACTTTAACTTAATTAATTTCATCAGAACACATATGATCCATATGGCCCTAAGCAAATAAAAAAGGTATTGATCAAACCCTACAGAAAAAAGAAAGAAAAATCACATTTATAACAAACAGGTAATCCTTGACTTAAAACAGTTTGTTTAGTGACCATTCAAACTTAAAATGACACTGAAAAAAGTAACTTACAACTGTTTTTTACAATTACGTGACCTCATGGACATGGGATCAAAATTCGGATGCTTAGAAACTGACTTGTATCTATGGCAGGTTGCAGTGTCCTGGGATCATGTGATCACCTTTTGCAACCTTCTGAAAAGCAAAGTCAATCGGGAAGCCAGACCCACTTAACAACCGTGTTACTAACTCAACAACTGCAATGATTCACTTAACAACTGTGGTTAAGAAAGGTCATAAAATGGGGCAAAGCTCACTTAACAATTGTCTCACTTAGCAACATAATTGTTGGGCTCAATTGTGAGCGTAAGTTGAGGACTATGTGAGTGTGCATTTCTCTACTAGGAACAAAAAATGAGAAAACCCAAGATATAAAACCAAAAGTTCTGTTGGAGACAATCAGTGCCCAATACACAAAGCACTTAGTTTCCAAGGTAATAGGCCAAATTAATTAATTAATTAATTGAAAAAGACAGCTTACATTACACGGTCACGTTCATTCTTTAATACAGTCTTTCTCATCTTGGTACTCTCCAAAGGTTTATTTCAATTATATTTCTATATTCTCCAGCTGAAGAGTTGAAAAATATATCTGAAAAAGTATATCTAGAAATATACATATATATATGGTTGTCTATATATATATATATATATATATATATATATATATATATATATATATTTATATATATATATATGGAGACAACCATTTTGGGGGAGATTACTGTAATTTCTGCAGGTATTTCTTATTATGTTTTAAACATTTTTTTTTCTGTAGAAGGATGGAATTTTTTAATTTAAGGATTTATTTTATACAATTGCAATTGTTATCCCCCCCCACCCAGGTTTCTACCAGGGAATGTATGATCCTGACTAGTCTACACAATTATTTGGGGTCTTTTGAAGTTGTGTTGAAACCAAAGCAGAACTGGAAATCTCTTTGCAAAACTGCATCTCTGGGAAACTTAGTATTTTCTTTTCAGCAGGAATTTGTGGTTACCCACTACCTCTATAACATCAGATAAGGTGACATAATGTGATTATTATTTCACCTTGTGAGACTTTTATTAAATGCAGTGCAGAAATAGTGTCAAGGAAGTTTGTATACTCACAACAGATCTTTAATTGGCTCACTTCACACCATGGCAACATAGAAGAGCTGATTACTTGCAGGCCATTTATTTTATACTCTTTTCCCATTAAGGAAACAGGCACTTCTTGACTATCATTTTTGCATTTGCTCAGCTGCAGGAAAAGCAATTGGTTCTTGGTGGTTCTGAGAATTTTAACATCAATAAAAGTGAAGATGATTGTCAATTGGGTCTGAAATGCTCTGGTGGGATTTATGATGGCAACAGTGGTGGTGTAAAATTGTTCTCAGGTTTTCTGCAAGATTTCCATGCTTCAATTATCAAGGGGAATTATCTTGAGAAGTCTATACAGGCAGTCCTCAACTTACAACCATTCATTTAGTGACTGTTCAAAGTTACAATGGCATTGAAAAAAGTCACTTATGACTGTTTTCACACTTACGACTATCACAGCATCCCCAGGGTCATGTGAACAAAATACAAATGCTTGGCAACTGGCATGTATTTATGACAGTTGCAGCATCCCGGGGTCATTGTGATCATCTTTTGCAACTTTCTGACAAGCAAAGTCAATGGGGAAACCAGATTCATTTAACAACCATGTTACTAACAGAACAACTCCAGTGATTCACTTAACAACTACAGCAAGAAAAGTCTTAAAACGGGGCAAAACTCACTTAACAACTGACTTGCTTAGCAATGGAAATTTTGAGCTCAGCTATGGTTGTAAGTCAGAGACTAACTGTACATTGCTCAGTGGTATCCTTAGAGCAGCAATTATCACCTAACTATCTCTCATAAAGGAAAAACTATACTGTATGGAATTTCTGCATAATAATCCACTAATACTTTTTTAAGTGGAAGTACATTCAGATATGCTACTAATTAAAAGCAGTTTAACAAAAAAAAGCAGTTTAAGTACATTTAGAAAATGTGCATAAATAGAGCCTCTTGCATGTGTTGCATATACAACCGTAGCAATAATTGCTCATTTTGTTAACTAGGGATCAGGTAAGAACTCGCCTAAGACCCTTTTGCAGACTAAGGAAATTCTGACTAGACATTTTCAATTATCTCTTCTTATCTTTTTCAAGCAATTTTTACTCCATGGCTACCCGATGCAATCATGGGGAAAGAAACCACACTACAACTGAAGCAGTCCCATTTTTGTGAACCTTCTAACATACAGAAACTCTCTTCTTCAGCTCTGAAAAAACAGGGAAGAAAGCAGTGTGGTTACAATGTTCTGCCTTTATTCAAGGCTTAGGTTTGAATGACATACAAAATGCTGTTTTGCAACATTTGTAGAGCAAGGTCTAAGAGGCAAAAAGTCACAGTAAGGGGTTGAATCTAGAAATGATTACAAACTGTTGCAAGGAAACGAAACACGATCCTTTCACTTCTTAAAAGAAAAGGACAGGGAGACTTATGAGAGGTCCAAAAACTTTCAGATCCCCTGATAGCTGTGGGAACCCTGATGCAAGTCATCATTAAGTCATCATTAATGTAGCTCTCCAGTCATCAGGCTACAGTAGGAAGGGTTTGATGGACTAAGGTCCAAAACAGTTTGGGAAAGTTCTGCCTTTGGTGAAGATGATAGTCTTGTTGTCTGATGTACCTAATTTTTATCCTTGAAGCAACTACCTTCCCTAGCAGAGTTGGTCTTTGCTTGTTTATGGGAAAAGTGTGTTAAAACTATTTGAAGCAAGCACTTTCTAAGCAAGTGAAAACAGCTGAACCAGAGCTGTTATATCTGCTGTTATAAATCAAGGAAACCAAACCATTAGTTAGCTCATTATACTGTCAAGCCCAGGACCTTTATTCAGCCAACCTATGCTCTTTGCCTCCTACAAATACCATGGATTTCTAATAGTTACTTTTTCTACACCTAGCAGAGAAACTCTGGGGAAAGACGGTCTTTCTACCACTTACGGAAATTAAGGTTGGGGGGGTTGGGGGTCTTGCTCTGAACCAGAGGCCCTCAACCTTTTGGGCACCAGGGACCAGTTCCGTGGAGAGAGGTTTGTCCGCGGACTGGAGGGTGCGTGGTTTTGTGTGCTGCCTGCATCCCACGGATGGGGCTTTGTTTGTGCGGACCACTTGCTGTCATGCCGCGGCCCGGTACTGGTCCATGGACCAGGGGTTGGGGACCTCTGCTCTGAACCATAAATGGGTATAGTTCTTCATACCATGCATAGTTCAACAACAGATTACAATGCTATGCAATATATTGACAGCCACACATTTAGACAGTCTTTCAAGACAACCAGGCAATATTACGACAGGGTGTGTTTTTATGGCTACTATTATGACAAGATGTGTTCTCATGCCTACTATACTAGATGGTTGCATTTTATCTCTGACCACAGGCAATGCACTTTAAGTGCCAGCTGCTAGGAAGGAACAATAGGAAAGAGCGCTTGCTTTCACACCCCATTTGTAAGCTTCCTGGATGCATCTGTCTGGCCACTGTGAGATAGAACATCAGGTTGGAAGGGCTGTTTAATGTTCTCATGCAATGCAGGTAGCAAGTCCCTGGCATTTTTTGTTGCAAAAGCAATTGGCTGAACTAGATCCCATTAAACATACTTAAAGCCATCAAAAGATTAAAATACAATGATGGCCAGAGTGAGCTGAGGAATGTGCCTTCTACCAGTTACCCAATGTTACAGTTGTCAGAACAATTAATATATAGGTTTGTTCATCAATTATACTGTAGACTCTTTATTTTTATTTGGTTATTTTTAGACATTTTAATCACATACTATAGGCTGACTAATTACTTCCTAATTGATAATGCATGCATACATACCATGTTTCCCCCAAAATAAGATCGGGTCTTATATTAATTCTTGCTCCAAAAGACACATTAGGGCTTATTTTCCGGTTACGGCTTATGTTCGGGAAAATACGGTACTAAATGGGTCCATCAGGCTAACAATTTTAACTGGGCCTTAGTTTTGGGGTGGGGGCTTATATTACAAGCATCCTGAAAAATCATTCTAGGCCTTATTTTCCAGTTGGGTCTTATTTTCAGGGAAACACGGTACATACTTACGACTGTAATTGGGTCCAGAATTTGTTGTGGCACTTCACCATTTAACTGCAGCTGATTTTATGACCTTTTTTGCAGCAGTTGTTAAGCGAACATGGCACTTGTTAAACTAATAACTTTATACCCAATGAGTGTTTTTTGCTGGAAATCGAAAGTATATTGGAAACCAACAAAAAAATGCCAAATATCGGGCACATGTGACTGCAGGGAGCCGTGTGCAGCAGCCAGAACCTCAAAATTGGGCTGTGCGTATCCCTTTTGGAGGATCCATCCTAACATCAAACAGTTGCTAAGTGAGCAGTCATTAAATGTGGACTACCTGTATTCATGTATATTTGTTTTTTGTTTTGGTTTTTTTTTTGCAATTTATGTCATGTCTTTATATTCTGAAAATGCACATTCTAAAACTAATTTTACAAATTCTTCTTAGCCATCAAATACGTAATAACTCACTAGTGATCTCCACTGGATAGATCAGCAGTACAAAACCTACCTGAAAATCTCAGAACAGTGTCTGAAAAATGTGAAGGTTATTATAGAAAAACAGTTTCTTCCCACTGTTAGACAGCAGCACTTTAAAATAATGCTCAGTTCCCTTTGAGGTTAAGTTTGCTACAGACCTAAAAAGTGATCTGCTTTTATATTCATGACACCCACGCCATACTTACTTTAAATAATGTTTTTGTTTACAACCCTTATATAAGTTATTTAAATGATACTTTAAGTAAAAACAATAAGTCAATGGTTTCCTACTAGAATTATGTTATGGTTTGAACTCTGGAATAAATCTGGTATCTATAGTTTATATTCAAACAGGTTTTAGCATTTCCAGCTACACACAGTTGTCTTCAGTTTTAATTAGAAATGCTGCTCTAAAAATAGAGCAGTTTCATATGTACAGCACTGTTCTTCATATATATGCTGATGGCCTCAGAGAAATAAATGCTCATTCTTCATAACATGAGGTGGAGGGAAAACTACCATGAATTGCCCTGCTTGTTTTACAGCAGCTAACAACATGGAGTTTGATAAAGACAATTTTGTTGCTTCAGGTCTTAGGCAAACTCCAAAGCCTGGCTGAACATCCATAGGCAGATGACAGGAAGCAGCTGGCAGAGCAAGATCAAAGCCACCATCACCCCCATCCGTGACATCCTTCTGAGGAACAAGAAACCTCTTGGCTGGAACAAAGATGCATACAATATATATCTGATCAGGCATAAATCCTGACAATCCAATCTGTGTACACAGGAAATAATGTTCACTTCATACTTTATAAGCAGCATTCTTTAGTCAGTCTGTCTTGTCTGTTTGTCTTATCTATCATCTACATTTACAATATCTATCTATCTATCTATCTATCTATCTATCTATCTATCTATCTATCTATCTATCTATCTCAGCTATCACAGCTGCCCACCTCACAAGCAAATGACTCTGGGTGTTGCACAAGACTAAAACAATATTATTTTATCTATTAGAGACTGTCTGTCTTGCCCAGTGTTCAGCAGCTCAATCCACCAACTGTAGTATAGACAGTCTAAGATGTTTATTTAAAAGTCATGCATTACTAAGTTTAGACACTAGGTTTTCTTCTACATGCGTTGACAATTTGTGTTTGGAATTATCCAGAATTATCATTTCTATAAAAGCTGCTGCCACGTTTCACATTATTGTATTTTGATACCTTTATTATTTATTTATATAGTGATAAACAGCAGCTCCTGTTATAATACTCTCCTTTTCACTGTTTGGGATTCTTCAGTTCTCCAGATGAACTGATTTATGGATTTCACATAAACTCATATCCTTATCTTAATATATGAGCAATCAAACTATTATGCATTGAAGAGATTCTACATCAATCACTTTACATTTTAGTCAGCCTTAAATATTTATGGAATGATGCAGTCTAGTTGTGTGTGTTTTTGTGTTTGTTTGTTTGTGAGTATGTGTTGTGTGTGTTTATAAATCCTTTCTTACCTCTATGGGTGTTATGTGTCTTCCTCCATTTCAGAAGCCTGGGAATTTGAGGGTTCTGTACAGTATCTTAGCTCTTCCTAGCACTGCAGTCTTCTGGAGAGAGCGCTATGATATTGCTTCTGGGATCTGTTAAAGCCCCTCTCCCAATTTAAGAGTCACAACCAAAGTGCTTCTACCACCATTATGACTTTTACTTTTTGTATCCTCTCTAGTTTCTCTTTCAGCCCTTAGTATTTCTCCAGTTACTTCTCCAACTTCTCATACTCCTCCTGCCTGATGCTGCTTCATTCAGCACAATATCACCACCACTGTCTTCTGCTCCTTGTCTACAACTATCTGGTTGACTGGCCAATGTCTGTCTGTCAGTCCAGAAATCCCACCAGATTTTAGCCCTGTTGTAGAAAACAAGTTCCTGCCTGCACCTTGTTCCCTGACACTATTTGTTGGATTATCTCTGAAATTTCTCTTCATAGTTTGCACCTTGGATCCTGTCTAGCATGGTAGACCCTGTTTCTATGTATCTAGTGCTTAGTGCCTTTTCTTGTCAGAAAGTCAGTCTCATATTTGGTTATCTGCACTGCAGTGTGTCTGCCACAGGAGCCTCCCAAGTACCAATAGTTATTTATCTCCCTTGGCTGATTCCAAAGCAAAATTCAAATAAACATATTTCTGAGAGAGAAATACCTCCCTCTATAGCAAACCAGATTTCAGTTCAGTCAATAAGAAAATTGTAGCATCAAATCCATTGGTGACCATAACCTTCTGCTTTACCTAGTTTGCCCATGCAGTAAATTATTTGGATTTCTAAAATGGGGGGGGAGGAGGCAAAGAAAGAGAACAAACAGCAAAATTCAATGCTCCTGGCATGTAGAATTGGTTCCAATCAGTTTCTTCTCGGGTTTTAGAGCCAATTTTCTTAGATTTGCATCATATTGTCAACACTTAAAAACACATTCTGCTTTGGAGTTTAATAGCAAAAGCCAGTTCAATTCAGCCTAAGGAGGAAGTTGTTCCCACACAGTGCAAAAGAAAGGGGAAGGGAAAAGGAACACAGCGGGCTTACCGATAATGCAAAACTGAAAGTGCATCAAAGCCACCCACCAGAACACCATGGTGGTGAAGGGGGACGAACAAAATATCTGCATGCTAAATATTAACCAATTAATATCTGGGACATTGTACACTACTGTTAACAACTCTAAGTAGGCATTTCTCTTAGAGGCAATCCTGCAGAAACTTGGGGGGGGGGAATAGCAACCTGCCAACATAATGAACTCATTTCTAAATCACGAAGAGAAACCAAAATGCTAGTTAATTTCAGACTTAGGTATACTGATCTACTCAGTCAAGTGGCCTTGTATGTTGACCTAATTGTCATCCCACCACTGGAGAAAAAGTCCTCGACTTATGACCGCAATTGCTAAGCAAGGCAGTTGTTAAGTAAGCTTTGCCCCATTTTACCATTTTTGCCACAGTTGTTAAGTTAATGATTGCAGTTGCTAAATGAATTATGCAATCGTTAAGCGAACCTGGCTTTCCCCCATTGACTCTGCTTCTAAGAAGCTGGCTAGGAAGGTTACAAATGATGGTCACATGACACCAGGATAGTGCAACTATTATAAATATGTGCTTGTTGCCCAGGACCCAAATTTTGATCATGCAATCCTCATAAGTACAAAAAAAACGATCATGTCACTTTTTTCAATGCTGTTGTAACTTTGAATGGTCACTAAAAGAACCACTGCAAGTAGAGCACTTCCTGTATTTCATTAGCAGTATACTTATATGGTGTTTTCTGGACCTTTTCTGAACCCAAATTAAACAAATGTTCACAAACACAATTATAAGGCTTTATTCCTCACCGATAAGGTTTTGTTTGCCAAGAAATCGATCGATGTAGCTGTAAAGTTGGAATATTTATGCCGCTGTGACTGATCTGTAGGAGTGAGCTACCCTGCAGTGAAAGAGAGTATTTTGAAAGGACTAACACATGCCTAAAGCCATATGTGTCTCTCTATATAATCTATGCACTCAAGACTGCACAAAGCCACACTGTAGATGGAAGTATGCCACCCAGCAACTCTTTCCTCTTATCTAACCTATTGTTCTGGAGGGCCTATATGCTCAAGGCTGCCTTCAAGCCTGGCTATAAATGGCATATCAGGACTATCTGAAAGGGGTGTTTGAAAGAGAAGCAGAGGGACAGATTAAAAGAACACTGAGAGTCTAACAGTTTAAATGAGATCAAACAGTTGCGTCATTAATATATGGGACTTGTTGACATTAGATGTGGGGATAACCTTCCAAGAGCACTGTGAACACCATATATTAACAATGGAGGTGGGTCACTGCTCTCCTGTCACTCACTGTTATGAAATTTCTGAATACAGCTATTTGGTCACTTGGTTACACAGACTGCTTATATGAGTCATTTACCTGATCCAAAAGGGTTGATTTTTAATGTTCTTATTGAGTTTGTATGTACAGCATCAGTTCAGTTAGTACCAGCTTGCTCTGGGTCCTATCAACTAAATAACATCACCTTATGGGACTCAAAGGATATCCCTTCTCTATGCTGTAACTATCCCAGGGGTAGGCAACCTTGGCTCTTTTATGACTCGGGGACTTCAACTTCCAGAATTCCTGAGCCAGCACAGCTCAGATGGCGGCGCCTGGAATGGCTGCGGCTGCATTGGCTCTTGAAGGTGAATAGTTTTGGGAGGGATAGTAAGGGCTATAGGCCACATGATCAGGAAGATTTTAATGTGTTTGAGCAACATGGTGGAACTAAGGTAACATACGACATACGACCGACAATCTTTGCTGGCCTGGCGAGTTTCTAGTTGTTTTGGAACTGTTGGTGAGACCATTAAAAGTCGTTGGCGCTGTTTGAATTTGTTCTACCAGCAGCAAGATCTGACTGCTGGCCCAGTGATGGATTCTACTGCAAATCAGGGCTGTTTCCAGAGGAGGAGAGGACCTGGAGCTTATGGGGCGAAGGAACTGGATGAGGCTGTCAGCAGGCCCAGAGGAAGAGAGAGAGGCTTTTGGAGGAGTTGGTGGCGGCGGCAGCAGCGTGCTCCAGGGGCGAAAAGAAGCAAGGCCCCTTTAAGGAAAAGGTGGAAGAGTCAGGATCAGAAAAAGGAAAGAAGGCGAGGTTGTCAGAATACAAGCTAACTTGAGGGCTAATCCACATGGAGCCCCATTTCCATCTGTCCTGTGTGCCATCGTTCACTCCCTAGAGACTAAAAAGGACAATGTGAAATTTGAGCGGGCCCCAAACAAGGAGTATATATCGGAGGTGGTGACCCTTTGAGAGCTGTATGCAACGAAATTTCATTTTGATGTATGCCGATTGGTGTACATTCAAAGTGACAATAAAGTTATCATCATCATCAAAATAAAGTTATCCTCATCAACTATCCTCAGGAGCAGCGTTTTCCCATGGTCTCTATGATCCTGGCCTTGCTGCCTTCAGGAAAGCCTTAAAAAATCTGAATCTCCAAGCAGGCACCAAGCCAGAACAATTTGTGAACTCACTAGAATATGATATGATTGAAATTTCTGTTTTTGATGCTTGCAGTGGTTTTCTTTTCTGGTTTAGTCTTGTTATTATGATGTACTTCAACCCCTTTGCCTGCTACCATAGAACCCAAATAAATAAAGAAAATGTCCAAAGATTAATAAAACGTTCTAAATCTGCTTCTAGACAAGGTTCTTATGGGGCAAATCATCCTGCTTGCTTCAAGGGTTTTTCACAAAGGATCGAGATGGATATACTTTGCTTTTCCCCAACACTTCTGTCATTTTCAATTAACCAGGCAATGGCTTTTAGCTAAGAACATTAGAGTCTATCCATCTGGAAGCACCCAACAGTGAAAAATATTGTTATAACAGAATTAGAGCATCATTTAGATCACGAAATGATCTTCACCCAGAGAATAATGACCTTCCTCTCAGCATTCAGATTTCTTGTGATAATAGCTATCATGTTACAATTAAGCATGATTTCTTATGAGCAATTAGTAGAGGTTTCTGGAACAGAAACTCTTACCACAAGAATAATTGTTGCTAAACGTGACCTGGTCATTTCAAAATTGTTCACAAAATGTTGCAATAAGCCTACAGTTTTTGTCAAGTATGTAAGTTTAAATATGTATTTGGAGATGCCAGCAAATCTGGAAGAGCTTACCTTTTAAATTTTTAAAAGGAAAAACAGCATTTTTGACTTTGTTTATTGCTACATTTATCAAATGCTTTTGTATTAATTGCAAATGCACCACTTTTAGAAAAGTGTTATGTGAATTGGATTATGAGCGTTATTGCTACTGTATTTTTATGAAATTAAGCACACCATCTGAATGGCTCTAATGTCCCATAAGATAATTTATAAAGCGATGCAATGAATAAAAACAACTCATTTTTCCCTCCAAGGTAAACCCCAATTATACCTAAGCAAGACATGTATTTAAATCATTAACCTTTTCAACCATTAATATGTACTGAATATATGGATTCTGCAGCACATCAACCCAACAGGAAGAAGTGTAATTCATACCACCAGTTTCCCCCCACCCCCAACCTTTTACCCTTTAGGGTAAATTATAGTTATAAACCGCTGAAATAACAACAAACTTTCCAAAACAATAATGTTCCAATGTGAACCTTAGAAATCTTAATTCTGCTTTTCTACATTCTACATAAAAATGGCATGGCAAGCTAAGAATAGGAAAATGCAGTCTGCGTAAACTTTTAATTATAAATCTGCATGAAATTATTCCTCCAGAAATGCAAATAATTGCATTTATAAAACTATGCATTGTTCCCAGGATATTTTGTGCCTTTTGTTGACAGTCCCCTGGTATAGTACTACCATGTCCTTAACTATCCAATTTCAAAATAACAACCAAAGAACAATCACTCAAATAAAACACAGTTATCCAGATTAGTAACAGACTACATTTACTTACAAGTATACCTGAACATATTTCAACTTGATACACTTCTAGAAAGGTCTCCGCTGCATTTCTAAGCTGTTAATCCTTTTCTTCACATAATTCACCATAGCTCTTTTTTGCATGAGAATCTCTTGCTGCCGTTTCCAAAAAGGAAGTGCTGACTTTCATCATTGTTACCATGTGTGATGCGCCTCAGGAAACATGCTAGAGTTTAAAAAGTACCAGCTGTTTTAGAAGAAAGAGAATACTAGATATTTACTAAGAAAAAAAATAAATGTTATGGTGATTGTAAGGCACAATTCAGACAAATCTCTCCAAGTCTGATTTTAGAATTGATTTAAAAATTTATTTCACTTTTTGCTGAAAATCAAGGGCCCCATCTCTTTAAATTCTGTTTATATTCTGTCTAGATTGCGCCTGTATTTCCTTAACCATAACTTTTAATTCCACCACCGTTTGGACCCCAAATGTGTGCCGCTTGTGTATTTAAATTCTGTCGAGAACAGGGGTCTTCAAACTTGGCCCTTTTATGACTTGTGGACTTCAACTCCCAGAATTCCTCGCCCCCCCCAAGCTGATCCGCGCAGCGAGAGGAAGGTCGGCCTGAGAAAGGATTGGCCCAAAGTTACCTAGTTCTTTCCCATAAAACATGCCAATCCCGAGGTTCAGCATCTACACCAGGGGTCTTCAAACTTGGCCCTTTTATGACTTGTGGACTTCAACTCCCAGAATTCCTCAGCCAGCAAAGCTGGCTGAGGAATTCTGGGAGTTGAAGTCCACAAGTCATAAAAGGGCCAAGTTTGAAGACCCCTGGTCTAGAACATGTCTGTGTTGAGCCCAGAATTATTGTCATAAGTTGTTGTCATTGTAAGTCAAGAGTTCATATGATCGGCCCCAATTTTTTGACATTGGGTAGGGGGAATCATACTGTTTCACCTGCAGGAAAAGAAACTACTACTCCTACGTTAAAAAAAAAAATACAAATCTCACTTGAATGTCAGGATCCTCAATACAATGCATTGAGTCTGTCATTTGTACCTCGATAACTGACTGATTTGGCACAGCAAGCAAACAGGGCAGGTACAGATTTCAACAGATAGTTAGGACTGCAGAAAAAAACAACTGCAACCAGCCTGCCTTCCACTGAGGACCTGTATACTGTATGAACCAAAAAGAGGGCTGAGAAAATATCTACAGACCGCTCACATCCTGAACACAAACTGTTTCAACTTCTCCCCTCAGGACATCACTAAAGGTAAAGGTAAAGGTTCCCCCGCACATGCGTGCTAGTCGTTTCCAAATCTAGGGGCCGGTGCTCATCTCTGTTTCAAAGCCGAAGAGCCAGCGCTTGTCCGACGACGTCTCCGTGGTCATGTGGCTGGCATGACTAGACATCAAAGGCGCACGGAACGCTGTTACCTTCCCACCGTAGTGGTCCCTATTTTTCTACTTGCATTTTTACGTGATTTCGAACTGCTAGGTTGGCAGAAGCTGGGACAAGTAACAGGCGCTCACTGTTACGCGGCACTTGGGATTCGACCCACCAAACTGCCGACCATCTGATCAACAAGCTCAGTGTCCTAACCCACTGAGCCACCGCGTCCCTTAGGACATCACTACTGCATGCCAAAACAATTAGACACAAAAATAGTTTCTTTCCCCATGCCATCACTCTGCTGAATATTTAATTCCAACAACACTGTCTCATTTCTCATCTTTTCTCATCTTTCCTACTATTTTCTCCTATGTTTCTTATGATTTATTCACTGTTGTTTGTAACCTATAATTAATGATTTAACTATGATTTATGATCTATAGTCTATTACTGACTGTTCATATGTACACTATGAGCTTATGCGTGTGTCCAATCACATACTTGGCCAATAAAGAAATCTATTCTATTCTACATATATTGAAAAAATATATGCCATTTGCCAACAATACTTCTCTGGATTCATAAGAAAAAGAAGTCAAACTGCTGAAAAGAATTAATGAACACAAGTGTGATATCAAAACTCAAATCAAGGACAAAAATAATATCAAAGCATTTCATCCTCCCACGACATTCAACTGCAGACCTCAAAGTATCTATTTCAAAACAAATAACAAGATATTGGGCAATACATACGGACAGAAAAGAGTTAAAATGAAGCCAGAGAGAGTAAGGAAAAGTGAAGAGGAGAAAGTGTGAGATTTGGGTGCAAGACATAAGAATGAAACAAAATGTCTCCAGCAGAGTGAATGGAATTAAAAATTAAAGTGAATAAATTATCTGGGATAATAGCAATTAAATGAAGCAGTGCTAAAAGAAATACCTTACAGATTTATAGGGGAACACCAGTGAAAGTGGAATTGAAATGAAGGCTATGAATTAGTGACCAAGAAAAAAAGATGAAAAGAAACTCATAAATATCATGAGAATCAGTAAGGGTACGGATATATTTCGTATAAGTGGAGAAATATTAAAGTATCAGTGACATTTGCTTATATGGTGACAGTTTGACTTAAGGATGCTGCTATAAGAAGATAACATGTGTGCTGACGACTGGAAGAAAAGTATTATCATCCCCCTGCATAACAGAACAACAAGAGCCTTGGTGGAGCAGTGGGCTAATGCCTCCTTAAGTAACACCAGCTGCCTGCAATTAGTGCAGGTTCGCATCCCACCAGGCTCAAGGTTGACTCAGCCTTCTATCCTTCCGAGGTAGGTAAAATGAGGACCCAGATTGTTGGGGGCAATAAGCTGACTTTGTAATAATGCCACTTGGGGTGTGTGTGAAAGCCCTAATAAGCAGGCATATACATAGAATGAAGGCTACTGCTAAGTTTGTAAAGCCGCCCTGAGTCTTCGGAGAAGGGCGGGATATAAATGGAATTAAAATAAATATAAAATAAAAAAGAGTGAACGCAGAAGCAACAGAAAAGTACCTGGGAAGGCATCTGGAAGAACTCTGACCAAAAGGACAGAAGAGACGACCACTGCAAAATATTAAAAGTGCAATGAATTTTAAGGTGTGCAGATCAGATTTTGTTCTTCTGCAGGTCACTGAAAAAATGTACACAGATTTAGAAAAACAAAACAAATAAAGTGAATCATGGAATATTTTGCAGAAACCTGTGGTTAATGGTTTGTTAAGAGCAGTACAAGTAGTCCTCAACTTACAACCACAACTGAGCCCAAAATTTATGTTGCCAAGCGAGACATTTGTTAAGTGAATTTTGTCCCATTAACAACTGTAGCAAGTGGTTAAATGAATCACTGCAGTTGTTAAGTGAGTAATACAGTTGTTAGGCGAATCTCCCCATTGACTTTGCTTGTCAGGTCACAAAAGATGACCACATGACCCCAGGACACTGCAACCGTCATAAATATGAGTCAGTTGCCAAGTGACTGAATTTTGATCACGTGACCCTGGGAATGCTGCAACGGTCGTAAGTCACTTTTCCCAGTGCTGTTGTAACTTTTGATGGTCACTAAATGAACTGTTGTAAGTCGAAGACTACCTGCATATGGTAGAGATAAGTCATATAGTACATGAAAATGCAATGCTTAGCCACTGATTCAGCATCAGTGAGGCAATAAGACAAAGATGTATAAGTATCTCCACGATGTTTAATGTATTTATGGATAGTCATACAAGGAATGGTTGGTTAGCATTGGCAGGTTTTTTCCTTGAGAACATAGGTGTGGTTCTCTATTTGAGATGAGGCCACAGTATTGCCTGCAATTAGTGCAGGTTCGCATCCCACCAGGCTCAAGGTTGACTCAGCCTTCCATCCTTCCGAGGTAGGTAAAATGAGGACCCAGATTGTTGGGGGCAATAAGCTGACTTTGTAATAATGCCGCTTGGGGGGGGGCTGAAAGCCCTAATAAGCAGGCATATACATAGAATGAAGGCTACTGCTAAGCACATTGGTTTGTGCTTAGATTGTAAGCCGCCCTGAGTCTTCGGAGAAGGGCGGGATATAAATGGGATTAAAATAAAAATAAATAAATAACCTGCTAAATCTATAACAAACATTAGATAAATCCAGGGCTTTTTTTTCTCATAGAACGCTCAGAACGGAGTTCCAGCACCTTTTTTGGATGGAACCTTGTAGAGTAGGCAAGGCGGGTTGTATGACACGTGTGAGTTCCGGCACCTTTTTCTTTTACAAAAAAAGCACTGGATAAATCATATGATGCAACAAGAAGTATGGTTTTGAAAACTACTCTATGAAAGACCACAGTTACGTATGTTTGGAAGGAAAGTGGAGTGAGCAACTGTAAGTTATATAGATAGATAGTGTTTTTCTAAGTCACAGCAAATAGATGGATTTGAATAGTCAGATAGAATGCTCACTATAGGTGCACAAATTCATGAAAGCATTTAAAGATGTGCAAATATTGCTAGAGAAGTAGTGAATAATATGAGATCTGTTATAAAAGAAGCAACTTCTGCCTATGTTCTTTTATGGAAATAAGAACTGAGTATGCCGGGAAAAGTAAGGAAGTTGAATGCAGTGGGCCTGGGAAATTTCAGATGTAATTGTGGTCAATCAAAAAAAGATAGGCTAAGGCACGAATGGGTGCTGAACAAGTGTGACTTGAATACAAAAATATGTCAGCAGTGCAAGAGATGTATATTGAAATGATATGGTCCTGTAGATAGAATAATTGAGGATCAAGTCAGAAAACAAATCTATGAAGAAAAAATAAATCAACCAAGGGAAGACTGAAAATGTCAAGGCTAGATAGAATTGATGAGATCTTCAAAACAAAAACGAATGGTAATTTTTTACAAAAATGGCTAACTTCAAAGCAGTATATCCATACAGTTGAAACAAAACTAGAAGTATAGAAAGAAGCACAGTGAGTTGTGTTGGTATAAATTAGTTTTAGCTAAATTTCTCAAGCCTCTAATTATTTTGCTCACTGATTATTACTCCTCTGCCTAATGTGCGTAAGGCTGTTTACTCCCCAAAGGGAAGTGACTGTATGATAGTTGTGTGCCTCTGATTGCTGAAAATGTATGAAACATTTAACACCTTGTTAATGTTTGTTCTCAGTAATGACATTTTAGTTATTAGAGTGGCATGCCTGCATTTTAATTTTGTAATAGATACAAGTCAAGTTCTACCTTTATAAATCTGAAAAAAAAATCATTTTATTAGCAATTTTGGAGAAATAGTGGATATTATAGCAAGTCACAAAGATCCTATAAGCAGAAGTTAAACTAATCCATAAAATGCTCTCTGTCATCTTTGTAGAAGTGTGAGAGATCCAAAATATGCCTGCAACAAGCTAATATTAGAAACTAGCCTATTTAATGTTTAATATGTATATTATTTTTATCAGAATTGTGATAGGAGCCTATAGAGGTGTCCATGACTACATCTATTCTAAATACATAAACCATATCTGAATAATAGGAGAAAGAACATATTAATATTCCAGAATAGTGGATATCATTTGTTACTTAACTGAATAATACATCCGCCTTATTATTTTACAAGATTTCAGTAAAATGAATTCACTTAAAAGAGAACATTTATTTGATTTATAAGTTGCTCTTCATCAATGGCTGGACTCAGATTGTTGGGGGCAATATGCTAACATTGTAAACCACCCAGAGAGTGATGTAAAGCATTATGGGGTAGTATATAAGTTTAAGTGATATTGCTATTGCAAAGTATAGACAGAGACAGAAGACAAAGTCATCTCATTAGTAGAGAAACTGTACTTTTCTGCAGAAGCCTGGGGCGAAATTTCTCTGTTATGTATTAAAGGTTATGTATTAAAGGTTATGTATTACATGTAAATAGTTATGAGGTAAAACCGGTCTGGAACATGCGGCAGCTTTTGACAGCTGTCAGAAGCTGCCGAAGGTAATGCGCAGGTGCGACGGCTTGACAGCTCTCAGCTGTCAAGCGCAGGAAAACAGCACAGGCGTGGCTAACATTGACAGCTCCGGGCTGTCAGAGCTAGCCGCCGATTGGTCCTTGCCGGTAGCGGGAAACTGGCGCGGCTCAGATTGGTCGCCAGCCTGCCAGCTGGGGTATAAAAGTAGGCGCTGTAAATCTGTCTGCGCCCGGTTTCTCACCAATAAAGGTTGTCAACTTGAGCCAGCTGTCTCGCGTGATCCTTACCAGAAGACACTACATTCTCAGTCCCAGCGACTTTAAGAAGTGTGGACTAACTCCCAGAATTCCACAGCTGGAGAATTCTGGAACTGAAGTCCAACAACTTAAAGTTGCTGAGCTTAAGAAACACTGCCCTGTGGTCCTACAAGAATTTAAAGACATTCTGTGAAAGACCAAAAGCAAGAAAATAGTTGAAACAACCAAGATATATCTCCAGAGCTTTTCATCTTGAGTGGTTTCAGTAGATCTGGCTATCTTTAATAACAGCTTAAATAACAGCCTGAAAAAGTTCAAAAGCCCCTAGCCTAACCTATGCACATAACTCCCTTCCTATGTTTATATTTATACTTCTAATTGAAATATAAATAGTCCTCAACTTACAACAGTTCATTTAGTGACTGTTCAAAGTCCCTGAAAAAGTGACTTATGACCATTTTTTACACTTACAGCATCCTCATGGTCACGTGATCAAAATTCAGAGGCTTGGCAACTGACTCATATTTATGGCGGTTGCAGTGTGTCCCGGGGTCATGCAACCTTCTGACAAGCAAAGTCAATGGGGAAACCAGATTCACTTCAGAACAGTATTACTAATTTAACAAGTGCAGCGATTCACTTAACAACTGTGGAAAGAGAGGCTGTAAAATGAGGCAAAACTCTCACTCAGCAACACAAATTTTGGGCTCAATTGTGGTTATAAGTCGAGGACTACCTATACTCTCATTTTCCTCAGAGAACACGAGCCTCACAAGCATATCAAGGTAGTACCTTACTGGTAGATTATGATTATTATACTTTTGTCACCCAGTGTGTCAGATGTTCAGACTGGATTTGGCATTTTTGGGATATAGAGATGGGAATGTTTGGTGATATTAAAGGTATCGTTGCAGGATGCAAATTGTTCCAAGTAAAATTGCCTTTTGTAATTGACTGATGGTGATTTTGTCAATGCTGATGGTGTTCAAGTGGTGCCTTCGATGTTTTGGAATTGCATTCAAGGCACCTATTATTATTGGTACTACAGTACTTTGCTTTCTTTTGCCACAATTGTTCTATTTCTATTTGCAAGTCTTCTTATTTTGTTATCTTCTCCAGTTTTTTCTCTTCTACTCTGCTGTCTCCAGATACTGCCAATATCCAGACATTTTTGTCTTTCTTATCCACAATTGTTAAGTCCAGGGTATTCAGCTGGTGCAGAATGCGGCCACGCGAGTGGTGGTGGGGGTTTCCCGATACTCCCATGTAACACCTCTACTCCGCGAGCTACATTGGCTTCCGGTTGCCCTTCGGGTGAGATTCAAGGTGCTGGTGATGACCTATAAAGCCCTAAATGGCATGTGTCCAGATTACTTACGGGAGCACCTGCTGCCGGCATCAACTTCCCTTCGTCCAGTGCGCTCCCACAGAGAGGGCCTCCTCAGGGTGCCGTCGGTCAGAGAGTGTCGACTACCTTTATGTTTTATTTCCTGAAATAGCTAGAACATCCAGTTTGATTGCAAGAAATCTTTAAGAAAACCAAGAGATTGTATAATTCTCTCTCTCTCTCTCTCTCTCTCTCTCTCTCTCTCTCTCTCTCTCTCTCTTGAATTGTCAGACTCAAATACATGCACAACCTAAGTAAAGAGTAAATGTGATATCATACTATCTGTTCAAAGTAATGTATTTAAAACTCACCAGTAAAGCCAACAAGAGGACATTGGCTTAGGAAAATATGAGTTCAGGTTGTTGTATTAACCTCAATTTGTTTCCTTAGTTGGGTGAACTTCCTGCTTATATATTCAACCCCAATATGCAGAGGACAGACAGTAGTTCAATATTGAAGGACTAGCAGTATCTCATTTCCTTTGTGGCTTTAAAGGTTCAAGAGAAATTATCAGCAACATCAGCAATGGGAAAATCTGAACGTAGGGCTTGCTGGAGTCAGAGAATAAAGTAATGTTCCCAGGTTTCTTCTGAGCTATGAGCTGCCCAGCTGTTATGTCTCATTATGCCATCTTCCCTTACAACCCTGTGAAACTAATGCAGTCTGATGTCCACTGTGTGTATTAGACTGAGATTCCCACAGTTTTATACAGACCAGTCCAACCTATGACTATTCAAAGTTACAGTGAATCTCCCCAGCATTAATTACAACCCAGAATTGAAATGGCAATGGCCACCAAGCCCTCCCTTCCAGTCACATGACTGCATTTTCAGCAACTGGCTGGCCCTCATTTATGGTCATTTCCAACATCCTGCAGTCATGTGACTGTGATTTACCATATTATTTTTCTGGAAACTGGAATTTACTTCTGATTTCTAAGAAAAATGTCCATTGTGGACAATAGATTACTTAACGATTGCCATGTTCACTTAACTACCCCCCCCCAAAAAAAGTTGTAAAATCAGGCAGTCACATGGTTAACACACACACCCCGGGCTCAATTACGGTTATAAGTTGAGGATTGCACGTATGTGCCTCATCTCAAATGTAGTGCTTGTAATATAAAACTGCCTCCATTGGAATATCAGGAGTGGTCATTCAAGTACTCTGTCTGAATGTCTGGTACATGGCTGAGGCAGAATTTAATGCATTGTTTCTCAACCTTGGCAACTTTAAGATGTGTGGACTTCAGCACAAAGCATCATCCAAAGTTGCCTGCATGAAATGGCAATCTACATCAATGTAATAAATAAATAATAAACTTCCTAAAATTGGGAAGGGGTTGGGAATTCTGGTGTTTGAAATGATGTAGCCAGCTGAAGATCAATAGCTTGGTCATTTCAGCACAAAGTAGACATCCAACCAAGGGGCAAAGTGGGATGTTTCTTATATTGAACTATTCATCTTCTTTGTGTAGTGAAGTCAAAGAGACACCAACCAGCTCTACCGCATCCTTAAAGCAGGATGTGATGCAAGGGCATAAATACGAGCTAAATTATGCAATTCTTCCCCATTTTACAAAAGGAAGGGAAACAAGAATATTCCCTTCATATTTATCTATCTTTATCTATATTTTTTGTGCTGCAATATTCATGCCAAAAAAAATCAGAAATGTACTTAATCTTAGGCAAAGCAACGAATATGCTATACCTCTTTCTAAACTCTTTCTAAAATTAATGTGCTTTTTCCAGGGTCCCATTCTTATATCTCATACAAAATCAATGTTAATCACAGAGGAGAAAATCTAAATATTATTGTCTGTGGAAATGATGTCACAGTGCACGTCAGACCTCCTTTAGAAATTACATGTAAACTTATGGAGGACTAATTCAGCTACAAGCTGTGTTTATAGCAAACTTCTGCATTCTATCCCTTGGAGCAGAATTTGAAACAACCAAACCACAAAGAGAAGTTGGCAATCCACAGTCAAGCAGGAATATAAATCAACAAAGCCTGCAAGGACTGGAAGAAATAATTATTAAGTTGTAGAATACACATCCTCAGTCTGGAACCAAATCAGCAAGCTTCTATTATAACAAGTTCATTTTTCATACTTAACTCAAATGGGCAGAATAATGTTTATATTGTCAAATGCAAGTAGGTACTACAAAGAACGAAAAATATGGATATTTTTTTTATTGGAGCAACTGCACAAGCTGAAAAGCAAAACAGAAAACAAGGAACTTCCTAATCATTTCCTCCAGTGACCTCTATTGGGTGAAATGGTATAATGCAAGGGTGGTTTTTTTTAAAAAAAAAGTAGTAGAAGAAAGCATATTTCTACACTGTTCGAATATAGTAAAACATACATCAAACCATTTATCTTAACATCCAGCTTGTTTCTTCGTGTACTTTTTTCCAATAAAAAATGCAGGGGGTTTGTACAGATAGTCTGTTTCCAGGAGCACTGTCTGTCTGTGTAGCAAAAAAAAAATTTTAGGGCAGCTTAAAGAGTACTACGTATAGCAATATATTTCATGCTCTCATGTTATTCTATGGACTACAATGGACTGTAACCAGTACAGTTTCTGTTGGGATGGGCAGTGTATGGCATCTGGGAATCAAATAGCACAAATAACATTTACTTGGTGTCAGCCAGATTTCCTATACCAACAGACTATTAAATCAGAAGCTGCTTCTTACAAACCCAAGTTCCAGCTTCAGTGTCATCTTTACTTCCACAAAGCAATAGCAGAAGCATTTACACCTGTGGTGGCGAACCTATGGCACGGGTGCCACAGGTGGCACGCAGAGCCTCTCTGTGGGCACATCCGTCATCGCCCCAGTCCTAGGCCTTCAGCTGAGTTTTATAAAACCTTTTCGCTTCAGCCTCCACCGCTGTGTGCAAAAAAAAAAAAAAAAAGTTCAATCAATCAATTTCAACTTCTTGCGCGGGGGAGGGAAAGATCTCGCAAAGTTGGAATTGATTGATTGAACTTTTTAGTCCCACCCAGTCTGCCGTTACCATCGCAGCCATGTCCACCCAATGGGCCGCACCCACCCAATGGGCCATGCCCACCTGGCACCCAATGATACATAAGTGGGTTTTGGGTTGCAGTTTGGGCACTCGGTCTCTAAAAGGTTCGCCATGACTGATCTAGACTTATAAAGCACTCCATGGAGCTTTACAGAACTCTCAGGGGGGGGGGAGTGTTTTACAACATCAGCATAATGCACCCAACAATCTGGGTCCTCATTTTACTGACTTCAGAAAGAAGGAAAGCTGAGTCACCCTTGAGCCTGTCAGGATCAAATTCCAGTCTCTGGGCAGAGTTCGCCTGCAATAATGCATTCTAATTTCTCTGTGCCACCACGGCTCATTCAAAGGCCTAATAAAAATATAGATACTGTGGTGGCAATGTGGAAGACTATTGTTATTTTAATATTATTTTAACATTAAGAAAAATCTAGAAGTTTAGAGCTCATTCGGAGCTAATCTGCTTTTTTTTTCATTCTTCTTTGCTGAATAACGCAGAAAGGGGGGTGGGGTATGGATGTTTACACAGCTGCAAACCTGTAAAAATTTCATACTGTCAGTTCCCATCCCAGAATCATGGGCCACCTAGTCAAGATCAGGTCTTGCAATCTCATGAGCATAGCAGAGCCATGAAGTCACAGTGTTAGGCTTTCATAGAAACCTTGGGGTTGCTGTAGTTTGTGGGGAGTTTCTGCACAGAAGCTAGCACTGGGTATTGTGGAAATCGGCTGCCCTTTGTGTATCTCTGCTGTCATTATTAAAGAGCTCCTGGAAGCTTGAAAGAGGTTTGGCTTTCATCTTGCTTGTTATGTACGCTTTTTATGGTATGCTTTTAAATCTGTTTGCTTCAGTTAACAATAAAACTTAAAATCTCTTTGTTTACTGGTGTGCTTATTGTTTCTGGATACTAAAGAACCATTTGCCTGGACACCTGATCACTGCCCTGATGCTCGGCAAAGCAGATACTTGCACCAAGCACAGGTAAGATGAGGTGACAGGAAGCATCCTTAATGACTCCTTGAAATAACAATGGTCTTCCACACTGCCACCACAATATCTATACTTTTATTAGACCTTGGAGTGAGCCCAGGTGACACAGTGGTTAAAGTGCAGTGTTGCAGACAAAAACTCTGCCCACAGCCATAAGTTCAATCCTGACTCAGGTTGACTCAGCCTTCATCCTTCAGAGGTCAGTAAAATAAGGACCCAGAGGCTGATGACACTACTCTGAAAAGCAGTATTTCCTAAACTATGATCCTAGGACCCCTGGAGATCCCCCAAGACCCTGTCAAGTCTCCCCAACACCTCACAATATCTTTAATACCTAGCAAAATAATTTGCTAGGTATAAAAGGTATTTGAAAAAATTTAAAACAATGTCACTCTTCTCATTTTTGTTAAAAATATAGGGCATTTTCATTACAATGTTTCATTTATGTTAACATCTAACAGGGTAATATTATTATTTGTACATAATTCAATATTCTATGCATGTATCCATTTTAATCTGTAATATGGTCAATATTGATAAATATAACCTTTACAAACAGAAGCTCTTTTAGGGTTTTTAAAAGTTGAAAAGGGTTCTGAGAGGAACAGTATTTAAGAAATACTGCTGTAAATTATCATGGCCTATCGTGACATAATACAGTTTAAACTGAGACAAAACGAACGAGTTAAAGGGAATGTGACAGTTTGATAAAGGGACACCTGCGGCCGGCGTCAACTTCCCTCCGTCCAGTGCGCTCCCACAGAGAGGGCCTCCTCAGGGCGCCTCCGATCAAAGAATGCCGATTGGTGGCCCCCACCAGGGGGAGGGCGTTCTCTGTGGGCGCGCCAGACCTATGGAACCGCTTGCCAGTTGAGCTCCGGATGGCCCCCGACCTCCGCTCCTTCCGGCGCGATCTAAAAACTTATCTATTTGAGCAATCTGACCTGGTTTGATGGGTTAGGGTTGGGGTTTTAATATGTCTTTTAATTACTGTTTTAAATCTGGGCATAATATTTAATTGTTTTTTTAACTTTTGTATTTCGTTTTTATATTTATTGCCCTGTACACCGCCCTGAGTCCTTCGGGAGAAGGGCAGTATAAAAATATAATAAATAAATAAATAAATAAATAAATAAATAAATAAATAAATAAAATAGAACTAAACTAAGAGGGACTTGCCTAGATTTTCTTTTCCATACAATCTTCTACAGCAGAAGCAAAAAGGAGCCAATATGTATAAACAAAAACAGGTTTAATTTCAAAATTATTATAGAGGGGAAGCAAACTTACCAACAAGTTTATGCCTGCTGAGATTCAAAAACATTGTTGCATAAGAGCAGTTCTTACAAATCCAAAGGCATGCAATTATATTTTCCAAGCTTTTATTTACATTATGATCACAGCTGAAGATGTTTTAACTATTTAAACAAAATAAACACCTCTTTTCTAACAAACATTTTTTTAAAAAAAATGTCATACCACCATGCCTTCCAGGGTTCAGCTCTTAAACTAAGTGTTCAGACTGACACTTTTGCACCAATACACATAGTTTTTTGGTAATCTGACTGCATTAGACAAATCTTAATGCAAAAATTTCCAAGTTCCATAGGGTTACTAGGACAAAGTAAGATAATACAACCTACACATAATTATCTATTATAAGATTTGGACCACATATACAGTACATATACAGGCAATCCTTGACTTATAACCACAATTGAGCCGAAAATTTGTTCCTAAGTGAGACAGTCATTAAGTGAGTTTTCTTCCATCTTAGACCTTTCTTGCCACAGTTGTTAAGTGAATCAATGCAATTGTTAAGTTAGTAACCCGTTTGTTGAGTGAATCTGGCTTCCCCATTGCTTGTCAGAAGGTCACAAAAGATGATCACATGGCCCCAGGACACCTCAACTATTGTAAATACATGCCAGTTAGCAAGCATCTGCATTTTGATCACATGACCACAGAGACGCTGCGACAGTCGTAAATGTGAAAATGATCACAAGTCACTTTTTTCAATGCCATTGGCTTCCCCATTAACTTTGCTTGTCAGAAGGTTGCAAAAGATGATCACATGACCTGGGACACTGCAAACATAATAAATATGAGTCAGATGCCAAGCCTCTGAATTTTGATTATGTGACCATGGGGATTCTGCAATGGTTGTGTGAAAAATGGTCATAAGTCAGTGCTGTTGTAACTTTGAACAGTCACTAAATGAGCTACTATAAATCAAGGATTACCTATATTGAAAACTAAATGCCCGTGTTGTGCAGACGTCAAAACAGCTTCGCCTACAGTTTAGTATCTTTCTGCTTGCTTAGATGATACTTGGTTAAAAATATAGTTTTAAGTATGTACTCAAGAGCTGCCCTTCATATTATTGCCACCAAGGTAGCTTCCAGGGAGAGAAAATAATATGAATTGCAAGGGCGGATCAAAATTATGCCTAAAATGTCATAAGCCTGATAACCAGGTTAAGAGAAATCTGCAACACAGTTTTATCTCTATTAAGACCTCAGAGTATTCAAGTCCAAACTGTTATTATAGATGGTCCTCATTTTGTGACCACAGTTACGACTGGCAATTCAATTGTTAAGCAATGCAATCACTAAGTGAAACTCAAGTGTGCTTACAATCTTACTTCTGCCTTCCTCAGCTTTACAAGTCTCGGAAGGTCACCAGAAAGATTTGGTGGCAAAGTAACTTTTTCCTGACCTTCAGAATTGTGAAAGGTTGCTATACCAAGCAGTCACTAAAGCAAGAACTATCTGTGTTTCATTGCACATCGATTCTGCATATTTCTCATGTTACAGGTAATGATCCAAATCTAACTCAACATAAAGCATAAATAAAAACTGCAATAATTTGGATCACCGCTTCTAGTTAAAATAAAAGCATCTACAGAACTGCAGCCATAGAAAAGCCTTTAGATATTACAGTGTTAACACCTTTCCTTGGATAAAAGATTTCTGTCTGCAGAATTGCAAAAACATTGAAAAAGATTACCAGTTCTGCAAAAAAAAATTGTTTTGGAATAAACACTAAGATAGAAAATCTATAACTTCCATCAATCTCAGGATGAAATAGAAATTATTGCAACTGCATGCTAAGAGCTAAATGTCAGAACCATTTAATCTTTTTTTTTCTCAATTTGAAAACCTAGTATCATCAGATTGTGAAATCTTAGGGCCACAAAGGCTAAGAAATTTGTCACCTTAGTGAAAATTCTACCACCATTCTTTGAAGTTATAGAACTATTCCTATATTTGAGAACTGCATGCTTCTGTTCCTGATGCTAACAGCTGCAGAAAATGTGCTTTACCAAGTGCAATTTCCAATGCAGGACAGTAGGATTTTCCTGGCAGACTTCACTTTCACCTTACCTGGAAGTGAGCCAAGACAAGTACTTCTGTTTCAAGGTGAAATGTAATCTGCCATCAGTTGAACCTAAATTCAATAAAAGTGAAATGCACACATAGAGGCAAGTCTCATGATTCTTTAATGTAGCTCAGGGGTGTCCAACTGCCGGCCCATAGGCTGGATGCGTCATGCCAAAACCAGGCCCACCCCATTACCCGCAATGGAAAAAAAGTCACGATACGTCGCGACAAGTCACATGACGTTGCAAGTTTGACACCCCTGATCTAGCTGGTTAACTGGATTGTGCAGAAGGGAGATTTAATCATCTTCAGTGAGTACGGTAAATAATAAAAGGTCTCTAGCAAAAAAAAAACCTGTTTAGGAAGGACTAATGAAAAAGGAAGCATGTGGAACCTCTGGGACATTTTTGAGTTTTCTTTTATTGATTTTATGATATGGCTCTCAAGACTTTTAACTCTTTAAAAATACCTTTCAGTTATAAGGTCATTTATACGGTACCCATGGTTCTAAATTCAGGCAGCATGTACATTGAATAACTTATTACCTTTATTAACTTACCCAGAGGTTGTATCAGATAGTTTTCAATAACAGTGTTAAAGACTGAAATTATCTACTACATCAATTCTCGAAACAAGAATCCTTAGATGCAAAGAACATCATGCAGAGACTAGGATAGGGAGTATAGATGGCTGAAATAAATGAACTGGCTTGCTCTGTTTTCTTTTAAATAGAACTTAAAAGATCATTTGGGAGTTAGGAAGTTGAATTAAAAGTGCATGCATATTTTAAGCCCTCAACCCTGTATGTAAGACATCCATACATGAAAACTATCACCAGTAGATACCAGATTTATCTTTGGTCTCCCATCAAAGAATTTTATATACACATTTCTCATGGCAGAGTGGGTTTAAAGAAATAGCTTTAAACCTACCAAAAAAGGGAACTGTCATGGCTAACCAAAACAAGCACAGATCGTTTCTCATGACAGCCTAAAGCCACCCAGGAATGCCGATCAAGAAAAGTCACCAATCAAAGCTCTTAAGCTTTAGCACCAGTGCCCTTGGGGGCAACTCAATTTCCTATAGCAGCCTTCCAAACCTGATATCCTTCAAATATATTGAGACCAGATTACCAATAAATTCTTACTATTTTAACTGGGATTCTAAAAAGTGCAGTAGCAACGAATGTGGAGGATGTCCAAGAGGAATTAGGCAGAAAGAAATCACAAAGGGTACTGATATATTAGTTGTTTCACCTGCTGATGTAGAGAGTAGACTAAGGTGTAAAGGGGAAAACCTGGAACATTTTTCAGTCCTTGTCCTTTGGTCTAACCCAGGGGTAGGCAACCTTGGCTCTTTTATGACATGTGGACTTCAACTCCCAGCTGACTCAGGAATTCTGGGAGTTGAAGTCCACGAGTCATGAAAGAGCCAAGGTTGCCTACCCCTGGACCCATTTCTTCAGTTAATAATCTTGAAGAGGATAGCATTTCTTCCCAACTGAACAACTTAAAACCAAAGTTTTTTATTCCATTCAATACAGAGAAGAAACTATTCAATCACAGCATCATTTACTGACTTCGGAAGACTTTTCAATTAATCATAAAGCACCCTTTAAGCCTGTACTGTACCACTGAAGACAGCATTTAGTCCACCAGATCAATGCAGGATACAGAAAACATAATATAATAAAATAATAAAAGATACAGAAAGAATAATATAACCATAAAGCAAACAAGGGCTAGTAGCAAAAGAAGAAAGGTTTGGTGTAATCTTCCATTTCATTGAACACTAGTCGCTTTCTATTCCCTGAGTAGCTATAATAACTAGAATTTAGAAAGTAATGTATAGAGAATTCGTTTCAGGTAAGACAAATGGGTCAACAGATACCAGGGAAATTAATTTCACATAGCTAGGAGCCTTTCTGAAACTCTCAAAACCCAGAATACTTTGGTTGAAATCCCTATTCACTCACAAAGCAGGGTAGTTGACAATCTTCAGTCTTAAAAGACTGAAGCGATGGAAAATTAAGGAAAGGAGAACATCATACACTGAATCTTAAAACCAGAGTATAAATGGTACATTAAAAAAATTATTATTACATTAAAAATAGCACTGATCTGGGGGGAAAAATAAGCTAGGTTACTTGAAGTTTGTTGTACTTTGAAACTGTTGTATTGTATGCAGCTCATTAAAGTTAGTGATTAACTAAAACATCCTGACCTCTTATTTCCAGTTGGTTCTCACCTAATGTGGCATGTGGATTTTAGTGGCTTGGCATGGCTAGAAGTCTGCTGGTGTGGGGCAGCAAATAGAATGAGAACTTGGAGAAAAAACTCAATTCTGGCCATGAGTGAGGTTGGTAAGCTGATCTGGCTCTTAGCCAGGGCTGTGGTGGAGCAGTGTAGACACAGCAATCCTATTATCCAGTCTAGAATATAGGTGCTGGGGACTGCGGGAAGAGAGCCAGGGACAAACAATTCCTTAGTTACTGGGGGAATATGATGATGGTCTGCCCAAAGTTGGGAAATGAGAGAGAGCAGGGTAGGATAGAAGGAGAAGACATAAAAAGTTGGTGCAAACCAAAGAGGCCGGAGAGAAAAATTGGAGATTGAAGTTATGTAAGTATTGCAGATCAGTTGACCGTTGTTGATCAGGGAGGGAAAAATGAAGTCCACCCGTGTTTTCCCTGGAAGAAAAAAAAATCAAAAGAGGACATCTCCATGCCAGAAGGAAAAGAACACCCTGAAAGAGGTTTTTTTCACAATGGAGAAGCAGTAGGTGTTTGCTGACCAGATCCAGAAGAAAGTCATGCTGTGTTGAGCACAGTAAATCTAGCCCACTCCTTCCTTTTCACTCTTGATAAGCCTAGCAAGGGGAAGGAAACAGGAAAGCTAAAAGGGGATTTTCTCTGGAAGGGAGACAGGAGGAAACCTGACTCCAGGTGAAAACTAGTACAGTGTCGTATTGTATGCACCTGTTGTAAATAACTGCTGTAATAACCTTATTGTAAATAGTAAAAATAAGGTTTTTTTCTGTGTCAACTGCTACCCTTGCAAAGCAAAATACACACACACCAGTTCAAAAAGAACTTGGGTCACATGTGACACCTAAGACAAAACCTCCTTCTTCTTATGCCTTCTTGAGGAAGCAAGAAATGGGAAAGTTAGCTGAAAGATATTTCTGGTTCCTGTTCAGGGACACATTCATCTCCATCCTATTTATACTCTCTCTTGGATCCTGAACTAGTTTAGAAAATAGTTAAAGACAGGTAGAATTTACTTAATTACTTAAAATCCTGGTAAATCCCCTGGTGGCAATCATGCTGGAGATCTTGCTCTAAACAGGTACTTCCAAAGCTTATTTATCAAGATGTAATTAATATTTTTTCTAGAGATGCCCCACTTCCTGTTTATGTTAACACTGCTTTATATTATGGAAGTATCTTAGAATTTTCCCTAACGCTTTCAACAGTGTCGGCAAGCCTTCCATACTCGTTTTCACTGCTAAGAGAGTCACAATCAACCACATACTATAAAACTGTGGACAATTTTTAAAACTACAGATCAACTGGAATGTATATTTAAGAAGGAAGCAGAATAATGGCTATCTATCCAGTAATGCTGCAGTTGTAAAAATTCTCTCCCTGCAGCCATAACTCAAATAGCTAACATATTTCTAAACGCCTTACATGATTTATGTTCAGCAAGTGAACGGAGCACAACAGGAGAAAGCAGTGAAATTGGGAGACCTTCCTAAGGTCTTGTTCACTTTTTCCAAATGAAAAAGAGCATGTACAATACTCTGAAATTGTCAGGCCCAAAGAACCAAGAACCACACATGGAGTTATTTCTGAGTAGTCTACAAACAGAAATCTTGCCAGTCTAAAGCAACTATCTGCAGAATTATTAGATACAGACTGTGAATTGCTAGGGAGAGGCAACCCTCTTTTAAACCTCTTTCTGACAAACAAACTTACGGTACACAGTTCCACCGTCTCTTTGCCCTCCTGCAATTCCGGACTTCCCTCACATTAATCATCTGAGCTCACTAGGACACAACCTTAATTAGTATGGTTTTTATTTTCAATTTTTTACAAGTCACATATTCAAATGCTACAATCAGCTATGGTTTGGTTAAACTTAGCTTATTGAACAACCCATGCTTGGCTGGCTTCATACAAAATGATGATCCATAAGATGCTATTTAAAAACCAGAGTTATTGAAATCACACAAAATGCTAAAACACAAAGCAATCACAATGATGGCTTAAAGTGTTGCATCAATCAACTAGAATATTTCTCATGGTCAGTATTCTTATGGCTAGTCAACTAGATTTAGTCAAGTTTTGAATTATTCCCCCAAAAGAAAGATGCACTGTAGCTGAAGTGGGAGCTCTGTTGCTAAGCAACATGGTTGTAAAGTTTTTAACAGTCACATGACTGTGCCAACTTATCACAGTAATTCTGGTGGAAATCATTAAGCGATTCAGCATGGGTCATTAAGCTCATTAAGCGCAATGTCAGATGACTACAACTTGTGACTTTTTGTTGACTTTCCTCATTGGAAGCCAGCAATGAAGACTGCAAATGCCATGATTGTGGGATGCTGCAACTCACAAATTAGAATTGTGAGCCAGTCGCCAAGCATCCAAATTGTAATTACATGATTGCAAGGATGCTGCAACAATTGCAATTCTGAGCAGCATCAGCAAATCTCTTTGTTCAGGGCTGTCACACCTTGGTTGTTGAATGAGCAGTCGCTAAGCAAGAACTACTTGTAACTCTCTGAGTAGGCTAAAATTTCCAATAAACATTTTGTAAATTGCTGAGATAACAAATGTTACATTTTTAAAAAAAGTCCTTATTAATTAAAATACAATATTTTCTGATTCTTTCCACAGGTCTTAAAGTATAATATCATAAATATCATAAATATTTTGCTACTTGATACACATTTTACCTCTGTGGGTACGCAGAAACTTTAATATTCATACATTGTGCTAATGATATTCTCATATTCACTAGCACATCCTAAAACTCTGTGGTGTGCATTCCTTTAAAAAAACATCAATTTCCCCTTCAACTGATAAAATTGATCAAATGCATTTTTCTTACAAGTATCTTTCTTGATTTATTAGAAGCCAGGAGTTTGTCAAAATATCCTTTAATACATTCATATTAATTGCAAATTCCACAGTATTTGCCTGTTTGGTTTGGTATGGTTTAGCTTTAAGATGTAAAGTCTCTGGCTGAGCCTATTATTCTGCACAAAGCAAAACATCAAGATTTGCACAAGTGAGACCAGAAAGATGAATGGGTGGCTTATGCATCCTTATTTCCAATTGGCCCAGATCAGTGCTCTTTAAACTGGGAGCAACTTGGGCATATCCTAAGGGTAATGGAGCAATCTGCTTGCTTGTAATTTGTGTCTGCTCATTTGTGAGTTGATGATCCAGTTTGGGACTACTGTTGCTGCTAAGACAGTGTGTAAAATAACAGTGTTTTCTTTTTTCTTTTGTGGGGATTCCAGACCAGGAAAAGGGATAATTGGGTCAAAGAGTTTAAGAACCAGTGGTTTAGGTCACCGTGACTTTGGTCACCAAAGTGTAGGAGCAAGTTTTTAAAAACTTTAAACAGCATTCCTTACTAAAAAAAAAGTAAATCCCACAGAATCAGAAGTGTGTTCTTTGAGATGACAAGTGTAGAAAGAGTCTCGTATAACAGATTGTACAAGAAAATGGCCATTTTAACCTATGGTTAAAATAAAATCTTGTGGCACTGTAGAAACTAAAATATCCTATCCACATAACCTTCATAGGTCCCAATCCTTTTTGTCAAAAGTACACATTGTAGTCCAGAGAGACTGTTGACATCCTCACAGTTCTTGTTAAACAGAGAGAAAGGTGGACAACAGGTGCCAAGCAAATCTCACGTTAATAGGAAAAACATAATAAGCAGGAGGATGTCTTAACAAAGCATTTTTTTTGTTTAAACTACATTACTTGCAGAGATCATTCTCTTTCAAATGGCCTCTCCCACTGATGCCTGCAGGGATCCAAATGGACAGATCAAGTGAAGAAGCAGCCCAGCACTTGGTACTCTCGTTTTGTTGCTTGAAGTACACGTAGGCCCCGACTTACAACAATTCATTTAATGACCATGCAGTTATAATGGGCAAAACTCACTTAACCAATGTTTCACTTAGCAGCATAAATTTTGGGTTTAATTGTGATCATAAGTACAGGTAGTCCTTGACCTATGACCAAAATTGAGCCCAAAATTTATGTTGCCAAGTGAGACCTTTGTTAAGTAACTTTTGCTTCATTTTACAATTTTTCTTGCCACATTTGTTAAGTGAATCACTGCCATTGTTAAAGTAATAACACGGCTGTTAAGTGAATCTGGCTTCCCCGCTGACTTTTGCTTGTCAGAAGGCTGCAAACACTGCAACCTGTGAGTCAGTTGCCAAGCATCCAGATTTTGATCACATGAGCAAGGGGACGCTACAATGGTTATAAATGTGGAAAAACGGTGATATGTCACTTTTTCAGTGTCACTGTTCACTTCGGTCACTAAATGAACCGTTGTAAGTCAAGGACTACCGGTATTTGTACAGGAAAAAAGGAACACAATTTAAACAACTTTGACTGTCACCCTTGGCTTACGACTGCAGCAAAATGCATCCACTGCCTAACCCTAAAACGATCCTCACCCGAAGTGCAAACAATCCCTACCTGCTTTTCGACGCAGCTCCTTTAAAGCTTATTTATTTATTAATGGGATTTATATCCCGCCCTATCTCCCGAAGGACTCAGGGCGGCTAACAACAATAACATATAATAAGTACAGAAATTAAGATAAAAATAAAATTAAAATCATATGTAAATCTTATGTAAGCGCCCCTATTCCCTTCCTAATACAATACTTCGCTTAGTCCTCAAACTGCCGCGAAACTTATCCTCGGAGTTGGTACTACAAGGCTGTCGCTCCAAGGGGTTTGCAGCCGCTCAGAAAAGTCAGGGGGAGGAAGGGACTTCGTTGGCATTTCGCCCCGGGCGCTTTCTTCGCCTCAGCGACTTTTCTTTCTTATCGCAAAGCGACCTTAAACCCGCAAGTGCCGGGCAGAGCTCCAGGAGAAAAAAGGAAAGGCCGAGACCTGGCGGAGAGCCAGCGGGAAGTGTACCTGTTGCTGCTGCCGCCGCCGCCGGCGGTCCCACTCCCCTCGGGAGCGCCGTGGGGGACTGAAGCGAAGCGGCGGCGGGGCTCTGGAAGACGAAAGCCGAGCTGTGCAAGCTGGGGCTGGATTTCCTACGGATGGCCATCCGCCTGAAATTGATGCTTTCGGCCCCGTTCATCTCGCCTTCTCTCCTCAACAAGCCAACAACTGGCGCCCGTGTCGAAACTGCCCTTTCCTCGGCCCCCTACCCGGAGCGCATCCTACCGGCGCCCAGCAACGCGCGCTTGGCCGGCTGACTGAGTTCGCCTCAACCTTCCGCGCTTGGCCGGCTGACTGAGTTCGCCTCAACCTTCCGCCTGGCGTCGGTCGGCCGCGAAGTCTCCTTGCGCCGCGCGTCTCTGGCCCCGCGAGAGACCCCGCCCTCCCGGCGGGTGGAGGAAGCGGGGCGGAAGCCTCGGAGTCCCCGCCTGCGCCCAAGGTACGCGCGTACCTGGTTTTAGGGTTACCTGACCGTCGCGGAAGGTGCGCGCCTGTTCTAAGCGCTCCAAGTTAAAGGGGTCTTCAAACTTGGCCCTATTATGACTTGTGGACTTCAACTCCCAGAATTCCTTAGCCAGCGTGCCTGGCTGAGGAATTCTGGGAGTTGAAGTCCACAAGTCATAAAAGGGCCAAGTTTGAAGACCCCCTGCTCTAAGAGTTCCCACTTTGGAATGGGGGAGGTGAGTCAAAGACAGCCCCGCTGTTCCCCCACCTCCTCAACTTAGGAAAGTTTTGCTCTGGCTTTGCTCCTCCCCATTTCATGACCTTTCTTGCCGCGGTGGTTAAATAAATCTGGCTTTCCCACTGACTGATTGTAAGAAGGTTGCGGAAAGGTGACCGCATGACCCCAGGAAGCCTTGCAACCATTGTAAACATGAACCGGGAGTGCCGAGTGCCTGCATTTTGATCACGTGACCATGGGGAATGCTGCAATGGTCATAAGTGTGAAAAAGGGTCATAAGTCAGTTTTCCCCAGTGCTGTTTTAACGTCAAATAATCACCAAATGAACTGTTGTAAATCAAGGACTATCCGTACTTTAGCAGAACATTGTAGCTCGAACACAGCCTTTAAATTCAACAGTAATCAGCCCTAAGAAAGGCTGATGTTTATTGGGATATGTGGGAGGAGATTACCAGTTAAGTATTTAATATGGTTAGGTATTTAGTTTATCCTGTTTGAGGGAGGAGCAGTATAAGCTTATTGACCAGGGATTTTCTGCCTGGGTTCACACTTGGTCCTTAAACCAGGGTATTAAAAAAAGGGGGGGGGAATGGGGCAGAGTTGAACAGATTGGAATTAAGGAGTTAATTTGTAGTTTTAAACCCACTTTTAGTGTATGCAAAGCCAGGGATAGTTCTTGAATTGGCAAAAGCTCTGCAGTTTTATGCTAAGTCATGATGGTTTAGTGTTGGTTTATCAAATAATCCACAATTAGCTGAGCTGATAAAATGTAGTAAACTATAAGTTACAGAAGTCCCTGCTATTTTCTTGGCAATTTTTTTCAATGGTGGTTTGCCATTGCTTCCTAAGTAGGGCTGAGAGAAAGTGGTTGGCCCAAGGTCACCCAAATGGCTTTGTATCTAAAATAGGAGTAGAACTCACCAGTCTCCTGGTTTCTAGCCTAATGCCTTACACAAAACTGGCTCCCAGTGTTTCTTATTACTTCACTTTCTTCCACCCCCACCCCCCACAGTAGTAGATCCCCCATTTTTTCTTTCAACCCTTCCCAGCCTGACCCTGTCCAAATGTCACAGAGGCACAGAGAAAGGGAGGTCTCGTTGATGTAAAGCCCAGGTCATGTAAATACTTCCTGTGTTGTTCAAATCCAGCACCTGAGTCATAATGTGATGGGGTGAAACAGAAGAGTGGGAAAAGCTAAATCCCAGTGATCATATAGATCAGTGCTTCCCATACTCAGCAACTTTTAAGATGTATGGACTTCAACTACCAGAATTTCCCACCAAGTATGTATCAAAGTTATCTTAAAGTTGCTGAGGTTGAAAAACACTGATATAGATGGTGGGGATTTTAGACAAAATAACCACTGCAGTAGCCTTTGTTTCTTTGGTTTTCTTGTGCAAAACACACAACCTCATAAGTCAAGTATTCAGGACAAGCATTCAACTGGGTCTGCCATGAACTTGAGAATGCACCAATATATTTAATAAACAGAAGGGAAAACGGCTAGAATTAAATTTGTTGTCAGTACAGGTCTTATTCCATATGTAGCAGAGTTGGGGTGAGAATGGGACCAGCTGAGAGGCTTTGCAGGAACCCTGCTGATTAGGCAGGAAGATGAGGAGCTGCCATGGGTCTGGTGGTGGGGCGTGGCTTGGAGGAGGGAAGAAAAAGGAGGAGGAAGCCAATAGAAGGGAGGAAGAGAGAAGGTTTGGTGGAGCTTGCCATTCTGAGCCAGCTGATCGAAGAGAGAGTAAGAAGCTGGGGTTTCTGATCGAAGAGAGAGTAAGAAGCTGGGGTTTTTGCATTTGCTTTTTTTGCTTTGTTACAGGCAAGCCAGATGAGAGGGGGAGGGATAGAGAGAGTGATAGTAGTTGCTAGGGAGGGAGGGAGAGAGAGAGAGAGGGGGGGGGAGGGGGAGGGGGAGGGGGGAAGTAGCTTGCTGGAGCTGTTTGCTTGAAGCAGGCCAGGCAGATAGAAAGGATAAGAGTGGCTGGTTGGAGCTGTTTGCTTGAAGAGAGAGAGAGAGAGAGAGAGAGAGAGAGAGAGAGAGAGAGAGAGAGAGAGAGAGAGAGAGAGAGAGAGAGAGAGAGAGAGAGAGAGACTGTGTGTGTGTGTGTCTATATATATCTGTATGTATGTATGTATATGTATATAGATATAGATATATAGAGACATAAATATAGGTACAGATACAGATATAGATATATATCAGTTTGATTCTCACCTGCTCAAGGTTGACTCAGCCTTCCATCTTTCCGAGGATGGTAAAATGAGTTCCCAGATTGTTGGGGGCAATATGCTGACTCAGTAAACCGCTTAGAGATGGCTGCAAGGCCATCTAAATAGTCTAAATGCTATTGCTATATTTAAAGTAATAATATGGGGTTAGGGCTGGATTTTGCTTACTGTTCTTTCCAGCTGGCCAGATAAGGAAGAGACTAAAAGGAAAAATTCAACACTCTGCTGAAGTCCTGCCTTTTGATGGAAAACAATTCCTCCCCATTTTCTCCTGCGCAAGAAAAATCAGATTCCTTGCAAGAGGAACCTGCATTACATGAGCTCAGGAGAAGGAGATGAGGGGTTTGTCTAAACAACATTCAGGCTATGTTTAATCTGTCCCCGTCAAGATTAAGGATTAGCTGTGTTATTTTGATTGTGGCTTGATCTGGACTTCATCTGTCTATCAGCTGAAAAATGGAGCAATTAAATATATTTTTTCTGGTTACATATCTGAAACTGTAGTAAAAATAGAACAAATGAGATTTGCAAATATTAGCTGGTGAGGTATTGAAAATGTCTTGTGAATTCTGATGTCCTCTGGATTTCTGCATAGATGTTCCTTCCATTGGCAGAGAGCTCATGAATATGTAGGAATTCATCAAAGCAGGGACAGCACAGTTCGGTGAACAAAAAATGACCCATTTATTTAGTGGGATACTTATGCATTACATCATAATTTTAATTGGACATAATGATGTAAGTAAGAATCATATATAAGCTCCTAATTTAATTTATTCAGTTCTGGAGTGTCTTAATTTCCAACCATTCAACCTGAATTATATCAAGAGGTTTCATAAGCACATGGTTCTAGAATTGAGAATTAGTCAATATACTTTCCTTAAAACCAGTGGTTGCAACACAAGAATTCCTAACATTCAATCTTTAAATCATTGAGCACATCTATTTGTTTTCACCATCTAGAAATAATCATTCAACCTCAAAATTTTATAACAGTATCATTTCCGTTTAGAAATAGCCAACCTCCACAGCAGGCAGATTTAAGTATACAATCATGTTTAACACAAACTTCACCAGCATTTCAAAACCATTTGGAATATAACACAATACATTTTTTTGTGTGTGGTCGATTAGTTAAGAAACATTCATGCAAAGGGAAACATTCAGAGATTACAAAAGTCACAAAACATCAGGATTTAAAGTATTTTGAACAAAGGGACGGTTGAATTAATCCTTTAACAGTCAAACCAAAAGGTTTGAAATGCAGGATCAAAAACTAGTGAGGGTGCACTTCCATTTAATCAGAGATATGGTACACAAAGCCATACCCATGAATAAATTTTTAAAAGCTAGATTATTTTTATTTCTCCCCCTCATCAAACTCACATAGCTGGTTAGCAGAATTATTCCACTTGGTATCAAACACTTGTGACAAATTTCAAAACAGTTTTAATAATGAACTCAAGGTTTCAACAAAATAAGTGATTTATACTGCAAAATATAAAAACTTGCCACTGCTGTTTTTTTTTAGTGCATAATAATGGACAGAAAAGGAGCCCCCACAGACTTTACTCTCCTAGTCATAACCGACTGTAGGGGTGGTGCTCATCTCCATTTCAAGGGCTGTTGACCCAGTGCTGTCCAAAGATGTTTCTATGGTCATGTGACCAGCATGACATTGCAGAACACTGTTTCCTCCCCACGGAAGTGGTACCTATTTCTCTACTCGCATTTGCTTGCTTTCAAACTGCTGGGCAAGAGCTAGGCGAAGACGGGAGCTCACCGCATCACACAATGCTCAGATCTCAAACCTGGGTTGTTGAGCCATCACACTGCCCCATAATAAAGAGCAGCAGATATATTTTTATGTAAAGATGCTATCTGAAAAACAAGACCCCTATACATCCAGAGTCTTATAGCAAATTAACACAGCAACAATCACAGTAATACACATCTATTTTTTTTCTTTTGTATGTTGTCAGTTATCACCATGTTGCCTTCCAATTTAATAGAGAGGATTTCAAGAGCTCTGTAGAAGGGAAATTAAAATAGATGGAAGTTTTAGGCAATATGGCTCTTCACAAAGTTATACTGGCCTTGCATTTCCAATATGCAGGAAAAGGGAAAGAGAAATCTTCATGAAATAAAAATCCTCTAGCTTTATTATAGATGATTGAAAAGGGTATGTGAAATTACGTCATGCAAGCTTTTTATTATATTGCATATTCAGATGCATTCTGCCCTGAGGCCAATGCAATTAATTGCTTTTTTAAATTTTATACACAGGATAATTTTTTAAAAAAAGTCAAATGCCAGAAACATTCTGAGTACTCTGTCTCGTTTAGCTTTAACAGATAGAAAATTGGAGAAAGACCTGAAGAACAAAATATAATTTTTAAGACAAGATATAAGGAAGAAAATCACTGTGCTTTTAATGAAGCAACTCAGCACTTGGAACATTAAAACAAATATTTCATAAGGAAGGAAAGATAATTAAAAAAATGGAATAGCTGTAGAAATCATGAAATAAAAGAATCAATTAGAAAATCATATATACCTTTCTTAGAGATTAGGTAACAACTTGAGGCTTTATTGGCTTTACTGATAAAAGGATAACATTAGACCCCCACAATAAAAGATTTACTCCTCTCCAGCTGTGCAGTTAGGCTTAGTCCTATGTAATTAATTCCAGTAAAGTTCAATTAAGCAAAAAAAAAAAAGGTTGGGTAGAGTATAATCACGTTTAGAAAATACTCCCTTTTGGACTTTTTCCATTACTAAAAGATTCCTTCCAAAGAACGAATAACTATGATTTTTTTTTACTAAAAGACCTTCTGAATACTGTTATTTTCTTTGTAATATTCTGTCATTTTTCTCATTTGAGAACTTTCTAGATCTTGAGTTTTCATCACTTGACATAGCAGTAAAAAATCTGGATGTTTCCTTTTTTTAATACACAAATTCACCCTGCTACAGACAAGAAAAAAAGTGAAACTGCACAAAAGTCCAAATCTTAACTCATTGAAAATTGATGTTGGATGTTTCCATGTCCAGCTAAGCCAATTTAAATGTGTGCACATATGTGCAAAATACAGAGCAGACTCTCTTCCCTCATCGCTCTTCGTATTGTGAATGCACTGTCTTTCTCATCTGTTTCTAGATTTGAATTGGAAAATGTATGCTTGCCTATCTCTGGACTGGACCCATACTTTCAATATTCAAATGTTTAAAATTATCCACCAAAATTTTAAAAAGAAAGGCTTGGGAGATATATGGCTGACTATAGTGTATTTCCAGTATTTTGAATACTCTGGACATTTCATGAAGATAATAAAGGTTTATTTCCAGCTATGAAGTATAACCCATATTAAAAAAAGAACCTGATATTTTAGCACAGTTACTCAGGTATGAGCCCATAATCTGTACAGCGGTAAGTGAAATTTATGTTCGAGCAATTCCATTTTTTTTTACTTTTCAGCACAACTTTTCCTAAAGTGAGCATTCATAGGACTGCAGCCTGAAATTACTTAAATATATATATTTTTTGCAAAATATAGTACCAAAAAAGGCAAGAATGAGATTAGTCACTATAGCATAGCATATGTTGTAGGACCTATAGTCACAGCTCAGTTACATGGACAGTTTGATCTAACAGTTATTCTGAGGTATACATTAGGTCAGTTGAAATCATTTTTAATAGAATACAAATCAAAGTGAAGGTATGATCCAATCATTTCTAAGTACTTTTAAGGCCTTTTGATTTCACTGGTTAGAAATCATGTGCTTCTCTCTTGCAAAACAACATGCATAAATTAATTTGCATTATCCACAAGAAAAACTACAACAAAACTCTCCATAGGACTCTTTTCATTGTTCACCAATATTAGCTGCAACTTCTGTTCCTGGATGGAAATCACACTTGTTCAAAAACAACATTATCAAATTTAGGATGACTGTTAAAGTGAGATGAATGGTTGAAGTTCCTGGCAATCTTGAGGAACTCTCAATTCAGCCAGAAACTTCTGCTTGATGACTAACAGTCAATATAACCCAATGCAAAGTTGGCAATGGCAACCCTAGGAGATGCTGAAATATTCCCTTGCTAGATATGAACATGAAGTGAAGCATTTAACTGCTCAATGTAGCACAAGAGAAGCAACATGGAAGCACACTAAATGAGAGCCATTAGCTCCTACAGTTCTAGCAACAGAGCAATGCATCATTTGGACTGTCGCATGGAGGTCATTTATTTCCATCTAGTCAATGCCCTATCGTGCTGTTTGTCACTAGGACACTGGAGGTTGCTTTCAAGTTTGTGGATTTCATTGGTAACTTAAACCACTGTCTCTTGGCAAAACTTCAACTGCTCCACATTACATCAATTGCTGATTAGGCTTATCCTGTTTTTAGCACCTTGTTTTCAATGATATTTATTTTTAGGCACAAAGATGACTGCTTAAACTTCATAGTTCCCTTGGCTGAAGATCCCCCTTACTTCTTCCCCCTTTTTGGTATGTATTCTAAGAACAAGCATTTTCTTTAAGATTTTTTTTTGGAGGGGGGGGTTGATGTCAAGTCACTCCAGATGATCTGATATCTTTCAGAATGGATGATTTCCCCAGTTATCTTACAATTTCTGTCTTTTAATTCTTATCAGCACTGCAGAGATGGAACGAAGAGACCTGGATCTACTTAGCTCTTCCTTGTTATAATGTATTAAGGCTATCTGACTCAGAATAAGAATTCCACCAACAGGAGAAATTGGTAACAGTATAACTGAGAGACCCAGCAGAAGCCCAAAGTAATAACTTGAAATCTTGCAAGTAAGCCATCTTTCTTCTGAGCATTGTGCAAAACAATGTAGTTATCCTTCTTTTTCTTTCATACCCAGCATTTCTCAAATTTATTGGAGAAATACTTGAAGAAAGAACGCCAAGCCATGCAGAAACAACCTGTGTGCTCTGACCTGAGTTATTTGTTATGGAATGGGCTAGAATAAAAATTGCTGACATCTCTAAAAGCAAGAATCTAAAACTATGTTCTTCAATCCAAGATACAGATCCCACTTCCTTTGCTCAATTCACCACCAAATGCACTTATTTTGGTCATCTGATATTCCACTCCACTAGATTTTACCAAAGGAAGGCCCTAGTCCAGTGGTGGCGAACCTATGGCACGAGTGCCAGAGGCGGCACTCAGAGCCCTCTCTGTGGGCACTCGCAACATCGCCCCAGCCTCACCTCCCCCTGTGGCCCCCCTCCTCACCAGCAGCCCCCCCGGAGAGTCACCCCTGAGCACAGCCCACGTGGAGCAGCACAGCCAAGGACATGGCAGCCGGGCAGCCAGGACAAGACTCCACCCTCATGCCCCATCGCGCACAGATGCTGCTGCTGGACCGTCTGGGCAATCTGTGGAGGCAGTGGGTGGCCCTGTGGATGGGCGGGGCCAGTGTGGGGGCAAAACAGATGGGATGGGGTGGAGCGGGGGCAGGTGGGTGGGACCGTTTTTTGGACACTTGGTCTCTAAAAGGTTCACCATCACTGCCCTAGTCTGATAATACTGGATTTGGGAGTAAAGCGAAATGCATCCTGCACTTTTCAATTATCATAAAATATAGTATGTTTACTTCAAGTTCATTTGAATTGTTTTCTTTTGTCTGGATACCAAACAGTAAAACAGAAAAAAAAGCACCAAGTCATTAACTTGCCCAGAAAAAAAAGGAAGGATCTTTAAAACAAAATGATACCCTGAAACACAAAAATAAGCACAAGGAAAGAGTTATACATATATTTTTCAATAAAACCCCCTTTCAGGCTTAATCAGATTGAAGGTATAAAGCACGGGTGTCAAACTTGCCATGTCATGTGACATGTCATGACGTGACGTATCATGACTTTTTTTGCATTGCTGGAGCTGAGGTGGGCACGGCCTCCGTATGATGCAACCAGCCTGCGGGCCGGCAGTTTGACACCCCTGATATAAAGGAACCAGCAGCTAATACAGTATTGTATAAAACAACTATGTAAACAATGCCAATGCAGCTGAGTGCTGTAGTACCAGTCAAAAGACACAGTTCAGAGAAAATCAGGCATGCCAGAATTCTGTTGAAATCAATGCAATTTAAGTGCTTCATTGTGTGCCTATTCATTTTAATTTTGGCACACCCAACTTCCTCTGCATTCCCCCCCCCCAAGTACACATTCATTTCAATGTATCTTCTACAATGTTGTGCAATAAAACAAACCAACACCGGGTTGTATTTTGCCCAAGGTGAGCTATCTCCAAATAAAATGTATACATCTTTAAATTTAAAAATAAAAACAAATCCTAACTGGGGAAAAAAACAAATCTCAATGTAAATTATCTCTATATTCCTTTTAAAAAAAGTGGAAGAAATCCATCAATGCGTCATTTCTAATAACCATATTTTTGGTGCAAATATGTCAGGAAAAAATAAAATAAAATGCTATTTAAACCTCAGAAAGAAACATGGAGTCAGTAGCTTGAGCTGAATGAGCAAAATAAGATTTGTACTGTACTTTCTTTGCTTTATTTCGGTAGGAGTCTAGGTTCCCAGCACATTAGTAGTTTTAGCCAAACAACTGGAAGGAATAAGTTTGACTTCCGTTGTGTAGTTTTGATCAGGTGATGTACACTGAGGAACCTTGAAGATTTTCAGCAGTCTGGGCACTGTGCTTTAAGCTTTTCCACATGCCTTCCTTTGTTAAGACTGTACATGGTGCAGCAACAAGGCAGTCATGCTTGATACAAACTGTTCCTTTGCTGTCAGAACTCGAATTCAGTCCATGTGGTTAGATTTCCCCCAACTCTTAAATTGCAAATGAAGCACGATGTTAAGGAGGAGGCTTAAGTAGACAGCTGACAGGGGTATATTGAGAGCTGGAATGTGGCTGTTCTTCTGGAAGAGCTACATCAGGACTGGAATGAAAAAAGCAGCTATTTAAAATACATGTCAAAGTAAGAAATGTGCAAAGAAAAAAACTGTTATCATGGAGACCAGTGACACTTTGCACCTTCATGGTATTTTAATTATTCTGCATCTACCTATAATTCTTAAATTATATGGAAGTAACCGTATGTGCACATAGAAGACAAACACCGAGCCATCAGTGCCATATTTACAATGAAACCAGAAGAAATTATATGATGTTAACTTAATTTAAACAGCCTTCTAAACCATCTTGGAATAGATGGGAAAGATGATTTAGCCCAAACATTCATAATTAGATGTTTCTAAATAAGCATTTTTATTGCTGTTGCTGTTGTAAGAATTCCAAGGAGTATCAACAATTTTGAAGTCTGTTATCCATATATTGCAATCCAGAATCATTTATGGAAAATTATGAAGTGGAAATAGCTTTATTTGAAACACCTGTTGACATATAGATTTTGGCCAGCAATCTTCAGACCCTGCTCTACACTGGAAGATTTAACATGTTCTTCACCAAATAATACAGCTGTAGCCTGTAACAATTATTTTTAGAGGAAATCAAAACACTTTAAATTAGATGTTAAAAATACAAGGATGCATGGAAATGAAATGTCTGCTTCAGATCTGTACGTATGTTATATTTCTATGCATTTTAAATTATTTGCACTATTTTGGATTTATTGGACACAGCTTTTCAGAAGGACATTTATGGGTGCAGTGATATCTTCTAGAAGCAATTGAGTCACACATTAATTTTGTTCCACAAAACTCATTGATTTCTAAGCCTAATTTTATAATTCTGAACTGTGTATCAATGGATTAGGAACTAACAGGATTGCAGAAATAGATAATTTATGTCTACAAAACTATCTTCACTACAAAGTTGAAGTGAAACAAATTCTCAGTGATTAATCCAGTGATCTGACAAATTCTCTTTTATATTTGAACAAGCCTTTTGCACCAGATCCTCTATTTAGAGCATGAGTGTCAAACTCGATGGTGTCATGTGAAGTATTGTGATGTATTGTGACTTTTTTGCCTTTGCAGAGCTGAGGTGGGCGTGGCCTGTGCATCTGGTCCGTGGGCCACCAGTTTGACACCCCTGATTTAGAGCATTTTTGGGATGCAAACTGTACGTCTGCGTTTAAAAACTTAATTTCTTTTTTTATATTACATAAAAACATCAAAATGTTAATTCTGCAACATGAAAATAATATATCTGAAGTATTGGTTGGTATACTTTTGTGGAACTATTTTTTCTCTTCTTTGTCTTTCCTTTTTTCTTTCTCACTTACATAGTAAAAACAATACAAATGGACCTATTGCAGCAAAACTTGCTTCAAGGAACTCTAACCATTAGAAAAAACAGTTGACATCATGGATCACACCATTTTAAGACTCAGGTGAAGAACCCCCAAGCTGTATGTGACCCTTGTTTCTTCACAAGGCAACCCCTGCCCATTCTTTTTCCATAATTAGTCCATCACTGAAGGAAGGAAATAGTTTGCTGCTTTTCAGTAGCTAATATCAATAGGGAACTAGCAGTCTGGGGCACACTCCCACTGACTTAATATTTTTAAAGCACAAACATGACAATTAGCAGAGCTAAAATTAACATGCCATAAAGTTGCAAGTTTAAAGGAATAGAGAAAAAAAATAAACATGTATTAATGTAACAGTTTGCTTTTGTCCAAATGAGAAAGGATGATCTAATGGCACTTTAAAATCAAACAAATGAAGATAAAAAATTTAGGATAGTTATCAAGAACAACATAAAACCAGTTAACAATTTTACAGTACAAAATAAGTATCTTTACAAATTGCTTCAGATTGCATCTTCTAATTTTTCCTGACTTACTTTTTCGTTCCATCACAACCATGTGATGTGCAGAAATATGGCTTTCTCAGATACAGATATACAGTGTTACAGAATGGAATTACAGCAATGAAATATCTGTTAATAGTTAATATTTTAGCTGAGGCCTGCTTGGTGAGTGACTCCAGAGCAGTTAGCTATCTTGCCCAACAACTAAAAGAGGCTCTGTCCATTCCTTATGGAACCAAAAGTTATTTTGATGGAACATACAGTCTTCTCTCAGTAGGTCATATCATATCCAAGGTAGGCTAAAGAACTTATTTTGTAGTTCCTTAAAATATTTTGAAAAAATATATTGAAATATAAACAGAACAGCTAAAAAGCCACATAAAACCAGGCACCATATAAATACAACGCCTAGAAAAGCCCAGCGCACGCATTCTGGAGAGAGAGAAGTTTCCTGAGGATGGGCTTGGAAGAATAAACCTTTTTTTTTGTGGCTGACTCAGATTGAATCCTATATAACAGCTAAGATTCTGGAAGTTTAATTATGGAATATAGTCATATAACTATTGTGCAGATAAAAATATAAAGGATTTGCCAAACAATAGGATGCCTTACAATCTACTGTTTTGAAATTCTCAAATGAGACTGCAGTTCAATATCATGCCTAGAGTTCTATCAGTTAGATAAATATCCATGTAAATTTGTTTCATAAATAAATACATTTTTGAAGCAGCAGTATTGTCCAGGTTTGGAGCAATAAGCTTCCCTGAGCATTCATGTAGGAAAACTGCAGGAAATAGCTCATGCTAGAAAGTCACATTTCAAAGCAAAATAAATCCTTTGAAGTATTTTAGAACTTTCCACATATGAGAAGACCTGAAAAACATCAGGTTAGGGACAGATCATAATGGGGAAAAATCTAACTATGTGGTCTCCAAGAGTCAACGATAACTTAATGGGACATAATCAATTCCATTTACGGCATGGTCTACATAAGCATGGAAATAGTTAGAGACTCTATCCACAAAGTATCTCCTATCCCATCATTAAACAAGAACATTGTGCAACATAATCTGGCTTACTACAAAGATAAGGAAAGGAATGCTTTAGTCCAATTCCCCTCAAGGATTATGATAAAGCCACTTTATCTTAGTATTTCTAAACAAGATTTCCAACTCATTAAGTAGAGAGCATACACATATCATTTTTGCTGCATCTTTGCAAACAATTTCATAAAATGAGTAAACAATAAAATGTTTAACTAGTACTGCACCCTGAAGTTGTACCTAATTGTATCATTTATTGACAGTTAAAAAAAACATACAATCGGGCCGGGGAGAAAACACTAGAAGATAATTCTCCATATAATATTTCTCAACCAATGCATTCCAGATGCTTTGAATTTCTAGGTAAAAATTAGAATGGTGTTCAGAAATAAATCCAAGAGAGTGGATAACAATAGACTGAAGAAGATTGCTGTGTAGCTCATCTAAACACCATATTCTTATTTTTTTTACTTTTATTTGAATTAATAAATAAGAATAAAGATAGTCACTGAATTTTTAGATTGCAAAATTTGCGGTTTTTCTGATTCGCTGATTAGATAGCTGGAAATAGAGGAAAGCAATGCCTATTTCCCATCCTGACATAATGATTTTTTTATTTTAATCCTGCTCTGCAATACTTTCCCAGGTGACTTTTCCAGCTTCAGTTTGAAGAGGAACCCACCATCTTTCTGTCACTGGTTCCATATTATTAGGATTTTTTTTCTTAACATTCAGCTAGAATCCATTTTTCTATATCACCACTGTTCCTTGTTTGAGTGTGTGCAATTATGTTTGCTGTTGTGCATTCATTTCCTTGGGCACCATTGTAATTCTCCTAGCAAGCTCTGCCAAACAAAATGAGTTTGTTGCAACTGCAGTGTTTAATTGATGTGTGTGTGTGAGAGAGAGAGGGTGAGGGAGGGAGAGAATTTGTTATGATTTGTTAACAGAATGTTTAACAAAGTAATTATTCTTGCTGATAGGAAAAAATGTTTGTGACTCAGGATTCAACTGTGGGGTCCTTGGTGCTCTCTTAGCTTGGTGGTTTTCTTGAAGACCTTTCATTACCAAACTAGATAACATCATCAGTGCATTGTTTTTAATTTAACTGTTATAAAAATGGATAAAGCAGTGAAGGTCACTGAGGACAGTGTCTATTGTCTCATGTTCCTGCATATCTAAAATAAAGACTGGAGATATATTTTTTTCTGGCATGAAGTCACTTCTTAAGATTAATGATGGGTGGGAACTAATGGACTGGACTTTGCCTTCCTTCCCTTTTGGTCTTTTGTCAACAGGAACAGATCATTCTAACTTCTGTTATCATACAAAGACTGCATATGACCCCAGTGGTCAAGATTGGTGAATCCTGATCTAACACTGAGACAGGTTAATGCATCTGTATTCCTTTCAAACCAACCATTTCAACTATGTCTGGCAGGTAAACTACACAACTCTCAATGAATTTCAAGGAGCTCTGTCTCATGCATCTATCAGGCAAAAGGATGATATGTTACCCAAAAATTATTCAGCCCAGATAGTAGGCTCAGTGTGAATTCAGTACACCAGAGAGTAGCTAAATCAGCTACTTGGCAACTTTAAGACTTGTAGACTTCAACTCCCAGAATTCCTCAGCCACAAGTTCTTAAAAGTTGCCAAGTTTGGAGACCCCTGACCTAAATAGACAGGGCCTGATAGTACAGGTGGCTGAAGGCACAATTAATTGCTTATTATAGCGACACAATACGCTAGATGATACAAAATAACGGGACTGTATCTTGCATGTAGATGGGGCTTGGAATTTAAGGCTTTGTAGAGTTCAGGTTTTCTTTAAATAAAACAAATGTTAATCCCATTTTAAGCTTGGCTTGTGGCTCACCCGTCTTCCCCATTTCAAAGCTGACATGCAACTGGATTTCAGTGGTGCATCTGTCTGAGGCTTTGGGAAGCACAAAAAGGCCCTTTCATCTTCCACTTCAGTTCTAGTGATATAGCAATAATCCATTTAAATGTCATGCTCAGATCTAGGTGTGCCCACACATTTAAAGCAGTCACCAGGAGTCCAGTTCCAGTTAAAATTATAGCCCAGAGGGAATAAAAGCAATTGGATTAATCTTTTCATCCCATTTTGTTTGGGAACAAACAAGCCCTTGAGAGTTTGTTTATTTTGGCCAGGGCAACAGGAAAAGCCAGCATCCCTTCTCATGGTGCAATCCCTACCCGGCTCTTTCCACATTTGCTTCATGTTGTGCAAATAGGAATCTGCCTAATACCATCTCAGACTGGTCCGTCAATCTAAACCATACCTGTTCTGACTCTCAGTGGCTTTTTACGATTCCACAAGCTCAGTCCTGTCTGGAGAGGCCAAGCATAGAACTTAGAGCTTTCTCACCCACAGCATGTCAAGGGGTCCTTGGTGCTCTCTGAGCTTTGTTGGGTTTTTTGCAGATGTTTCATTACCCAAACTAGGCAATATCATCAGTGCTGGTGATGTTACTTAGCTTGGGTAGTGAAAGGTCTGCAAAGAAACAACCAAGCTCAGAGAGCACCAAGACCCCTCATTTCAATCCTGAGCTACAAATATTCTCCTTTATTGGCACAGCATCTCCTTTCCCACTCTTACAGTGCTTCCTATAAAGGAAAAAGGAGGTATATCCGATCTTCAAGATGCTGTAAGACAGAAGCCCCCAACCTTTTGGGCACTAGGGACCGGTTCCGTGGAGAAAGATTTTTCCATGTACTGGAGAGGGAGAGGTTTTGTGTGCTGCCTGCATCCCACGGATGGGGCTTTGCTTGTTTCTGCGGACTGGTTGCTGGCATGCTGCGGACTGGTACCTGTCCACGGCCCGGAGGTTGGGGACCCCTGCTGTAAGACACAACCAGAGGCAACACAAGAAGCTGATCAGAGTGGTATGTTTATTGCCTATTGATAGGAATCTCACCAGACAAATGCACTTTAAACAGAACTTCTAGATAAACCCTGCAAAGCTTTGGGAGGATCACCTTTCAGCCATTTTCCTCCAGTGATTCAAGGCTAGCCAACAGTTTTACTCCTCCCCTCAACTCAGCTCCAGAATGTACCACAGATGCTACTTAAATAGCTTCCTAAATTAAACATTTAATGGTCTAATCCTGTGTTGTTTTCAACTTTGGCCATGTTCAGATCTGTGGACTTCAACTCCCAAAATTCTCTCCAGGCAGCCATGCTGAGGAATTCTGGGAGTTGAAATCCACCTATCTGAAAATGGTTAAGGTTGAGAAAGACAGATCTAATCCTTGTATATTCCTATTTGCTTACACAGCAGTGCTATTTTCTTTTAAAACGCAGACATTTTTGCCTCGGCTTCACAGGTAGTCCTCAATTTGCAACCATTCATTTAGCAGCCGCTCAAAGTTACCAAGGCACTGAAAAAAGTGACTGATGACTGGTCTTCACATTTATGACTGTTGCAACATCCCCACAATTATGTGATCAAAATTCGGGTGCTTGGCAACCTGTATGTATTATTTACAACAGCTGCAGCATTCTGGGATTATGTGATCATCATCTGAGACCTTCCCTGTTGGCTACTGATAAGTAAAGTCACTTGGGGAATCCAGATTCACTTAAAAAAAGCTCATAAAATAGGGTGCAAATCACTTAGCAATCACCTTGCTTAGCAACAGAAATTTTGGTCCCAATTTGATCATAAATTGAAGACTACCTATAATCTGTTTGCTACCCACAGATTCGTAGACTTAACATCTTTGTTTTTGGTAGTCTGCATGTGAATATTGTAGTGGTGCAGGCAAGTCTCCAAAAGAAATGGCTTAAGTTTTGCAATTTTATCTATTGTCCAGTGATATTACCTTCTTTAAGCATGATGTGTTAATACATATTGTTGCATGATCCCTGCAGTCATGCAGGTATGATTAACTGCTTGGACACCACACCACAAGTCATCTTTCCACATCAATTACAAAACTTTAAATTTGATTCATTTTAATTTGCTTTTTCTGTTGGTTTGTTTTAAGGGTCTGCCAAACATACTGATAGCAGCCAGTTGGAAGACAGAGTAGAGATTAATGTTGGGAGTAATAGATGCAGGGGTGATGAGAATCCCTACATAGCATGCAGAGAAAGCCAAAAGGTGAAGAAATGAGATTTAGCAGAACATTACCTGACAGTCTGGCAGCGTTGCCTCCTGGTTAGTTGTGAGCCGTGTGGCGGTAGTGAGGCAGCAGGCTGCTGACAATCTACAAGAGACTGATAAATTAGGCATATATACAAAGAGATGACACAAAAGGTTAGTAAGTAATAAACACACAAGGCAGGTGGTAGAAGAGATTTAGTGAGGAATGCATGCTCTATTTACAAGTCAAGAGGGTTAGTCGGTTAAAGCATTGATAAATGCTGACAGAAACACTCAACTGTTTCAAACAGAAGTCTTATTTTAAAGGTATCCCTGAGGTGCTCTAAGTTAACAGCCTGAGTTAACGTTGGGCAGTTTCAAAGTGTATTCTCAAAGATCGCTTGCTAATCTAAGTGGTATTTACTATTGCCCTACTAAGTTGTCATCCTCTGTGGTTCTCGGATTGGTATAGGATGCAGAAGGGAAAGAAGATTGATCCTTGACTACAATCAACTGGGTTAATTTCTAAACCTTAGTTTAGAAATTGGCTTTGCTTCTTTCATTGCAAAATCTAGTAAAAAAAATTGCTACACTTGAATTGAAAAAACATGAAATCATTTATATTAGGTGCAAAGGGACTGTGATTGATTTCAACTGTACTTGAATCAGGCTATCAATAAATAGATTTCTTCCAAGTTCCTAATCAATATCTAAATTAGCCATAAACATAATTTTTTGTTTGGTGTTAAGTAATCTGAACACTGTCAAATTCTATAAAGGTCTACACTGCCCTCCTATGGCATATATATGGTATGACTGTTAAAGCAAATTACAATAGTAAAATAGGACTGTAGTGGTGTATTTAATGACCTTGAGAAGGAAAGTGCTACATTTCACAATACTATTTCACCAACACAACTGTAAAATGTTGAGTAATGCTCTGAGAAAAGTCATTTATATTTCAGATTTGTAACTGTATTTATAATTATATACTGATGCCTGGAAAAAAAATCATGGCACATGATAAAAAAAATGATAAAAATGTTTCATCATCTGAACTCAGTATTCAGTTAAAGAACTTGGAAATGGGAGAATTTCCCTCAGGAAAAAATCTTGTTGATTATTTTAAAAAGTGTAATTGCATTCAAGAATTTAGATGGATGTGTTCAACCACCTTTATCTCACTAGGTTCAAGAGCAGTTGGAGAATAACCTACATGGAGTACAAAAGGCAATTTATTTATTATTTTTATTTCTACTTTTTTAAAAAAAAGCAGGATTTAAAAGAAACCTCTAGTGTTTTAGAAAAAATATAAATAGTGGTGTTTTATATATAAGGACTCTAAGTGATGGGAGAAGGTTTTCAGAAAGAATTTCAGTTATTTTAGAATATTCTTATAGTTTGATTGCTGGAAGATTATTTGAATTTGTAAATTGAATTTTTATATAAATGGTGAATTTATATATATTTTTGTTTGGTATTAAGTAATCTGAACACTGTCAAATTATATATATAAAACCAATAATAATATATTAATACATATTAAAGACAAAGCAGTGGAATTCTTACATTTTCATAATGTCAGGGATCATCTCTAAAGTTATGGGGGAGGGGTTGTTTTCAATGGAGCTGAAGTTATTTTGAAACCTATGAATAAGCATCAACCTGCCTCTTGGCAGGTTGGAACCTAGATTCCAGCTGTCAAATAAGGAAAAAATGACATAAGAACATAAAAGGGCTTAACAAGAGCTAGGAGAGCCTTCGCACAACTTCATGTTGTGTGCCAGTTGTGCTGTTTCTTGGATCGTGAGGCCCTGTGCACAATCACTCATGCCCTAGTCATTTCCTGGCTGAATTACTGCAACACACTACCTGGGGGTGCTCTTAATTCAGAGATGAGATCTGCTAAACCTCCCCCCCCCCCCGGCACTCTGGAACAGCCTAAAACATGGCTATGCTGTTTAGCCTAGGGTCCCAATAGAGGTATGCTACATGGGGGTGGGGGGGATGACAGGTGAATATGCTTATCCAGGCTGCCCATCTTCTTGGTTCTTCACTTTTAATCTTTTTATTCTGTTTTTTTAAAGAACTTTTTACTTTTTATTATTTTGTAAGCCACCCAGAGTTGCTGAACTAGTGAGATAGAAGGTCTATACATTTAACAAATAAATAAATAAACGTATGGATCTTCTTGGTTCTTCACTTTTAATCTTTTTCTGTTTTTTTAAAGAACTTTTTACTTTTTATTATTTTGTAAACCACCCAGAGTTGCTGAACTAGTGAGATAGGTGGTCTATAAATTTAATAAATAAATAAACGTATGGACCTCTTCTTGTAAGAATCTATCACTTATAAACTTCTTTGACAGTTCTCTGTTTCTTTAGCTTTGGTTCAGTATAATTTGAATCCATTTCCACCCTCCCACAAACCATAGCAAAGGCACTTATACATACAAAAAGCATTAAAACTTGCCTCCACAGATTATTATCTCATTGCCTGAAAGATGGGCGTCTATATTTCTGCTGTCAGCAAAGCTAAAGTTTTACATTCTGAGTAATTTTCTAGCTACTTCATACTGGCCCAATTTGTAGAATCGAAATATAATGAATTGGACTATGTACTTGTGTTTAATAAGCATTTGTGTGTGTGTGTGTACAATTTGAGGTGTGCAATTTAAATATGCTTATATATAATTTATGTGTGTGTGTCTTTGTGATAGGTGTGTAATTTGTGTTTGTGTGTGTGTGTGCATGTGTGTATATAATTTAAAGATGTTCCTAATTTTACCAGCAGCTTCATCCAATTCATCCTTTCATTTTTGTGGATTGACACACTGGACAAAATATGTGATATATTTAGTTTTGGCTTATTGTGATAAGTTCTAAACTAAGTCTTAGTGCAATATGGGAACCCAGTGAGTATATGCATGATTTTATAAACTGAGTTCACACATATGTGATACATACATACATATGTGGTTCACACAACATGCAAAACTAAAGTCAGAAAAACTATATTACAGTATGTTGTGCAAACCAGCTTAAATCTTAAATCTTTTACCTGACATTTCATCCACATCAAGGTCTCAAGGTGGCTCTGGGGGATAACCAAGGAATCACTCCATACATATGTTGACAGATAGCTCCATAGTACATCAAATACTTTGGATTGCCTTCTGACCTTCAGCCTGACGTGCATTTGTCAAGTGGCAAGTGTTTTTAGGAGTTTATCTTCTCTGCCTGTTTTTCATATGAAAGTATGAATCTGAAGAAATGTAAATGAGCCATAACTATTTGCTGAATATTTATTTGTTCAGTCTAACCAGCATGGCAGCAACGTTCCTTAACTTTAACAGTAAGGATCAGGGAATAGCACACGCCATGTTCCATTGTGGCCATGCTAAGAGACTAAAGGAAAATAAATAAAGGTTATTCTTTTATAAATTGTATCAAATGTAACACTAAGATGTGAGGCTATCTATTTCCTGCTCAGACAGAGAACTCACAAATGGTAATCAGCAAGGACTTGCTAAAAGCTTCCGAGAGACAAGAACATAGGCCCAAGGTGGAAATTACAACCAAGGTGGAAATTACAAGTAAACGAGATAAGATCTAGATAAGATCATAAGGGATAGATGGAAATGGTCAGAAGGACCCTTTTAGAAATAGGAAACAACTTCAAAGAATGACTTAAGCTTCTTAGGAATGGCGTGTATCGTGAAAGAGTATAAAATGCCTACTTTGAAACTTGCTCAAGGCGCTCTTTGAACCCAATCCAATTTGGGAAGGGTCTAAGAGGCCGCGTTTGCAAACACTTTCTTTATTATTTTCTTTATTATTTTCAATTTTCTTTTCAATAAATCTTTGCCTTTGTTAACCAGACTTGTCTTCGAGTTCTGAGTATGAGATTTTGGGTTTTTAAATCTCACAAGACCATTTTCTTTCTGTTTCTCCCACATTTGCCTTTTATCCTTTTTCCCAATAATTCTACTTCTTCATTAGAAAGGATGGAAATGCCACTATGTTCTTCTTGTGAACTGACTCCAAGAGTTTTTGTTTTCCTAAGATGTGGATTGGGGTGGGTCCTGACAATATGCAAGGATCACAGCAGAAGAAAAAAGACCGAGATGAGTAGGTACAAAATCCTTTCTCAGAACAAGTCAGAGTTCCTTTCTGAATTATATCTATTTTCTTTTACAGAGAGAAGAGGCAGACTGTGATGACATTAGCAATGTTTTAACACTTAGCTCAATTATGTTGGAAGTCATTACATGACTTAATAATGCTATTCAAAGAAAATATGTTGAAGCACATTCTGTGAAACATTGTATTTTCACATTTGCTTCATTTCCATTCCTAACACAGAGAGTGCTAGCCTATATAGTTGGATGTCAAGATCAGGTTGCACAACCCACTAAATCATAATATATTAAGGCCACATGTGATGTACAAACACAAGAAACACTTTATGTTTACAACAAAAGACTGCACTGTGTCTTTTTCATCTCATCATCTAACTAGTTTGTTTATCATCAGTCTTCACTTGACATGGAAGGATAAGTAGGATATTCTACTTATCTTTCTATTTTTGTTTGTTGGTGAGAGTTAAGATCTTAACCTTCTAGAAGTCCCTGAGGATGCTAATTTTAATGTTTTATGAACAGTTGATACGGTCTCTCCTGTTTCTTGATAGACCTAGCAATGGTCTCCTCAGTTTCTTGCCTAAAATATCAAGTCATACTAAACCAAAAATCCATCTAATCCAACATCTTCAGTTGCTCTGTGAGGTGAGCAGTTTCTAAATTTAATAAAGAAACAAAGAAGCAAATAAATAAAATCCTGAGTATTGGCCAACACTGCGAAACTCCATTAACAGCAATTGCCAGAATAGTTGCCACGAATCTTTATCACTAATAGCAATAGCACTTAGAATTATATATTACTTCAAAGTGCTTTACAGCCCTCTCTAAGCGATTTACAGGATCAGCATATTGCCCCCAACAATTCGAGTTCTCATTTTACCGACCTCAGAAGGATGGAAGGCTGAGTCCAGTTTAATAAGAGTACAGTTTAATCTGGAGCATATTGAGTCAGAGTTATACTGTTTGGAGCAGCAAATAAGGTTTAATAATAAATAAAATTATTTAAATGTGATAACTAAGAAAACTAATTAGAGTTTTTCCACCTGGACATGTAAGGAATTAGACCAGATGGAGCCAGGAAGACTGATTTGGCAAAGATATTTACACACTACTGTGTGCCGCTGAAAATATCTCTTGCTCCAGCGACTACTCACCAATGTCCTGAAAACTGTGATGCAAATCAAAACTTTCTACCATTGATGTTGAGGTACCAATAGAATCCATAACACATTGGTTCTCAAATTTTGTTTGCTATCAACATGAATTAAACTGTTCTTGTTCCAAATATATAAGTAAATAATGTATATATAACAATATATCATTTGAAGTTGTCCATATCTCTGTTTTGCCATAAATGTGGAGATTTAAACTATGAGGATTGTGTTAAAATCTGTTTAACAGATTTTAAAGAATATTCACTTGTGGAACAAATATCAGAATAAGACTACAGCATATTATTTGTGCCTCATTACCAATTTGCTTTCAGATCTCAACAATCTCATAAGGAATATATCTATTTGTTGTTACTCCATGGGGAAAAACAATCACCTAATCTTCATTTATAAATCACAGTAAAAAGTGAGATCACATTCTGCCAATGCTTTTTATAATAACATAGATGTGCATATTATTAGCATATTAGAACATGTTTAAAATCTAGGGTGAGTTTGGGTTAACTATCTCAAGTAGATTTGGGACAAGCAAAATAATTTTTCATGTATACATATCAGACCTCAAGATGTGGAAATTTTCATTGATTTAGCTAACTTTAAAAAGGGCATTAAACACATCATGCAATTTTTAAATAGAATTTCCATAATCAAAGACATTATACCATTGAATTAGGCCCTAGAATTTAAAGAATGAAGAAGACTTTTGCCTTCACAACCTACTTGTAAGCATCACCATGGACTTCTTGAAGACCTTTGTCTCTGTCTTACCATTGTAGGAAAAGGGGTCCTTAACATTAACAAACACATCTTTCTGAGTCTTGGATTTTGCACTGTAAATTCTAGTAAAATGGGAGGGCATCATGTGAGAGACTGTAGAACAACTGACATTCTGACTTGCTCAGAAGCAAGAAAACAAGCATTCAGCTCTTACACTTAATATACACAAATGTTCTTCTGTTACAATTAAATGATATCATAGACCAGTGTTTCTCAACCTTCGCTACTTCAAAATATGTGGATTTCAATTCCCATGCTGGCTGAGGAATTCTGGGAGCTAAAGTCATGCATCTTGAAGTTGTTAAAATTGAGAAACACTATAATAGATTAAACAACATATATGTTGACACTGAGTACAGAGTATAACCATGGGATTCTACATTTAATTTTTTTTAATACTGAAATTTTCTGCAGAAATACGATTTTAGTCATTCCTCACTAAATCAGCTGAAAGATTAGCCAGCAGGTTAGTGAAGTAGCAGACACAGACAGACAGAAAAAGTAACATTTTTCCTTTCTTTCCTTCAGAAATAATAATGGGCAACACTTAAATGAATGTACTGTACCTCCTCATTTAAATACATAGCACATAAATTCAAGATTCAACAGGAAAAAAAAACTTTCAAGATATCATTTTGCAGAACATAACTCTGAAGAAAGAGGTAGCTTACTGCTCGTTTACTATATTTTTTTACAATCTCTATGGGCCAAAATGTAAAGGTAAGTCCAAAATTGTTCCCTTAATGAACTCAATAGTATAGGTGTAGGCAATCTTTAGATGATGGAATGGGGGTAGTCATTCCAAGAGGGTGGGGCAGCATTTTCCAGAGGGGAGGATTTTGAGGGGAGCTTCTCTCTGAATTTTTCGAACTACATTCATCTTATCTCAGCTTTGGAATAGTACTCAAAATGGCGGGAAGTTCTGCAAAATTACCATAACTGTGGACACAATACAACTAAGTGATATAGTAATAATTTACAACAAAAACATCTAGATAGTTAAAAAGAGAGAGTTCATTCATTGTGCAACTCTTGCTGCAGTGGCCAAACGGATCACCATTCAAATGTGAGCACAATTTCAGAAATGAATGTAAATCTGCTTAATGCAGACTAAACACTTTCTATCAAATTGCAATTTGTTTTAATGAACCCATTTCAATTTTTAAAACTACATGGTGCGGAAACCTGACATTTCATGGCAAGGTAGAGAGGGTCTGCAAGGAAGATTGGAATCAATATGTTACAGGTGCAATCAATGTTGCAGTGCACATAGAGTTACTCTGTAGGAACAAAGGAATAAGTAGAATACTTTTAGATAAGGAAATATTCCTAGAGAGTAGTAAATTTAGTAAGCTGGAAAATATATGACTGACATAGTGGCCTATCAACTGGACCCAAGGAGAAGGGACTCTGGGGCTGGAAAAAATCGTACTTAAACTGCTCAGATCTGTAACTAGGTGTGGTCTCTTGATTGAAGCTCAGAGTTCCACTAGCCTTTGCAAATGCTTTGTTAATAAAAACTTTGTCATCACGAATAATTTTAGTGTGAGCCTTTTTTCTCACATCAGGGGACAATTAGGATTTCTCCCAGACAATCATGCCTCTCAGATCCATTTCATTCTTCTTTTTCTATACTCACTCACAACCTCCAATACAGGAATGGGCAACTATGGTCCCTTTGTTACCTGTGGATTTCAACTCCCAGAATTCCTGAGCCAGCCATGTTGATTCAGGAATTCTGGGAGTTGATGTCTTGTAAAAGAGCCATAGCTATCCACCATTGAACTGCCTAACTGCTGCATTCATGCTCATTGGTCCATATTGACCAATTCTGGGGTCCACAGTTTTCCCCCCAAGTTTACATTTACATTTACACCAATTTCTGGATTCCACAGGTCCTGTTTTAGCACTATATCTACTAGCCATTTATATAGCAATTATATCAATTTCCCAGATTTGAGAAAAAGCACAGCTCCACAAAGCTTTTTATCTGTCATTTGTGAACTTTCCATACAAGATTAAAAAAGGTATGGTTATTTTCTGCCTGTAAAGATGGGTACAATTGGCAATTAGACTATTTTGTATCTGCTACATTTCTAGGATGAAAAAGAAAGAGAGCAACCAAATCTTAAGTATTCCCATGTGAAACTGTTTTTCTGATGGATACATCTACATCCTCAAATTAATAACCCAATAAGATTTGCTCAAATAGGGTTAAGAAACAACAGGCTACACATAAAGCTCTCATTAAGCCTTCCAGGAAAAAAGTTCTAAATATATGCATGGACATCTTTTTTTAAAAAAAAATTGTTCTTGTTAAAGAATATCTATACTTTCTTCTTTTTGTCATGGTTTCACGCACTTTGTTTTTCATTCTTTGAGGATGTCAACTGTTTTATTTGCTGGTCTGTGACCATAATGTATATCATCACAAAATGTTCATTTCTGGAATTCCTAAAAGATTTCAATAAATATTTAAGAAAGTGTGGATATAGTGCAACAGCAGTTTTATGCAAAATGATTTATAAGTCAAAGGCTTCTTTGTTTTGGTTGAAATCACCACAATTAGGAACATCATGCACTTTGCCACATGCAAGGTAAAAAGATCTGAAGAAAATACGTGAGAAAATAACTTGTGGTATCACAAATGCTTACATCATGTTTCTTAGAATGGAATGTAAATTCTCAGACTTGACTAAAGGACACAAAAATATAGAAAACAGCTCAAAGCAGTGGCACCAAGAGGTAAAGTATGATTAATTAGTTGGTTTGCTAAATAGATTAAATCAAATAATATCCTTGAATTCCTTCCCCTTCCCTTGAGGGGAAATTATTTCCAGATTTGAAATAGGATTCGCATAAAATTGTACCACCTCTGGAATGATTCTGTGCATATACAATGCTCACTGAATTAGTTCAGTGCATATTATCCAAACGTGGTTGATCTAAAATAAGGATGAACAGACACTGGTAAAGGATATATTAAACCAAAAACAGAGAATCATGGACACAAAAGAATACTTTAAGAAAATGGAAGTAGGTTTGATAAGGAATACTGTTTTTCATTTCCCAGCAGAATTAACTAATTGCCTAAATACAGAATGCAGAAGTTTTTAGACTTCCTACTCATCCACTTTGGTGAATTCCATGTGCAAATAAGGTTCTCTACTTTTATCTGAGGCCTCATTCATTTCACTTTTTTTTCTGTATACAGGTAGTCCTCAATTTACAGCAGTTCATTTAGCGACTATTCAAAGTGAAAAAAGTGACTTTTGGCCATTTTTCACACTTATAACCATTGCAACATTCCCATGGTCACATGATCAAAATTCAGATCCTTGCAACTGACTCATATTTATGATGGTTACAGTGTCCTGCAGTCATGTGATCCGCTTTTGCAAACTTCTGACAAGCAAAATCAATGCAGAAGCCAGATTCACTTAACCACCGTGTTACTAATATACCAAGTGCAGTGATTCACTTAACAACTGTGGCAAATAAAGTTGTGAAAGGGGGCAAAACTCACTTAACAAATGTTTCACTTAGCAACAGAAATTTTGGGCTCAATTGTGGTCGTACGTCAAGGACTATCTGTAGTGAATGGGGCATACATAAGCCATAAATCACATTCACGTTAGCTTGCAAATATCAACCAGGATGGCTTTATAATGTCTTCTTGTTTGAACTATATAGTGCAATCCCTTTTCACATGTTCTAATCTCAATGTACACATGTTGTACTTTGACAATAAAGGTTTATTATTTCTGAAATTCAGCCTTTCTTAGCTATAATTATGACTGCCAGAACATTATTATGATGATAGACAGGGGCAGCTGCAACAAGAGAAAGGACCGGGGAGTTCATTCTTGCATTCTTGATAAAACACAAGCTGTGAATTTTTCCCTTGAATAATCAAGCTCTGTTAAAACAATTGTCCAGCTATTGTTTGAAATGCATACATAAATCCAAGCTGCATGTGAAAATACTGAACATATGGCAGGTCTGTGGGAGAGTTGGCTGCCTTCAAATGAATTGCTTTTTGTTGTTTTCCATGGCCAGGACTGGAGTTATGAAAACTGCATAGCCAGTGAGAGCAGTTTTGTTGTCCCATCTTCTCATTAACTAGAATAACAAGTATTTTACTACATAGCTCCAGAATTACTGTAGATCTTTGCCTATGTTAGGGGACAGGTCTGCCACAAAATGGTATGCAAATTGTGCATCATACAAGGGTACCTACCACATGATTGGTGGCACCAGTTGCCTTTTTAAAAACAAAAATATCAAAAGCTAAATGGTACAGTTATATAAAAAGAGAAGAAGGACCTGGAAGGGGACTTTTAAACTGTTTTTTTTATTTTAGATGTTTTAAAACTTGGGCGGCCTGGGAGAGGACACAAAATGGAATTCTACACAATGGTGCCTTGTATGTCAGCAGTGGGTCTAGTTAAGGATATGAAGGAGGTTCCTCTGTATCATGTATAAATGATATATTAGATCAGGGGTCCACAAACTGGTACCAGTCCACAGCATGCCAGCAACCGGTCCGCACAAACAAGCAAAGCCCCATCCGTGGGATGCAGGCAGCACACAAAACCACGGACTCTCCGGTCCGTGGAAAAACCTCTCTCCACAGAACCGGTCCCTGGTGTCCAGAAGGTTGGGGACCTCTGCATTAGATGTTTTCTTGAACATATACTGTATATTACAATATATATGGGTCCACCTTTATCATTCCTGCCATAGGTCTCCTCTCTATAGCTTTGTGAGGAAGTTGATAATTAGGGATGCCTTGAATATGCATTTGGTGCTACCTAAAATAAATACCAGTTCAAAATGTTAAGTAGGTTAGCAGTGATCAGGCTGGCTAAATCATTACCTTCAAAGGGGTAATAATTGGGAGGTTAGCTTAGCAATGGTCATTCAAGGGCCATAAAAAGGGGAAAAAACTTGAATTAAAAAAACCATAGAATTAAAGCCTTCAGAATATTGATTATTTCTGAATAAAGAATAAAGGGAATGAATGCATCAAGTTGTAATGGAAAATAGAATTCAAAGAAGGGATAAACAGAGGAGATGGGAAGAATTCGGAAGGAGATGAAGGAAGCCTGTACCAGTCTTTTTTAATGCCCCCCCCTTCCTCTTTTTTGCCTGAGTCTGGCCTTTGTCATCAATTAGAGGTCAATAGCCATAAAATGAAATATCTGGCTGACTGTGCAACAAACCATAATAATGTCTTAATTTATTTTAATTAAAAGGATATAGAAGTTAATCTGGATTTCTAGGTAGCATGGACAAGGCTTGACTGATTTTTGTGAGTGAGTTAATTCTTTTAATAATTTGTTCTAGACACTGGGTGGCAGCTTAACCCAACTGTTTGGAAGCAACTTTAAACAATGTCTGGATGGAAGAAAACCTGTCCCATATGTAAAGGATAATATAATGAGATCATAAATTGTTATCGTTGGAGTTTTCTGATTGTGGGACTTGAGGAAGTATGAATCCAGTCATAACAGTATGTAGCTACCATAAGTCTCTAAGCCAATTTATAGCATGGCTTGGTTCAGAAACCTTATCTGCTAACACATTCTATTCTGGAATGCTTGTCAAATGTAGTATTGAAATGAAGGGGCAACATTTGAGTTTCTTTCCAGATGGATGGTTTGCTGGCAATTGTTAGATTACTTATTCTAATTCAGTCCCCCTTAATATGTATGAAATACCAGTATTTGTTTAAGTATCAGAAAAAAATCACTGGCAATTTTCTAATAACTTTTTGCTTTGTATCATCTTCTTTGGAACAATTCTTCATCTCCCTTATAAACACTCATGGAAAAAGAGCTTAGTTTATTTCAAGTAAATGTAAAGTGATTCAATACTGATTTTATTTCCAAAAGTTATCTTAAATTTTGAAAAACTTTACAAACATTGTGTTATTTCATCCTGATGTAATTCATACAATTAAAACCTCTAGAAATAGCCCTTTCAGATGAAAGATTTAAAGCCATCAGAGGATCAAAATACCAGGTGGCATAGATGAATTACCTTCATCCATCTTTATGATTGATAATTTTTTTTTTCATATTCATCCACAAAGCTCCTAATCTGCTGGCCCATAAAAACCTTAATATGGTATGATCACATCTAATGATCAGAAAATGATGACAATACTACTAGTAATTTTAATAATAATAAAACTGTTCAAAAAACATTCCTCTTAAGTCAATCAGACATGATTAATGGTTGCAGATGGCAAAACCATATGCTGTTAGACTAACATAAAAGTGATTATGTCAGAAAACAGACTAGTTAGCAAGATAAGAAGATAAAGATTGCATATTCCAGGTACCAAAAGAATAACATGATTTTTTAATACACTTGAGCAAGTTAGCCATTTTTAGTAATGCTACTTTATTTTTATTTTTTTTATTTTAATGACCTTGTAATCCCTTGTACCGGTATGGAATCAGGGCAACTGAAGAGAGCTTGAGAATTAACTAGCCAGATGCCCTTCCTGACATTTGCGCAGAGTTCAGAGCAGATAATTACTCACTGCACCCAGAAAGAAATATCTGCTGCTGCCTAGGATCAAACTCACGCCCCCCTGATTATGAGGCGAGAATTCTACCTCTAGGCCACCATGCCACTGAGTAATGCTACTTTAAATATCAGAATAGAAACACTCAAAAGGCAGGCATCCCTGAAAACTAGGCATTGATATTGGAGGATGTTTTTTTATAATATTATGTAATATTATTTTTAATGAGATGCAATATAGTAAAGATAAAGGTAAAGGTTCCCCCGCACATGCATGCTAGTCGTTTCCAACTCTAGGGGCTGGTGCTCATCTCCGTTTCAAAGCCAAAGAGCCAGCGCTTGTCCGAGGACATCTCCATGGTCATGTGGCCGGCATGACTAGACACCAAAGGCGCATGGAACGCTGTTACCTTCCCACCGTAGTGGTCCCTATTTTTCTACTTGCATTTTTATGTGCTTTCGAACTGCTAGGTTGGCAGAAGCTGGGACGAGTAACAGGCACTCACTCTGTTACACGGTACTCAGGATTCGACCCGCCAAACTGCCGACCTTCTGATCGACAAGCTCAGCATCCTAACCCACTGAGCCACTGCGTCCCTTGATGTAATATAACAAATGCTTTAAATAAGTGAGAGTTAATTTGGGAGATTATGTTTGCACAGTGCAGCAAGCTGTAGTACAGTTTATTTGAGGCTAGTTTATTCCACGATTTTACTCTACTTCAATAAAAGATAAATTACCAATGGATACGATAAAGTATACATAAAGTTTAGTCAGCAGACAGGATTTAATCTTCTTCATCTCTTTCATGACTTTCTTACATTGGTAACATCTTTGCTATAATTATGAGGAAAAAAATATGATTGACGTAATTGTTCTTCCTCCCTGACCATCCCATCCCCATTGTTGTATGTTGGAGTTTGCTTATTGACAATTGGGATACAGTATTTGGACTACAAAAATCCAGATGATTAGTGATGCCTCCATTGAATGGTTGCCTTGAATGGGACAACCAGATATGATATGCCTACAGTTCTCCACACATACAAAAAGTAAGAAAAAATGGGTAGGCTGCTCTAACCATGGGCATGATTGATCAAATGCTCATAAGCACTTTTCTCTTGAGGGAGCAGCAGATGTCTGTGTCAAGTTGCACACAATCAAGCTGGACAGGAGTAACTGAAAGTTCACAAGAACCTGTCAGAAGAATAATTTGGGGCTCCAACTCCAGCCGGGATTGCACAAGAATAAATAAAAATGAGATCCAGAAAACTGTGAGGAAAGAAGAAATATTTATTCCTAAAGGCAAGGTATTTGCCTTTAGGGACAGTTGCAGATAAATGGGCTACAGCAACATAGTTCTATAGGGAAGTTTGTCCTGGGTGTGAAAGTGTCTATGTGCTGATATTAGGGTGACACTTGAGAGGTGTGTGTGTGTGTGTGTGTGTGTGTGTGTGAGAGAGAGAGAGAGAGAGAGAGAGAGAGAGAGAGAGAGAGAGAGAGAGAGAGAGAGAGAGAGAGAGAGAGAGAGAGAGAGAGAGATCATGTTTATTCTTGTGAACATGCTGGGACACCAAATTTAATTAACTCTGTCTGTGTTTACAGACTTTATCCTTTGATATGTGGATTACGTCTGGGTAATTTATTTGGGAATGTGAAGATATTTGAATAAAAGATTTTCCCCCATTTGCTATTTTTATTTGATTAACTTAGTTTCAGCTTGATTGTCAACTATTTAGTGGAGATGCTGATTTGCAGTCCATTATAGATTCTGTTAATGTTTTAAGGGAAGATAGACTATAAAGCAGGGATCCCCAACTTGTGGGCCCCAGTCACGGCTTATTGGATACTGGGCTGCATGAGTGGCTGGCTGTTGCACACGGGTGCACCCGTGCAGATAGCCCTACTTGCGCAAATATCTCTGCAAGCACGGGCGTTTGTGGCCCCACATGTGAGCGCTTGCATCACCACGAGCATTGCAGGCGCCCGTGGCCCCATGCACACAAGCGCTCACGGTCCCACTCAAATGAGCAATGGGTGTTCATATGCATGCATGTTTTTGCATGCATTCACACATCCCCACAAAACCATTCCTTTTTTCTTGCCTCCCACCCCCCACCCCAGCCACCAACCGCAAAAGGTTGGAGAACTCTGCTATAAAGAATAAAATATATTTTGATATAAAACTTCCCACAAACCTGATAAGCAATGTTTATTGAAGAAAGTCAGGAGGAATTCCAACAAGTACCATGATTCAAGAACTAGCCATTTTTGTAGAAGTAATGTTCAAATCCTCTTTGTGGAAAACAGTAAAATGTTGTTTTTGCAGCAACCATGCCTGACACACTTTAAGAACTTTTACCCAGGAAGCTGACATGGCCAAGAATACTAAGAAAGAGCAAAGGGAAACATTTGTAACCTAAAGATAGGTAGTTAGACCATAAGAGTTTGCGGAAAGCATAAATTGCTGTCTTTGTGTCAGTTACACCTGTCTGACCTTAAAGAATGTGCACTCGGAAGTTGATGTGGCTGACAATACTGAGAAAAGAGTAAACAGTAAGCTTGGTAGGAAGCTTTTCATAGCTCCACAGAGACGTAGCTTAACAGCAACAGCTTGCAGAAAGGCATGCAATGGAAAAGCATGATCTAGTAATTTTATCTTCCAAGGTTTAAACAAAGAGGGAACCAAAGCAACTACAGAGTGCTGTATATGCTATAAAAGGAAATAAATAAGTAAATAAGGATTAGGGAGCTGGTAATGGAAGATGTCAACAGGGGCGGAGATACACTTGGGGTGAGTAGACACTGGATAGGCAGTGCACCTTGCAGTACTCAACCAATGGGGAAACAGGGGAGGGACTTGTGCTTCAGGAAAAGGGAATAAATATGTAGCCATTTGATGCCTGGATGTGCCTACTTGCTAACCACCCACTTTTGCAAGAACGTATTTTTCAATAAACGGCTTGCTGCTTCACTTAATGACTCTGTCAAATCCTTGGAAGCTCAGTGTGTTTCTCATACTCTTGCATTTCATTTTCCTTCTGTTCTTTGTAACGACTTGTGGCCTAGTGGACCCCCTTTTATGCAGACTGACCTTGTTTCTGCAGTGATCAGATTTACTCATATCTTGTTTTATTTTTATTATTGGTAGTGTGAAAATTAATTCTCACAGGTCAGAGAAGAGCAAGGAAGGACTATAATTGCCAAGAAGGAACAGTCAAATATAATTATACTCCCTACAATTTCTGTTCCCCGAAGTGGATGTGTGAACATGGGATGAACACTTGGGTAACTCCACCTTAGTTTCTTCAATTATTATATTTATATTGATATTTATTAGATTTTTATACCGCCCTTCTCCCGAAGGACTCAGGGCGGTGTACAGGGCAATAAATATTAAAATACAAAGTACAAAAGTTAAAAAACAATTAAATAATTCTGCCCAATATATACAATAGTTAAAACCATATTAAAACCCAACCCCAAAACCCATCAGACCAGGCCGACTTGCTCAAATAAATAGGTTTTTAGATCCCGCCGGAAGGAGCGAAGGTCGGGGGCCATCCGGAGCTCAACTGGCAAGCAGTTCCACAGGTCTGGCCCGCCCACAGAAAACGCCCTCCCCCTGGGGGCCACCAGTCAACATTCTCTGATCAGAGGCACCCTGAGGAGGCCCTCTCTGTGGGAGTGCACTGGACAGAGGGAAGTTGACGCCGGCCGCAGGTGCTGCCGTAGGTAATCCGGACCCATGCCATGTAGGGCTTTGTAGGTCATTACCAGCACCTTGAATCTCACCCGGAGGGCAACCGGCAGCCAATGCAGCTCGCGGAGCAAAGGTGTAACATGGGAGTATCGGGAGACCCCCAACACAACTCGCGCGGCTGCATTCTGCACCAGTTGAAGCCTCCGAGTGGTCTTCAAGGGCAGCCCCATGTAGAGAGCATTACAGTAGTCCAAACGAGAGGTCATGAGCGCATGAGTGACTGTATGCAAGGCATCCCGGTCCAGATAGGGCCGCAACTGGCGCACCAGACGAACCTAGTCACAGCTCCTATATGATCTTCTAAAGAGAGCTGTGAATCTAGGAGGACCCCCAAGTTGCGCGCCCTATCTACGGGGGGCAATAACTCACCCCCATAGTAAGAGATGGAATAATCTGAATTTCCCGGGATGCCAGCACGAACAGCCACTCAGTCTTGTCAGGGTTGAGCCGAAGCCTGTTCCTCCCCATCCAGACCCGGAACGCCTCCAGGCAACGGGACATCACGTTGAGGGCATCACTGGGGTGGTTTGGGATTGAAATGAAAAGCTGGGTATCATCAGTATGCTGATGATACCCAACTCCAAAACCACGAATGATCTCACCCAGAGGCTTCATATAGATGTTGAACAGGAGAGGCGAGAGGACCGATCCCTGGGGAACTCCACAAATGAGAGGCCTCAAGGTTGACCTCTGCCCCCCTGCTAACACTGACTGCGAACGTCCCAGAAGGTAGGAGGAGAACCACTGAAAAACTGTGCCTCCCACTCCCAACCCCGTGAGATGCTGCAGCAGGATACCATGGTCAATGGTATCGAAAGCCGCTGAGAGGTCTAACAGGACTAGGACAGAGGAACAACCCCTGTCCCGAGCCCACCAGAGATCATTCACCAGCGCAACCAATGCCATCTCCGTGCTGTACCCGGGCCTGAAACCCGATTGGTACGGGTCCAGATAATCAGCTTCCTCCAAGAACAAAGGGAGCTGATGCGCCACCATGCTCTCGACAACCTTCGCAAGAAAGCGAAGGTTGGAGACCGGACGAAAGTTGTTTAATACAGCTGGGTCCAGGGCAGGCTTCTTGAGGAGGGGTCTCACCACCGCCTCCTTCAAGGCGGCGGGAAAACTACCCTCACTCAAGAAAGCAGTTATCACTGCCTGGAGCCAGCCTCGTGTCCCATTCCGGGCCATATAAACCAGCCAGGAGGGTCACGGGTCCAATAAACACGTGGTGGAGCTCAGCTTCCCCATGATCCTGTCCACATCTTCAGGAGTCACAGGATCAAACTCCGCCCAGATAACATCGACAATATTGCCCGTGTCCTCATCGTCAGACTCTGCCCAGTCGGAGTCCAAACCGGTCTGAATCCGAGCGATTTTGTCCAACAGATATCGGCTAAACTCCTCAGCACGACCCTGCAAGGGCTCCTCCCTCACCTCCCGATTAAGGAGGGAGCGAGTCACCCTAAACAGGGTGGCCGGACGATTATCTGTGGATGCGATGAGGGTAGCAAAGTGGTTAGACCTTGCCATCCTCATCACCGTGAGATAAGATCTCGTGAACGACCTTAGTTGCAACCGGTCAGATTCAGATCAGCTGGACCTCCAACAGCTCTCTAGGCCCCGTCTCCGACGCTTCATCTCCCGGAGCTCCATAGAAAACCATGGAGCCCATTGGGATCTGCACCGGGTCAAGGGCCGCATGGGTACAACTCGGTCGAGTGCCACTGTGGCCGCCTTTTCCCAGGCTTCCACTAGGGCATCGGCCGAGCTGTGGGCAAAGGAGGCAGGTGGGGACCCAAGCGCCGCCTGGAACCGCTCAGGGTCCATTAAGCGCCTAGGGCGGAACCATCTTGTTGGTTCAACAGCCCCATGACAGGGGGTGACAAAATGGAAGACCAGCTGCAGGAGATGATGATCGGTCCATGACAGGGGTATAACAATTGGAGAACCCCCACCCAGATCATCTAACCACCATCCAGATAGAAAAACCAGATCGAGCGTGTGACCCCCCCATGAGTTGGACCCTGAATAACTTGCATCAGGTCCATGGCTGTCATGGAAGCCATGAACTCCCGAGCTAACTCAGATGATTCCCCCAGGGATGGTAGATTGAAGTCACCCAAAACCATAAGTTTGGGGAACTCAATCACCAACCCTGAGAGGATGTCGAGAAGCTCAGGCAGGGCTGCTGCTACGTGACTGGGCGAAAAGTACACCAGCAGCAAGCCCAACTGAGCTCTAGGGCCACATGTCAGGAGGAGGGACTCACACCCGACTATTTGGACAATGGTGGCCTCCCATGGACATAAGGTCTCCCTCGCAACTACCGCCATTCCACCGCCCCTGCCTTGAGCCCGAGGCTGGTGCAGCACCCGGAAACCTGATGGGCAAAGATCAGCCAGGGGGACACCGCCCTCTGGGCCCAACCAGGTCTCCGTAATGCAAGCCAGGTCCGCATGCTCCTCCTCAACCAACACACGTATGAGAGGAGCCTTATTCATTACGGACCTGGCATTAAAATACACGAGCCTGAGCCCAGGTGGCTGCTCATCCTCACTCCCGGTACCACGGGCCGAAACCAGAGGGTCGGAGCGCATCACCGCTTGGAGACAGTGGGGACGCACTCCCAGATATTGATGCGGCCCTCTGTTCACACACCTGCTGCTATTCCCTACTGCCGTGGGAATAGGCAATCCCACACCCCGCTCTGGGGCCCTGGAGGCACCCAACCCAAGCCTTGTCACAGCGTGATCAATCCCAGGCCTGGTCTGAGTAACGGTTGGTGGAACCCCGCCAGTTTCCAACCAAACCTGTGAACCCTCCCCCCTCCCTAACCCCACAAAAAAAATTAGCTAAAAAACGCACCAGGGGCCTCTTATTAAATTTGTGATAGAGGCTCCTGTCCCTGCCCAACCATCTCTCAGGGTCCCAATAATTGGGCCCGTCATCAAGAGGAAAGGTGGAAACAAAGGCGGGTGACGCCCAGGAAGGGGGGGCAACCCTGAGCGCATATAAATCTGTGCTTGAATAAGGCAAATAAACCATTGTCCGGGTAGGTCCAGCCAGGCAGTCCCATAGTCAGTCAGGAAGATGTAAAATAGAAGGTCAAAAATGTCCAGTCCACCAGCTCCCTGCCATTTGAGCTGGGTACCTTCCAGGTAACTTCCGAAACAGATCGGGCACCTCCCTCTCACGGAGGGCCCAAATCTATCTGGGAGCGGACAGGATACCAACCCAAATAAGGCATACTTCCCTAGATCTCTCGCCTCTAGGGAGGCAGCAGATGGTATAGGTTGGTATAATTGATGGTACATATGAGCCACCCTCTCACAGCGGCTCATCCAAGACCTTCTGAGTCCAGTGGGTTCGTGGGGGAAAAGAGAAAGAAGAGCAGCAATTGCCAGGCATAACAACCTGAAGATGACAATGTTCAAATTGGAGAGGTTCTTCTCAAAAGCGGGGATAGCAAGGAAGGCTGAACAGGAGATGGACCCCAAAGCAGGCAACTCAAGTCCAAATGGCCAGAACACAGGTGCCACGAGCTAACCTGTATTGTCCGGCCAGCAAAGCACCAACAGTCCAACGCCAGCCATAGGTCTCCCCCACCGAAAACGGGCATGAAACAGCCTCAGATAGCCACCAAACGGACCACGAACAAACCACGAACAGCCGTAACGCTCCCACTCAACTCTCTGCCCCCTCCTCCACAGCAACGCCGGACCATCCTCCATTTCACGAGCATACGGCAATTCCGGAGGCCACTCTAGGCCGCGGCTTTATCGGCTCCAAAGATCAGCTGCTCAGAGCCCTCCAAGCCACGGCTCCTCCCAGCTCCATATGCACCCATTTTTTTCAGTATTTCATACTTTCATTCACTTAGTATGCTTCTCCAAAAGATATGGTTCATGTGACCATGCAGCTCCAAAGCTGATCATGGTGGATATGGAATTCTGGGAGTTGAAGTCCACACATCTTAAAGTTGCCAAGATTGAGAAACACTGCTCCACTGACCCAAAGATGCTTTTTCACGAGGCAACGGGACTTACTTGTTTTTCTTTGAAGACATTTCACTTTTCATCCAAGAAACTTCTTCACCTCTGACTGGATGGTGGAGAATGGAAGGATTTATACTCCTAGAAGCCAGCTGGTCATTTGCATTATTTTAGAGAGTCACTGAGGCCACTTGGAGGTTTATCTGAGTAGTGCAAATTTGTGTGGACTTTTAAAAGACAGAGGCCACTCTTTCTAAGACAGCAAACTCCACATTTTAGACAGAGAGGACCACTGGTTTGAAAGAGGGTCAAAGAGGCCATCTATGTCAAAATTGAACAGCCCTCTCTCAACAGAGGGGGAGGGCTATGACACCATCTATCTCCATTGTACAACATAGTCCTTTCAACAATTCCAAGAAGGTGCTCCACACATTTGCCTACTCAGGTGACCCTGATGACACAGATAAACCTCCAAGTGATCTCAATGACTCTCTAAAAGGATGCAAATGTTCAGCTGCCTGCATGGAGTATAAATTATTCTATTCCCCACCATCCAGTCAGAGCTAAAGAAGTTTCTTGGATGAGAAGCAAAAGGTCTTCAAAGAAAAACAAGAAAATCCAGTTGCCTCAGGAAAAAACATCTTTGGGAAAACTATGACCTGGATGACTGAGAATCGCCATAGACATATTCCTCCACTGACTTAGTAGCTGCATCAATCCTTCCATGTCCCTGCCCAATTGTACTAGCTTGCTCTATGAGTTCCTTCAATACATTGCTGTTCTTTTACAGCATGAGAAACAAAATCTGTATTTATTTAATAAAGTACAAAGCAATTTAAATGTTCTTGTAAAGATGTTAAATTGTATTTAAAAATGCATTTAGCACTTCCTGCTTAAGAAAATGATAACTGCATTAAATACTGTAAGCCTGTGTGCCTTATTTACATTCTCTTCTATCATATGGATCGCAATGAAAGAGGCAACAGTTTTAACTAGGAAGCTACACATATATTTAAAATACTGCTCTACAATCATAAATGGGGAAAGACACCTGTCCTTCACTATCAAAGGAGCAGATGTTCCTCTGGTTGAAGTCGAAAAATTCCAGTCAATATTTTAAAAGTTCACGCAGTCTAATCTTTGTTTAGAAAACATGGCCACTAAAAAGATAAAAAAATATCAACATACTTTGATTCTACATTTTTCATGCTTACACTGAATATTAATTCATTGCTGTTATTTTCACGATCTGTGAAATCTGGTTGTTTAATTCCCCCTATGCTGGTTCCCATGCACTTGTATAATAACTAAGATTGAAATGTGAAACATGCCTACAAAGAAGTAAGCATCATCCAACAGCGGAGGTCTTACTTTCTCAAGGTGTGGAAGCCTAAAGGGGAAATATCTTCCAGTTTTTGCCTGCTCTTCACATTTCTGCAATTCAAAAGTATAATTCAAACCAAATCCATTCATTTGTCAATAAAGGAGAATGTTTGTAACTCAGGGTTGAAATGAGGGATCCTTGGTGCTCTCTAGGTTTGCTTGTTTTCTTGCAGATGTGCCATTACCCAAAGTAGGTAACACTGATAAATGTTACCTAGTTTGGGTAGTGAAACATCTGCAAGAAAACAAGCAAGCTCAAAGAGCACCAAGGACACCCCTTCACTTATTATTGGCATGAATAAGATTCTAAATAATTTTACCTCAGCTGCCCACAATCTTCTTTTGCTTTATACAGATTTGGACACTTACTAATACCCTTGGTACAGACTCTGCAGATCTCACACATCAAGTGGACTTTCCCTATGCATCCACTTGACTAGGGCCTTTTTTATTTTTGCTATTTACAAGGCACTTATTTTGGAATGTAAAAGTCATCCCTTCATCCAGTCCTTCCTTGCCTTTCCTTGTGTGAGCACTGTTTACAAAAAAAAAAATTCTTCACTCCCAACTCTTTTAAGCACTGTGGACTGAATGCTATGTTTCATTTTGTTTTTAACCATTTAATTGTGTCCAATTCTTGGTGACTTTATATAGGCAAGTGCTCTCCATACTACCCTGTCAAGCACAGCTTCTCTCAATTGTTGTATGATCACCTTTGCATCAGAACTGATGTTATCAAGCCAGCATGTTGCCTCTTCTTCTTTGTCCACTAACCATTCTTAGCATCATTGCCTTCTCCAATGAATTTGCAAGCCTAACATGGCCAAAGTAAATCAGATGTAGTCTTATGATTTTATCTTCCAGGGATGTGTCTGGTTTTATACAATTTAACACCTCTCTGTTAGTTAATCTAGCTGTCCATGGTATACACCAGCACTCTAGTTCAAAGGCATCAATTCTTCTTCAATGAGCCATTCTCAGTGTCCAACTCTAATAATGCTATATTTATTGCAAATATGGGTGGTTCATTTTTAAATGATATTTATAATTCAATTTTTGGAATTCAGTTACTCTGAGTTGCCTTTCACATTGTTTTTTATTTTTATCCTACCATTATACGTAACTCAGGGTGGTGTACAGTACTTCTTCCTATTTTTCCAACACAAAAAAAGCTGAAAGAAAGCAACTGGCCCAAAGCCACCCACCTGGTTTTCTTGCCTAAGTCAGGATTAAAATTCATGGTCTCCTGGTTTCTAGGTCAGCACCTTAACCACTATACCAAACTGAGTCTCTACATTGAAAACCATATAAAACAGATTAAATAATATTTGAAGTATAAATACAGTAGCTTTGAGCTACACGAGCCAAAGCAAAGTATCACACACACTTTAAAATGTATGTTGTAATAACTGGAGTTAATTTTGCAAAAAAGAGAGAATTATAAGGAGTACACAGGTGTACCTGTGTTTTTCTATTAAATATGTGGCCTGGTTAAGCCTCTTTTTAATAAAAGCAAATTTAGTGTAATGTATAGTTTGAGCTTAAGATATATGATTGATCTTAAGGAGACAGCCCTTTTAACCTATTTTATTTATGCATTGATATATCATTTTAATTCATGTATTGCTTATTATTTACTACATAGCTGTAGCTGTAGCTGTGGCATTTTGTACCTATTTCACTGGTTAATCTGCTTGTTAGCTGTATATGATGGCACTAGAGGGAAACCAGACCATCCCATCTTCCTTTGCAATTAGGAATTCCTGCTTGTCAAGATGATAGATAACAGCCTGGCACCAAGTTACGTAGGAATGTTTGTTAGTGCAGGAATATTATTGTAAGATAAAAGCCTTTGAAAGGACCTTATTGTACTTATGGTTTCATTATACTTATGATTTCATTATGTTTAAGTTTGACATTAGTAGTGTTAGTTTGTAGCCATTTTATATAAATTTGCTTATATGCAAGCAACCTTACAAGTGCCTCATATCAGGAAATTACTTACATAAAAAAGCAAGTGTTCATGTATATTGAAAAAGCAATGTCTCATGCCAAATATACAGGAGATTGCTCAGGAGGATTGCTTACATGAAAAGAGCAAGGTAAGATCCAGTGGTCCAAGAAATAAGAAGGAAGGAGAGAAAAATGAGTTATGGTTGGAACTTGGATGGATGTATATGAGTCATCATCTTGGAATTTGTTTTTCTGTGCTTCCTTGCCCCTGGTACAGAGACCTGGATCTCTTTGTTCTGAAAGAGTATAAATGGTAGAAGAAATGTCTTCTGGGTGTGCCTTCGTCCCTCTAAGCAGCCACGAAGAGGGAGAAGGTTACCCAACTCTATCTTGGCCAAAATAAAGTTGTTTTCTTTACTGGAACCTCGGCTCAGGAGTTTCTTTTGGCTCTTTGAAATTTCTGAGTAGCGAAGAGAAGTCTGTGAGGTTAAGTGGAAAACCTTACAACTCCAAGAAGAGATATGTGCTCAGTTTGAAATTTCCTTCTGGGAAACCTTTTATTTTCAAATAAAAGCCTTACTCCTTTCCACCTATGTGGTGTGGTTTATCAGGCCTGGACACAGGGTGAAATTCCTGAGCTTTCAGAATAACAGCCTCAATAAAGAGAGAGACAAAGTGGAATAACTCAGAAGTTCATGTGTATGACTTTTCTGTGAGCATATATACTGGGTGTTTTCAACATTACAGTCCTTGTAGGGGGACTATGAGGTCATCTTACAACTATAGACCCCAGTTACTGCAATAGGCACTCTTTTGGGGAAAGATTGTTCTCCCCTCAATCTGAAAGAAGGAAAACCTGTTGGTGTTACTGCTGCGGCCTCCCCATATCTGTTCTGTGTCGAGTGTAGCTGAATAGAACAGTGCATTGCAACCCTAGCAACTTTAAAATGTGTGAACTCACCAGAATTTAAGTACTCCCACATTGGCTGGAGAATTCTGGGAGTTGAAGTCCACAAATCTTACAGTTGCCAAGATTGAAAAATGCTGGAATAGAATCTGATTTCTTTCATATTTTTAATTTTTTTTTCTTGGCTGATACTTGTATCTGTAATTTAGAAAAGGACGAATAACCAATGGAATCAGTCTCTGAGATTGTGCTGGCAGTGTTATAAAAGATGTTCTTTTCAATTCTCTTTGTCTCTGGAAGTACAGAACCTAACCCTCACTGTATTTCATTTTCTTTGTTCCTACAGGCATTTTTAATGGAAATATTATTTAATGGAAATAAGGAAAAGGCTGTTTTCCCTTTATTTGCCTTTATAAAGAAAAATAATAAATATAATATTTCCCTGGAACATTTTATTCTATGTCACATTGCTTTGAAACATTAAAAGGGCATTCAAACAAACTTCTCTACATTTGAGTGGAACAATAAAGCAAAAATATGGACTATAAGAAATTACAAGAGAGTAATTGGAAAAGGGGTGTTGGGCTATTAGTTGTCTCTTGCACTTAACATTTAAAATATATCAGTTCAACCTATTTCCACCAAAGACACAGTATCTTGGGACTAACTTTAGCACAATCCAACAAAGTAATTATTAGTGGTGGTGGAATTACTTATATAATTAAAAATACCCCCACCTTGTATTTGGTAACATGTTTTGGGCCTAGATGCCAAATCCATCAACATGGCTCTCAAATGTTCCTCATGAGAGATGTCCTGTACTGGGAAACGTTGCACTGGAGCCACGACTTTAAAGAGGTAGAAGAGAGGAACTTGTAAGTAACAAGCAAGGTACAAGAGAGAGAGAGATGATTTTGTCAAGGTAACATTAACAATGATTTGTTTTGATTGCCTCTCACAATGTGAAATTTCACTTTATGTGAAATCATACAACGGTTTAAATTTGAACAATGCCATGCCATTTGTTTTCATCCTTTCTTGTTCACTAGAATCTCGGCCATATAACCTCATCAAAGGTGGGCTGGCCAATTTCTGATTTTTTTTCCCTTCCATTTTTCAGTCAGGACTTTAGTTAAAAAAGAGCATTTTGCCTGGATGCTTCTAAAGTTATGGGAGATTTTTTTAGAAGGGCTTTTTGTGGTACGTATCTGCTAGGTCCTATAGAGATAGTAGGTTCTGGAACATCACAGCAAATGGCAGTACTTAGCGGATCTTGAAAAAACTAACTACAGGTAGTCCTCGACTTACAACCACAACTGAGCCCAAAATTTCTGTTGCTACACAAAACATTTGTTAAGTGAATTTTGCTCCAGTTGTTAAGTGAACCACTGCAGTTGTTAACACAGCAACATGGTTGTTAAGAGAATTTGGCTTTCCCATTGACTTTGCTTGTAAAACGGCTGCAAAAGGTGATCAATCACATGACCCTTAGACACTGCAACCATCATAAATATGAGTCAGTCGCCAAGCGTCCAAATCTTAATCACATGACCGAGGAGATGCTGGAATGGTAATAAGTGTGAAAAACAGTCAGAAGTCGTTTTTTTCAGTGCCATTTGTAATTTTGAAGTCACTAAATGAACTGTTGTAAGTCGAGGAACTATCTGTACAGTCAGACGAGGCGGGAATTCACCAGGAAACTCTAATGCTGTAAGAAGTTTTTTATTTTTTTTAAAGACAATGGCACACTGCTTGCATAAAACCAAAACACCAACATGGATGTTTGCATTTAGAGCCCAGGAGTCAAGTTTGACTCACTAGCTCAAAAAGGTGATGCTTGTGGAATTTTGCTGGAATATAATCCCAGCCACAAAATTATATATTGGATTATAGTTTTTTTTAAATTTATAAACTGCCTCATATTCTTTGAAGTGTACAAAATAAAACACGGTACAAAACATAATATAGTAACAATAATAAATCTGTAATCAACAGTCAAGGATAATGAGAAGGGGCTTCCCTTCAAATGTGGAAGTTATACAAAGGATGAGTGACACCACTGCAGTTTGTTGAAATGTGTCAAGGTTCTCTGTCTAAGAAAATATGCCAATATGAGTTTTCAGATTTTACTTATACTAAGTAGTAAACAGCTATCTTTGTTCTAAACTAATTATTCTTGAGCTCCACATACAGTATTCTCTCAAACTATGCTTTGAACTGTAAACGTATGGCAAGATTTTCCTTTCTTATAAAACAAGCACCTACAACTATTTATAACCTTGTTCTTCACGGTCTCCAAGATATTTAGACAATTTTTAACCTGGGTTCTTTGAGACTGTTGAAAAACAAACAAGTTGATATTATACAGTTTCATACCAGACATAGTAGTTTAGACTGTAGTTCTATTACAAAGTGAATTCCAATTGAGTTCCACGATGGAGCGGGACAGATTTGTATCTTAAGATGTTTCCTCTTCAGCATTCCCACACAGCAACTTAAAGTTGTACAGGAAGGTGGTTTAAGTACTACAAAGTTCTCTTTTGCAAAAGGGGTATTTGTTATGCTTTGCGGAGGAGGGAGAGAAATCAGACTTCAGCCCTGTCTTTTATTTATGTTCTGTAACTAAATCACTTTTTTATTTTTTTTTAAAAAAACTGGTTCTGTTGAAAAAAGAAATCTGTTTTATATTTTGACTGTCTACATACCACTACAGATATTTCTGCGGACAGCTGTTCATTTTCTTATTGGCCTGGCAGTCACTTTATGAAAATGTTCATTGCATTTTATCTAACTGATTAATGCGTCCCACATCAAAAAGGATGAGGTATCCCAATTTCATTGATAATAAATCAATTGGTCTAGGGAAACATTTAACCCATCTTAAACAATGTATAATTAATGCTTGGTATCAACATTTGAACCCTTTAAGAATTTTTCATTTTGCACTAAATCAGTATTATCTACATTTTCAGAGCAATAGTCTTTTTCTATGAAAAGCAACAGAAAAAAAAAACAACCAGGAGCATTCTGACATTGCCAGAATGCTAGATAAGGAAAGGGTTGAGCAGGGAAACTTGAAGGTTGAGGGTGAATGAAAAGGGAGGAAATGAGGGTGAGAGGAGCAGTAAAAAGCAATTTAGCCAAAGGAATGTTTTTTTTCCTGTTTTTATCTTCTCTACTCTCATAGTTTTACATATTAGCAAGGGTCAAGACTTGAAAACCAATTAGAAATAAGCTAGCATTATAATCTTGGCCATAATAAACATAGCACACTGGCATTTTAAAGTAAGTTTAAATCATGGCTGCAGGTTGGGAATAATTGCAAAAAATATATACAAAAAGATTTTTTGGGGGGAGTCAGTAACTTCTGAAGGTAAATCCATGGTTTTTTTGAATATTTACACTAATGTTTTGAGACTGCATATGTTTTCACCCTCTTTGAAGCTGATTGACATGGGTGACTAAAAGCTCTGTTACGGTAGGAGAAGGTTGTTGAAAATCAAAGGTGCAGAACAGCCAAAGCCCTCCAAATATCAGTTCAAGAAAAAGATACTTCTTTTAGAGGTAATAGATTAGTTTCTGCCTTGTGTGTGCAGTACTTTCCTAAGCTTCTGTAGATGTGCATTTTTAAAATCATGATTCATAGGGAAAGTAAGGACTTATTCTTATCATAATGTTCCCAAAGAATGCAATTTGAGAAAATATTGTTTTCTGTATAAAAATATATCCATCGTATTCTATTTGTATAGTGTGTAGGTATGCAAAAGATTTCTTTTTGCTATATTTTTCTTTTGCTTTGCCAATATGTTATACTCACGGACCTATAGAAAGGAAATTTAAAAGATAGCGGCTAAAGTATTATAGGCACTGGTCACATTACATGAGACTTCATAAACCATTTTTACAAACTGTGCATCAATGTTGGGACAGAAGATCTTTTCTGTCATTCTTCCTGTGGTTGACAGCCTTCAGTATTTATCTAGAGAGCATTTCTACCTTTGAACTCGAAAAAAAAATTGTCTTAACTTTTATTTAATCCAGGCAAAACACATAACTGTGGCTTAATATGGGCTAGAAAGTCTACAATTTACTTAGTTCATAATGAGAGAAGAAGGGCCAGGGAAGCTTATTTCATTGAGATGCTTTTATCACTAAGTCGGTGTTTCTCAACCTTAGCAACTTTAAGATATGTGGACTTCAACTCCCAGAATTCCACATACCTTAAAGTTGCCAAAGTTGAGAAACACTGATCTAACCCTTCATCAGCTGGGTTAGAGAGAAATATGAACCACTATATCTTTTGTGTAGTAGAAATTTAAATAAGTAAATGACACTTTGTATTAAACCCTCCGTCTCCTTAGTCAAAAATAAGCTTTGGGAAAGTACTTTGAGGATGCTCATCTCTAAAGAGGTGAGCATATGTCCTAATTAAAGATACCATGTAGAGCATTTGGAGAGGATTCCCCTTCTACTTAAGCTAACCATTTTGCACTAGATGCACCCAAGGAAAAAATGTTTACCTGGGATGGCTACGGTTAACCTTTTTTCCTTGCTGAGACGGTGCCCATGGAAGGATTCATTCATGGAAATGGGACCCCTCAGAAGAAATGACTCTGTGGAGGTGTGACCTGGGGGGGTTCTTAATAAAGGCAGTAGATAGGTCCCTGAAGTCCTGGAATGGCTCTGATCACAAGGGGAAGGTGAGAATTGTCTTGCAGGAGATCCAAGAAAAAAATACATACGGAAACAAAGAGTTTTTACTTTAATTACTGAGCAATGACCCCTGGAATTACATCACACATCACCCACCCTCCTGAAAAATCACCCAAAATATTGCTAACATCTTCTATAATTGCTGCCATCCCATAATAGAATGCTATGGGGGAGGGGGGATTTTGTATAGCTGAGGGGGAAAATAGGTATTCAACTTGAGCGATCAATCAAGCCAAGTCAATACTGCGATGTCCCAGTGAATGCATTCTATACAATCTATTCTTGCTGCCCTTGCCACACTAGGATGGCATCTGCCCCTCCATTTCTTGGAGATGGTTTTTGGCTGTTGCCAGGAATCAACATAGTTCCACAGCAACATAAATTTACTACAAATCAACATCGTAAATACATTGTCATGTATGGCTTGGTGGGTCACCGGCTGTTCTTTCCTTAGAATGTAGACTTCCAGACATATTTACATGATTGTAGTTAAAAGTTACACCGAATAGAACTGTATCTACAGGGACACACTTGAAGTGGTTCTTACAGTGGTGCAGCCTTTAGCAGGATAGTCAAATATGTGTTTGTCTTAGACGTTTGTTCTTTCTTTGTGCTTTTTTGACACATACACTGAGAAGCACATGGGAATGAAAACACCTCTACCCACTGAGGGAGATATATTAGCACCAAAGTTTATTAGAATGTTCCATTTTCGGTGGATGTGCTTTTTTTCAACATAGGCTCAGCCCTGCACCTGAGGTATTCAGCTCTATCTCAAACAGAGGCATTCAAGACATTCAGACTATGCTGAAATACTAAGAAGATAAGAACTATGACCGTATCAAAAAGGACAAGAAAATACCATGGCAGATGGAATTAACAGCCCATGTTTACAGTTTGAAAAGCCATTATTTCTCTTCCCCCCATCCCCAACCTCTTCTTATAAAATATATAATGTATTTGCAATTCAGTGGATGACCTTAAATCAAGTCAGGCCATTACACTGTACTATAAATAGGACTGCATGCATACCTTTTCCTCTGAGTGCCACTGCTGACCAGTATGTTTGGTGGTTGTGGGCCCTGACTATGCAGGAGGAAAGTGTCTATGGTTGACACGGTGGCTGATGCCTCCTCACTTACTTTAGGGCTGCCGATCTTGGTTTTCCCAAGTTTGCCTTTGCTCCGCCGGGACTGCTCATGATCAAACTCTAAGTCTTCCAAGCGTTGAGTCAGGGCGAGTTTTTGCTGGATAGCCATCCGCAGCAAAGAATCTAAGGTCTTTTTCTCATCCTCTGCAGCTGCCAGTTGCCTCTGCATCTCATCCAATTGGGTGACATACTCATCACATCTGGAGGGAAAGAAGGAAAGAGGAACAGGTCAAGCTGTCCTGGTCAGCATTTTTTTCCCCATACATCAAGCATGTCAAACTGCCAGCCCGCGGGCCAGATGCATCACGCCGAAACCCCGACCACCCTATTGCCAACAATGGGGGGAAAAGTCCCAATATGTCATTTGCGATGTCACATGATGTCACGAGTTTGACAGGCCCGGCATACATGAACCATGTGGACATCAGCACCAACACTTTCTAAGTGGGGAGAGGGGTCCTGACAGTGAGAAGAATCAACCAATAGAACAGACTGCCTTCAGATGTTGTTGGTGCTTTTTCACTTTCAAGAAGAGACTGAACTGCCATCTGTCAGAAATGATATAAGGACTCCTGCTTGGGCAGGAGGTTGGACTAGATGACCTACAAGGTCCCTTCCAACTCTGTTATTCTATTCTATTCTATTCTATTCTATTCTATTCTATTCTATTCTATTCTATTCTATTCTATTCTGTTCTGTTCTGTTCTGTTCTGTTCTGTTCTGTTCTGTTCTGTTCTGTTCTATAAGCCATTCCTCTGGGTTTCAGCAGCATCAAAAGTCCTTTGAGGCACTTCAGATTCAAAATAAAAAGGAGCTTCATAGAGGCTAAAGTTGCAAACCTGGCAACTGTCAGCAACTCTTTAAAATAACTAGACCTTTCATCAGGAGTATTGCCCTGACTTGTTCACACCTCCACACATTCCAGAGCAGCTTTTGTTCGTTCTGGCACAGCTTTTGCCCTAATCTTACCATGGATATACTCTTATATACTTTTACTGAGTCCTTCGGGAGAAGGGCGGTATAGAAATTAAACTATTATTATTATTATAATTATTATCTAATCTTCTTCCAAAGCAACTGAACTAAGGATAACTTGGGTACACAAATCCATAACAGTAAGCGCTGCCTAAAGCAGAGCACTCCAGGAGACCCACTGAAATAAAATATAGCCCTTGACTACCAATTGCCTCTTTTAACAACTGTTTGAAATTATGACAGTGTAAAAAAAAGGCTTTCAACCTTTCATTTATGACTGTCACAGCATCCTGCAGCCACATCATTGCATTGGTGTGCTTCGCAACTGGCTTGCAGGAAGCAGTTAATAAGGAAGGCAGAAGTAAAATCATAAGTCTCACTTAAGGATCTTGGTGATTAACTTAATGGTCAAAGGGACATGAGATCATAAGTCTGTTGCTGTCACATGATGCTTCACTTAGTGACCATGGTGCTTAGCCATGGAATTGCCGATCCTGTACTCTTAACACCTTGTCATGTTTCTACCAATATGGTACTCTATATTATATATAGTGACTAATAAGCATTTAGCCTTCTCTCCCTCTGTGCCACGTATTAATATGAAAGTATTAACATTTATGAATATAGAATATACAAGACCATCTCAAAACAGAACTTAAAGGTCAAAGAATTGTTCTGATAGACATTAGCTTCTGCAATATGTCAGAAATTACCAGAATAGACAAGACACAACAAGAGGTGCTTCTCAAAACAAGACATGGTGTACAAAATGCTTAAAAAGATCTATTCTGAAATGCAATTATGAAATGAAACCTATAGGTATTTTACACTATTTCTATTTATTTTTATTTCTATTTTGAGTTATTTCTATTATTCTGTTATTTAAAAGTATTTTTCATGCTTTATTTTTTTTATTGAAAAGTTTTATCATGCATTTTATCTTTAACAATCCCCCTACCCCTCCCCTATCCCTCCCTCCCTACCCCTACCCCCCTCCCCTACCCCCTCCGACTTCCCAGAGCTAAGTACAAGGTATAAAAAACCAAAAAAACCAATCATAAACATCCATATGCTAACAACCATAAACTCTAAAATCTCTCTCTCTCTAGCTCATATAAGATAACTACAAACACTATTAATATAAAATATATTAAAAAAGAGAAAAAAAGGAAAAAAGAAAGGAAGACTTATTCAAATGCTACATGAAACTTCTTAGTCCCATATTTGTTCTGGATATACTCAATCCATTTTCTCCACTCCATAACATAACGTTCTTGCGAGTGATCTTTCAAATAAGCCGAGATCTTTGCCATCTCTGCCAGGTCAGAAACCTTTAAAGTCCATTCTTCTATAGTCGGCAGTTCCTCCTTCTTCCAATATTGACCTACTAAGAGTCTTGCTGCCGTAATTAAATTCAACATCAGCTTAGTGTCCACAACCATAGCATCTGTAATTATTCCCAACAAAAAAAGTTGCGGACAAAACTTTATCCTTTGTTTAAAAATCTTCTGCATATTCCACCAAATTTTTATCCAAAAAGCCTTAACCTTTTTACAAGTCCACCATATATGAAAATATGTTGCATCTTCTTCACCACACCTCCAGCATTTAGGCTGATAGTTCGGATACATACTTGCAAGCTTTTTAGGATCTAAATGCCATCTGTAAAACATTTTATAAAAGTTCTCTCTTAAATTTTGAGCTTGTGTGAATTTTACGTTCCTCACCCAAATCCTTTCCCACGTGTCCATTGTAATAACTTCTTGGATGTTTTGGGCCCATTTAATCATACAATCTTTAACAAGTTCTGTTTCTGAGTCAATTTCTATCAAAGCAAGATATATCCGTTTAATATGTGCTGGACCCTGATTTCTGATTTGCTTTATCAGATTTTCATCAGTCATTGTAAAACCATTTTTCTGATCTTCTTTCCACCTGGCCCGTAGCTGAGTATATTGAAACCAAGTTTGAACAATCTTCTCATCTCGCAAGAGGCTATATGGTTTCAAATACCAGACATTTCTTTCCAAGCTTAAAATCTCCTTGTACGTAATCACATCATGTTTAAAACCAACATTTATATTTTCTATTGCGTGTTTTGGGATTGCCCACAATGGTATCTTACAATCTAGCTTATGTCTGTACTTCTTCCAAACTCTCAACAATGCCTGTCTTAAAATATGCACTCTAAACACATTATCTACCTTCTTATCATACAACAAATATGCATGCCAGCCAAACAACAAGTCGTGGCCATCAAGATTTAATAATCTCTCTTGTGTCAAATTGATCCAATCACTTATTCCTGCTAACGCAGCAGCTTCATAATATAATTTAAAATTAGGCATTTTAAGACCACCTCTTTCACGAGTATCCTGCATAATCTTAAGTTTAACTCGCGGCCTTTTCCCTGCCCAAACAAATTTATTGATACCTCGCTGCCATTCCTCCAAATTAGAATCTTTCTTAAGAACCGGTATCATTTGAAATAAAAATAAGAATTTAGGCAGGACATTCATTTTCACTGCTGCGATTTGACCCAACAAAGACAATTGCAATTTTTCCCAGCTCTCCATTTCTTTTTGAATTTTCCCCCATAATTTTTCATAGTTATTTTTATATAACTTTGTATTAGAAGGTGACAGAAGCACCCCCAAATATTTGACCCTTTTAACAATCTCAAATCCAGTTAATCCTTCTAAGAGAGCCTTTTGCGAAGCTGTCATATTTTTGGCCAGGATTTTAGTTTTTTGTGTATTAACTTTAAATCCAGAAACCTTCCCATATTGTATTATTATCTCCATCAGGTCCACAACAGAGTTCTCCGGCTGGGTCACTGTAACAACCAGATCGTCTGCGAATGCTCTCAATCTATAATCCTGATCTCTAATTTGTATACCCTTAATTTTTTCCGAATTCCGTATTTTAACCAATAATATCTCCAATGTTAACACAAATAACAAGGGCGATAACGGACACCCTTGCCTTGTGCCCTTCTCAATATTACATGCTTCTGTCAGGCTATTATTAACTATTATTCGGGCAGTTTGTTTTTGATATAATGCCCTAATTGGTTGCAAAAAATTATCCCCAAAATTCATTTTATCTAAAACTTTCATCAAAAATTGCCAATTCAATTGATCAAAAGCTTTTTCAGCATCTAAAAAAATTAGTGCCGCAGGGATCTGGTTGTTCCTTTCCAAAAACTCTAACACATCAACTATATGCCTCACATTATTTTTCATTTGCCTACCACTAATAAACCCCGTTTGGTCCCCATGAATCACCTGTTGCAGAACCCTCATCAGTCTATTAGCCAACACCTTAGCAAATATCCTGTAGTCTGTATTTAAAAGTGATATCGGTCTATAATTTTTAACTTGAGTAGCATCTTGGTCTTCCTTCGGAATCAAAGAAATAAAAGCAGTTTTCCAAGACGGAGGCACCTTTCCCCCCCTCTGAATTGTCTGGAACAGTTCCTTTAATGGTTTTATCATCTCTAATTGTAGATTTTTGTAATAAGCCGCAGTCAAACCATCCGTACCTGGCGCTTTGTCCACCTTCAATTCCTTAATTGCTATAAGAATTTCTTCTTCTGTTATCAATTGATTAATCCCCTCTTTTTGTGCTTGCGTAAGAACCGGGATGCTAGCATTCTCCAAATATACATCAATGTCTTTTTCATTAATCTTCTCCTTAGCATATAATTTAGAACAAAAATCCACAAAAGCTTCCTTAATAAGATCCTGTTGAAACACAACCCTTCCCTTATGCTCAATTTTATCTATATTAGAAGCCCTTTGCTTTTTCCTCAGTCTATAAGCTAGCCATCTCCCTGGCTTATTAGCATTGCAAAAGGTGTTGTGCCTGGCAAATCACAAATTGGTTGCCACTTGGTCAGCCATTAATTTATCAAATTGTCCTCTTAATAGCTTAATAACCTCCTTAGTCTTCACATCCGCTGGATTCAAAATCAAAGCCTTTTCTTTTTCCTTAATTTCATTCTCCAATTCTTTCCTCCTGGCTTCCAAAGTACGTCTGTGTTTATTATTCATATATATCAACACCCCTCTCATATAGGCCTTGCTAGCATCCCAAACCATATCCATAGAAGTATCCTTATTCATATTAATTTCAAAAAAATCCTTCATCCGCTGTTTACATTCTTCCACATTTCTCTGATTTCTAAACAAATTCTCATTTACGCGCCACGAGCGCCTATCTCTATTCTCCTTATTAATCTCTAGCCAAACTGGGCTGTGATCAGAAATAGTTCTTGCACATATCTTCACCTTCTTAATCCTAGAAAAAAAGTCATTAGTCAGCAAAATAAAATTGATCCTGGAAAAAGATTGATGTCTGTCAGGAAAAAAAGTATAATCCTTTTCATGCAAATGTATATCACGCCAAATATCTCGCAGTTCCAAATCATCCTTCATTTCAAAAAAGGATTTAGGCAGTCTAGCATGACTTGGAACGCACTTAAAAGAACCAGCCTTGTCCATCTGTACATCCAAAACACCATTCCAGTCCCCCATAAAAATAAATGATTTATAATCCAACTGAGTAAGCTTTGTGTGAAGTAAACTAAAAAAATCAGCTTGTTGTTGATTAGGAGCATATAATCCAACTAAAAGCGTCTTTTTACCTTCTAACAGCAACTCTATCATAACATATCTTCCATGCTTATCTGCTTCAATTAAGTCCGCTGTTAAAGCACTTTTAACATAAACAACCACTCCATTTTTCTTATTCATTGCAGAAGCAACAAATTGCGTGCCCAACCTTGAGTTCGATAAATACTTTTGGTCCATAACCCTAATATGCATTTCTTGCAAACATATAACATCTATCTTGAATTGTTTTAAATAGTGAAAAACTTTCTTCCTCTTCTGTGGTGAATTTAGTCCATTAACGTTTCAAGTTAAAAATTTAGTCGCCATGCATGTCATCCCAAAGCTGTTGGAGCACATCTTTAATAGGCCCACTATCCCCTTTAGGCCGTGCTCCTCCCACTGCTTGGCTGTAAGTATGTTTTGAAAGTTCCATAAACTTCTGCTGATCTTGTTCTTTTATTTTTTTTGCTCATTTTAAAGCGGCACGCGTCACCCTCTGCTCTCCAGGATCAGCCAAAGAAGTTGTAGCTTGATCTCCTCCAGCACCATTCTCCTCTGTCTGTCCAGCTTCAGCCTCTTGAGGTTTTCCTTCTCCAGCTCCCTTTGCAGCTTCCAGAAGTGGTAGTGGGGTTGCTTTTAAAACATTATTGTAAAAATCACGTGCCTGTGTCACAGTAACCAGACGGTACCTTTTGCCTTCATGCATCGCCACCAATCCAACTGGGATCTCCCATCTGAACCTTATATCACGTTGTTTGAGTTCCTGCACAAGAAATGCAAAATCCTTCCTTCTCCTTAAAATCTTTGGAGAAATTTCTTTTAAAACCAAAACTTCTTGGTCAGCAGTCACAACTTTAGTATCATAGGCAGCTTGAATAACTTCATCTCTAGTTTCCCTCTTTGCAAAATAAACCACCACATCTCTAGGTAGCTTTCTCTGTCTAGCAATCCATGAATTTACACGAAACACTTTATCCATGCATCCCTTTATTTCAGATGCTGGCTGACCCAATACTGCTTCCAGAGCCTCAGAAATCAGCTGCTTTAGGTCTTCCTTAATATTTTCTTTTAAGCCTCTGATTCTAACAGCATACTGCATCTGATGATATTGAACAAGACTCAGTTCTCTGTCCATTTTGTCTCTTAAATCTTCATTCTCCAGTACCTTTACTTCTAATATGGCATTCTTTTGAGTCAGGTCTTCCACTTTTTCATCCAGATCTTGCACACATTCAGCCACACTATGCACTGTAGACAAAATGTCTACCCTCATCGCACTGAACTTCTCTTCCATCCTCTCTTCTATTCTCTCCTCCAATTTTTCCAATTTCTCCTCCATCTTTGCCAATTTATCACCCAGTGATTCCAAAATTACCTGGGCTTGTTTTTCAAGAGCATCTTGTAAATCCTTCGATGTCAATGCAGCAGGAGGAAGCAAAGCTTGCAACGATGTCTGTTGCACCGGGGAAGTTCCAGCACTCCGAAGAGTTTTTGAGGGAGGTTTAGCCGCCATCTTTTTACTTTCACTTGTTGCGCACTTTCACTTTAAGTTTATAAAGTCCATTAAGCTAGAGAGTAAAAATAAAAGTCCTCTTCACCTTATCCTCCTGTACCGCTCTGCCTGCTCCTTTTATTCCATGGTCTTTCCTTCTGGCAGGGGTGGTCGCAAACGCCTGGCTCCGCTCCAAAAATCCCGGAGCAGAGACGCTGAACAGCTGGGAGCAACCCAGGCTACGGGGGAGTTCAATCCTTCAGCCGCCCAAGCTTTAAGCTCAGGCGGCCCCGGAGAACTCAACCCCTACCTGGGGCCTCACCCCCTCCTCTTCTCCCGAGGAGGGGGCTTCCAATCCACCCAAACAGCTGATCGGCGCTGTTTCGGGTGAAAACAACACAGCTGAGCCGCGGGCAGCCCGAAAAGGCTGTCTCTGGCACCGCGCCGCCACCGGAAGTCCTATTTTTCATGCTTTATTGTATTCATAAACCAGCTAGCTACTGAAAGCACTTTCCTTTCATTTGCTTTTGCTGCTACTATATTTCTTACTTTAAAAGTGACTTCCACTGCTACATTTACATGGGCTGTTTTCAGGGTAGGAAGATGACTGTTTCTTTTTTTAAAAAATTACCTTGATGCTTGATGTAATCATCATTTACAAATTGAAACAGAAATTATCCAGATCAAAACAGTAGTTTTCCAGAGAGTCACATACTGGGTTATTGTCTCAGTCACTGAGTGAAGCATCTGTAATTTTACTGATTTTTTTTTTCTCTTTGCTTACCGAAATATATTTTGTATATAAGCCAAGTTTTAGAAAATCACACTGTGCTGCATTTAAGTGGAGTCTGACACCATTATTTATCAAGGGCTCAGACTTAATTCTACAAATGTTTTAATGGCTAATTTAAGCAAGAGATTATAAAATAAAACCAATGGGAAATAAGAATGGTAGTTTTGTACATGCAACATACAGAATCAACAGATTTTGGAAAATTGTATTAAATAATATAAGTAAAAGTTTTCGTCTAGACAGCGCCTTTTTTTGTCATAGGACACACCGGAACAGAGTTCCGGCACCTTTTTTCGACGGATTTTCCAGAGTTGGGTTCTTTTCCTATTGTTTTCCTTACTATCCTCCTTTGTTTTTGAAAATTCCCCGCTGGTGGTACGGTGCGAGCGGGGTCCCCTCTGGTGCTGTCTGCCTCCTCTAGGAGGAGCCATGATGCACCAGAACACCAGAGCCAGAGCGAGGCTTAATTGGCTGGGTCAGACCATGTGGTGTGGAAGGACCATGTGGTGTGGAAAGATGGAGGCCATCTTTCAAGAGAGGGTGAGCAAGCCTTTTGCCTTCCCTTACAGAAAGTGGGGTGCCAGGTTAAAAAGAGGCGAAGCGAGAGGAAAGAAAGGCGGCTGGCGTAGAAGCTTGCCGGACAGCGAAACGTTACTGTTTCAGTTCCTTGGGTAGTTCAAAGGCTGGGATGTCTACGAAAATCTCTTTTTAGTCTTTTACATTTTACATTCAAACTGCAGAGGGGAAGAATAAGAATAAAGCAATATCTTGTGATTTGGAGGTATTATTATTAATAATAATAATATACATTAATTATGTATTGGTCAGATGTAAAGGTAGACCTACAGTATAAGGTTTAATCAGATCTATTTATTAAATTGGGTTTAACTTAAAGGTAAATTAATAGTAATCTGTTCACTGACAAAGTTTCAACTTTAATTTGTTGCAAGTCACTATCCATATTAAACTCCAAATGTAAATTTTTCCAACTTGTTTGACAACTTCTTAAAAATAATTCAATCTTTTACAAGCAACCAAATTTTGTTTTATTGGGCCAATTTCATTCCACATACAGTAGAAAGCTGACATTTCCACTCATTAAACTAAATGGGTATGCCAGTGATAAAATGTCCCAAAAGATTAATAAAATGCCTTCTTGTAATTTAAAGCCACACAGTGCATGGTAACATTAATAGTATTAACTAGTCTTTTAGATACACTAAAAATTGAAGGTTTGTTTTTTTCAACTACAAAGGTAAACCTTGTAGGGTAGGCAAGACGGGTTTTATGACCTATAAACCCTGAGAGAGTTCCAGCATCTTTTTTTTTTACAAAAAAGCACTGCTTCTAGATGCTTAATCTACATTTTTTATTACTTCCTTTCACCAAAAGCAAATTGAAGGGACTTCTTTTATGAGCTGCCATATGGTGCTCCTAAAGCCTGTTTAGAGTTAACAATGAACCAAGAAAAGAAATAACATTTTTTTTAAAAAAATACTTAATTTGATAAAGTATCAGGTTAAAAAAAAGTTGACATTTTAGAGGATTTTTTAAAAAGTTATCTGCTTTGTCTTCCTTCTAAACTACAAAATCCTAAAATGTAAATATTGTGGAGGATATCTTTCTTGTTTCTATGCACTTATCTGTGTGTTTACAACTTCCCCTATTCAAAGTGGGAGAGTGTTAGATTAGAATAACCATCAGCTTAATTGGTTCCCACAGGCTAAGTATTCTGCATAACAAAGTGTTCTCACACAGGGGCAGTCAGATTCCTTTGTACTCTTAACTGTCTTCCTTATCAGGGCTAAAATAATTATTGGTCAATGGTGAAATGTGTACTACACTCAACTTAAATCTCTACCACTCTTTGTAAGAGTTTGAATGGTGTTCTTCTCTCTTGATAGCTGGAGAACAGAGACTCATTGTAACTTGTTAGCTTTAATAAAATAATTCTTGGATAATTTCCAATTGCTAGTGTATTCTTAAGTGATTTTTCCCCATTGTCGATATATCTTGAAGTCCACTTTCTTTTCTTATCAGCTTCACCAGTCCAAGTTATGCTCATTTTTATCCTTTTAAATAAATAAGTGTGGCCTTGGTAAGGCCACACTTGGAATACTGCATCCAGTTTTGGTCACCATGATGTAAAAAAAGATGTTGAGACTCTTTATATGAGAACGGCTGCTGGAATTGGATACTGTATGTCTAATTTAACGAAGAGAAGGACTGGGGTGACATGATAGCAATGTTCCAATATCTCAGGGGCTGCCACAAAGAAGAGGGAGTCAAACTATTCTCCAAAGCACCTGAAGGCAGGACAAGAAGCAATGGATGGAAACTAATCAAGGAGAGAAGCAATCTAGAATTAAGGAGAAATTTCCTGACAGAACAATTAATCAGTGCCTCCAGAAGTTGTGAATGCCCCAACATTGGAAGTTTTCAAGAAGAGATTGGACAACCGTTTGTCGGAAATGGTATAGGGCAGAGGTCCCCAACCTTTTGGGCACCAGGAACCATTTTCCATAGACCAGAGGGGGCTTGGTTTCACTGCCTGCATCCCACAAATGGGATTGCATGCCGTGGCCCGGTACCAGTCCATGGACTGGTGGTTGGGGATCCCTAGTATAGAGTTTCCTGCCTGCGCAGGGGTTGGACTAGAAGACCTCCAAGGTCCCTTCCAACTTTTTTAAAATAATAATAATAATAATAATAATAATAATAATAATAATAATAATAATAATATTCTATTTTTTTTAAAAAAAGAATAGGAGCGAAAGGAAGCATGCTTACTGACTTTACTGTACCTTCACAAATTAATACTATGAACAGATCAGAATCTCATGGACAAATTATTTAGGGATGCAGATATAGAGAGCTAATACATAATTAGGAACTGATTGTTCTGGAGAATTTTTCTGCAGATAAAGTTAAAATCAACCCTTGCCTGAACCCCTGGAGAATAGTTGGCTGAGACAATGGCTTGAATACTGCTAGGAATATAAAACACTTGATAAAATTATGTCATAGAAAAACTGCTCCCACGGAGTGGTATTGCATACACAGAGAGCTTGTAAGTCAGCACCCCTAATTCAAGTGCCTGTTCCCTCCATTTTGTTCTCCAGGATTCTGTTGAATTGGCTGAAATGGGAACCATGCGTCCTGAGTATGGAAAAGACTAACAAAAACCACAGTTCTTAGAAGAATATGCTTGAATACTTATTGCTAGGAGGAGGGTGGTTGGGTATTTAAGTACTTTGCTCATCTGCTGCTGAGAAAACCTTTGTAGGTTCCTGTTTATGACACCAAGTAGAGAATAAAAGCTTACTGTTGAAATCATTCTAGGCCCTTCCAGTTTTATGGGAGGACCCACTTTTGTTCAGATCTGAATAAAAGTGTGACTGAGAGAGACTGGTCTTTTCCTCTTTGTCTGCACCAAGCCAAAACTAAACTCCTGCTTAATAAGCTAAACTCCTGTCTTAACAATTAGTTTCTGTACCTGGTTGCAAACATGGCTCTCAAGGATGAGAAGGTTGCTGCATCTTCTTTCAAAGCTTTTAATTCGTTGCGCAGTTTAGTCATCGTTTCTGTTACCATGCCTTTCTCGTTCTCGTATTTATTTTTCAGGTTGGCCAGGGCCACTTCTGCTGTCTAAAACAAAGAGACATATCTTATGTCACCAAGCAAAGAATAAAAGCTTGCTGTTGAAATCATTCTGGATTCTTCCAGGTTTATGCATTTATTGTAAAACATATGCATTTATTTTCATCTGGTTGATACAAGTAGGGGATTGAACTCAAAGGATAACTTGGAATTTTCTTCTTGGCTGAAAAGAAAGGTAAATCTATAATAACTAATCATGAAGTGCCTAAAAGAAAGAAAGAAGACTTCCTCAACTGAACAATATAGAACTGTGTTTTTCAAACTTGACAACCTTAGTATGTATGGACTTCAACGCAGTGGTGGGATTCAAATATGTGAACAACCGGTTCTCTCTGTGGATGCCACTTCCGGAAGTCCGTTCTGGGCCTGGGCAACAAAAAAATAGCCACCGGTTCTGGTACGAACCGGCTGAATCCACCACTGCTTCAACTCCCAGAATACCTCAGCATGCTGGGTAAGGAATGCTGGGAGTTGAAACTCACACATTTTAAAGTTGTCAAGTTTGAAAAACACTGATTTAGAAGGAGACAAATGTCAAGAAAATCCCCTTCTTTTCTTCTTCATTAAGAGATTAAAAGGTTGGGAGGGAAAATAAAGTTTAGGAATTTCAAATAGAAGAACCTTTTTAGAAACATGAGATTATAGTAGCAGATTTTAAGAAAATATTTTATGTATTGGAATGGAGAATTTGAAGGATATATACTATAGTTAAAACGAAGATGATTTTAAGTTAGCCTTCTTTCCCAACACATCTGAAGTGCACCAGGCTGGAAGTCTGATTTATGGAAACCTTTATTTATATTGTAAAAATTACACCAACATTCAATACCTGATATGTGCTAATGTGCTGGCTTGAGGTATGTCCATGTAGTGGTAGCATGTATTTAGGCCTTCAAAATTATGGGATTAGGACAATATTGGGTAATACAGGAAAAAGTCAGTTATATGCTTTCTGAAATGTTTTATCCCTTTTCAGTTCCACTGAAAAGAGATAATATATGCTATCTTTTCAATTTTAACATCCACATTTTATTTCCATATTGGAAATTAATATAATGTTCCTGAGAAATGTCTCAACAAACATACAGGATATATTTCAAAAATCAAGTATCCATGACATATTAACAAATCAAAAAGTGTCACAATATCTTAAGATATCTAAATTATAGACCTCTAATTTCTGAAATTTAATAATAACAATAACAATAATAATAATAATAATAATGTTGGAAGGGATCTTGGAGGTCATCTAGTCCAAACCCCTGCTCAGGCAGGAAACCCTATACCATTTCGGAAAAATGGCTGTCCAGTCTCTTCTTAAAAACTTCCAGTGTTGGAGCATTCACCGCTTCTGAAGGCGGGTTGTTCCACTGATTAATTGGTCTAACTGTCAGGAAGTTTCTCCTTAGTTCTAGGTTGCTTCTCTCGTTGATCAGTTTCCATCTGTTGCTTCTTGTCCTGCCTTCTGGCGCTTTGGAAAATAGCTTGACTCCCTCTTCTTTGTGGCAGCCCCTGAGATATTGGAAAACTGCTATCATGTCCCCCCTCATCCTTCTCTTCATTAAACTAGACATACCCAATTCCAGCAACCATTCCTTATATGTTTTAGCCTCCAGTCCCCTAATCATCCTTTTTGCTCTTCTCTGTACTCTTTCTAGAGTCTCAACATCTTTTTTACATCGTGATGACCAAAACGGGATGCAGTATTCCAAGTGTGGCCTTACCAAGGCATTGTAAAGTGGTATTAATACTTCACATGATCTTGATTCTATCCCTCTGTTAATGCAGCCTTAGCACTGTGTTGGCTTTTTTGGCAGCTGCAGCACACTGTGATTGTGATTGTCCACTAGGACTCCAAGATCACTCTCACAGTTACTACTATTGAGCAAGGCACCCCCTTTACTATACCTGTACATTTGGTTTTTCTTGCCCAAATGTAGAACCTTACTTTTTTCACCATTGAATTTCATTTTGTTAGATAGCGCCCAGTGTTCAAGTCTGTCGCCTGTTTTCTGCAGTGTTGGCTATTCCTGCCAGTTTGGTGTCATCTGCAAATTAGATGAGTTCCCCATCTATCCCCTCATCCAAATCGTTGATGAAGATGTTGAAGGGCACTGGGCCCAGAACAGAGCCCTGGGGCACCCCACTACACACTTCCCTCCATGTAGATGCAATTCCATTGAGGACCACACGCTGAGTACTGCTGGTCAGCCAACCAGGAATCCATCTGGTGGTGTTGCTGTTTAACCCACATTTTTATGTCTTATCAAGTAGTAGGTTGTGATCTACTTTATCAAATGCCTTACTGAAGTCCAAGTAAATTATATCCACAGCATTCGTCTGGTCCACTAGAAGAATTTTGTCACTTTACTAAAGAATGTAATAAGACTTGTCTGGCATGACCTGTTTTTGACAAACCCATGTTGGCTTTTAGTAATGACTTTGTTTGCCTCTAGGTCAGGGGTCGGCAACCCGAAAAAGGAAAAGAGCCACTGGGAACCGGTTCCATCACACATAAAAAAAAGTGGGAGCCGCGTGCATGTGTACATGCATGCGCATGCGCAAAAAACATTTCTTGCACATGCGTGGACACGCGCAGTTGCCTTTTTTTATGTGTGATGGAACCGGTTTCCGGTTGCGCGACAGCGACGGCCCGTCTGCAAAGCTGCCGAAAGCGGCAGCTTTGCAGAAGGGGCCGCGGCAGCTTTCGCAACAAGCGGGGCCACTACCCATTCTGAGAGGTGCGCGTGCACCTCCCCAAACCTCCCCAAATGTCGGCAGGTCTCCGTACCTCCACGCGAACGGGCAGCGGCCCTGCTTGTTGCGAAAGCTGCGGCGGCCCGTCTGCAAAGCTGCCATTGTCCCGTCTGGAGACCTGCCGCGTTCACGGCATCTGTGCAAACGGGATGGCGGCGGTTTGGAGAGTGCGCGCGCACCTCTCCCAAGCCGCCGCCGTCCGGAGACCTGCCGATGTTTGGGGAGGTTTGGGGAGGTGCGCGCGCACCTCCCCAAACCTCCCCAAATGTCGGCATGTCTTCGTACCTCCGCGTGAACGGGCAGCGGCCCGTCTGCAAAGCTTCCGAAAGTGGTAGTTTTGCAGATGGGCCGCGGCAGCTTTCGCAACAAGCGGGGCCACTGCCCGTTCGCACGGAGGTACGGAGACCTGCCGACATTTGGGGAGGTTTGGGGAGGTACGCGCGCCAGCCCCAAATTTCACAAGTGGAAATTGAGGGAGATTGCCAGGAACACGAGATCAGTGTTTCTCAGCCCGCGCTGATCTTGCCCTTCTTGCAGTCTCCTTCTCTCTGTTTCAGCTTGCTTTTGGCTACTTTTCTTTTGGGGGATCCAGCCTCTGCCGCCCCCTTCTATCAACAGCTAGATGCCCCGAAAGAAAAGCAGCCAAAGGTAGCAGCTCTGCAAGTCTCCGCCAAGAGAATGGGGCAGCGGAGGCTGGATCCCCCGAAAGACGTCTCTGCTGAGATGAGAGAACGGGGTGGCAAGCTGCCGAGAGAATGGGGCGGTGGAGCGCTCCGCCGAGAGAATGGGGTGGTGGAGGCTTGCCGCCCATTCTCTCGGCAGAGACTTCTTTCGGGAGATCCAGCCTCTGCCGTGCTGCACCGAGAGAACAGCAAGCCGCCCCATTCTCTCGGCGGAGCACTCCACCGCCCCATTCTCTTGGCGGAGCACTCCACCGCCCCATTCTCTCGGCGGCTTGCCACCCTGTTCTCTCATCTCGGCGGAGACTTCTTTCAGGGGATCCAGCCTCTGTCGCCCCCTTTTCTCAGCTGGGCTCTGCCGAGATGAGAGAATGGGGCAGCAAGCCGCTGAGAGAATGGGGCAGTGGAGCGCTCCGCCGAGAGAATGGGGTGGCTTGCTGTTGGCGCGGTGCGGCGTGGCAGAGGCTGGATCCCCCGAAAGAAGTCTCTGCCGAGAGAATGGGTGGCAAGCCTCCACCATCCCATTCTCTCGGCGGAGCGCTCCACCGCCCCATTCTCTCGTTTCAGCGGAGACTTCTTTCGGGGGATGCAGCCTCTGCCGCCCCCTTCTCTCAGCTGCCTGGGCAGCTGAGAGAAGGGGGTGGCAGAGGCTGCATCCCCCGAAAGAAGTCTCTGCCGAGAAAATGGGCGGCAAGCCTCCACCGCCCCATTCTCCCAGTGGAGCGCTCCACCGCCGCATTCTCTCGGCGGCTTGCCACCCCATTCTCTCGTCTCGGCAGAGCCCAGCTGAGAGAAGGCGGCAGAGGCTGCATCCCCCGAAAGAAGTCTCCGCCGAAAGAATGGGCAGCAAGCCTCCACTGCCCCATACTTGGCGGAGCGCTCCACCGCCTCATTCTCTCATCTCAGCGGAGACTTCTTTCAGGGGATCCAGCCTCTGTCACCCCCTTTTCTCAGCTGGGCAGCTGAGAGAAGGGGGCGGCAGAGGCTGGATCCCCCGAAAGAAGTCCTCGCCGAGAAAATGGGCGGCAAGCTTCCACCGCCCCATTCTCTCAGCGGAGGCTTGCAGAGGTGGCGGCAGAGCTACGCGTGCAGTTCTCCAAACCGCCGTCGCCCGTTTGGAGAACTGCTGCCTTGTTAAACATGGACGAAGGGAGCAGCTCTCCAAACGGGGCGGTGGAGATTTGGGGAGCTGCACACGCAGCTCTCCAGCCCGCCGCTCTCCAAACCTCTACCGCCTCGGTTGGAGAGCTGTTGCCTTCGTCAAACATGGGTGAAGGCAGCAGTTCTGCAAACGGGGCGCTGGAGGTTTGAAGAGCGGCGGGTTGGAGAGCTGCGCGTGCAGCTCTCCAAACCGCCGCTGCCCGTTTGGAGAGCTGCTGCCTTCGTCCATGTTTGACGAAAGCAGCAGCTCTCCAAACTGGGGGGTGGAAGTTTGGAGAGCTGCGCACGCAGCTCCCCAAACCTCCACCACCCCATTCTCTTAATGGGACTTTTTTATTCCCACTTTTTTTCCAAAATGGCAGAGGAGGACTGGGAGCCGCAGGAGACGGCTTAAAGAGCCGCATGCGGCTTCGGAGCCGCGGGTTGCCGACCCGTGCTCTAGGTGTTTTCTGATTCATTGTTTGATTATTTTTTCCAGAATCTTCCCAGGTATTGAGGTCAGGCTGATAGATCTTTTAAATATGAACAGTCCCATAATCAGGAACTTCGTTAAATAGCATTGTAGGGTGAAATGTCATATTCATATAGCATCCCTGCTACCCTCTCTATTCATGAAACTCGCAGCCTCACCTGAAGCTAGAACATACAAGATACAAGATAGAAGAAGAAATAATGGTGTGAGAATCTCTTAAACTTCTTTCAGCTGATAATGAACAGCCAGATAAGTTCAGCCAGGCTGAAACTGATAAAATCATCTGTCTCACAAAGAATAGCAACCAGATGGGAAGCTCCTTCCCCCTAGAGAATGAAATATTTGAGGGAATATTAAAAAAGGCAGAATATTATATTTCCCCCTAAAGGAGAAGAGGAGAAACATGTTCTTAAAGGCAGAAATAAAAGAAACAGCTTCAAGCAGAAGCCTGAAGTCTCTAGAAATGGAAATGGGGGGGGGCTGTTCATAAGCAAAATGCCTTCAGCCACAGCTCCCACAGAAGGCTGGAGGTGATGGGATTAGAAAAACAGAGACTCCTAAAATCTACATTCCCCATCCAGCTCCAAGGACATGACCTCCCAGCCACAATAGGAGTCAGGCAACAATACTTAGTATACGAAAAGGGCACACTCAAACACAGGCCAAAATACATTTCACAAGGAACAAGCATCTCAAACACAAAGTCCTCCATTTTATTTTTCAGGGTCTTTTTCCCAGTTTGGAACCGGACCTGATTCTTCCAACAGAGCTTTCCTGGATATATAAATGTGGCACCCCAACCTCAGCACATAGACATACACAAAAGGGAGATAAGGACAGATTCGGAGTTGCATGTCCACCAGAATAAAGATTTCAGATGACACATTCACAAACCTCACAAAGGACCAATTTTCCTGTAATATTACCAGTCCCAATACCACAAATTTGTAGCTATCTCAATTGCTGAACTCTATGCTATCAAATAAAGTATAGGTAATCCTTGATTTACAACAGTTCATTTAGTGACCATTTAAAGTTACAGTGGCACTGAAAAAGTGACTTATGGCCATTTTTCACACTTATGACCATTGCAACATCCCCATGATCACGTGATCAGAATACAGATGCTTGGCAACTGACTCATATTTATGATGATTGCAGTGTCCCTGGGTCATGTGATCATCTTTTTGCAACTTTCTAACAAAATCAATAGGGAAGCTAGATTCACTTAACAACCATGCAGTGATTCACTTAACAAGAAAAGTCATAAAATGAGGCAAGTTTCACTTAACAAATGTTTCACTTGGCAACAGAGGTTTTGGGCTCATTTGTGGTCATAAGTCAAGGACTACCTGTACTTTCTTTTCAAGCAGCTCATCCAGTGCATTTCTTTCATGATCCAGCTTGAAACCAGATCAGAATTTTCTAACAGTATCAGAACAAGGGTAAAAATTTAATCCAAGTTGATTTGAAATGTAATTAGCAAAATGTACCTGTTTCTTGTCTTTTGGGACTTCATACAAACCTAAAAATATTCCACTGTTTAATTTCACAAAAGCTCAAAAATAAACAATTGTAAAATCAACTGTAAAATCGCTCTTTAAGCAATTTTAAAAATCCATAAATTACATACCAAATTATAAAAAGGACATTACAGTTTCCAAATTACCTGCTTGTTGGCTTTCAACACTGCCCTGAGGGTTGCTATCTGCTCCCGTTTTGTACTCAGCAGGGACTTTAATTTCATTATTTCTTCCATCAAAGCCTCCTTGTCCTTATCGATCATAGGTGCCAGTTCACGGGCCGCTGCGCGCTGCCGGGACAGCTGCAGTGACCGGTCTACCGCTTTCTGCAAGTGCTTGATTTGGTCTCGTATTATGGCATTGAGGTTGTAAATATTCATCGGCTCTTTCCGAATGTCACTGGTGTCGGAAACCGGGGAGGAAGGAGGGGCTGTAATGACAGGAGAAATGGTGGGGGTCTTTGTTGGACTTGGCTCTTTATTGGCTTCAGTGCTCTCTTTTGAACCCTGTTCGGTTGGTGCCCTGGCTTCAACAGGCAGCACCGTTGCTCTTCTGGCAAGGCGGGGAGATAGAAGTCCTCTTGGATCATCAGGCCCCTTCAAGCTCCCGCTTCTAGTAACTCGGCTTTGCCTGTAGTAGTCCAGCATAACCCTATTGGGCGTCTCATTGTTGCAGAGACAGACATGGTGATAGAGCTGAGCAAGCTCTTCACTGAAAGTCACCAGCTCATCCTGAGCGGCATTGAGGGTGTTGTGGTTCTCGTTGGCAACGCCTGTAATTCTTTGCAGCTCCTTCTCCATCTGCATCATTTTCTCGTGGCTTTCCTTCGTTGACTTTTCTAAGCCGGATACCTGCTCATCGTAGATTTGGATCTTGCTCTCATACTTGTCCTTTTCTTCAGTGTAGCTTTCAACACATTTATTATACTTCTCTTTTAAGGCTTTGATTTCGGCTTTGAGGTCGATCACCTCGGTAACAGCTACCTTGTATTTACACTCTAGGATCTCTAAGCCATTTATGTCCACTTCATAATCATGGGTTTCTTCCCCAGAATCCCGGCCTTTCTCAAAATCCACGTCTTTCAGCTCTTTGTGGCTTTGCAGTCCCCTCATTGCGTTGACATGTTCAGTGAGCCTGTGGACCCGTTCGTGCTGCTCTGTGAGGGCCCCTTTGGTGTGTTCCAGCTGGGTCTGAGATTCCTGAAGATTTGCCAGCAGAATAGCTTTCTCGCGCTCCACCTGCAATAGCCCAGAAAAAGGATATAAATATCTCCAGAAAGGAACTGGGGTACAAGGGCTCTACAATTAAAGGTGCAGTTTTAACAGCGGAACCTTATACAGTGCAAGTATCCTTGATGTAATCACCATTTGAAGTTACAACGGCACTGAAAAAAGTAACCTATAATTGATCCTTGCACTCAGACTGTCACCACATTCCCATAGTCATGTGAAATTTGGGTTCTTGGCAATGAACATGTATTTAGGAGGGTTGCAGCATTTCAAGATTATCTGGTTGCTATTTGCAATCTTTCTAGCTGGTTTCTGACAAGCAAAGTCAATGGGGGAAGCCAGCTTTGTTTAATCACCGCATGATTCACTTTAAAACCATGGCAAAGAAAGGTAGTCTGACTCACTTAACAACTGCCTTGCTTAGCAACAGCAATTCTGGTCCCAACTGTGGTTGTAAATCAAGGATTACCTGTATCTGTGCATGGATTGCTGCACAGTTCAAGAAGCATGTTCCTCCTAATTGAGTCGTATTTCCTAATCAACTGCATACAGCTAAAATAATCCAAGCTTTATCAAATGCACTATTTCAAATGCCACTCGGCAGACAAGTTGACTGTGTATAAAATATTAAGTCTATGTGAGTCTTTTAAATAAATAAATAAAACCTGAATCGCTTTTCCATCGTCTGAAAAAATGTAAACATTTACAGTAACTTTAAGATAATGGAAATAGCTTGAGCGGTATGTCTGTTTTATTACTGCTTTGTCCTTATCATAAAGCAAGGTTTCTCAGTCTTGGCAACTTGAAGATGGGTGGACTTCAATTCAAGTTTTACCAACACTGTCACAAAGCATCTAATGTTGCAGCAACTGCTTTGCAGCTGATCAGCAACAAAGCAAATATATACTTCCTCATGAATATAGTCAGCTATTAAAATGAGACTAAGGGGTATCAAACACTGCCTATAATTTTTCTAAACCTGAAAAACTTCAATGTACAGTTTCAAATGCATATTTTAGTGCATCTAAAAAAAATCTAACAATTTAACCATAAAACACACTGACTAAAATCAATCATTTTAAATGTAAATGTTTTAGCTTGCTTGATGAGCAATAACGAAACCAAACTTAATTAGTTTGCTGCAGTGTAGTCATTACTATTTCAAATCTCTTGATGCATAAAAAATAATTTATGAAAACATTTAATGGAAATATAATTAAAGCACAGCTGAAGATTGACTGGTTGGATTTATATCCTGTTGCAATCTCATAATGACAACTTAGTATGCAGCATCTGTAAAATCTGGGAAGCCAATCCTAAGAAAGGGATTGAAAATCAAACAACCAACATGATAGATGCTGTTAAAAAAATCTGTGCTATATCTGTCTCTAGGATCTGATGTACAATTCTGATTGTAAGATAAAATGGTGCTGGAAAAAATGTAAAAAAAAGGGCAACCAAAGTGAGTAGAGGGATTGGGCCCTTTGTGTACAAGAAAAAAAATGATCGAGTGTTTTTAGGTTTGCAAAACGGTTATTGAAGGGCTGCATGTTCAAGGTATAGGGAATTGTACACAGTATGGAGAAAATCAATGGAAAGAATTTTTTTTTCTTTCCCTGTACAAATACTGAGACCACAAGTCATCCAATGAAGCTGACTGGAAGAAGGAATTAACTTGAGGAATGCATTAACATAAGACATAGCAATTGCCACTAAACTGAATATCTACACAAGGGAACCTGTTATGCCAGGAACCCTGGATTCTTAGCCTGCTGTTCCCACACCAAATAGAGATCTTTTTCCAATTCACTCCATATGGAAGAAAAGGATGCTTGGGATTAATTTCACAACACTCTCAGCATCACAATTTATACATTGCTACAGAAGGAAAACATAAACTATCATTGGTTCACAGGACTGGAGGCACTGAAAATCCTTTACTTAGTAATGTAAATGATGGGGCAAAAAGTAGAAGTGCAAATGATGGGACAAGATAAATTGTATTGTAGTGCAAAATAGACTCATAAAGTATTTCATTAGAAAGACAATCAAGTTCTTCAAAGAACATCAGAAAAACAAGACAACACTGGTCAAAAGCTCTGTCAAATAGGAGGTAAATGAGCTCTTCTGTTGAAGCAGGGTCACCCATTCAGATGGAGATAGAGGGCAATATAACAATTGTCTTCTCCCAGTAAACACAGCAAGGCCAGCAATGATCTTGGGCAGCATCAGGAAGCAATAACTTGGACATTTGTCAATTCAGTTGGGTTTACAACCTGCAAGGGACCTCCCTTGCCTTTCCCAAATGAATGGGGAGGTATTAAGCATAAAGTCATAAAGTATTAAGATGCAAATGTAACACTAATACAAATGAAATGACCCACTGTAATACATGCCCAGTGGCTTAAGCCCTCCTCATCTCACACTCACCTGTTGCAATGTGGCCTTCATGGGGCTACTCTTGAAGAGCATTTCGGAAGCTACAACTACTGCAGAGGGAGGCAGTGCCAGCAATTCTTGGGGCCCCTTGGGTTGGGAACAACCTGCCTCTAAATTCCAGCTGCAGGAAATAAGTGTGGGATAAGGTATGTCTCCAACTGGCCATTGTAAAAAACAAATGCTAGGCTTAAGTGGACCTTAGCTCAATCCAGCTGGATTATTTTTTTATGTTTATGTTTATTTTTATGTTAGATGGGTGCCATGGCCTCCTTAGAGGCTGATTCGGAGGAAGAGTTGGAAATGGGAGCAGCTGTCAAGGAAGGCACACCAGGGGCTGTGGGTGATGCAATCCTGGGCCTCTCAGGCATTGGGGGAGGTGGTGGACAAGGCAGAGAGCTGCCTGCCTGCACAGACACAGGGGAGGAGTGGCTGCTGAGGGCAGTGTTGACAAGCAGTTAATCCCCTATGATGAGGAACAGCTGCCTACTCCACTGATCCAAGGACAAGGAGAATGGAGCATAGGCATGCCCAGAGAAGGGCTGCAAGTCTACTGAGGAGGAGATTGCCCCACCCCTCCTCACAAGGAACACCTGGAGGGGAGTAACTTAAGAAGAACCTGTGGAGTTAGTCTTTGCTAGAAACAATTGTTTGTTTTGGATTATATTCCTCCAGCTTTGACTCATGACATTTGCCTTGCTTTGGGAACTGCTGTTTGTCTTGTACTAACTTTGTGGACCACTTTTGGCTCTTTGTTTTACCTCCAAACTATCTTTGCCTTGTACTTTGTTGTTGTCCTGAGGAATTTATCTTATGCCTGGACTTTTGCCTTGTGGACTTTCTTCCTAATTTATGGACTATTGCAGGGGTGTCAAACTCAATGTCATTGAGGGCCGCATCAGCATTGCGGTTACCCTCAGGGGGCTGGGTGGGTGTGGCCTGGGTGGGCGTGGCCTACTGGGTGGGCATGGCCAGCTCTACATCATTCGCATCAAGGGTGCCTATGGGGGCCTGGGCAGGAGTGGGACAGATCGGAGGGTCTCTGGCAGAAGGAGGGTCTCGGGGCCAGGGCCAAGGCAGCAGGGGCCGTTCCCTCACTGTTTCCAGGATGGCTTCGCGGGCCGCATGAAACCACTTCGCGGGCCGGATCTGGCCCCCGGGCCTTGTGTTTGACATATCTGGACTATTGTATTGGGGACTGTGGGTGGAGCCTTACTGGTCATTGGAAGGGAATTTGTTTAACACTTCTCAAGAGAAATAACTCTAGAGGCCTGTCTTGCCTTGACCACCTGGATCATAACAATGGGCTACAAAAAAAAAGCGGTAAAATGGCAGTAGCAATTCAAAAATGAAACCAACAAAAAAAGTGAAAAATTGATAGAAGAGAATGTGTGTAGCTGAGGATTGAACTATGGGATCCTTAGTGGTCCCCGAGATTGGTGATTTTCTTGCAGACAATTCATTACCAAACTAGGTAACGTCATCGGTCCTGATGACGTTACCTAGTTTGGTAATGAAATGTCTGCAAGAAAACCATCAATCTGGGGGACCACTAAGGACGCCAAAATGAAAAATACATAAAACACGAAACCACATTGTTAAGATACAGTATATTCAAAGTGGAGAAACACTTTTTTTTTTTAAAAAAAGGCACGTTTACTTCTTTTTCCCAAATAGTTTTTTCTCAGAGGAATAAATGCTCTTGGTATCTTTGTACACAATATGAACATTTGTAAGTAAGGTGATCTCTTCTTACAAAGAACCTCTTGAATCTTCCATGTTACCTGCATGAGCTGCTGCTTCAGTTTCTGTATTTCAGAGATGTTCAGCTCACTGAAGAGATCAGAGGCCGGGTGCAAAGATTCTCCTTTCCTGACGCTGGGAGTCCGAAAATCCCCATTTAGTTTCATGTGAGGTCCATGAATGTGTCCATTCATTTTGTCATCATTATTAGGCTCGTTCCCATCTTCTCCAAACTTTAATCCATCTACTGAGATATTAATATGATTATTATACATGCTATCATTTAAATTGATATACTGAGACAGTTCCTTCCTCAGACTGTTCTTCTGATCTCTTTCATTCTTTAACGTCTCCAAGGCCTCCTCTAGCTGATGTTCTGCAATCTCCTTTAACCGGATGGCGTCTTCTAGCTGGCTATTAAGCAACACCGTCTCTTCCTCAAATCGTTTTATCTCATGTTTCAAGCCTTCATATTCAACCTGAATTAAATAAAATAAAGAAGATTCATAATGCTAAAAGTTGGATTTATACACCATCTGCCATTTGCCGCATCTCTTCAAATAAATGTCTACAAATGAGGCATTATGCCATGGGTAAGGAAAGGATATATTACAAATTTAATAAACTTAGCCCCACGAAGTCATGGTAATTCTATCATGTTTTATCTCTGCTAATAATTGACAATTGTGTCACTACAGAATTGCCATATATTAGCAGAGATAAAATATAGCAATAGAATTGATCCCTAGGTCAGCCTGTTTTCCAAAGCCCCAGGAAGTAAGACAAGAAATGATGGAAACTAATCAAGGAGAGAAGCAACCTAGAACTAAGGATAAATTTCCTAACAGTGAGAACAATTAACCTGTGGAACGGCTTGCCTCCAGAAGTTGTGGGTGCTCCATCACTGGAGGTTTTTAAGAAAAGGCTGGACAGACACTCATCTGGAATGGTATAGGGCACTGATCCCCAACCTTTTGGCACCAGTTTTGTGGAAGACAATTTTTCCATCGATCAGGGGATAGGGGTGGAGGATGAACACACAACCTAGATCACTCGCGTATGCAGTTTACAATAGGGTTTACACTCCTATGAGAATCTAATGCCTGATGATCTGAGGTGGAGCTGAGATGGTGATGCTAATACTGGGGAGTGACTGCAAATACAGATGAAGCTTCACTCACTTGCCGGCCATCCACCTCCAGCTGTGTGACCCAGTTCCTAATAGCCCATGGACCGATACCAGTCTGTGGCTCAGGAGTTGATGAACCCCTGGTATAAGGGGTTGAGCAGGGGGTTGAACTAGAAGACCTCCGAGGTCCCTTCCAATGCTGTTAGTTTGCTATATTTTATCTCTGCTAACCTATGGCAATTCTGGTGCTAAATTTTATCTCTACTAATATATGACAATTCAATCACAATATTTTATCTAATAAGACATAGGTCGTAAGAGTAACCGAGATTTGTATGGTTCCCGTCACCAAAATGAACATTATCAAGCCCATTTCATGATGCGCATTTCTCAGTAAAATGAACTGACCTTTAAGCATAACCATCATATTCAAAAGGGAAAAGTTTTAAAAAAACAAAGAGTTCAAGTGCTTTTAACGTGCTATTCAGGCCACAGTAATTACAGGTTTTTAAAAGGACTGTATACAAAGATGTTCCTTGAATAAAAAGATTATATTCAGGGATTGTCTTTGTAAAAAGTATTTGCTGAGAGTTCCTAATCCTTTTACTGGCATAAGGACAAATGCTCACTCTTCTTTGTTGTTTGCTGCCTTCCATTTTAACTACAATACTGCCTAATTTTGACTTTGCCTCTTGATTTTTTATATTCTTTCTCAACAGACTGGACTCTCTCCACATTAGGTATTAGTGAGCAAACCCATGCGGATGCCAGCCTCTCCCCCAACATTCCTATAACTGAAAGACATTCATATGTTGTCTGCTGTTATGTTGACCTCTTTCCAAGCTCTTCTCACATCTTTTAAATACTGGCATTCACAGGTTGCATTAGCTATGCCCAAGAAACCATTACATCCCTGCCATTCATTGAAAGTTGGTGATTGGGTTCTGACAAAAGTATTTCAGCATAAGAATTGCTGGGCTCCTCATTTGAAGGGACCGTTCCAGATCTTGTTGACCACCAACACTGCTGTGAAGTGTCAAGGTCTGACCTCCTAGGTCAGGGATGTCAAACCCGCGACGTCACGTGACGTCACACAATGTATCGGAGCTTTTTCCCCATTGCCGGCAATGGGGTGGGCATGGTTTTGTCATGACGCATCCGGCCCACAGGCTGGCAGTTTGACACCCCTGTCCTAGGTGCATGCTTTGCACTATATGAAGGCACTGGCCCCAGATGAGGAAGCTGTGCAACCCCAGCTATCCAAATCCAATGAGACAAAGACTGAAGCTATGTTCAATAAGGGAGCAAGTGCTAATCTCTGCTCCCCACCAGCATACAGTCATCAGCCCAGTCAACACCAACAAGCAGTGGGCTCCGATCTGATTTTCTCAGACAACTGAAGACCTTTATGCCACCTTTTCCAACACAATGGAAGCCCAGAAGTGCATGAAGGAAGTGCTCTGCATAAAACGATGCCTCACGCCTGCTGTATGGCCTAGGGATGTGTTGTTGTTTATTGCTACTTGTTTCAGTTTGTATAACACTGTGATGCCGTCCTGTGTTAATGTAATGTATGTTTTCTATATTAGTGGTCCTAATTGTGCTGTTGTCCTGAAGGACAAGAAGTGGGTACTGTGAAAGGAAAAATATATCGATAGCTATTTTATGAGTGATCTAATTAATTAGATTAATTAGCTTTCACTTGCTGCTGACCTTCAACAGGAAAAGATGACTGTTTCTGGTTGGCATGATTTTCTTAAGAAAAACAGAACATAGAACAAGAATATAGGAGAAAAGAGGAACTGAGCCCTGTGTATGGGTGCAACCTTTGCAATGACACATGTAGGAATGGTAGTGAGGAAAGTAGTGGTTAGAACAAGGACAGGAAAGAACAGGGAAGTGGCCCGATAACCAGTACAACAGCAGAAGAATAAGGAACTACCCTAATGGTCAGTTCCAAGAATAGGGAGGCAACCCGAGGGAGGATTCTGAGAAATATGATGATGTATTTAACAAGAAAAGTCAAATGGGATGGCTATTGGGTGGCACCAAAATGCTAGAGGTGGGCACAATGTTAAGGTATAAAGCCAGCCTCAAAGATTTGGGTGTTGTATTTGGCCCAGCCATCACACTTAATGACTGCTGTCCATTTGGTCCTTATTACAATAGGTTGTTGAAATGTAAGTACTGAATTTGAGCGTCAAATTTAAATAAAACTCTGGATCCTAAAGTGAGAATTTTGTTGTATGTTGTCTTTTGTTTCTCAAGTTTTTCCCCTGATACACAACAGTCCTTGATTTTATATTTGGTAAATTGATTGTGTATCATCAAGTTGTTGTCAATGCTTAGTAATTTAGATTTTCTCCAATCTCTACATAGTACCTTTATTTTTTTACATTCTGTTCCCTAAATATATTATTTTATGTTTTCTGAGACTGGCTGAACCAAAAGGAAGGAAAGGGGAAAGCAGAAAGATAAAACAGCTGAAGAATGCAGAAGTAACCATCAATTAGCACCCTTCAGGACTGATAAAAGAAACTAAAGGTTGTCTAATATGAATTCCATGGTTAGTACAAATAAACAAAGCAGTTATTGTGTTATTTCAGAACAGCAAGCTCCACCAAGCTTTCTCTCTCTCTCTCCCTCCCTCCCTCTCTCTCCTGCTTCCAGCAAAGGGCTCCAGCAACTACTCTCACCCTTTATCCCTCCCTGCCTGGCCTGCTTCAAGCAAAGAGCTGCAGCAACTACTATCACTTTATCTCTCCTCCTTTCATCCAGCTTGCCTGTAACAAAGCAAAAAAAAGCCAATGTGAAAACCCCAGCTTCTTAATCAATCTTCAATCAGCTGGCTCAGAATGGCAAGCTCCACCAATCCTTCTCTCTTCCTCCCTTCTATTGGCTTCCTCCTCCTTTTTCTTCCCTCCTCCAAGCCACACCCCACCACCAGACCCATGGCAGCTGCAGGAGCTCCTCATCTTCCTCCCTAATGGGCAGGGTTCCTGCAAAGCCTTTCAGCTGGCCCCATTCTCACCCCAACTCCAAGTTAAGATTCACCTTCATTTCATCTGGATAGAGTGCCCTTTCTCAAAGCCCTTTGGTCTACTATGTGGAAAATAAAGGTTTTATTTTCTTCTTCTTACTTCCCTTTTAGAGTTCCATCCTTTAGATAACTTGTGTTCATATGTATGAATGGTAGGTATGCTTATATATGTTATAACTAAATATTTCAAATCAGTTTAGCATGCTCTTGGCCTCTTAAATAGGGCAGTCACTGTGCCTGCTCTGACATTGCATATAAGTTCTTTAAAAGTTACCATAACAAAAACTGGGTTGATAGTCAAATCCTTACATATTTTGTAACCAAAACCCTGAGCTGTGCTGAAGCCAAGAAGACACAAAGCAATTTATTTTCCTTAAAAGAATTCCCATTTTGTAAATTGGGAATGGAACAGCAAAATTTCCATTCTGAAATGGTGAACATATTCATGAAGTGTGGGCAAGGGATTTAAAATTACCAAAAGAAATTACATTTACCTTATTCACTTCGATTTACATCATTTCCAAAATGGCATAATTATGCAAATGGCTTAGTTATGTCATTTAAATACATAAAACAACCAATGTCAATTATGAATTTGCATAAAGACAATTGCATAAATGACATACTTTGTAGTTATTCTAGACTCCCAAAAGACCTTTTTGATTCCTATATTGAAAGTTACAAAGTTCTGCATTCCTGTGATAATGTCTCTTGTAATTGCCTCAAATGCCTTTCAAGTTATGTCTTCCTGTGACAACCCTTGTCTTCTCTGTTAGCATTTGTATACGATAAGCTATGCTTTATTGTTTCCTGTAATGACCTTTGCCCTGCCTTTCAAGTTATGCCTTCCTGTGATAACTCTTGTCTTCTCTGTTAGCATTTGTATATGATAAGCTATGCTTTATTGTTTCCTGTGATGACTTTTGTCCTCTTCATTAGCAGTTGTATGCAATGAGTTATGTTTTCCTGTGACCTTCCATATGTTGCTCTCTCATGTGTGTACTTCCCCCTCCCTGATGAAACTGCTCAATAAATAGAGTGCTGTGCAAAGCTGTTCGGGGGGCAACACCATCCACCCCGGGCACTCTGTGCTCTCTCACCTTGAACAAACTTGTGTTGGTGCCTCAGTTTGTCCCAGGATCCTGTCCCTGCGCTATCGCAGTTCCCAAGTGTGACTGTTGGAACGTCCGGCACACTGGGTCGGTGGCAAAGGGCAAAATCCTTCCATATTCAAGGTGTTCACCCTTGCGAGGGTCCCTCTAAATTCTCACCCCTGTCACAGGGCTCTAAGAGTTGAGGCCAGAACCCTGATCGGTCGCTCAGCGCAACAATACTTCTGTATTTAATAGGCATTTGGGAACAATGAACATCCTCTCATCTCAAATTGTTACTAAAATCAAGATTTCATTGCACTGATAAGAAGTGATAGTAGTTATTATTATTATAATATATATTAATTAATTCTTCAGAGTGTTCACTGCAAAACCCATTTACTATACCTCAATGCAACAGACTTCATATGCAATAGACCAGAATTCTTCTGTAATTTGCATTATTGTTATTTGCAAAATGGAATTATCAATCAAATGCTGTATTTCCTTCTGATGCCCCTAGTCTCTGACTCAAAATTGACCTTTCTCAATAATAGTGATCCCTTTAACCGATCAATAAATTGCAACAAAATTCCTTTCCTTCTTTTCTATTTTGAAGTGACTTTAAATATACTTTAAATATTGTTTTCCTATTTATCTGAGTTAAAAAGTCATCTCTATGAACATATACATCCAGGGAATTCTTATTCAATCAATCAATCAATCAATCAATCAATCAATCAATATTTATGTATATATGTATGTATGATGACCATGCTAATCCCATGTAATATCGAACTATATTGGTGTTTGTAGTAAGATGCCTTTAGAATTATTCTTAGTGTGATTCAACATATTGTCTCAATCAATTACGAGTAAATACTGTACTACAAACCTGTTTAAGCCTTATTAAGTATTATTGTTAAGGCTCAACATAGTGTCAGAGGAAAGTTTTGGGTTCAAATCTAACTGGGTCCAGAATAAATATGCTGGGCAGCTGCTTGAAAAGAAGGGTAGTTTTATTCAGATATGTCAATTGAGGTGTTTGCCCTGAGGATGGGTGAAGTCTAATGGTGAGGAAACATTTTCTCTCACCCTCCAGATTACCTTAATCTGGGGTCTGGGATTTGAGTGAGGGGGTGGGGCAGTATAGTGATTAAGAAATTTACTTATTTTGAGAAAATTTTGCTTCCTGGGAACACTCAATTTGTCAGTTTTAGCCTATATAGGATGAAAGGGCTTTAAGTGGTGTTTTTTTAACTTTTTATGTGGGCTTTTTAGAAGGTTTAAAGGTAAAGGTAAAGGTTCCCCCGCACATGCGTGCTAGTCGTTTCCGACTCTAAGGGCCGGTGCTCATCTCCGTTTCAAAGCCGAAGAGCCAGCACTTGTCCGAGGACGTCTCCGTGGTCATGTGGCCAGCATGACTAGACGCCAAAGGCGCACGGAGCGCTGTTACCTTCCCACCGCAGTGGTCCCTATTTTTCTACTTGCATTTTTACGTGCTTTCGAACTACTAGGTTGGCAGAAGCTGGGACGAGTAACAGGCGCTCACTCTGTTACGCGGCACTGCTGACCTTCTGATCGACAAGCTCAGCGTCCTAACCCACTGAGCCACCGCGTCCCTTTGTTAGAAGGTTTAGGGAAGGCTTTTGCCTGTGAGATGGATTGCAAGGGATTGACCCGGGTGGCACGTGGGTATTTTTGTCTTACAATAGTTACTGAAATGCTAGAATTTTTCTTGAAACAGCATCTCTCTTATTTATAGGCTGCATTTTGTAATAAGTTACTTACTGCATCTGAGAATTTGACATTACTACTTTTTAAATCTTTTATTAAAAATTCCATCTCTGCTCACCTGATTCTGCTTCAGTGTGGAAACCAACTTTTGCAAAGTAATGTTTTCTTCTTCAAGTTCAGTGTAATCCTGAAGAAGCCGCGCCTCCCTAAATTTATACTCTCTGATTTCATCTTTCATCCGAATTCTCTGCAGCTCTGCCATTTCACTGTTCTGAAAAAGAGAAAATAATTCAGCTTATTAGTTTTTCATTTCCAAAATAATAAACAAACAAAAAAGACACAATCAAACTCTGTTTGAAATATAGAATCAAAATACCATTTCTATTTCTACTATTTATTATATCACTGGATTAAATCAATACATTCAGGAGGGGGGACAATAGCCTCAAGTTTTGTTTTTCCGTTGAACACAAACACGCAGTCATGACATGAATAATTTTTGATTTTGATTGTTACAATTTGGTAACAAATTGTGGGTGTATCTTTGAGGAAAACAAGTCCCTAAATTTTTCTTTGCAAAATTTTGGGAAGTGGTTTGAGCGAGTGGCCCAAGGTCTCCAGCTGGCTTTATACCCAAGGTTTCATGCCCTCCTGCTTTATAGCCTGGTACTTAGCCAATGAAGATAGTCCTTGATTTACAACTATTTGTTTAGTAACCATTCAAAATTACAAGAGCACTGAAAAAAGTGACTTATGACCATTTTTCAACTTATGACGATTGCAGCATCCCATGTTCACATGATCAAAATTTGGACTCTTAGCAACTGCTTGGTATTTATGAAGGTTGCAGTGTTCCTGGGTCCTGTAATCACTTTTTACAAATTTCTGACAAGCAAAGTCAATGGGAAATCCAGATTCATTTTACAACCACTCTACTAACTTAACAACTGCACCCATTAACAACTGTGACAAGAAAGGTCGTAAAATGGGGCAACATTCACTTAACAAATGTCTCACTTAGCAACAGAAATCTGGGGCTCAATTGTGGTCGTACGTTGAGGACGACCTGTACATCCAACTCTCAAAGATATTGTAGCCATATCCCTTCCACTTGACCTTCTTGACTGTATAAAGTCATAGAGTTACAGGCTTTAGAAGGCTATTATTCTGTATGTTCCAATCAATAATATTGGCCTATCTTTCAGGGTTACTGTAAACAACATTACTTCAATTAAGCAAAATACGTTCTATAAACTGAATGACCATTATTATTAATTGGCTTACATTGTCTGAAGTAAAAATACACTGTAGTTTTTCCTCCCTATCAGGGAACTTTGCCTGTTGGATATCCTGGGAACAAAGAAAAGGAAGCGAAGGGAAGATCAAGTGAGCTCATCTTCAGTTGGAACGTCATGCTGATTGGCAGACCACACCATCCCCTCTAGGTATGGAAGAAAAATGCTTCAATTCAACTCTGTTTGACTGACTTATTGGCCAGCATTTGTTCCCAGGAGCCAAGAACACATAGGCTCTCCATCTGGATACTTTCCAAAGAGGAACACAAAGGCACAACCTTTTATGCATACTGACGCAGGAAATTGCACTTGGCAGAGATGGCAAATGTTCACGAACTCAGCAATTCAACAAGACATCCTTTCATCTGATCATGAAACAGTTGACTTTTCCCTCCATTCTCTTTTCCTCATATGTCTTATCCAAACCTGCATAACATGTCGCTGCTGCATTATTATTTTTTTGAAAACTTAGAAAACATAAATTGTTCTTCTTTTTTGGAAATAAACTGTGGGAAGATACTGTCAAGATGACTACTGTAAGCTACTGTGAGTCAGTTTGGTCTAATGGTCAATTCACTAGACCAAAGTCCAGGCTAGAAATTTGGAGACTGTGAATTTTAATCCTGCCTTAGGCATCAAAGCCAGCTGGGCCATCTTGGGCCAGTCACTTCCTCTCAGCCCATCCCACCTCACACGGTTGTTATTGTTGTGGGTAAAATAGGAGGAGGAAGGATATTATGCATGTTCACTGCCTTGAATTATTTATAAAAGTAATAAAAGCGGGACATAAATAAATAAAATTAATGAATGAATCAGTAAGATTGGTCCCTTTGCTGTAAGTCTCCAAACTTATAAAATGTATCAAAGAAATGCTGAAACTTGATCTGAAGAATCTGATGGAAGTTCTCCATTGAAAGAGAAAGAAAGAAAGAAAGAAAGAAAGAAAGAAAGAAAGAAAGAAAGAAAGAAAGAAAGAAAGGAAAGAAAGAAAGAAAGAAAGAAAGAAAGAAAGAAAGAAAGAAAGAAAGAAAGAAAGAAAGAAAGAAAGAAAGAAAGAAGAAAGAAAAAGAAAGAGCAAAAAGACTGGAATGGTTGCTCTTCTTGACCACTTCATTGGACAAGAAATATCCAAACACTATTGCATTATTTATTTACAAACTTTCTGCAATAAAAATCTGAGCATATGACGCAGCTGGCTGCCTCTGTTAAAATCCCAAATATGCTTTTCCACGAGGCAATTGAACTTTCTTGTTTTTCTTTGAAGACATTTCGCTTCTCATCCAGGAAGCTTCTTGGAAAGTTCAGTTGCCTCATGAAAAAGCAGCTTTGAGATAACTATAACCTGGATGACTGGGAATCTCCATAGCCTCTGTTAAAAAGAAATCCAGTTTGTTCCAAGCTGGAACAACCAATATAATGCAAAACATTGGCATTGCTTGAAGCAGAGGTGAAATTTATGTTCCATATCAGAATACAGGGAGAGTATCAGATCAGCAATTGGATGTGGCCACCCAAAGTTCTTGCCACACACGTTTTTCATACAAAAAACCCCCCTTGCTTTTGTTCTCTGAAGTTGCATAGAAAAGAGCTCAGCCATTAGGAATACCTTAAAAATGTAATTGACAAGTTCTCCAAAAGGGAGCAGTCTAGGTCAGATAACCTCTAAGATCAGTTACCCTGCTGAGTTTTACTTTTCTGCTCATTTCCTCTCAATTAGTATTATAAAGAACAATGGCAATTTCATGAAAGAAAGGAGGTTTTTTTTAATGGGCAGAATCTCTGACATCCTGAAAAGGAAGTTTACCTGAATGAGCTATTGCCTTTGGCCAATTTCAATCTCTTTGTCAAGTTTGTTAGCTTTTGTTGTTTTTGTATAATTTTTCACCTTTTGTCCTGGAAAATGAGTATGAGGCACCCTTGCCTGGGAAACAAGGGAAACTGAAAGACAGAGAAGATTTGATTTTCTTCCCACCCCTCCACAGTTAACTATCTGCACAGCAGTAGACCAAAACCCAGCAAGATATTCCAAACATCTTCAAGAGAAATTGAATATAATGGAAAGAAAAACCATTGAGTCACCCTCCCGTTTCAGTATTTTGTTATACTAAAAGACAAAATAAAGTAGCAAAGTTTCTTGTAAGTGAGCCAAGAAAATTCAAAGAGCTCAAAGATGAAAAATGGAAGAATTTTCTTTTTAAGTATCACCTAACTAACAGACTCTGCAATGTGAAGGAAAAGATCAACCAATCCTTAAAATGTATAATTCAGTAAAAGCATTTAACATAAAATTATATATTTCTAAGAGAAAACTGAAGAAAAGAGAAGCGGGTCCCTCTGCTATTTGGGTTCAGCCTAGTCATCAAGGCAACCACCTAAGCTAGACTAGGATTGTTCTAGTCATTAATATGATTGGCTAGGCTTGCAAGTTAAATGCAGGGACAATAGAGTGGTAAAGAACTGTATGCTGTGGAATAAGAAGCGAGAGGATCGGGAACATATGAGCGCCGAATGAATCAAATACTTCTCATCCCAATGGGGTTGGCCTGCCCAACCCATGCCAGATGAGGAGGCATGCTGTAGGCCCCATTGGCATGAGGGCTCTGGCTGGCAGGATCCAGGAGGAGAGCCTTCTCTGCTATGGCTTCTGCCTTTTGGAACATCTTGCTCCCTAGAGTGAGGTCGGGTCCCCCCCTCCTGATCTTCCACAAGAGCCTGAAGACCTGGCTCTGCCAGCTGACTTGGGGTTCCAGTGGGGGGAGCATCAGGATGGAGGCATTTGATCAATTAACAACAGACCTCATGCACTCCTATCCTGCTCCTGCCCTCCCCATCTTTTAATTGTGCCAGAGTTACCCTGTGGTAAGATGAGAGACCAATAAATTTTACAAATAAATAAATAAATAAATAAATAAATGGTCACCATGGAAGAAACACAATGAAGCTGTTTGATCATATACAGAAAGTCCAATAGTGACTGGAACAGGGCTCAGATTCCAAAGACAAACAAACTCACTTGGGATTCCAGGAACAAAAGTTTTATTGGAACATAACATTGAAACGAGGGTGCGTCTTATGGTCCGAAGGTGATCCGTATGGCCAGCCCCAACCTCCATAAGTGGAAAGCAAGAGAGATTGCCAGGAGCATGAATCGGCACGTGCTGAGAAACGCTGATCTCACGCTCCTGCAATCTCCCTTGCTCGGTTTCAGCTTCCTTTGCTACAAGAGAAAGCAGGCTGAAACGGAGCGAGGGAGATTGCCAGGAACGCGAATCAGCCGATCTCGTGCTGCTGCAATCTCCCTCGCTCTGTTTCAGCCTGCTTTCTCTTGTAGCAAGGGAAGCTGAAACGGAGTGAGGGAGATTGCAGGAACGTGAGATCAGCTGATTTGCATTCCTGGCAATCTCCCTCACTCCGTTTCAGCTTGCTTTCTGCAAGAGAAAGCAGGGCCGCCTCCGAGGATACTGCTCTAATGCGAAGAGGGAAGGACAAAGAGGGAGGGAAGGAAGAAAGGAAGGAAGGAAAGAAGGAAGGGACAATGGGAGAGGGAGGGAGAGAGAGAAAGAAAGAGAGAGAGGGAGAGAGAGAGAGGAGAAAGAAATAGGGAGGGAGATAAAGGGAGAGAGAGAGAGGAGAAAGAAAGGGAGAGAAATAGAGGGAGAGAGAGAAAGAGGGAGAGGGAGAGAAAGAAAGGGAGAGAGAGAGAATGAGGGAGAGAGAGACAAGGAGAAAGAAAGAGGGAGGGAAATAGAGGGAGAGAGAGAAAGGGAGAAATAGAGGGAAAGAGAAAAATAGAGAGGGAGAGAAAGAGGGAGAGAGAGAAGGAGAAAGAAAGGGAGGGGAATATAGGGAGAGAGAGAAAGAGGGAGAAATAGAGGGAAAGAGAAAAATAGGGAGAGAAAAAGGGAGAGGGAGAGAAAGGGAGAGAAAGAGGGAGAGAGAGGAGAGAGAAAGAAAGAGGGAGGGGAGAGAGGGAGAGAAAGAGAAGGAGAGAGAGAAATTAAGTTAGTAACATGATTTGTTAAGTGAATCTGGTTTCCCCACTAACTTTGCTTGTCAGAAGGTTGCAAAAGGCGATCACATGACCCTGGAACAATGTGACCATCATAAATATGAATCGATTGCCAAGCATATGAATGTAAATTACATGACCCTGGGGATGCTGCAACGGTCATAAGTGTGAAAAATGGTCATAAGTCACTTTTTTCAGTGCCATCATAACTTTGAACAGTCACTAAGTGAATCGTTGTAAGTCGAGGACTACCTGTACTTTATCATTTTTTTCCTTTTTGGGGGGGTCAAGTTTTTAACACCTTGCTGGGCGACTGGTGGTACTCGGACATTGCCTTGTCCTAAAAGTGGTACAATGGATGAAAAGGTTGTTTTAGTATACCGGTACTATTTGGTTCAGAATATTTTTTTTCTTGTTTTCCTGCTCTAAAAACTGGGTGCATCTTATGGTCAGGTGCGTCTTATGGTCCGAAAAATACGGTAACTCGCATAGGAGAATAAGGCACACGCACAATTTTCAACAGCATACATTTATACCCTTTCATGAAGCTGATTTCCCCCACCCCTAACGCACTCAACAGCGCACCTGCTTATCTCGATCAGCTAATCTGAAGCGCCTAAACAGAATACATTTCCTTCCCCCCTCCCAGGAAGACCCGTGCACCTGCTATACCTATTGTGTTTAACCATGATGTACTTTTTGCTAGGCTAAGCTCTATCTTTATACATCATTTTGTACGATTGCAAAATTCATAAGAATTCCTTTCATAAAAGTTTAACCATATGTTTTTTTTCTGACATTCCCAAACTCGCATTTCTTTTTGAAAAAAATACTTCCTTACATTTTGTAATGTGTCTTCTTGGAGTAACAACCTGTCACTCATCTTCTATTTAAAGAATGCATTTTCTCCTTGAAACCATATTATTAAAATTGGCTATGATCCAAATATGTCATTAAGAAAATCTCTAGTGACTTGATGGGTTCCGTAAAGACCTTTACTCTCACTCTTAAAGCTTTTTGGAGAACATGTTAAACTTGGATTTTCTAAAAAAGACTTTTATACAATTAAGCAGCTAAAATAATGTTTATATCATTATATTTTTGTTACAGAGTATACTATTGCATTGATATTTTATATTGTGTTTTTATTATTCTGTACTCCACCTGGAGCAGAGTTCCCAAAAATTTCCGAGTCTGCGGACCGGCGGGTGGGGGAGGGAGAGGAGATGGTTCCATGCAAGCAGTGCAGCTCCATTTGTGTGAATGGTATGCACGCATGCCAGCGACTAACTTAAATGGTGTGCCCGCACTCTCACCTGCTGCTCAAGCAAGTGAGGATGCACACGTGCGCTTCCAGCTGTATCCGTGGCCCAGTTGCAAGCCCTCACAGCCCACTAGTGGGCCACAGCCCACAGGTTGGGGGACCCCTGACCTAGAGTTTGTGGACTAATGTTGTTATATTCTTGGAGTTAAGTAGCCAATTAATATCAAATAACAATAATAGATACCTTGGGAGCAATCCCAAAACAATTGGAGCTCCATGTAAACACTATTGGCATTGACAAAATCCCCATCAATCAACTGCAAAAGGCAGCTTTACTTGGAACAGCTTATATCTGTAAACCATCGAAGTCTTGGAAAAGACTTGGAAAAGACTTGATTAGGCAGACAAAAATTCCAAATCCAGTCTGAACACCTCGATGACTGCATGACTAACCATAATAATAAGCCTGAAGGAAAGGTAAATAAAGTTAAAATCTGGCAATGTCTTACAAATGTAACATTTAAAAAAGTGAAGGCTCGATTTTGGTTGCTCAAGAGCAAAGCTATCCAAAGTAACACAATCAAGGCCCGAATTAAAAAATATATATCATGAAATGATACAAAGGATAGATTGTGCAAAGAAGAAATAGCCAATCATATACTTAGCTCATGCAAGAAGATTATGCAAATTATAAACAATGACATAACACTGACATCAAAATGATTCACTAAACAACTATGAAAAATATCATTTACTAGTAATGATAAATTGGTGGGAAGTCTTGGTGCATAATTCAAAACATTTAACTGCAGTAGAAAAGAAGAAAGTGTGGACAATGAATATGGCAGTATCAGGAGATAGTAAAAAAAAAAAAGGAGTCCCTACGGATTTTACTCTGCTAGTCATCGCCGACTACAGGGGTGGTGTTCATCTCTGTTTCAAAGCCAGAGCTGTCCAAATACATTTCTTTGGTCAGGTGACCAACATGATATCATGGAGTGCTGTTACCTTCCCACCAAAGTGTTACCTTTTTTATTTATTCACATTTACATGCTTTCAAACTGCTAGGTTGACAGGTGCTGGTATGAAGACGAAAGCTCACCCCATCACATTTGAGCCCAGGGTCTCAAACCTGGGCTGCCATCTTTCCAGCCGAAAAGCCCAGCATCTGAACCTCTGAGCCATCGTGCTGCCGCCATGAGGGGATAAAACAATATTTTTAATTTATTTATTTTTATGAAATTTATATGCTCCCCATCTCACTATCCAAACAACTCTGGAAGGAATAGAAGACAAAGAATTGGAGAAGATGATGAAGTATCAAGATCTGAAAATCTAAATTTATGGCATAAATCGACAATGATGGTCCCAGGGGTTATCAGCACACCAGAAGCCATACCAAAAAGTCTTGGATGACATTTGGAAAATCTGCATATTGACAAAATTTCCATACAAAAGGCCACACTGCTTGTGAGGGCCTGGGCCTGGCGTATGAATCTATTAACCTATACATAAATTATTAAGGGCTTTTACAAATAAGTCATGAAGCCGCTGCAGTTAAAACCATTCTATATTATTCATTCTATTCGTGCCTTGATAAATGTTGTTAGGATTAGCTGTTAAGATTAGATAAACACAGCTGCTCACCAGTGGAGACCACAAGCTAGAGGTGTTGGTTAAGATAACGAGATAGGATCTTGCAAACCTAGAGCTGAAGGATTGTGGTCTTGCTATTTTGCTTAGAAACTTTGCAAGTGGGCTGGTTACAAGGATACAGCAAGGTAACAAGACATTTAGCTTAAACTGCAGTTAATGACATCTGGGCATTCACTGATACATTACAATATTCTAGGTTTTGGGAAGAACTTGGTGAAAAAGAAGGCCAGCACGAGCTGGCAAAAATTGGCAGCTCTGATTTCACCCTTTGGTGTATAATAAAAATAATAATGCCTATCCCAGGTCCTTGGGAAGGACTCAAAAGGTGGACAAAAATGCCAAATCCGGTCTGAACCTATAGTTAATTGTGCGATGAACAGTAATAATTGTTTTAAAAAATCAAATGAGCAATTAACATATTATTGAAAAGAATATATGTAACATGTTGGCCTAAAGGAAGAATATGAATTTTATAAGACAATCAATCATTTAATTTAATTTAATTTAATTTAATTTATTGAGATTTCTATACCGCCCTTCTCCCTGAGGGACTCAGGGCGGTTCACAGGGCATATATAAATAACAGTACAAAAATTAAAAGAAAATTAAACCAATGCCCAATTAAAATACGAGAATGATAAAATAATAAAAACCTATAAAAAACCCATATACCCCCATCAGACCAGACCCGCTAATTCAAATAAATGGGTCTTCAACCCATTCAGTATAATTACTGAATTATCCATTCAGTATAATTACTTTTAAAGAAGCACACAGGCAAGCTGTAATTATGGATAAGCAGCTGCTACTATATATCTGAAGCATTTAAAGCACTGGTCAACTAAAAGAATCAAACTCATTCAATCCTAAAGCTTTGGTAGATTTGACCATCACAATGAAAGAGTCCAAATAACCTTTGTATCTCCTTCCTGAATGCTGACAGGCCTGGCTGCTGAGAATTACTAAAAATAAACAGCTTGCCCAACACACAACAATGCAATTAAACAGACTGCCACCTCTTTTCCATATTCTGCTTTTCTCCTAAGAATAGTAGGACAAGTCACAGAAGAACCCATTAAATCAGAAAACAAGAGCCAAGAACTTGTTTGCTCTAATAATGAGATTTGGGATTTCAGTCAAAAAGGGAATTAAGCTACAGAATTTAACCTCCAGGGAAACACGTAGATTAGATAAGTAAAGGCATTCATTATAATGCACAGCATGATCTCCATTGTATGTCTTTATAGATGATTATTTTCTGTTCAATAAAGTGACATAAGGGTAGCCAAAGAATAGGCAAGATTAAATCTATATTTCCAATTTAGGAAAACCGACTTATCATTTAATTTGTAAAATAAAGTTATCTAAGCAGATTGGATTGCTAGCTGACTAAGTGGGATGGATGACACAATGTGTGAGCATGTGACCAACGAGGCGAGTATTAGAACTTCGGAACTGGGTTTTGAAGTACTCTCAAGGAGGTCCATCATAACTGGTTAATGACCAGTCATAAATGGAGGACTATCTTTATATACAAAAATATCTCAAGTCATTACCCCAAATAACAATGCACAAAACAGAAGCTAATATGCAGAATATATTGTCTTAATATGCAGTATGTGTTGAATTAACCACAAAAATTATATAACTGAACATATCTATATTTGAAAGAGGATTTTTTTCACTCAAAAAGTAGTTTGAAGGATTACTGCAAATTTAAACGAGATATCTTGATTTATATATATTATTTTCTTTTCTTCCTTATTATTAATAAAAACTGATTTAATATTTTTACCCTTCTAAGATTAATGATAGTGTAGATTTATAACACTGTTATTAGAATATTTGATGATATTTATACTAGCTACATTAAGAGCAATATATCAAAAAATTACAACAAAACAATGCTGAATCAGACAATAAATAGAAATCCTTATAAAATAGGTTTGGGTTATTTTATTAAGATTGAGATGCTTCTTATTTTTAAGCCCCAATAATATCAGTATTTTAATTGTGATTCCTGTTGTGTACTGGGTTCTTTTCTTGAAGCAAGAGACAAGGCGAGAGAGTTCAGGCAGGAACATGCTTAATTTGAACTGCAGGAACTCAACTGAGAAACAGGGCTGCAATGCAGCTATTTATACTCTGGCCTCTAGGTGGCGGCCAATAGGTTTAAAGCAACCTATTGCCGCCCTAGAGTCAACCAATGACAGTCCTGGAGACTCACTGTCTGAGGAGCTGGCGACCATTAGCCAGCTTCTTGCTTAAGCAGTCTTCTAGCATTCAAACCCACATGGTACCCTCAAGTTAAACAAGGCCCAATACATTACAATTCCTCCATCTAATTAACAAAAATTGTTGGACAATTTCTTCAACATTGCTTTCATTTGTATCTTTCCATGATTACCAACTACTGTTTTTCCTCCTTCCACAAAAGATCTCTATTTAATGTTTTCACAGATAAAATCATACATAATATGAATAAATAGAAATTTATGTCTCATCCACATGCTGGAACTCAGAATCATCAATTAAAATTAAATATGGAGAGATTCAGGATGAATAAAAGTACTACACATAGTTAGCTGTGGAATTTGCTGCCAGCAGATACGCTGATGGTCATAAATTTAAAGGGTTTTAAAAGAGAACTAGATAAATCCAAGAGGCTAAAGTAGACAGTTTAATGACAGGATGTGATGTCCCAATTGCTAGCAATTATGCTGTCAATACCAGCCACCATTAAGCGAGAGAGCTATCACTTTCCTCTTTGTATTTGTAACATTCCTCAAAAAGTATAGTTGCTCTCTATGTAACACGAAATGTCTTTTGTGGGCCAGGACAGAGGTCTGATCCAGCTGAATTCTCATAATCTTATCAATTAGACGCATTCTCAATGGCCCACTTTAAACTTGATTTAAAGGAGAAACAGCAAGAAACTTCTAAGCAAAGATTGAAGAATTTACTTCCAAGCACCAGAAGTTTTTATTTTGTCCAAACTGGGTTAAGTCTACTTCAGCCTTCACACCATGTTAAAATAATTAATGAAACCTGGCTTACGTGACCCATTCATTTACATACACTGAAAAATGAGTTCATTTAAAGCAAGTAATTAATAGTTTCTTGTCCATCTCTTTTCCTTCTCCAATTTATTGTCTGTAGATTTAAAAGATTATTTGAAACATGATAAATATATGGAAACATTTATGTATAGGGAAAAGTGCAAGCAGCATACAGATTACTTGACTACAATTTTATAACCTTATAGGTTTCTGCAAAAACATTATAAATCACCATTATGTGAGCACAGGATACATCAAATGGCTATAAATGAAGACCGCATGACAAGTGCTCAAAATGCAGTCACATGATTGCAGGAGGCGGGCCATCACACCTTTGGAACTAGATCATAAGTACCTTTGGGGAGGTATGTTGTAACTTTTTTAAATAAATATTTTATTAATTGCCTAGTTTTACAATCAAATGCTTAATAGACAACATGTTGTCTGGGTCCATTAGTAATTCAGTGGTATATATTAACTTCTTCAGTCTAGATCCAACATTACACCAACAAACGTTTGCTCTCTTCTTCTAGTAGTACCTGTTTTCCCACACTAGGCAAATACAATTCTTATTGTTATTAATAAATATACAATTGAATATCAACATCTTTGTTACATTTTTTTCATAATAGCAATAATGTCAATTTTAGATAACTTTTCTAACCAAAACATATCTTAATTGCATTTGCACTTAACATCCGTATGTTCAATCAGTATCCTGTTTTTTGTTTTGTTTTTTAATTTTAATTTCCCATCAGCGTTCAAAATGTCTCTATTATTTATAATTTCAAAGTAAGTTATATTTGGGTAACCAAAAGCTTCCCTTATTCAAACTTCTTAGCGTTTTCCTGTTTCCCTTCTTATACCAAAATTTAATATTCTAGTTACAAATCTTATCTTTCTAATTATGATAGTACTTCCATTTCTAGCAATTATCTATTCTCCACCATATTCAAACATCTAGTTAATAATATAATATCCCATCCAATGGTATGTTGCAACTTTGAATGGTCACTAAGTTGAGGACTACTTGTAGGTACTTCTTGAGAAACAAAGAGTATGTGAGTAAATCCAATTCAGGGAATTTCTCCATCCTATCTTTAAATCATGTGTTTTCAAACTACATGAAATTAAAACATGTTTCACACGTTCTTAACCTGATTTACCTCTTTCAAGTCCTGCATAACTGCTGTCAACTGTTCGTTCTCTGCTTGAACGTTGGTAACCACAGTTCTGCTTTGCTTCAGCTCGTTCTGCATTTCCAAAATCTTCCCAAGGTAATAAGCTTCCTTTGATGCTGACTCCTGCAGTAGTGTCTCTTCTCTGGTCTCACCATCTTCCGCTACTTTACGGTGGACTGAGAATGAGTGTCCAAATGCCTGCAAGATTAAAATAAGAGCCCACTGAATAAATAAGTAAACAGACAAGCGAACAGGTAGTCCTCAATTTACAGCTACTGGATTCAGATAAGTTCTCCTAAAATATCCAATGTCAGCAAGCAGATTGAATATTAATTTTAAAACAACAGACACCATTTTAAATAACTAATCAATAGATTCTCCAGCAAGACCCCAAGCTACATGGCAATACAAAGGATGATGAGCAGCATTTTGTTTTGTAAAGGCAGAACTGAAATTAATAATGATCATAAAAATTAAATATAACTTTATGGCATTATTTATTATTTAAACAAAGTTCTGTGATCAATTTTATAAAATACAATTGAAAACAAATGAAAATCAGCACAATAAAAGCTAAATAAATCCAATAAAAATAATAAATTATATTTTAATGTACAGCACATAAAGTCATAGCAAAACTAACAATTGAACAAGAAGCATAAAAGATAATTAAGATGAAACCATTATAAAAGCATAAATATCTTGATTATTTGTATATGGATAAGAATTTCAGTATGATCAAAGAGAGTTCCACAATTTGCATAGTTTGGAATGGATGATATCATTTATTCAATACCCAGATACTGCTGACCGAATAATTATAAAACACATAAGTTTCTGACAAAAAAAGATCCTATAGGCTTTACGCTTGTTTCAGAAGGATGAGATTCCTTTCTTTTCATAATAATAATAATAATAATAATAATAATAATAATAATAATAATAATAATAATAATAATAATAAAAGAATTGGAAGGGACCTTGGAGGTCTTATAGTCTAGTCTCTGTTCATTCCAAAGCTGTGAATTTAATAGAAATCACCAGACAAAGTGGAGAGGCAAAATGTATTTATTCACCCAAAGTTGCTTTGAGTTGGAGGCTGCCCCACAGAATGGTTTTATCCATCCTTTTATATGTCTTTTAGTAATTCAGCCAATCAGAATGCATCACTTATCTCAATATTTTTTGTTCTACCAGCATGAACATCTGGTCTCCACATCCTGTTCCTCCTAGCATGACGTTGTTCTTTTGTATCCTGTTTAAATGTTCTCTTATATCAAAATTATGCCAAACTTCCTTATCTATGGTTAGCAGAATCTCTTTTCTATAGCAAAAGGAAGAAACGTGGCTTCCTTTGCTACATGATACACTCATTTGCCTATTTGGGAGTCAGTTACTGACAGGAACCGGCATTATTACATTAAAATACAGATCTTCCTTTCCTTGTTGGAAATGAATCCGCAAATGAATCCGCAAAAGAAGACCTTGAAAGGAAAAATGGAAATAATAAAACATAAATTTGTTGGACTCAGAATAATTGGCACCGCAAATAAAAAGAGCAAAACCTTTTTGAAAATGCAAATAAACCAGGAAGATGGTTAGCTTATAAACTTAAAAAACAGTAGGAGAAGAAAATGATAAACAAATTAGTAGATGAAAAAGGTGGTCTACAATTTAAAAATGAAGAAATAAAAAAGATAATCAAAGAATACTACAAGAAATTTAATGACATAGAAGAAATTCCAAGAGAGAATGATCCAATATTTGGAAGGAAATAACCTTCCAAAAATTCCAGAAACTTATAAGACTATGTTAGAGGAAAAAATAACAATGATGGAAATAACAGATGCCATAAGAAGACAAAAAAATGAAAAAAAAACCCCAGGCTAGATGGACTACCGGCGGAGTTATATAAAACCCTACAAGATACACTAAGAGAATCGTTGAAAGACATTTGTAATGAACTCTTGTTGGAGGCTAAACTTCCAAACACATGGATAGAAGCAAATATTACTTTAACACCAAAAGAAGATTCAGATTTGACACAGATAAAAAATTACAGACCGATATTGTTACTGAATGTGGATTATAAAATCTTTACTTCAATAATGGCAGAGAGACTGAAAAGATACTTAACTGAATTTATACATTCAGACCAGAATGTTTTTTTTAATCAAAGAGACAAATTAAAAACAATTTAAGAGTGATAATGGATGTATTAGAATACTATGAATTGCATCCAGGAAAACAAATGGCACTAGTATTTCTAGATGCCCAAAAGGCATTTGATAATGTTTCTTGGCAATTTATGATTCAACAATTCCAAATAATGGACTTTGGACAGAATTTTACAAACATGATAAAAACGATATATAACAAACAAACAGCGAAAGTGATTGTGAATGGACACTATACGGAGAACTTTGAGATAAGGAAAGGCACAAGGCAAGGATGTCTATTATTTCCACTGTTATTTATTTTCACTTTGAAAGTTTTAAATATAAATTAAAGGATTAGAAATAAAAGGTGAAACATATAAATTGCAAGCATTTGCTGATGATTTGGTGTTTATTTTAGAAGAACCTTTGGAGATGATTCCTAAACTATTGGGAAAGATAGAACAGTATGGAGAAATGGCAGGACTGAAAATAAACAGAGAAAAAACTAAAGTAATAGTTAAAAACCTTATAGACAAACAAAAAAAATCGGAAAAAACAGAATTGCAGATAGTTAAAAAGGTTAAATATCTGGGGATACAATTAATGGCAAGATGTTCAATGATAAGAAGATAATTGCACAAAATTATTGACTCAAATAAAACTGGATTTAGAAAAAAGGAAAAAATTGCAATTGTCAATATTAGGAAGAATTTCCACAGTGAAAATGAATTTACTACTGAAAATCTTATTTCTATTTCAAACAACTGGAGAAATTTTTTTTTGAAGATTTGAACTCACTAAATGTGAAATTTATTTTGCAAGGAAAGAAAGCTAGAATTAAGATGAAATTATTACAAGATGCCAAGGAAAATGGAGGATTTGGCCTACCGGAGTGGGTTCTATATTATCAAGCATCCATATTAACATGGGTAAAACAATGGATAATTCTTAAAAATGAAAGGTTGTTATATCTGGAGGGGCATGATTTACAACTGGGGTGGCTCGTATTTTTATAGTATGGGAAAAATAAAGTCATTATATAAGAAATGCATTGTTGGCTTCCGGTTCCGGATTTTTGGTGCAGCCAGACGTGTGAGGGAATCACTCCTCATGTCACCTGGATTTCTTCATTGGGGGGGCCCTGTAAAGGGGTTGAAAGTCACCCTGGAGGGGCAATGAGTGGGGGAGAGGTCTCTCCAGTTGGCTGTAGAAGGGCGGCGGCCCTCCCATCAGCTTGGAGCTACTCTCCAAACCAAAGAAGAAAGGATAGGCCACTCCCATGGCCCATCATTTTCCTGCTGAAGCCAAAAGCACAACAAAGCACTTGAAAGCACTTGAAAGCTAGGTGAGAATTGCCTTCTTGTTTTCCTAATTGTTTACTTTCCCTGCCAAAAGCTTCTCAAATTTGCTTCCACCTGCGAGGAGAGAGGGAAGGGATTTTTTTCCCCACCCACCTTAACAGTGGCCTTTGTCTACATTGGGAGAGAAAAGAAAAAGCCTTCTACTAAATTTTACTGATTTACTGAACTTACTGCCTTTCTACTTTTGGCCCAAAGTTCCTATATTTACAGAAAGGGACTATTCTACTGATCAGTCTAAAAGGGGGACCCCCAAAAAAGAAATAAATAAAAAGATACTGTCTGAAAAGGATTTGAAGTACTCTGGGGATATCTAGTGAATACTATTGGCAAACAAGCTTGCTTACATTTTGGACTGACCTTGGCATTAAGATAAAAACCTGAAACAGCTGGAGATGAATCTGGCTTAGACTTATGGAGGTGGACTGTTACTGATTTTTGTTTGAAAAATAGCCTCCATCAAGGACTATTTATAATTATTACAAAATGGAGAAGGATCAGCCACAAAACTCACTTGACTATAACCTCATACTTGAAACAATCTACAGAGTCACTGAGATGTCTATCTCCAGATTTAATAATTTACATGCCAACTTTAAGTCACAAATTGAAACCCAGACTGCAACTAAAGAATTTATACTTCAGAATATAACAAAATTGGAAGATATTACTATTGAGACAGAGGAATATAAGCAACAACTATCCAAAGAACTGACAACTCGAAAAGTACAAGGAATTATCACTATGGCAAATCACCTTAAGGACCAACAACAAACTATGGGAAAACTTAATACTGAACTTCTGATTCCATCAAAAGAACCTATAACTTTAGAAATATACTATGTACAAGGTAGTGATGCCAACATAGAGGATGTGGAAGATCAACAAAGACAGTTTCCTGAAAGCCTGGATAGCCAAGCATTAATTATAAAATTGGATAAGACTCTTTACTTAAAGCAGATGAACCCAGATGGAAGAGGAATCCAGACCGAACTGAAGATAAAGTTTTTAGAGCAGAGACTAGAACTAACAGGGCAACAACATAATGATTACAAATGGTTTGGTTTTTGTGGATCACTGATGGCTAGATGGCCTCCTTCGATTCAAATAATATGTATTGGAGTGAAGGGAGACCTATCTGGCAATGCAAAGGCCTTGGTCTGGAAACCTGATTGGCAAAAAAAGAAAGCCAGAGTTAGATTTTTAAAGTGAGTTCTTACACAACCATTAAAGGTTATCCTCTTAGTAATCAGTGATCTATCAGAATCTAAAATAGAAAATGTTTATGAGATAATTCGGTATATAAACCGAATTATTTATTAATTCGGTTTATATACCGCCCTACTCCCGAAGGACTCAGGGCAGTTTACAAGGCAAAATTTAAAAACAATACAATATAAAATTAAAATTAAATTATTAAGTCTAGCCCCAAAAAATTAAAATCACAATTTAAAAACATTAAAACCCCTCAGTCCAGACCAGATAGCTCAAAGAGCCAGGTTTTTAGGTCCCAGCGAAATGAACGAAGGTCGGGGGCAGTCCGGAGTTCCGTTGGCAGTTGATTCCATAGGGCAGGCGTGCCCACAGAGAACGCCCTCCCCCTGGGGATCACCCGTCACCAATCCTTGACCGGCGGTACCCTGAGGAGGCCCTCCCTGTGGGAGCGCACAGGACGATGGGAAATTGACGCTGGCAGCAGGTGCTCCCTCAGATAATCCGGGCCCATGCCATTTAGGGCTTTATAGGTCATCACCAGCAGCTTGAATCTCACCTGGAGGGCAACTGGAAGCCATATCATTTAGAAAAACTCAATATTTCAATGTTAATATTCATACATTTGTATTTTATTATTTATTTTTATTATTATTTTTATTAATCAATATTTTTATCTACTCATCAAAACATTCTCGTAATCCCAGTACCATCCTGTGTATTTTAATATTATCTATTTGGCCTCTTTAAAATGTTCATATTTCTTCAATCTTATTCTTGCTTTCTTCCTTTGCCATGTCATTTTACGTTTCTTTGCCTCAGGGTCATCAAAGCATTCTTGTATTACTATATCATATTGAAGTGGACCCCCAGACTCCACCATTGAAGAATTAAAGAATCTGCCAACAGCACCAAATCTTATTATTTTCACCTATTGGTACAATTGTCCTGGTCCAAATAAACTTCCTTCCATATTTTCTCCATCACCATCTTCAAAAACCTGTATTTGTTGACTATTTAATTCTTCTGCCGGTATATTTAATTGCTCAATTTCTTCTGTTAATTTCTGTCCCAGTAAAATATTAGTTGTAGTCACAGCCTGAATTTGAGTTTGTTTCATCAAGATACTTTCTAATTCTTTCCCAAAAGCTCTTATTTCATCGCCAGCTGTAGAAAGGAGATGATAGGTTTGGTAAGATATTTCCCACAGAGCATGAATTTGTTTTTGAAACTCTTCCATTGTAAGCTTTCACATCTGGTGTTTAAGGTTACTCTTTATCTTATTTTCTTAAATATTTTCTTGGTGTTTTTTTTAAAGAGAAAGTCAGAATTACAATTTCAAATTTAGCCACTGGGTGTCCCCAAGTAATTCTTTTCTTTTGTTATTTCTTTCTTAAATGTTCTTTTGTTTCCAAAAAACACCCCTGAGTTTGTTCGCCGCCTTCCGAAGGGAGGGTTAAATTCCCCCTCCCTCTCCACAGGGGGGAAAGTAATTAGCAGCTTAATTAGGTGAAAAGAAGATGATTAAGGTACAAGAGAGGAATCTTACCCTCATCTCTTCCATGCTGCTTTAATGTTGCCTGATGGTAGCTTGACTTCAGCTGTCTGCAGCCTAGGAGCTGGCCATATTCCTATGGTCAGTCTTTCGTCCGCCGGTACAAAGGGAATGCAGGCACTAACGAGTGGGTTGCTGCCCCCCCATGTTTCTGCAAAAGCCCCTTCTGTCTGGACACCCCTCCAGGGCGACTCTTCGGTCCTTTTAGGACCCCCCAGCGATGCGAATCTGGAATGGAAGACGGGAGCCATCCTCCAAGTGTCCATTTATGGCTGTCGGCAAACCGGAAGCCTGGACTTAAAAAACCTTAAATGGCATTGGTGACATCTTGTGGCCAGGTTTGATATTACAACTTATTGTCTAAAGGAGACTTGGCTTGAAGCCCAGACTATAGATAAGGTTTTTTCAACCTTGACAAATACCAGCTGTGAGAAGCTCAGCTGTGTCCTATACCCAGTTATAAAATTATTTTCATTCTCTGACTTTAAAGCCCTCAACTTACCATCAAGAGAATATGGGTGAAGACCAGGAACAGATTCTTTTTATGTTGAAAGCAATACATGAAACCATTCTTTCAGCTTGTGATGAAATAAGATGCTACAGAAAAGAACAACATGTCAGCCTAGATATACGAATCCAAATTTTGATCAAAATTAAAGAATCAGCTACACAGAATATAACAGAAGAAGTGGAACAATTAAATACTATCATAGAGGATTCAACTGACCAACAAATACAGTCAATGGAAAATCCAGAAAAGGGACTGACAACACTGAAAATGGAAGAAATTTGAGGAGCAAGAAGAACAGACTGAAGGGAAGACAAACATATCAGGACAACTATGGGGATTTGGAATAATAGAGAGACAATTTGTTATCCCTTCCAAAAAATGGCAACTGGATGGTCTCTCTTATTTCAATTAATATATATAACAACAGAGGGAGATCTATTTGATAACTTAAAAGCACTGACATGGAAGGTGAGCTGGCAAAGGAAGAAAGCTAGAATAAGGCTGAAAAAAAATGGGGTTTTGATTTATTAGACAGGATTTTATATTACTAATTAAAATAGAATATACTCAAATAGACAAGATGTGTATTTTGAATACTAGATTTTGTTATGAATCGAGATAAAAAAAACTTTGGTCACTTAAAACTTGGAAGTATAAATATTAAAAGTTAAATTTGAATATTGATGGAAAATTAAAAATTGGGGAAAACAAATAAATAGGATATTGATTTGTCTATAAAAATTGAATGTAAAAGTAATTAAGATATTTATAAACTGAAAATTTATTAATAAATGTAATAAGCATGTTTTTACTTAGTTGATATAATAAGAACTGTATTAGCTTAAATATGAGACTGTAGATATTAAGGGAAAAAGGAGGAAGTATTTGATGTTGAAATAAGGGAAATTTTGGTCATTAAATTTAAGACAGTTGGAAATTAGTTGAAAATAAGGATGTTATATATATTGTATTATTAACTAGATGATGCTAGATGGTGGGAAACAGAATATATTTAAATAGGTAAGATGTGTATCTTGAATATTAGACTTTGTTATGAATTGAGATAAAGGAAACTTTGGTTACCTAAAACTTGGAAATTATAAATATCAAATGTTAAATTTAAATATTGATGAGAAACTAAAAATTGGGAAAAACTGGGACATTGATTGTCTACAAAGATTGAATGTAAAAGCAACTAAAAGCAAGCTAAAATTTATTGATAAATGTAATAATGCTATTTTTACTCAATTGATATAATAAGAACTGTATTAGTTCAAATATGAAACAGTATATATTAAGGGGAAAAGAGAGGAAATATTTGATGTGGTACCTTGAGATTTGTACTAAAGATTTTTGTATGCTATTGAATTATCTATTAACCCAGCCACCACTTTTTTAAGTTTTTTAAGTTTGTTCTTTTTTTATTTTGGTTTTAAAAAACAATCACATATTTATTCCCTCAGTTTATTGCAAGGAGAAACATTTAATCAGACTGAATCCTTTGTTTCTTTAACTACAAATTCATATCTCTGTAATCAAATTTTCTATGCTATTTTGTAACTTTATTATGCGTGCAGTCTGCCACTCTGGTTGCTTGAGGCTATGTAAATTCTGGCAAATTAGTTTTATTGTGCTTTCCCATCAACATTACTTGTAGAGTTTTGTAGCCATGCTTATTTCTGCTTAACAAATTTGTTGAGCCAATAGCAAGGAGTCAGCTGCCTGGTTCTGCGGAACTTCAGAAAGGGGATCGCACCAAGTGTATTCCAAGAATTCTCAGGGCTACCTGCCTTCCAGTGGTGGGATTCAGCCAGTTCGCACCACTTCGGCAGAACTGGTAACTAATTTTTTGTTGCCCAGGCCCAGAATGGACTTCCAGAAGTGGCATCCACACAGAGAACTGGTTGTTCACAAATATGAATCTGACCACTGCTGCCTTTCTGATTTTTTTGTAAGACTTCAAAGGCGAATAAGAGTTGCTTCTCTTCCTTCTTTCGGAGACCACGTTCTTCTGCAATATGGTCATTCTCTGACTAACAATGTCTCTTCTATTTCTGAAGCTGTTCAGACTGTCCATCTTCCAGGTTTAGACCATCTGTGTTCTGCCCTGGAGACTGGGTACTAGTGAAATTCTGGACTACTGATGATCTGCCTACCAACGATCTGCTTTCTGAGAAGTGGAAGGCCCCCTATCTCATTCTTCTTACCACACACACTATGCCAGCATCCAGACTTGCATCCATCACACCCGCTCAAAGACCTCTTTACCACCTGCGGATTGGGCTAATTGAACTGTAGCCCCTTGTGCTGAATATGACCTTGGGATGAAGCTTTTATTCAAACAGCTGCATTCTTGTACTGTATGTCCAGTACAGACTTCACACCAGCTCTTTAGGAAAGGAAAGGTTTTTATTGCGCAGGTTCAGAGAGCTAAACAAAGCAAAGGGTCTGAACCCCGAAGGGCATATCAACAAACATATTTATACCCCACAATTTCCTGGTTGGACATTGTTTTTTATATGGCTATTTTCTATACATTCTTATCAGGAAGACAGTTTACAGATGACAGTTGCAGAGGAGCACGTGTAGTTACAAAAACAGGATATGGCTATCTGGATCAGCATCTGTCTGGAGGACAAGAATATATTTTGCTCATTCAGCAGTTTTACCAATACTCTGGTATTTTTCCACTTTACAAATGCCACCACATTTTATCAGATTGTTCCTGCTCAATTGCCTCATCATTTTTTTTCTCCTTTTGTTCTGTCCTTCTAATCATTTCCATTTTTCATTATCTATCTATCTACCTATCTATCCATCTATCTATCTATCTATCTATCCATCCATCCATCTATCTATCTTTTATCTATCATCTATCTACCATCATCATCAATCTATCATTGATCTATCTCAAAACATAGAACTTTCCAGAACTGTTGATCAGGATTCTGATAATTCTGACAACTGGTGAAAAGGTTCTTATGTTGAAATGACAGAATTAAAGTTCAGGCTTTAGCCAGCCTTTAGGGTTGTGGAACGTTTCATAGGAAACCACAAACCTGTAGGTTAGACATGTGATCGAAACCACAGAATGCATACTTGAGTATTTTTATAAATTTATACCTTATTTATTGTGTGCTGATTTCCTCTTATGTAACCAAACAAAACTAAGAAATCTATATATACTTGCTTCCAATTACATTAGGAGTTCTTCTAATCTTATGGGAGGACACACCTTTGTTCAGCTGAATAAACGTGTCCATTTATCAATAGAGAACTGGACTCCTTCACTTTGTTCACACCAAGCCACACAGTGGTCGGATTTAGCCCGTTCGCACCACTTTGGCAGAACCGGTAGCTATTTTTTTGTTGCCCAGCCCAGAATGGACTTCCAGAAGCAGCATCCACACAGAGAACCGGTTGTTCACATATCTGGATCCCACCACTCAAGCCATACCTGATCCCTCTTCCACAGAACCACTGGAAATAGTACTGTGGGTAATTACTATGGAAAATACCAAATAGTGTGGCTTTTTGTTATTCCAACCTTAGCCCTTTTGTAACAATAGAAAGACAGTGATGCAAAGTGAGGATCAGATGATTCTGCCTCTGCAGCATGAAAGAAACATTTTGTGCATGGAGATGATGTATCTAATAATATAAACTGTGAAGGAGCACTGATGGGAAATAATTTATCATAATAATGTATTATAGATGGAGTCTTTATTGCTAATGGAATATTGATTCTACTAATGTGTTTCTGTACTGTCATTTGAGAGTAGAATATCCCTGTTTATTAAGCAGTATTTCAGTTCATACAAGGTAATGCTTAATGTAACTGGACCCTGTAATTCAGCAAGAGAATTTATTCTGAATTTTATTCTCAGAATGACTTATTGATGATTGGAAAAGCTTACTCAGAGAGTACAAAACCAAGTATCCGGTATTTAGAGATGGACCATCATAATGGGTCTGGTCTCCATGTTATACTTGATGATGCCAGCATACCTATAGTTACCAGAAAGTTATCTGTTCATGATAAACAGATGATTACAATGTTCCTTTCCCCATCACATCAGATTGCTCAGAGATATCAAGTCAAAAGCCTTATACAGCAGTGGCCAAAATTGTGGAAACCTTTTGGGGAAAGTGTATTTTTGAGGTTTGATGGCTAATAACACCACTTTTTGGGGGGAGTAGCACCATAAAATTATATATCAATGGAAAGATAATTTAATCAAGAATGTAATGCAACAAAGTTTATTCAATTGTTCAATTATCTGTACTGTATTCTATGAAAAGTTATAGCCAAATAACAGAAAAAGGAAGCACAAGTTGCTTAGGTTGCTATCAGGTAGCTTTCCTTCATCAGATTGTAGCCAGTGAGCACGAGTGTTTAGAGAGCCAATCAGGTGTCATCTTGTTTTGACAATGAGCCAATCAGATCATAGTAGGATTCAGTTATTGATGTCATGTATTGATGCTGAGAGGAGGACATTTGTCAGTGTGTTATGTGATCGCTGTCAAGTTGATTGGGATTTTTGTGTTCTTTCATTTAGTGAGCTTGTAAAACATAATAAAATTAAAGTAATGGTGCAAAGAGTTGACTTGTTGCCCAGAAAGCAATGTAAAATAGTATTATCAAGTGAACAAGGCTACAGTTATAAAGAAATTAGAACTAAAATTGGTGGAAACTTAACCAAAGGTGGCATTTCTACTGTACACTTTTCCTAAAAGCTTTCCACAATTTTGGCCACTACTGTATATAAATTAGACCTTGAAGACATGGGACAAGCCATGAAGACCTAAATTTAACTTGGTCTACAAAGAAGGAATAAATCACCTGCAGGAAGATCAAACACTTGTTTTGGAGAATGTTTCTATTATTTAAAAACCTTATGTTGCAAACGTTGTAAATAACATATCACATTTGACCACCAGAAGATCAGGTCAAGGTTTCACAGAAAATTATTCCCGTAAGCTTTTCCTAGCAGGTTTGATTGGAACCAATTAAACTGGCCCACTCTTTCTTTCTGGCTCAATTGTACCTACGCTCATCAGCGTCTTGATTTTTCTAAAAAATGGTTGTTTTGCTTTGAAAAAGAATTAAGGAGAAATACATGATATTTCATTGTCTTCGAAGAGGACAGTACTTGTTTAAAAGGTAAAGGTAAAGGTTCCCCCGCACATGCATGCTAGTCATTTCCAACTCTAGCTCATCTCCGTTTCAAAGACGAAGAGCCAGCGCTTGTCCGAGGACGTCTCTGTGGTCATGTGGCTGGCATGACTAGATGCCAAAGGCGCACGGAACGCTGTTACCTCCCCACCATAGTGGTCCTATTTTTCTACTTGCATTTTTACATGCTTTCGAACTGCTAGGTTGGCAGAAGCTGGGACGAGTAACAGGCGCTCACTCTGTTATGCGGCACTCGGGATTCGACCCACCAAACTGCCGACCTTCTGATCGACAAGCTCAGCATCCTAACCCACTGAGCCACCGCGTCCCTCAGTACTTGTTTATGAGGACAAAAATATAAAGGATAGACTCAGATATCACAAGGTGCACTGGAAATAAAGAGAATAATTCAATAACTATATAGCTCAAAGGTCCCCAACTTGTGGCCTTCTGACCACCGGGCCATAGGACAGGCTGGCCAGTATGCGCGTGTGCACGTGCACACCCCCTCACTTGTGCTATAGGTGTGGGCCGCAAAAATGAGCTGCCGCCTCACGTCAGGGTGCGAAAATGGGCCACCACCGCTGTGCCTTCGGGCGCGAAAATGGGCTGCCGCACCGCAGGGTGCCGAAATGGGGCACTGCCACACTGTGCGGTACAAAAGCAGGCTGCTGCTACACTGTAAGGTGCAAAAATGGATGCTACCGCACTGCAGGGCGTAAAAACAAGCCGCTGCCATGCTGTAAGCCGCAAAAATGGGCTGCTGCCTTGCTGCAAGGTGAAAAAACAGACGTTGTCACACTATGGGGTGCAAAAATGGGTGCCGGCACACCACAAGGCACAAAGACAGGCTGCTGCTGCTCTGCAAGGCACAAAAATGGCTGCCACCGAGTGTTGAGGCTGATATTTATAGGACAATTGATCCTCTGTCGTGTGAACACATCTTTTGTGATGTTTATTCTGATGGATGTGCAGGTCCGATGGGGGTGTAAGAAAATAATAACAATGAAGTGTTGTTTTTGCATTAGACTATGTTTAATACATTTTAAGAGCAAAAAGGTGGAAAATGAATGTGGCCTAGAATAACAAGAAAAAGCAAATATTAGAACAGGAACTGTCTGCAGTCCTAAAACAAGCTAGCTGACAGTTTTAGCCACAACAGCTCACACATAATGTAGAAATAAACTGCTTGTTTTGGTTTATGCAGCTGAGTTCGAAGAAAGCAGGAACTGTGGGTTTAAGCAAAATTGCATGCATTGCTAATAGAAAAACCAGCTTAAAGGGCAACGGTGATTTATGGAAGTTGCAAAAAGTGGGAAACTGGGCATTCCAGAAAGATTGTAAACTTTGTGTTCCTCGTCAAATGGGATTGCAAGGGAGGGACTTGCACTTCAGGCCAAGGGAATAAAATGCTATTGAAATCTATTTTCGGGTGTGCTTACTTGCTAGCCACCCACTCTTGCAAGAACACATTTTTCAATAAACTGCTTGCTGCTTCACTTAATGACTATCAAATTCTTGGAAGCTGAAAGTGTTTTTCACAGGGGAGACGTCCTTATTTCACTTTGCTGAGCGTTTAGATCTTTTCCTTTTTCGTATGTGCTGAATTTGAGGCGCTACATTCGTATGTTCAGAAAAACTCTATAAAAGGGATTTCTCCTGTTTACTACTCTTTGGGGAGATGTGGCTTTATCCACTTCAACCCGGTGGTCAGTTGAAAGGAGCTTAAGCAATCCTCACAACATTGATTTTTTGTTTGTTTGTAACATAATCTATTCTGGTTTCAGTGAGGTATAGTCCACATTTTATGATTAAAAAGTGTGTCAGAGATGTTGATAATTTTTCCTTGAATAATGTTCCTCCTATAGGGCTAAAAATTATAATTTAACCTTGTCAATCACAAGGATTAAAGAAAACATACAAGTAGTTCTCATCTTATGACCACAATTGAGCCCAAAATTTCTGTTGCTAAGCGAGACAGTTGTTAAGTGAGTTTTGCCCATTTAATGATCTTTCTTGCCACAGTTGTTGTTGTTTTTTAATACAAGTTTTATTATTTTTTTTAATTTTACATTCAGGTATTTATGAAGCAATATGGTGGTTGGGTAGTTAAAAGTAAACAATAGCAAATAACAAAATCATTTGTAGATAGCTCAAGTTTCATCAACAAAAATTCCCTCTCCAATTCCCTTAGTTATAATAACATAGTCAAATTAATCAAATTAATACCTTTCTAATTTTAACACAGTCAATTAGAACAATTTTCACTATATTTTCACTTATACATATCCATGTCCTGTTTTTGAGTTTTACCTAATTGCAATAGAATATTTCAAAGTAGCCTATAATATATAAAAGAAAACTTAATTTTCGGGTAACCCACATTTTCCCCATTTCATTATATAGTAATTATCCTGTCTAAAATACATACATTGTTCATTTCGGTGCATTCTTATTTTATACAAGTTTTTTCTGTTTAACATCTTAATAGTATAAATCAATTCTAATAGCTAACTTTCCTTTCCCTTAAAGGTCTAAAAGTTAAGTATAAAATCAGTATGTATCTTTTAAAGATTCCCCTTAGCCCATTAATAAAAATTTTAAGCTCTATCATTACAACAAATATATTCTATTTATCATCTTAATAGTTCATCAATTATTAAAATAATATCTTTTATTATATCCAGGGAACACCTGCTGCCGGCATCAAGCTCCTTTCGTCCAGTGCGCTCCCACAGGGAGGGTCTTCTCAGGGTGCCACCGGTAAGAGATTGCCGGCGGATGACACCCAGGGATAGGGCCTTCTCAGTGGGTGCGCCTGCCCTTTGGAACCAGCTGCCAGTGGAGCTTAGGACTGCCCCCGACCTCCATTTATTCCGCTGGGACCTGAAGACCTGGCTATTCGAGCTCTCTGGCCCAGGCTGAGAATTTTAATTTTAATTTTAACTGGGGTTTTACTTATTCAGGGACAAATATAATTTTTTTTAATTTGTTTTTAACTTTTGTATTTTTGTTTTAATCACCCTGTAAACCGCCCTGAGTCCTTCAGGAAAGGGCGGTATATAAATGTAATAAAATAAAAATAAAATAAAAATAAATATAATTCAAAGTTATGTTCTAATAGCTAATCTATTTCATTATATAGTAATTTTCATATCTGAAATACATACATATTCTATTTGTCATCCTTACAATTCATCTATAATTAACAAGGTATGTATTATAGTTGTGGCTAATTTTCATTCCCTTAAAAATCTAGATCTTAAATATAAAATCAGTTTATATCTTATAACAGTTTCCCTTGGCCCATTAAAGGAAAATTTAAGCTTTATTATTGCAAATCCCAACATTTACAACAGAAAAAAGGGAAAAAACATTTTTTAAATCTATCTCTAGCTTTCTTCTTGTGCCAGGCAGGCTTCCATATTATTGCCTTTAACTTCTCAAATGTGTCTCCCTTTCTTGCTACACACGTTGTTTGGATCCAGGGAGACCATCCAGTTATCAATTTTTGAAAGAGAGTGACCCCTTTATAGTCATTAAATTTTCATTGTAATAAATCCAATCTCCATATTTGGCATAGTACAGTTGTCATTAATTCAGTCTGGTCTTCTTCTCCTTTCAAATCCATCTGGCTTAGATAAGAGGTCATGTCTGGTGTTGTAATTATTGTTTGGTTGGTTAAAGTCTTAATGTACTGTATTTGAAAGCCTTTGGCATCCTCCATCTTAGTATTGCTTTCTTCAGCTTCTATTGTTTGTTGAATTGTGGGTTTTATAGTTGAAATCAAAGTTTGGGCATCAAGGCTCTCAGTAGATTGTACTTGTTGAACTTTAAAGTCCCCTATTTTGTTGTTGATTTCCTCATCCTCTGTTAGTTTTTGGGTTGTCAGTTTGTCAATTGAAGTCAAGGTCTCATTAGGTGAATTTATGCTGTTAGATTTGTCTTTAAGTCTGGCTTTTATTTCTGCAGTCATTGCCAAAATTGTATCAAGTATGAGTTTATAGTTAAGTGGTGGGATGTATTCTTCCATTTCTTTAGCATTTTGCAGATATGCCTTTAGTGGAGGCTAATTTAAGAAAAGTTAATAAATGTCCACCTCCATTAGTCCTAAAGGTTGTTTTCAGTGCCAGGTGTTCCCAATTTTTATCTTTAAAGATAATGTCAAGGACAAGTCTGTTACACCCATATCTCAGAGTAAAAAAAAAAAAAAGGTTTACTTGCTATACCAGGTTTCGCCACAAAATGTCCCCAATAGCATATATAATCCTTTTCCAGACTAATATAAGGCTTTTATCCAATTAATTCATTTTTTAGCAGTAAATAGGGTAGTAGGTCCCCGCAGAAATAAGCAATAAAAACTTTTTAGTAACCCAAAAATTCCAGAAGTACAAATAAGGTTGCTTAGTTATTTAGCTTGGTCATTTGATTTCTTTTGAGGCTTTAAGGTTTTAATTCCCCAAGTGAGCAGTCGCCTATCTTTCAAGAAACGGGGAAGAGATTGCCGGGAAAGTCCCACAGGGAAGTAATTAGGGAAGTAAGAAAGGTAAGGTCTCACCCAAATCCTCCAGATTGCTTCGTTGTGCTTGATAGTGATTTTGGCTTTTGGCAGGGAACGGCTTAGTGATCGGCCATGTTAATGGCTGATCTCTTCTTCTTTGAGCCAGAGGAGCAACTCTGGATCAAACGGAGGGCTGCCGCCCTTCTGTGATCGCAGAGAGAGCCCCCTCACAGTGGTTGCCCCTCCAGGGCAACTTTTAACCCTTTTCAGGGTTCTCCGAAGAAGAAAGCCCAGATGGCAGGGAGAGGCTTCTTCCCTGCATGTCCGCCAGCACCGCGCATACAAACCGGAATCCCCCACAGTTTTTAAGTAAATCCATGCAGTCGTTAAGTGAATCCAGCTTCCCCATTGACTTTGCTTGTCAGAAGCTCACGGTAACCATCACCTAAATTTTGATCACATGATCATGGGGATGCTGCAACGGTTGTAAATGTGAAAAACAATCATAAGTCCCTTTCTTCAAGTCTGTTGTAACTTTGAACGGTCACTAAACTAACAGTTGCAAGTCAAGGACTACCTGTATACTCACCTAGAAAACACGAATGGGATTCTACCCTGGAAAAAAAAGACATGTTCCTTGCTTTCCCAGTAATCCGATTTCTCCTAGCTTTGAGGGAGGGGAGCAGCTTGGCCCATTAACCTGGACAATGAACCAGACTAAATTTGGTAAATTTAGTTCCTTTATTCTCTTACGGCAAGAAAATTACATTCCACAAATAATGGAAGTTTCCCCCCCCAGCTCAGTATATGTGACGTTTTTATAGAATCAAATGGCAAGCAATTAATGTCAGCAATTTTGTTACAACATGCAATGAGTAATAATACAAATTAGCAGTTTTTTACACTCTTCCTGCTGGTAGCACCACTGGTGTCAGACCCTCACATATGCTTTTCCTTTCTATGTTCGGGTCTACCATTCTGTTGGGAGGGGGCAGGAGGATGCTCTGCTGTTCTGCTGCAAGGGGGAGGCTGGTATGTACTTTGATGCATCGGGTGGAAACGGAAGAAGGAATATGCCCTGAGCCATTTATGCCCTTCAAGTGAATACAATTTGGGGGGACAAACTGCCTGGAAATATTTTCTACAACCTTTCTTGAAGATAGATTATGTATCCTTCTAAAAATGTGCTTAACTGGAAGATGATGCATAAATATGCAACTCTCCAACCACTAGATGGTGCTATCCATATTCTTAACACAGCCTTATTAAAATAGGTCCATTCTAAAGATATTCTAATACCTTTACCACAAATTGAACCAAGTGGTTGGGTCAGGAATTTTAGGTTGGGTCATAATCAAATCATGAGATCAGCAATCCTGATGACAGAGGATATATTTAAATCATAGAATATCTGTTTACGTACTAAACACTTGCTCCATATTCTGTATATTTTAGGAGAGAATACTGATGGACTGTGCACTTTGCCTGCAGAATATTCAAAATGCAATCCCTTAAATTCCCAGGTAAGGCTGGAAAAACTGGCCTGGAAAGTCATGGTCAGTCAATGGCTAGGTTCACAGATAAATGAAAAACATTTAAATGTAAGCATTTAAATAACATAGAAAAGACCATGGCAGGGTAATGGAGTTCATGCTTCAGTGGCAGAAGCATGTTCAAAAGAATTAGTTTGCAAGTGATGCATAAAACTATATTAGATGCTTTCCATTCTTGACCTCTTATTTGTTTCTTTGTTTGTATTTTGCCTTTATTATTTTTACAAATAAAGAAGGTGGCAAACATATCCAACAGAGCTTCTTCCTCCTGTTTCCCCAAAATAATAAACCCTGTGAGGTGAGTTGGGCTGAAAGAAAGTAACTGGGCCAAAAGTCCCCCCAGCTTGCTTTTATGTCTAAGGCAGAACTTACTCACAACCTCCTGCTTTCTAGCCTGGAGCCCTAACCATTAGACCAGGGGTAGGCAACCTTGGCTCTTTTAAGACTCATGGACTGTGCTGACACAGGAATTCTGGAAGTTAAAGTCCATGAGTCATAAAAGAGCCGAAATTGCCTACCCCTGCATTAGACCAAACTCTACTATAATTATGGACCTTGCTCTAGAATGCAGTATGCTTTTCCAGAGGACCTACTTCTATTGGTTTATTTCAGGAGCCGCAATATGATTTGGGATACCTTAGCTTGTGAGCTAAGTTGCTATGAAACATAGTAAAGTTTATTTTGTATGGACAATTAGAAAGAATTAAATGATAGATGATAAACAATCCTGTGTATCAGTGATGGAATAGGCAGGAGATATAAAATTAAAACAAAGAAATGTTATGTATGGTCCCGTACTGACCTTCACGGGTTGCTGGGAAGAAAGCAGATAATTCAGTTGCCAAATTCCTTTCTCAGAGCATCTTATCAGTAAAAATTACACCAAGTGAGAAGTTTAATTGGTGGGAGTTGAAACCGAGAAGGGCAAAAGAAATCTCCCCCACAGAACAGAATGAGGCAAGAATTAAGCATGCTAGCAACAGAAGAAATAAGATAACCCCAACCAATCAGATCATATTTCCCTAGCAATAATCTGCCCATCTTCTCACTAACAGTATCCACCTTTGGGAGTATTGTGTTAATTGTGTTAACTGATGAAACTGCAGTTATCAATAATGTCATGACTGTAGCCTTTTAAAATCGCCTGCCTTAAAACAAATCGGATGTTTGATTTGGAAAGGAATATCCTTTATTCAGAATAAGGTTATTAAAGAGATTTCCTGTCTTGCATGCTTAATTGGCTTTGTATGCCAGGTGCAAAGGACCCAGCATTTCATGGGAGAACATAAGTGAGAAAGACCTTGAGTTCCCATTTTCCTGTTATTGATATTAATGAGGTATATTATTTCAAGACTGGCCGTGTTTTTGAATACTGCTGTTCTTAGTTCGGTTAGGCATTGATGAGCCAGAGCGTTGAAACAGCAAGCATCTTTATTAACTCACAATAGAAGCAGCCCTAAAGGCTGCTTAACAGCTATATATACATGGTTGCCTCTAGGCGGCAACCAATAGGTTTAAAGCAACAGTTTCCCACCCCAAACATAATTATCAGCTTGGAGACAGACAGTCTGCATTGCAGTAACAGAAACCGTTAAGCAATCCTACATTTAAATACAGCAACTAAGGTCACACATTAAGCAAGTGATTTCAACAGTTGATGCCAATACATTACAACTGCTGTCAGCAGATTTCTGGGGGCTGACAGTAATAATTAACTGTGCAATTAAAAATATTCCTGGCTATCAATAGACATTCTCAGTCCTGTGATATAAAGACCCAGCAGCCTGTATTCTACCTAGGTTTCATATATGCCAAAGTGAAAGGTACCGTATTTTCCGGCGTATAAGACGACTTTTGAACCCCTGAAAATCTTCTCAAAAGTTGGGGGGTCGTCTTATACGCCCAGTCGCCTTATACGCCGGAAAATCAGTGGGTGGCATCTGGCGGGAGCCGGCAGGGCAGTCCTGCACACGCGCGCACTCCCTGGCTGCTCCTTAGCAGCTGGGGAGTGCGCGCGTGTGCACGACTGCCCTGCCGACTCCCATCCAACGCTCTTCGCTCTTGAGGCAGCTGCTGCCTCAAGAGGGAAGAGCCGGCTCGCTCTTCCCTCTTGAGGCAGCAGCTGCCTCAAGAGCGAAGAGCGTGGAGCCGGCATGGAAGTCCTGCGTGCGCGTGCGTTTGCAGGACTTCCCTGCTGGCTCGCTCTTCCCTAAGAGCATCAGACGGGAGCCGGCTGGGAAGTCCTGCTGCGCTTCCGCCGGGCGGTGCTGGCCGAGACGAGCCAGCAGGCAGCTGCCGTGAGTGTGGCGCTGAGGGGCAGCAGCCCCACGCGCAGCAGCAGCCGCCGGCTCAGCAACAGGTCCGAGCGCAGGAGCCGCACCGCCAGGCTGCCCAGGAAAAGCAGCCACACCGAGAGGCTGCACGCCCAGTCCAGCGCCATGAGGGGCAGGGCGGGAAGCCGGTCGGGAAGAGGAACCGGGAGCCCGGGCCGAGCGTGCCTCGGCCAACGGTGAGAGGGAAGCGGCACATGAAAAAGAGGCTGCGGGCGGAGCTGCCCCGCCCTGCGCCGAATGGGAGAAGTTCAAGGCCTGGGGGGGAAAGCAGGAGGGGCGCCGGCTGTGGCGGGTGGCGGCTGCCCTCCGGCGCTCCCTGCCGCCCGGGAAACGCTGCATCTCGGGGGCCAGCAGAAGCGCAGGAGCAGTGGGAGGGCCGGCGGGGCCAGTCGGGCCTTCGCCTCCTCTGCGACGGACAGGGAGGGCAGGGCATGTAAGTATTTTCCGGCGTATAAGACAAAAAACCTTGAAAAACTTCTTAAAAGTAGGGGGTCGTCTTATACGCCGGGTCATCTTATACGCCGGAAAATACAGTAAATATTCTGAATGAGGTCATTCACTCACTACTGTATTACTCACTGTTGGTAATGGAATATCTTCAAGCCTCCCAAAGGTCTATTAAAAAAAGTCATGCTTGAGCAATGTATAATTCTTTTAGTATATTTACCAACCTCTTTACATGGACATTTTCTGGGGCAATAAACTATAGTCCTGAAATTCAAAATAATCTCCTTTCAGATGCTTCTCTAAAAAGACCACTTGTATACCAGAATTCATTCCCAGACTATAAATTGGGCAGATAATGAGGCATACATCAAATCCTCTTCAAGACTGAAAGTGCCTCTGACTCTTACACTACTCTAAAAAAAGTGAAAACACAAGAGCCTTGGCCTAGGCAACCGTTTCCATGGAGAAGAGACATTTAGTACATCTGAGCTCTACTTGAACTGAGAGGACAAACACCAACCCACGGAGAATTACCTCATGCGATATAATTAGCAAACATGTTAATTAAGAAATACTGGTTGCTGATTTAGGCAGAGATTTGTCCTCCAAACTTGCTGCTGGGCTCCTGTGTTGCAGAAATCAAGAGACTCAGACCCCGGAATCAAAAGAAGTTTGTTTTATTTGCACAAAGGTTCAGAGCAATATAGCCGTAGCAACATCTGAACAAGTTCTTATGGAAAAGCAAGCACATATATACTCTTCAGAAGCAGCAAAGCACGGAAATGTATCTTAGTAGCATTGATTGGTTACATGAGTTACAGCCCCCTGTTGCTATGCTGAATTAGCTAAATATCTTGCTACCTATCAAGGTCACAGGTGTCTTGCAAAAGCACCTAAGTTCCTAACATGTGGTTAGTTGCAAGCGAGACATATGTGGTTAGCTGTCACTGAGCTCTGTGCTTGACAAATAGGTGTGACAGACAGATGAGCTTGTGGTTTGACATTTTCCATTTCCTTGTTCTTTTCTAACTAATATACACATATCACTATCTATAAGGCTCATGCTAGTCAGGGGTGTCAAACTCAATTTCATTGAGGGCCGCATCAGCATTGCAGTTGCCCTCAGGGGGCCGGGCGGGTGTGGCCAGGGTGGGCGTGGCCTACTGGGTGGGTGTGGCTAGAGTGTGTATGGCCTACTGGGTGGGCATGGCCAGCTCTACATCGTTCGCATCAAGGGTGCCTATGGGGGCCTGGGCAGGAGTGGGACAGATCTGAGGGTCTCTGGCAGAAGGAGGGTCTCTGGGCCAGGGCCAAGGCAGTGGGGGCCATTCCCTCACTGTTTTCAGCATGGCTTCGCGGGCCATATGAAACCACTTCGCGGGCCGGATCCGGCCCCCGGGCCTTGTGTTTGACATGTCTGTGCTAGTATTTCTCTATTTGCAATACTTTTCTTCTTTATGGCCTGCCTCACCTGGATGTTTTGTTACCAAATCAGGTACTATCTTCAGTTGGGGGGGTGTTTTGCTTTGGGGGTGGGTGAAGTGTCTTGTTCATTTATATGGGTCCTGGGTAGTCAGTTGGTCTTGTAACTAGCTGAATCACAGGACTGACTGAATCACAAGGCTGGTTCATTCTCAAAACTGGTTCTGGACTTGTGACTTCTGACTGCTTTCAAGGTGTGAAATTCAGCTGCTGAGGGGGTGGTCAGTTCTGTAGTCAATTGGTGCTTCGGATGGTCCACTTCCTTATTGGTTCATACACTGGTTCTACGTCAACGTTGATGGACCTGTTGGTAGAACCAGTCACAAGACTAACCAACCACCCAGGATCTATATAAATGAACAAGACTCTTCACCCCACAAAAAACCCGCTGAAGATGTTACCTAGGCTGGTAATGAAACATCCGGGAGCCAAGCAGCAAGCTCAGAGGACAAATCTCTGTCTAAATGTACAACCTGAGCTATGAATATTCACCACATTTTCTAAACTGGTTGCTGAGTTCTTCCTGCCCAACTCATATTCCAAAGAGAGGAAGTCAAAGGTTGATCAATTTCTCTGTGATGCTACAACTCTATCTGAAAAGCTTCCGACAGCTGGGACATCAGATGGATCAGATAATCAGACCCCATAAACTGAGTAGGTAATCCAGCAGCTTCAGTCAGAGGATGGGATCTGCTTTACACAGTGAAATCCATTCAAATCCTCCATGGTATTAAGAAAGGCTTAGTATACCTCATTCTTCTTTCAGAAGGCAGGCAGCTAAGAGTAGATAGATGCAAGCCCTCCCTTTTGATGATCTGGGGCAAAACCAGGTATTAATAACAGTATATAAGATTACTCCTCTCCCATAAAGGAAAGTTTAATATAAGTTCAATATTAATATAAGGCCTATTAAAATCTATTTATATCCTGCCTTTATTTTCTACAACTCAAGGCAGCAAACATAAAGCTTCTTCCTATGTTCTCTACAACAACCCTGTAAGGCACTTTGTGATGAGAAAGGATGGCTTTCAAGCTTAAGGGAGGAACTCATGGTCTGCCAATTTAGTCCAGTACTTCAGAGGTCACCAATCTTTGTCGGTTGGCAGACTGGAGGAAAAGGGAGAGGGAAGCATTTTACACACACGTATGGGGCCAGAACACACATGTGTCACAAACAGGGTGGGGCTAGTTAGTGCCTGCATGATACGTACTAGCTCTGCCCTGTTCTTGCATGGTGCAGCAACTTGTTTCAGCGGCCATTTTTGCGCCTTGCACTGCGGCGGCACCCCGTGTTTTCACCCCACAGTGCAGCAGCAGCCCGTTTTCACACACTGAGGTGTGGTAGCAGTGGCCCATTTTCTCGCCCCGAAGTGCAGTTTTTGCACCCCATGGCCACAGTGGTAGCACAAGTAAGGGGGTGTACACACATGCACACACGCACACACTGGCCAGCCTGTCCCATGGCCCAGTGGCCAGCAGGCCACAGCCCCCTACTGGCCTGCGGCCTGCAGGTTGGGGACCCCTGCAGTACTTAAACCACTACACCAAACTGGATTTTGAAAGCTGTATCTTGCTGTCACTAACCATAGTTGGATAATGTGGAAAACAACAAAAGGGAATATTTTGGAAAACATTCTATTATCTAATAATGAAAATCTCAATGTGTAAAAAGAAAGTTTCTTTACCAAAGCTGCAATAGTTATTAGATCTTCCTGCTGCAGATGCTGATTCAAATACCAAAAATCATAGGTATTTATTAGTACAGGAAATCTTTGACTTACCATACTTCATTTAGTGACTGTTCAAAATTACAATGGTACTGAAAAAAGTGATTTATGACCGGTTTTTTTCCACTTACGACAAACATCCCCATGGTCATGTGATCAAAGTTCGGATGCTTGGTTCATATTTAGGACAGTCGCAGTGTCCCAGGCTCATGTTTTTTGCAACCTTCTGAAAAGCAAAGTCAATGGGGCAGCCAGATTCACTTAACAACCATGTTACTAACTTAACTGCAATGATTCACTTAACAACTCTGGCCAGAAGAGTAGTAAAATGGGGCAAAACTCAGTTAACATCTCCTTTAGTAACATAAAATTGGGCTTAATTGTGGTAATAAGTCAAGGACTACCTGTATTTGCTCATGCTTAATCGGCAAATTGACTTTGCCAATAGATCCAAGTGATTTGAATCACATAGTACTGTATTTATGCCAATAATTCCTTAGTATGCTTAGCATTTTTCCTATCCTGGTAATTTTTGTTAAGTTTGTTATTGTGGGAGAAGGAATGGTAGAACCTGGGGGTGGAGTCAAAAGAGGAATCAGCCTACAGTCTTTATGTTGCCCTGAACAACTACTGTATTTCCCCAAAAATAAGACCAGGTCTTATTTTTGGAGGATTTCTTTTATACTCACCTCTGGCACCAACACCTCCGGCATCCAGCCAATCCACTTCTTCTGTGGCCAAAGGAGCACTTTCATTTTGCAGCTGCATTCTGGCCTGCATTTCACAGTCAGGTCCTTTTCAGAAGGCCTATGCAGCCAAGTACCGAGCGAAATGCAGGCCTGGCTGCAGAAGATGCCGCAGAAGAAATGGGCCAGCGAGGACAGGCCTGACTGCAAGGTAAGTGGGTGCAGGGCACGTGGGGCAGGTCCACACTCCCCACCCTCACCCTAGATTGATTTTTCAGTGTGCGCCTCACCCCAAAACTAGAGCTCATTTTTGGGGTAGGGCTTATATTAGGCCCACTGCAAAAATCAAGCTAGGGTTTATTTTCAGGGTAGGTCTTACTTTTGGGGAAATACGGTACATCCAACCTCTCTTGAATTCCGTTGCCCTCCGGGTGAGATTCAAGGTGCTGGTGATGACCTATAGAGCCCTAAATGGCATGGGTCTGGACTATCTTTGGGAGCACTTGCTGACAGCATCAACTTCCCATCATCCTGTGCGCTCCCACAGGGAGGGCATCCTCAGGGTGCCACCGTTCAGGGAGTGCCGGCTGGTGGCCCCCAGGGGAACAGCGTTCTTGGTGGGTGCACCTGCCCTTTGGAGTCAGCTGCCTGTGGAACTCCAGATGGCCCCCGACCTTCGCTCATTTTGCTGGGACCTAAAAACTTGGCTATTCGAGCTTGCCGGCCTGGACTGAGGGTTATGGGTTAAGGTTTTAATTTTTAATTATTTGGGGGCTATTTAATTTTATTTTATTTTAACCTGTATATATTGTACTGTGTTAATTTGCCCTGTAAACCACCCTGAGTCCCTCGGGAAAAAGGCGGTATATAAATCGAAATAAATAAATAAATAAATAAATAAATAAATAAATAAATAAATCTAATGCCAAGATAGTGCTAACTTGTAGCTGAGTAGATTCATCTGCATAATCATGATTAGTAATACATCAATTTAATTGGAACTTCATGTGTGGTCCTATTCTTTCATGCCTGACATTACCGTATTATATTGTAACTTGTATGTTATTGCTTATAGAGTCAGATGACTTACAGCTAAAAAGGACATACAATAATAAGTAAATAAATACTGTCTGGAAGTTCAGGTTCACCTCCGACTTTAATAAAGGCAGATGATGCCATACTAATTGACATAATTATCTCTGTTACTTAAAGAGATGCTAATATCAATGCGTACTAAGATCAGAAATAAATTGTTTCCTTGTTCTATGAAGCCCCCAGAATTTTATTCATTTTTGTGTGTGTGTGTGTGTGTGTGTGTGTTTGTGTGCAATAAAAGATTTGTAGTCAGAATCAACTACAGAAGAATTTCAGACAAATAGCAAAACAAAAAAGAAATGTAGACTCGGAGGAGGAAGACAGTATGATGGATTCCAGAAGAGGCAACAATTCACTCTAAAATCCCCCACATTCTTCAAGACTTAGATTTCCATTTAAAAGGCCATTAAATACTGCAGATCTTTCTTCTTACTAATCACGTGCCTCTCTGGAAGTTCCTGAAGTAGATCCCCTTCGTCCACTGTTATTTTCCATGTTAAGGACGGCAAGCGGTTCAACAAGTCAATATGTCCCCATATTGTGTACTTACAAAAACTTTAAAATATTCAACTTTGCCATTTTCCAATAAAAGGAGCATTTAAATATATCTTTGTTATATATTAACTGTTATAGAAACGTTTAACTGGTTTCTTCTCCTCACAAATTCCTGAGGAGAAACGCGGCAGCCCGCTGACAGCTGTCAAACGGGCTGCTGCTTCCCTTCCGCGCAGGCGCAACTCACTGACAGCTGTCAAAGTTGCCAGGGCCGCGCATGCGCAGTAGCAACTGAACTGTCAGCAGGTGCCAGCTGGTCGGAGGAGCAGCCTGTTGACAGCTCGCGGCTGTCAGCAGCTAGCCGTGCCTGATTGGCTGCCGCCACGCGGCGAGAGAACGCCGCGCGCCGATTGGTTGTTGTGTACACAAGTTCTTGTATAAATAACAAGGAATCCCAGCGGTGCCTTTGCCCGGGTGCCATCCCTAACAAACCATTGAAACCGTGCCTGCTGTCTCCTGGTCTTCCCTCACGCTAAATCCACCTGGCGACGAAGGTGGGATACGGGTCTGCTTAGTTAGAGCTGAAGTCACCGAGCTGAAGCCACGAGCTGAAGGAGGGAAGCCGTCCCGCCAGCCGACACTGCTGAAGTCACTCGCTGGCTTGGGAGAGCCCTCCACCCACTCGACTTATAAGCAGACCTGTGGACCTGGACAGCATGGAGACTCTCGGGCACATTAGGGAATTCGACGTCTCCCAGCCAGAAGGCTGGGAATCTCATCTTGGGCAGGTCGAAGGGTACCTCCTCGTCAACAAGATTTTTGAAGACCGCCCCAGGGCCGCTGCGCTTCTATGCCTCAGCGGGCCAGTGGTCTATGACGTCGCCGTAGGGCTCTATAGCCCAGACCCGGTGGCCACCGTGCCTTATGCCGAGTTGGTCGACCGCCTCAACCGGCACTTCATGCCAAGGCGGTCTGAACTATATTGGAGGCTGAATTTCGCCCGTCGTTTCCAACGACCCGGCGAGTCAGCCACGTCTTTCATTGCCGAGGTTCGCCACGCAGCCCGTCGCTGTCGCTTCCCCGACTTAGAAGATCGCATCCGAGACCAGGTCATTGTTGGTCTGAGGAATGAACGATTACAGAAGAAAATCGTTGCCAAGCCAACAATGGACCTTGCTGAGCTGACACTTGAAATCATGACGCATAAGGACAGCCACAGGGAAGAAACGGCCCCATCTGGGAATTCCCTCAGCGGGTCAGTCCACCAAGACTACCTCAGAAACCCCGACCACGGAACACCGGAGGAGGAAGCCGAAGTGGATGCCATTCGCCCGAGACCAGGCAACCCCCAAGCATGTCGTGAAACTAATAGGAGATCTGACAAACCAGTCGTGGGCACCAAAGGCTCCCCACCCAATCGTCTCAAGTGTGCCAGCTGCGGCAGAAACCACGCCAGAGCTTCCTGCAGATTCCGGAACACCAAGTGCCATGGCTGCGGAAAAAATGGCCACATCCGTACTGCCTGCCGCAGCACGAACAGAGAGACCCTCCACGATCTGAAAGTCGCCCCTGCAGGTAGGACGTCCCCTCCAAATTTGGCCAGGGAAACCCAGAGGTCATCCATCTTGACCGTCCAGTCGGACCAAGGGCCCTTACTCACCAATCACATCAGACCTAAAGTAAAAATCCTAATTCAATTACAGGGAGTCCCATGCGAGATGGAGTTGGACTCAGGGTCCTCAGTCTCCATCTTATCATGGGACACACTTCAGGGGATCACTCATCGCTGCGGACGCCGTTTTCCCCTGAGTCCCTCACAAATTTTTCTAGCTGACTTCCAAGGAGCCCCGATCAAACTAAAAGGGAAAACTAGGCTTAGGGTTGATTATAAGCAATTTCATGGGGAACTCACTGCCCAAATTGCCGTAGGGAGGCGAGCCAGCCTCATTGACCTCGACTGGTTCGAGGCCCTGGGGATGTGATCAAAATTCAGATGCTTGGCACCTGATTCATATTTATGACATTGCACCATCCTGGGGTCATATGATCCCCTTTTGCAATCTTCTGATAAACAAAGTCAATGGGGAAGCCAGATTCACTTAACAACCAAATTACTAACTTATCAACTGCAGTGATTCACTTAACAACTGTGGTAAGAAATGTCATAAAATGGGGCAAAAGTCACTTAACAAATGTCTCACATAACAACAGAAATTTTGGTCATAGGTTGAGGATTACCTGTATTCTGTACATTTTCCACCTTGAGTTAATTATAAAATTATAAATGCAGGATAAAATTAATTAATTAATTGATTGATTGATTAAATAGTTGATGAACTATGCAAACTGCTAAGAAGAGTATAAGTGCCTGTGGGCATGTATTTTAATTAGCAGCCATTTTCTCATTGATTTCCATTTTAGCAATTCTTTATGAATGTAATCTCTTTGTATTGTTAACCTTTGTTTTTTTCAGTACTAAACTCATTTTTTTTAAAAAAATAGCACAAAGTAAATGCAAATTATTATGTTTTACTGTCCTTCCTTACTTTAAAAAAGCAAAAAGCTATCTAAATAAACCTTCGAGGCCATGGAATTTTAAGATTCACTATTGATTTACTGGTCTTTAATTATATAATTTTTGCACACTGAGCCAGATCATAGTTCCTGAAACATTTTGACATCAATATGAGATGTCTCGCATATCAAATAAGTGTCATAAAGAAATGCCACTTCCAAAATATGAATTTTTGATTAAGCTTTTCTATTGTAATTTATGTGTTGGATGAAAATAGATCCTATTTACTAGGAAAAGTTTACTGAAATCCTCAAATGGTAGAAATTAAAATACACTTTAGCAATGAAATAAAGATCTGCATCTCATTTCTTCAGAGATCAAATGCTTCCAAAAACAAATAAAATAATGTGAACAATAAAAGCAATAATGAGAATATAAGACCAAGAATAATAATATATATTAATATATATATATAATATATATTATTGTTGGTCTTGTATAACACATAGCCAAAATGTTTCCAAGGACTTTTGGAATACAGGTAGTGCTTGACTTATGATCATCATGGAGTCTGGCCATTACGGTTGTAAGTCGCAAAGCAGGTCATTACATAATCAACCAGATTTTTTGGGTTGGTTGTTAAGTCTATCACCATAGTCATTAAGTGAATCCTCAGTCATTAAGCAAACCCTTGTTTGCTGTGGAGCATAACCACTGGTTTTCAGCAAAAATGCAGTACATCGCAGTTATGCAACTATGGGACTCTACATATGGCCATAAAAGTTGGCTACATACCATGGTGGGATCCAAATAATTTAATAATTTAATTTAACCGGTTCTTGGAATGAAATCCTTTAAGAGCTATCCTGCTCATCATTAGTTGCACTGGAAAAAGTTCCAGAGCCACAAGCCCAGCTAATACTTGGTGGCCTCGTCCCCTTTCCTGTATGCACCAATTGGGAAACTAGAGAGATAAGCGTCTATTCCTGAAATTACCTCTGAGAAGCACCACCTAGTTTTCACCTGAGTGACGTGATCAAAGGCATCGTGTCTCTCTTGGACTTTTGGGGAGGGATTTTTTTTCCCCACCTGGAAGTTGGACGAAAACCAGACGTGTTCTGGAAAACACAGATTTATCATAACCGGTTCGCTGAACTCAACAAAAAATTAGGTATGGTTCTGCCGAACCAGTGAAAACCAACTGCATCTACCCTCCACCTAGATGCAGTTCCATTGAGGAATACACGTTGAGTGCGGTTGGTCAGCTAGTTACGAATCCATCTGATGTTGTTGCTGTCTAACCCACATTTTTCTATCTTATCCAGTAGTAGGTTGTGGTCTACTTTATCAAATGCCTTACTGAAGTCCAAGTAAATTATATCCACAGCGTTCTTCTGGTCCACTAGAAGAATTTTGTCACTTTGTTAAAGAATGCAATAAGATTTGTCTGGCATGATCTGTTTTTAACAAACCCATGTTGGCTTTTGGTTATGACTTTGTTTGCCTCTAGGTGTTTGCTGATTCATTGCTTGATTATTAGTTTGGTCTACAGGTTAAGGCACCAGGCTAGAAAGCAAGAGACCATGAGTTGGAGTCCCATCTTAGCCATTAAAGCCAGCTGGATGACCTTAAGCCAGACATTCTCTCAGTCCAACCCACCTGTTGTTGTGGGGAAAGTAAGAGGAGGAAGGAGTGTCGGATATGTTCGTCGCCTTGAGTAATTTGTAAAAATAATAAAGGCGGGACATAAATAATCAAATAAAGAAATAAAATAAATCACTGGTATAGAATGGAGTATTTTCATGCTCATTCAGACATGACTCTTTCCTTACTGATGTTTACAAACAAATGGATCATTTTAGCATAACTCTTTTATTAAGCTACTACTAGTTATGTACCTAATTATCAATGAATATATTCACAGTGGCTGTTTGGTGCTCAAACATAGATATTTTTATTTATTTATTTATTTATTTATTTATTTATTTATTTATTTATTTATTTATTTATTTATTTAATTCCATTTATATCCCGCCCTTCTCCGAAGACTCAGGGCGGCTAGATTTGGTGAAGTTCTTTCATATTTATTTTTTTCATGGACCATCCCAACATGAATGGGAAGGTGGAAATATAAAGGGCATAATGCTTAAAAAGGGGGAGGCTTGGTTGAAGAGATAGGAGCCTAAACATCATATGAGAAGAATAGTGTGTAGAAATGTAGTCAATCAATCTCTCAAAAAGGTTGCTAGAAAAGATATTTGTTGTTGTTGTTAGCTGTGAAGTCATGTCCGACCCATCGCGACCCTATGGACAATGTTCCTCCAGGCCTTCCTGTCCTCTACCATCTTCTGGAGTCCATTTAAGCTCACATCTACTGCTTCAGTGACTCCATCCAGCCATCTCATTCTCTGTCGTCCCCTTCTCTTGCCCTCAATCTTTCCCAGCATTAGGCTCTTCTCCAGTGAGTCCTTCCTTCTCATTACGTGGCCAAAGTATTTGAGTTCCAGCTTCAGGATCTGGCCTGCTAAAGAGCAGTCAGGGTTGATCTCCTCTAGGACTGACCGGTTTGATCGCCTTGCAGTCCAAGGGACTCGCAGGAGTCTTCTCCAGCACCATAGTTCAAAGGCCTCAATTCTTTGGCGCTCAGTCTTTTTTATGGTCCAAATTTCACTGCCATACATTGCAACTGGGAAGACCATAGCCTTGACTATATGCATTTTTGTTGACAGGGTGAAATCTCTGCTTTTTAGTGTGCTGTCTAGATTTGCCATGGCTTTCCTCCCGAGGAGCAAGCGTCTTTTAATTTCTTGGCTACAGTCCCCATCTGCAGTGATCTTGGAGCCCAGGAAAATAAAATCTGTCACTACCCCCATTTCTTCCCCATCTATTTGCCAGGAATTGAGAGGGCCGGATGCCATGATCTTGGTTTTCTTAATGTTAGGTTTCAACCCATGTTTTGCACTCTCCTTCTTCACACACAACAAGAGGCTCTTTAGTTCCTGTTCACTTTCTGCCATTAGAGTGGTATCATCTGCATATCTTAGGTTGTTAATATTTCTTCCGGCAATCTTAATTCCAACTTTTGATTCATCTAGCCCTGCCTTTCTCATGATGTGCTCTGCATATACGTTAAATAGGCAGGGCGACAGTATACAGCCTTGCCGGACTCCTTTCCCAATTTTGAACCAAACAGTGGTGCCGTGTCCAGTTCTCACTGTTGCTTCTTGGCCCACATATAGGTTTCTCAAGAGACAAATAAGATGGTCTGGTACGCCCATCTCTTTAAGAACTTGCCACAGTTTGATCCATACAATCAAAGGCTTTAGCATAGTCAATGAAGCAGAAGTAGATGTTTTTCTGGAACTCCCTAGCTTTCTCCATGATCCAGCGTATGTTGGCAATTTGATCTCTAATCCCTCTGCCTCTTCGAAATCCTGCCTGTACTTCTGGTAGTTCTCGATCCACATACTGCTGGAGTCTAGTTTGTAGGATTTTAAGCATAACTTTACTAGCATGTGAAATGAGTGCAATGGTGCGATAGTTTGAACATTCTTTGGCATTGCCTTTCTTTGGAATTGGAATGTAAACTGATCTTTTCCAATCCTGTGGCCACTGTTGAGTTTTCCAAATTTGCTGGCAAATTGAGTGTAGCACTTTTACTGCATTGTCTTTTAAGATTGTGAATAGTTCAGCTGGAATACTGTCACCTCCACTAGCTTTGTTGTTGCTCAGCTTTTCTAAGGCCCACTTCACTTCACATTCTATGATGTCTAGCTCGAGGTCAGTGACCACCTCATTGTGATTATCAGGGACATTAAGCTCATTCTTGTATAGTTCTTCTGTGTAATTTTGCCACCTCTTCTTAATCTCTTCTGCCTCTGTTAGGTCCCTGCCATTTTGGTCCTTTATCATGCCCATTTTTGCATTAAACGTTCCCTTCATCTCTCCAATTTTCTTGAAAAGATCTCTGGTCCTCCCTATTCTATTGTTTTCTTCTATTTCTTTGCACTGTTCATTTAAGAAGGCATTCTTATCTCTTCTAGCTATTCTCTGGAATTCTGCATTCAATTGGGCGTATCTTTCTTTTTCTCCCTTGCCTTTGGCTTCCCTCCTTTCCTCAGCTATTTGCAAAGCTTCCTCAGACAGCCATTTTGCTTTCTTGCATTTCTTTTTCTTTGGGATGGTTTTGGTTGCTACCTCTTGTACAATGTTGCGAACCTCTGTCCATAGTTCTTCAGGCACTCTGTCTATCAGATCTAATTCCTTAAATCTATTTGTCACCTCTACTGTATATTCAACAGGGATATGATTTAATTCATACCTGAGTGACCTAGTGCTTTTCCCTACTTTCTTCAGTTTAAGCCTAAACTTTGCAATGAGAAGCTCATGGTCTGAGCCACAGTCAGCTCCTGGTCTTGTTTTTACTGACTGTATAGAGCTTCTCCATCTTTGGCTGATTTCTGTGTTGACCGTCTGGTGATGTCCATGTGTAGAGCCGTCTCTTGGGTTGTTGGAAAAGAGTGTTTGCTATCACCATTGTATTCTCTTGACAAAATTCTATCAGCCTGTGCTCTGCTTCATTTTGTACTTGCCTGTTATTCCAGTTATCTTTTGGCTTCCTACTTTAGCATTCCAATCCCCCATGATGATAAGGACATCATTTTTTGGTGTTAGTTCTATAAGGTGCTGTAGGGCTTCATAGAACCGGTCAATTGCATCCTCTTCAGCACCGGTGGTTGGGGCATAGACTTGGACTACTGTGATATTGAATGGTTTGCCTTGGATTCGAACTGAGATCATTCTGTCATTTTGAGGATTGTATCCCAGTATTGCTTTTCCTACTCTTTTATTGACTATGAAGGCTACTCCATTTCTTCTGAGGGATTCTTGCCCGCAGTAGTATACCTGATGGTCATCTGAATTAAATTCACCCATTCCTGTCCATTTTAGTTCGCTGATACCTAAGATGTCGATGTTCAGTCTTGTCATCTCTTGTTTGACCACGTCCAGCTTGCCTTGATTCATGGATCTTACATTCCAGGTTCCTATGGAGAAAAAATCTTTACAGCATTGGACTTTCCTTTCACCACCAGACACATCCACAGCTGAGCGTCCTTTCGGCTTTGGCCCAGTCGCTTCATTCTTTCTGGTGCTACTAGTACTAGCCCTCTGCTCTTCTCCAGTAGCATATTGGACGCCTTCCGACCTGAGGGGCTCATCTTCCAGCGTCATATCGTATTGCCTTTTGGTACTGTCCATAGGGTTTTCCTGGCAAAGATACTGGAGTGGGTTGCCATTTCCTTCTCCAGTGGATCACGTTTTGTCAGAACTCTCTGCTATGACCTTTCCATCTTGGGTGGCCCTGCACGGCATAGCTTATAGCTTCATTGAATTACGCAAGCCCCTTTGCCATGACAAGGCAGTAATCCATGAAGGGGAGGGACAGTATAGGAAATATCAATTGTGAATGTGCAGATGGCCCTACTGTCTTTGGGCTCTTGCACAGTCCTGGATGCAGGGTCATAAAAGGCCAGCAAGGAAAATACCCAATGTCCTAACCCACCCAAGAACATACGATATCTTTAGGGAAAACACCCAAAAGGGAACATGTTTGTTACTTCTGCTCTCTTATCTACAGTATACCAGACTTACATGGTGAAATCTTTATCGTATGCATGTCAGCTTTGCTGGATGGCTTGCTTATGTAACCAGAAAGAATAAATACAAGGATTTATTGTCTTTTGGGGCTGCTCTCATTTAGAGGAGCCTGTCTTTTTGTTCAGCTGAATAAAAATGTAAAACTTATTTATTTATTATTATTTATTTATTACATTTATATCCCGCCCTTCTCCGAAGACTCAGGGCGGCTTACAAGCTTAGCAGTAGCCTTCATTCTATGTATATGCCTGCTTGTTAGGGCTTTCACACACACCCCAAGCGGCATTATTACAAAGTCAGCTTATTGCCCCCAACAATCTGGGTCCTCATTTTACCTACCTTGGAAGGATGGAAGGCTGAGTCAACCTTGAGCCTGGTGGGATGCGAACCTGCACTAATTGCAGGCAGCTGGTGTTACTTAAGGAGGCATTAGCCCACTGCTCCACCAAGGCTCTAGAAGGCAACTTGAAGGCAACTTCTGGTTTCCTGTATTTTTTACCAGCAAAACCTCAGACCCTGCATATTACTATCACTGAGATAATACAAATTTTTATTTCATTATAAACAGGGTTCATATTTCATACGCAGCGGTTACAGACACTCTTTAGTAATTACATCATATCTTTTCTACGGTAAATATAACTACTTGAGTTTGCCTTTCTACAAATGACTGAATTTTCTCTAAATACAATATCAGCAGTATACTTCTTTCCACAGTTTTTAGCATTATAATAGTTCTATATTTTAGATTAGTAATTTTACCATTCTATTTTTCTAAATAATCATTCAATTATCTTATTTAAATGGCATAATGCCTTACTATATTAATTTTAAAGGCCAAAATTTGCAATTTTGCTTGTATTGTTATATGATGTTACAGCTTGTTTAATTCTAATAAATTTCTGTGCTATATAGGCTGCGTTGATATTCAGTGAGTTAAGTCTGACTCTTTTTTCAAAGAACTGTTTTGCCGGTCTCTGAACAAAATAAATTGACTGATTGGCCAATTGAGGCTATGTCCTTGGTCCTTAGGGATGCGGTGGCTCAGTGGGTTAGGACGCTGAGCTTGTCGATCAGAAGATCGGCAATTTGGCGGGTTGAATCCCGAGTTGCGTGTAGCAGAGTGAGCGCCTGTTACTCGTCCCAGCTTCTGCCAGCCTAGCAGTTTGAAAGCACGTAAAAATGCAAGTAGAAAAATTGGGACCACTACGGTGGGAAGGTAACAGCGTTCTGTGTGCCTTTGGCATCTAGTCATGCCGGCCACATGACCATGAAGACATCCTCGGACAAACGCTGGTTCTTCAGCTTTGAAACGGAGATGAGCACCAGCCCCTAGAGTTGGAAACAACTAGCATGCATGTGTGGGGGAACCTTTACCTTTACCTTTTACCTTGGGCTTATCTTTGAAGACTTTTTTTATACTGTTAATTAAGGGAAGCCTAACACTTTGAATCCAGTGTGAGCACTCTCCCTGTATCTGTCAGGTGTTTTTTAAAGAAGCTGCAACTTTAAGGAAAATCTGCTATGCAAAATCTTAAGCATCCTTGCTTGCTTCAGATCCAAATACTGGACACCTCTAGCCCTTGAACTGCAGATAGTCACCCACCCAAGAATTATCCACATCTGATCTTGCTTAGTTTTTTTTTAGTGAAGCAAGATCAGCTTGTGCTGCCATTTGTTACAAGCATTAGGCATTTATTCATGGAAAGTGCCTTAAATGTAACTTGATATGTATGCACATGTAATCTTATACACAAAATCACTTTCATAAGGTAATGTGAGTCCTTTTAAAAATGTTCAGGACTTTCAAAAACTCATTTTCCTTTTATGTCATTCAGTTTTAGAACACTGCTTTTGAAAACATCACACAGGCAGTGCACATACAGTATTTTCTTGGCTGAAACTGGCAGAATTACTGCAATTTTTGCTCCCAGGTTTATGTCTTATGCTATTTTGAAGATGTTTGTCCCTGAAAAAATATAAATTGCATCCCCTCTTTTAAAACAGACCATTCATTATTTAGCTTCAAGGAAAAAGGCTGAAAACATCAGTTGCCCCATTATACAGAAAGCCAACTCTGTGTAGTAAATGGCATACCACAGTCTAAATATATTGTCTCCCAAGTCAACAATTTTAGTTCAGAGAACTGCTGACACATTTCTAGCTTTATTTAGATATTTTTCTGTACGGCTGTGCAGTAATCCAGATTTGAAGGACAAAATGTGATTTGTGGGTATGCCCATAACATTTAGGAGGAACAGGGTGAAACAGCTAATCTATTCCTATGGAGCTGTCTTGTGTGGTTCCCATAAAATCCTGGGAAAACACATCCAGGTAGTCCATAACTGACAATCATAATTACGACCATAATTGACCCCAAAATTTCTGTTGTTAAGTGAAACATTTGTTAAGTGAGTTTTGCCCCATTTTACAACTTTCCTTGCCACAGTTGTTAAGTGAGATATCAATTATAGACTTAAAAAAACACAACCATACTTCCTAAATAAAATAATAGCATAAGGAGGCATAAGGAGGAAGTATCCATTCTTGAATAAGATTTTTTTAAACAAAATTAGAGAGAAAGCTAAACATGTCAACTATATGACTATAACTAATGCTGAAGTTTTAAAAATATAAGTAGCAATTTAAAAAAGGGCAGAACAGCATTAAATCAAAAGGGGGAGCTAAAATTTCCTATAGCCCACTGTTCTGGAAAACTCTGAAAATCCTATTTGCATAAGGAAAAATATTACAGGCTGCATTTTAATAAATTGGACTTTAAGAGGGCTAATTTCAATAAACTTAGAGAGAGCTTGGGAAAAATTCCACGGATGAGAATCCTCAAGGGGAAAACAAGTCAAGAAGCTTGGGAAATTTTGAAAAGTGAGATTATAAAAGCCCAGTCTAGCACAATACCAATGAAGAAGAAAAATAACAGCTCTCAAAAGAAACCATCATGGCTGCATAAAGAACTCTCTAATAAATTGAAAGACAAAAAGGACAAATATAAAAAGTGGAAAGAGGGGCACATAACTAATGCAGAATATGAGCAAATAGCCCAAGCCTTCAAACATGATTTGAGGAAAGCTAAGGCTCAAAATGAACTAAGGTTTGCAACAAAAGTAAAAAAGTAACAACAAAAAAAGCTTCTTTCAACATGTAAAAAACAAGAAAAAAGTTAAGGAAATGATTAGTCCATTAGTGAGAAAAAATGGAAAGAAGGTGCCAAGCAACAGGGAGAAAGCACAACTACTTAACTCAATTTTTGCAACCGTCTTTACACAAAGGGAAAAAACAGTCCAACTATCAAAAACAGTACTGTAAAAAACAAATTACAAACACGTTAAGATACGCAAAAAAATGGTAAGTGAACACCTGTCCACCCTAGATGAGTTCAGATCACCAGGACCAGATGGATTACACCTCGAGGTTCTGAAGGAACTGGTAGATGTGATCTCAGAACCACTGAACTACAGTATATCTTCTAAAGATCCTGGAGCACTGGGGAACTACCAGAGGACTGAAAAAGAGCTGATGCAGTTCCCATCTTCAAAAAAGGAAAAAAAAAAACGTATCCAGGAAACTACAGATGTATCAGCCTGACCTCAATACCTGGGAAGATTCTGGAAAAGATAATCAAGCAATGAATTAGTGAAAACCTAGAGGCAAACAAAATTATTACCAAAACCCAAGAATGCAAATCTTATTCCATTATTTGACCAGGTGACAAAATTAGTGGAGCAGAGGAATGCAGTGGATATAATTTACTTGGATTCAGTAAGGCATTTGATATAGTAAACCACAACCTATTACTTGATAAGATAGAAAAATGAGGGTTAGACAGCATCAACACCAGATGGATTTGTAGCTGGCTGACTGGCAGTACTCAGCATGTAGTCCTCAATGGAACTGTATCTACATAGAGGGAAGTGTGTGGTGGGATGCCCCAGGGCTCTGTTCTGGGCCCAGTGCTCTTCAACATTTTCATCAATGATTTGGAAGAGGGGATAGATGGGAAACTCATCAAATTTGCAGATGACACCAACCTGGCAGGAATAGCCAACACTCCAGAAGACAGGCTTAAGATACAGAAGGATCTTGACAGGCTTGAACATTGGGCACTATCTGACAAAATGAAACTCAATTGTGAAAAAAGTAAGGTTCTACATTTAGGCAAGAAAAACCAAATGCACAGGTATAATATAGGTGGAATCTTGCACAATAGTAGTAACTGTGAGAGGGATCTTGGAGTCCTAGTGGACAATTGCTTAAATATGAGCCAGCAGTGTGTTGCAGCTGCCAAAAAAGCCAACACAGTGCTAGGCTGCACTAACAGAGGGATAGAATCAAGATCACGTGAAGTGTTAATACCACTTTACAATGCCTTGGTAAGGTCACACTTGGAATACTGCATCCAGTTTCGGTCACCACAATGTAAAAAAGATATTGAGACTCTAGAAAGAGTACAGAGAAGAGCAACAAAGATGATTAGGAGACTGGAGGCTAAAACATATAAAGTTGTTGGAATTGGGTATGTCTAGTTTAATGAAGAGAAGGACGAGGGGTGACATGATAGCAGTCTTCCAATATCTCAGGGGCTGCCACAAAGAAGAGGGAGTCAAGCTATTCTCCAAAGCACCTGAAGGCAGGACAAGAAGCAATGGATGGAAACTAACCAAAGAGAGAAGCAACCTGGAACTAAGAAGAAGGGGCGTTGTCTTACCTGAACACCTTTTCTCAGCATGATGATAGAGAATCCATGAATGGGTTAACTCTGTCTTCCTGCCCAATTAGACTAAGTCAGTCAAACTTGCCACGCTCTCCTGGGCCAGTACACCTCCCAGTCACGACAAAGGCGAAGCAAATGATGACAGTCTGACGTGTGAGCTCCCATACCCCTGACACAGGACCTGACGGACACTAAGCGGTGGGTGCGGATTCTCCATCATCATACTGAGAAAAGGTGTTCAGGTTAGACAACGCCCCTTCTCCAGCATGATAGATGGAGAATCCACAAATGGGACATACCAAAGCTGCCCTGTCCCTATGGGAGAGAATCCGTCTGGGCCTGTGTCCCACCCTGTGGCACTACCTGTTGCAGCACTCTCCGACCAAATGAGGTGTCTGTGGAGGCAAACCTGTCCAGTTTATAATGCCTCATGAAAGGGGAAGGCGAGGACCATGTCGCCGCCCTACAAATGTCCTCAATGGATGCCTGTGTTGTCCAAGCCACAGAAGTTGCAGCACTAAGAGTGGAGTGAGCAGTGATATGCCTGAGAACTGACAGGGAATGAGATTGGCAAGCCCCTGCAATAAAAGCCCTGATCCACCTGCTTATAGTGGAGGCAGAAACCTTCTGCCCCATAGTAGAGGGTTGAAAGGAAACAAAGAGGGCTTCAGAAATGCATCTAGCCGACGTGACAGCTATCAAAAAGGCCACCTTAATTGTCAAGAACCACAGAGTACAGGTCCTGATGGGTTCAAATGGAGGAGAGGTAAGGGCCTGCAAGACCCATGACAAATCCCAAGAGGGATACCAGTGAACCACTGGAGGTGTGGTGTTGGTTGCTCCTTTGAGAAATGAGCGTACCATAGAATGTTGAGCCAATGCCTCTGAATTGCCTCAAGTAAATATGGTGGAGAGAGCTGCTACTTGTCAGTGAATGGTATTGGGCGCCAAGCCCTTGTTAAGCCCCTCCAATAAATAGTCCAAGATCCTTGGGATAGTAATAGCTGAAAGATCTAACTGGTTCTTATCACACCAACTACAGAAACTCTTCCAAGTGGAGTCATAGATCCTGTTTGTTGTAGGCCATCTGGAGGCATGAATCATCGTAATTACCTCCAATGAATAAGACTCATATGTCAGGAACTGCCGTTCAAGTGCCATGCAGTCAACTGGAGCCACTGGTGTTCTGGATGATGCAGAGCTCCCTGGTTGAGTAGAACACAATCTGGAGGGATCCTCCATGGGGGAGAGATTGACAGACTCAGGAGGTTGACAAATCACAGCCGTCTTGGCCAGTGTGATGCAACAAGTATCTGCCCGCTCTTGCAGTAATGTGCGGATGACTGCTGGGATGACCTAACCTCTCCGATATCTCCTCGAAGAGACCGGGATGCAAGCACCATTCAGAGTGATCCACTATTGACCTGCTGAGAAAGCCCGCCTGCTGATTTGCTTCCCCCAAGATATGCTTGGCCCTGAGTAATGAGAGGTTGGTCTCTGCCCAAGGGACCTGGAACGGGTACCCCCTTGCTGGTTCGCATGGGCTTTTGCCGCTACGTTGTCTGTGAGGACCAGGACATGTTGTCTCGCCACCCTGTTGCAGAAGTGGCATAGGGCCAGATGTATGGCTCTGAGCTCCAACCAATTTATGTTGTGCTTCAGGTCGGACCAGGACCACTGGCCCTGAGCCAACTGAGACCCTAGATGCGCCCCCCAGCCAAACAGGCTGGTGTCTGTAATCAGGGTGATCCGAAAGGGCTCCTGGAACAAAGAGCCCCTGGCTACCGCTGGCGAGGTCCACCACTGGAGGGAGTTTAGGGTCTGAGACGGAACCCTTACCCTTTGGTTGGAGGAGCTGGTATCCAGTCTCTGAAACGGGAGCAAAAACCATTGCAGGTCCCTGGAATGTAGTCTGGCCCATGGGACTATTCCCATGCAGGAAACCAACTTCCCTAACAGTTGGGAAAGAACGGCCAGGGTGACTACACGCTCCCTCTGGACCTGAAGGACCAGGGCTCTGATGCTGTCCTGACGGTCCTGAGATAAACAGACCATGCACAGTTCAGTGTCTATGACTCCGCCCAAATGAAGAAGGTGGGTTGAGTCTGGCTCTTTTGAAGTTCACCGAGAAACTGTGGTCCTGGAGAGTCTTGATAAACAAAGCCAGATCCGATTGAGCCGCCTGGACTGATAGGGACTGGATGAGAATGTCATCCAGATAGCACTGGATGCGTACGGGGACGAACCTCAAATGCGCAGTCAGCGCCACCAAGATCTTTGAAAACACTCTTGGGGCCTATTAAAGGCCAAACGGCAAGGCTCTGTACTGGTAATAGTAAGTCTTTTAGCAAAACCTGAGGAACCTCCGGTGGGTGGGAATGATGGGAATGTGAAGGTATGCTTCCGTGAGGTCGATGGACATCAGGACGTCTCCCCTCCTGATGCTGGCCAAGATGGACTGTAGTGTTTGCATCTTGAACTTCATGTATGCGAGATGAGCGTTCAGCCCCTTTATATCGAGTATTGCCCTCCATCCTCCAGACGTCTTCAGAACAATGAAGAGGATGGAATAGAACCCCCGTCCTAGCTGCCCATCCGGGACTGGCTCTATGGCCCTTATTTCTAAGAGGTGCTGAATAGCCTCTGACATGAGAGCCTTCCTTACCACATTTTTTGATAGCGGACAAGGAATGAAGCACTGTGGGGGGACAGACATGAATTCTAGGGACAGACCACTCCTGATAAGTGTTGAGGACCCAAGCATCTGTGGTGGTGGTCTCCCATTTTTGAACAAACAACATCAGTCTGCCACCAATTGGGGAGACCGCCCTGAAGTCATTTAGATTTTCTGAAGGGATGGCCCTTCGTGCCTCGAAAAGGCCGCTTTACTTGGAATTGTGACTTGGGTCTGTCTCTGGTTCCCAGTCGGTCGAATTGATGGTCAGACCTGGGAGGGAAGGAATGGGGGGGGCTGAGCAAACTCCGATCCTGACCCGAACTGGAAAAATTGTCTGCGGACGTACGGGGTAGGCCATCTATCGGCCCATCTAAGAAGATAAGACATCACCTTATTGCTTCTCCTTGTTTTCCACCAAATAAGCTGTCAAGGTCTCCCCCAAAAGCTGACCACCATGGTAAGGGGCAGCTGCCAAGCATCACTTGGATTTAACATCCACTCACCAGTGTTTGAGCCACAGAAGTCTGTGAGTGGTAACATTGTAGGCTATGGCCCTAGAAGAGAACCTGGTGGCATGTAGAGATGCGTCTGCCATGTACTCCGAAGCAGCCACTAACTTGGCTAAGTCCTGGTGCATTCGGACTTCCTCCAGGGGTACTCTGGCCTGAAGTTGGCGGAGCCAGAGAAGGGAGATTCTGGCAAAGAAAGAGGTGGATGTGGCCGCCCTCACTGCCCGTGCTGAGGCCTGGTGGGTCCTGCGGAAGGAAAATTCAGATTTCCTGTCCTCCACCTTCAAGGTCTCAGCCATATCACTGGACACCATAGAGAAGAAGAGTGGAGTCAGAGGTTCATCTACAGAAGGAACCGCTAGCACTTCCGACAAGGCTGGATCAACATTAAAGAGCTTCTTGTCCATCACCCCTGGAGAGGGAAAAGTGCCAGGTGTTCCCCATTGCTTCTGTACCATGTTGAAGAAGAGAGGGGGACAGGGGATGTGATGGTCAGTGACCACATGCTCTGAAAATACCGGCCTTGCATCTTGGCTGGTGGACGAACCAGGATGGGGAACCTGGTCAGGACCAATCTTAGCAGTAGCGCTGGCCTTATGAAGCAGAGATTTAAAGAGCGCTGGATTGAATAGACCAACAAAGGGAGGAGGGTCCGGAGTAAGATCCTCATCCTCCAAGAGCGGCATTTCCATCGGGTCGTACTCCTCAGAAAAAGATACTCCGCTGCCAGGAGACCAGGTGGGAAAAATAGGGTCAGAATATTCTGGTGCTCCCAACTGGGGGAGATAAGGCGGTGTCATTGAGGCCACTGATTCGGGTGCATACCTTTGTTGACATTGTAAGGCCAATCCCTGGGCGACCACCTGGGAGATCAGAGCCTGAAACTGCTCTGGCGACCACACTCCCTGTGCCTCTGAGGGCCGAAGCCCAGCTGCTGTGGGTGTAAAGGTGGCCTCAGGCCTGGACTGCATTGCTCTTGTGACTGGAGGCGTCAGTCGAATACCTGGTCCCTGGGTAAAGGAAACCATCTGCTCCTGCTCAGCCCTGGGAAGATAAGGTTGGTCATCATCATCCCCCTCTGGAGACCAGATCCTCTGGGCAGACGAGGGAGGAGGAGCAAGCTGTGGCCCAAATACAGATTCCTCTGCCAGAGGAAAAGAGACTTGTTCAGCACCCATCGTGCTCTGTTTCTGGGCCTTGGCAAACTGCCTTTCTAAGGCCTGGTGCTTCCTGCTGGCCTCTTTCTCTGCCACCTTGGAGGACCTTTTGCCAGAGATGGCCTTGGCTTTGGCCTTGAGCTTTCCAGCAGCCTCCGGTTTGGAGGACTTATGCTTTGATTGCGCAGGAGTGTTGGGGGCACCGTGTCAAGCCTGAGGTGTGGTGTTGTCTGCCATCACAATTGGGAGATATCTCAGTGGAATGCTGAGGGGGATCTCAAACAGAGGAGCAGAATACTGATCTGAGGCTGTGTGCCACTCCCAGGGATCAACAAGTATTCTATGGCAATGGTGGATGCAGGACCAACTTAATGGACAACTGGGACACCTGCAAAGCTCCTGATGGACTTAAGACCAGTTGAAGCACCTTTGGAGCACAGGCCAAGTCTACTGTGGTGGCGGATCACCTCAGTGATAACAGCCAGCTCACATGTAGAAACCTAGTGGTGACAGATCACCTCGGTGATAACAGCCAGCTCACTAGTCCTAGTTGGTGGCGGCGAGGCCAAGAATGGCATGGCCAGCACACATCTTCTGTTGGAATCGAGAATGAGACTGCTAGGTTGAGGCCTAGAGCTACAGTTGAAGCCTCCTGTACTTGACCATCCACTTTGAAAGGTTTTGGGCAAGGCAAACAATGATTATGCTACAGTCAGAAGGAATCTGAACTCAGAACCCTCTGCAATGATTGGGAGAGGAGGAGCCTGAAAAAGGACCCCTGCGAACTGACCAGAGGCTCAGGGACCAACTTCCATGAGCTGGAAGGCAAGGTAAGCACCTTTGAAGTCTGTGGGGTTTTTTTGTTTTTTTGGGGTTGGGTGGGGCTGAAATCTCCCCCTCCTTCTCAGAAGCTAGCAAAGAAGGCTGCACAAGCCTTTTCAGAGTAAAAGTAATGTGATCGTGGCACCCAAAATGGCGCCCACTACTGCTGATAGTGAAAAAAAGAGAAGCAACCTGTCCTTCCCGCTTAATTCAAGAGAGAAGGCAGGCAGTTCTGAGAGTCTTCGCGTGCCTCTGATGCTATCAACGCACTTTAAAAAGGCTTTCTGATGAAGAGCCTCCTCTTGGCCAGCTGCTGGTAAGCTGGAATTCAAAATGGCGGCCGCAACTAGCATGGTGTCAAAAGAACAGCCTGGGGCTTCTGAGAGAAAGATAAGATCTTGAAAAGAACTACAGCGAAAGCTATCTGATTGAGAAACCTTCCCCACAGACTTGCAACAGTGAAACAATTGTCCGGAAGGCTGAAGCTCCATCAGAGCTACAACTCAATCAGAGCTACAGCTGGAAGGAGAAAAGCAAACTCCGTATCCTGAGAAGAATGCTAACTAATTGAAGAATCCACAAAGGGGAAAAAATATATAGTAAACTAAAGGTAAAGGTTCCCCCGCACATGCGTGCTAGTCGTTTCCAACTCTAGGGGCCGGTGCTCATCTCCGTTTAAAAGCCGAAGAGCCAGCGCTTGTCCGAGGACGTCTCCGTGGTCATGTGGCCGGCATGACTAGACGCCAAAGGCGCACGGAACGCTGTTACCTTCCCACCGGAGTGGTCCCTATTTTTCTACTTGCATTTTTACGTGCTTTCGAACTGCTAGGTTGGCAGAAGCTGGGACGAGTAACAGGCGCTCACTCTGTTATGCGGCACTCAGGATTCCACCCGCCAAACTGCCGACCTTCTGATCGACAAGCTCAGCGTCCTAACCCACTGAGCCACCGCATCCCTCAAAAAATATATATGACCTGCTTAATTACTCAGAAGAGATGACTCCGCAAGATTCTGGGAGCCAAAATTACCATGTCTATTCTGGGCACAGACTAAGTCGTGACTGACTTAGTCCAATTGGGCAGGAAGACAGAGTTAACCCATTTGTGGATTCTCCATCTATCATGCTGGAGAATTTTACTGACAGTTAGACCAATTAATCAGTGGAACAACTTGCCTCCAGAAGCTGTGAATGCTCCAACACTGGAAGTTTTTAAGAAGAGACTGGACAGCCATTTGTCTGAAATGGTATAGGGCAGGGGTGTCAAACTGCCGGCCCATGGGCCGGATGCATCATGTGGAAGCCGCACCCACCCCATTGCCAGCAATGGTAAAACTGTCCCGATATGTTTGACATGTTTGGTATAGGGTTTCCTGCCTGAGCAGGGAATTGGATAGATGATCTCCAAGGTCCCTTCCAATTATTATTACTATTATTATTATTATCATCATCATTATCATCGTCATCCTAATTTAATCAATGCTTATAACATCACACCTAGTTTAGCCTCTGGTATCAATATATGCTATGTTCTAGTTACTTCCAGGGCCTTCCAATCTGTAAAGCATTTTTTTCCTGGTAGTCCTCACTTAATATCATTCATTCAATGACCATTCAAAGTTACAACAGCACCAAACAAAAGGACTTAAAGTCCCCAAATTTGGTGGGACTGCCATAGTAAGTCGGTATGGTCATGTGATTTTTTCACTTTATGAGCACAGGGCTTAACAAAGAAGTTGCCAGCCCCAGCTATCATCATTAATCCATGGCTGCCTGTGATGACTTTTTAAAGAGAAAGTATTACTATACTATAATTTTCATCCCGAACTATTTGCATGCATTTATGTTTTCATACATTTTTAATTGGTGTTGTCTTAACCTAACCTAACTGCTAGAATTAGATATTGTACAGTATTTTTCCTACAGCCATACACTTGTTCTGTTCTGGCAACCAGCAGTGTTGCTTCAAAATTATCCTTTGGTCTGAGTGTGGAGACCCATACACAAGGAAAATATTACAAGTTGTGTCAAAACATGTTGGAAATGGTTAACATGCTGAGCAGAGTATTATAAATTTCATTACATGATGATTTGAAGCACAATCCCTCAAAGTGCCCTGAACAATGAAAGATGTGAGTTTGTGTGTGTTTGCTTGTGTTTGTGCATCTGTGTGTGTGGAGGGAGGGAGGGAGGAAAGGAGAGAGTGAGAGAAAGAGAGAAAGAAAGAGATAGATTTATTAGCTGGCTAATATGCAGTATAGGTTGAAATACATAGCTTGGCGGTTTTACATTTAGAACATATGCACATCTTGGGTGTTCCTTATCACAACAAGAAGCTTCTGCATTCTCTCTGCTTAACCATTTCTAATAGAAATTGGAGTTTAGGGAGTAAGTATATATCTTGAGGTTAACTGAAGTTTAACTTTCTATGCAGGCTAAGGTGGATGCTTCTTTCATTCAAAGCACATCTTTTATTAAGAAATTTGTCTAAATATAATCCCTAAAGGTCTAAGAATGAATGAATGAATCAATCAATCAGTCAGTCAGTCAGTCTGTGTGGAGTGTGTATATGTGTTTTTTTGTTTGTGTATGTATGTGTGCATAAGTATGTATATAATATATACATGCGTGTATGATGTAAGATTAAAATTCTATCACAACAACATTGGTATGGCACTAGTGAGTTGGCACTGATGAGTCAGATGTCAATTAAAACAAAAAGAGTGGCAAAAAAGTTGAGGACTTCATTGTTGAGGCTAAATGGCAACCACTATAAGACCAACTCAACAATGGGAGTTCACTGTGTCGAGGCTCAATCAGTAAGCCATGGTGTACCCAATAAAATCAGCCACTTTCTATCCCCTATGCCTATGGAATGACATAGATGCTGACACAGCAGCCCTTTGCTCTGCTCTTCCCAGAAAGCTAAAACATCTGCAGACCTACTGCAGATGTTTGTATACAAAATGAACTCCTGGTGAATTCACTGGGGCTGAAGAATGCAGCCTCAAGGAAGAAAGAGATCCAAGAGGGTCCCAGAATGCTTGTGATGGACTGTAAGTATACAAATAAATAAACACAAGAATGTAGAAGGTGAAGAGAGGATTATCCACGAAGGGCACCACCCAGAGCCTTACAAATACGTCTTACAAAACTTATTTATTAATTAATAAATAAATAAATAAATAAATAAATAAATAAAGCAGACAAACTTATGACAACAGTACCAGAATTATTTCACGCCAATAAAAATAAGCTGTATCCTTTTTTTTCTGGTTAATTCAGCTGCTTCTTAAATTACTTCCAGATGCCTCTGCAGGGTGCAAAGTGGCTGTGCAAGCATACACATGCAAAGATAGTCACTGAGGAGCATGCATGGCTGGGGAATTCTGGGAGTTGAAGTCCACAATTCTGAAAGTCGACAAGGTTAGACTTCTTTGCTTTATGTATTGAGAAGTACTTCACCCAATAGAAAACCTATGAGCAGTAGAAAACTAATAAGCAGTGCAAGTTCTCTCTGCAGTTTTTATAAGGTTTGTGTAGCTCTATAATACATACTGTACATTGTATAAATGCAGTGCTAAGACTGGATTATCACAGGGTAAATCCAATTAGAAGATTACTTCCAAAACTGATAAGGTTTATCAAGCTATTAATTCAATCCCACTTTACTTGATTGTATTTCAGACCAGTTAATTTTTTAACACAATCAGTTAAACTAAAAAATATCACATTGCTGTTGTTAGTGCATATAAATAAGGTTATCAGTTAAAGAAATCTTAACGGCTTTAATCAAATCAGCAGAGTAAATCTAAATATATCTGCATGATATTTACACAAAGACATGAAGAAAACACTTTATTTTGTTTTTAAGCAATGCAGTCACGTTTAGAGAAAATATTTTAGAAGAAATATAAGTATCACTTTATAAAATAGGCTCACTAACTTTTCTTTTACACTTTGCATTCAACCAATGCATGTCTCTTTATTGTGGGCATGTCAAGCAAAATGCTAGTTGATCTATTGTATTTATATATATTATTTTGGTACAATGGATTTTAATATCAGAAATTACAGGTAGTCCTCAACTTACAACAGTTCATTTAGTGACCAAGTCACAATGGCATGGAAAAAAGTGACATTTTTCACTTTTACATTTACAACAGTTGCAGCATCAACATGGTTACATGATCAAAATTCAGATGCTTGGCAACTGACTCATATTTACAGTACGAAGGTTGCCTAAAAGGGGGACATGTGATCCCCTTTTGTGACTTTTGATTAGCAAAGTCAATGAGGAAGCCAGATTCACTTAACTGTGTTGCTAACTTAACAATTGCAATGATTCATTTAACTGTGGGAAGACAGTTTGTAAAACGGGGCAACTTTCACTTAACAACTGTCTCACTTAGCAGCATAAATTTGGGGCTTAATTGTGGTCATACGTCGGGGACTACCTATACTACTTTATGAAAATGCTGAGAATTATATGTAAAATTATAAAATCACCACTGCCATTTCTAAAATAAAAGACCAATGAGACCTCTTTATATAGCAACATCCAAGCATCACCGTGATGATTCTTTATGAATGAAAATGAACTATATATTACTACAGACAGGATATAGTACACCAACAGTGAACACATTGGATTTACCTTTTTTCCCATGCATTGAGAATTTTCTTCATTACTCACATATTCAGGTTGCCACTGGAAATGATCTTTCTTTTTCTTCACCTCCTGGTTTATCAATACGGTATATGTCATCCTTCTCCATACCAACCTGCCTAGTCATTCTCTTGCTCCTGATGAACTACTCAGCAATGCCTTGTTTTTCCCTGGAGCTATCATATGCCAAATGGTAGGACTTATCTTACACTCTGATCCTTTTCTCATCCAGACTACACACTGCCAGCAATTGTGCAACCTCTCCCCCACCCCGTCCTTTGATATTATACTAATCCATTTCACTTTAGCAACTAACATCTATGTAACTTTTATTTCATAAAGTCTCCTTCAAGTCTAACTTGACTCATGATGACTTCACAGACAATCCATGTAGCTAGCTTTCCTGGCCATGGTGAAGTCATTTCCACTGATCATGTGCAAAATGTTTTTCAACTTCCAGTTTCCTATAATCTTAGCATTTCCAGGTGGTGTCCAAATCAAGTACTAATCCAATCCAATCCTTCTAAATGTTCAAGATCAGTCCATATGATTTATGTTGTCATCTAGCTGACCTCATTGCATAGATGTATATTAGATTTTTAAAGATTTTTGTTAATCCCACCTTTATTATTTTTTATAAAGAAGTCAAAGGCAGTGAACATGACTAATGTGCCTTCTTCCTTCTATTTTTCCCTACAACAGCCCTGTGGGGTGAATTTCTGTTCCTATCAGCAATAGTCAGCTTTCTTCAACAAGTTCACTATCTTCAGTGGGAGAGAGTTGTAATCCAACATATCTGACAGATATAGACACAAACAGAAATTTCTACTAAACTTTAGAGCCAGGACCCAGAAGCTTTGAGGGAACAAAGTCAAATTTTCACTCGCGTCCACATACCAAAGAATATTGCCAGTTTGGAGTAATGGTGAAGGTACTGGCCTACAAACCAGTAGACTGTGAGTTCTAGTCAGTGGTGGGATTCAAATATGTCAACAACCAGTTCTCTGTGTGGATGCCGCTTCCAGAAGTCCATTGTGGGCCTGGGCAACAAAAAATTAGCTACCAGTTCTACCGAACTGGTTCGAACTGACTGAATCCCACCACTGGCTCTAGTCCTGCCTTAGCCATGAAGGCAGCTAGGCTACTTCAGGTTGGTCACTCTCAGCCAAGCCCACCTCAGAGGGTTGTTTTGTTCTTGTGGAGAAAATAGAAGGAGGAAGGAGAAATATATATGTTCACTGCCTTGAGTTACTTATAAAGTAATAAAGGCAAGATTTAAAAAGTCAGTTAAATAAGTAAATATTCACAGGGAAGAATCCAGCCGTTTCAGTTACCACTGATGTTTTCTATGAGCATTTCTGTCAAAATTGAGTACATACATACACAGATTCATTGAGTTATACTTATTCCCATACTAGTGCATATCAGAATTTAACTTTAGGTTTCTATTATTTGTAAAATATAATATACGGACATAATATGAATTTAGAATTCACAATTTGATTAATTTATCATAAATACCTATCTGCAATCTGCATTATGAGATTATAAATCTTTGCTTGTATCTCTTCAATAATATGCCCCCAAAAAATACAGATTGCTCAGTAACATGCACAGATTAGATACCTATTAGTTTCTTTTTAGGCAAACCTGACTGACCCAGAACAAATATATCTTTCTAGACAGAAATGGATGCCTATGACGTATCCCATTGACAGGTAAATTATAAAAGGATGTAAACAAATGTAATAAAGAATTGTTAGTTTTTTTAAATGTAAAGATGTTCATGTTTCTTTTTAAATGTGTTTTTCTTGATATGAACCAAGCTATTCAGTGCAACATGCATGTTTACCCTCAAATATCAGAAAACCAAAAGTCGTGTCTATGCACAGTTAAGCGGTGCATGTATTGTCATATTTTGATCAGTAATACATTTAAAATCAGATCCCTAATAACTTTTAAGCTTCTTTGTTGACCAGTGCTGGTTCCTGTATCTTGAATCACTGCCATTTCAGTCTTATCATACACTTATAGATCCAGATTCAAAATGTTTGGCCTACAATACACTTCTTTTTAGATGAAATAGTTCAGAAAATACCACAAAGCAAGGAGATCTGGTGGATATTCTCCTTTCCTTTCTTTTTTAAGCATACATGGCATATGCCAGGAATCAGGACAGAAAACAAAAAAAGATGATGCCATATTGAGGTGGGGGAAATGAAGAATGAGATCAGCCGGTTTTCCAAGCCAACTCACCTCTCTCAGCTGCTCCAGCTCCTGTTTGAGGACATCATATTCAGCTTCTAGCTCATCGTACTGCTGTTTAAGGGTCAGCTTCTCTTCCAAGACCACCAGCCCGTATTCAGCCGCCTGGATCTTTTCATGGGTGGTCTCTGTCAGTTCTTTGGTCAAGCGCTCAATCTCAGATTTATAGTGATCCACAGTCTCCAAGATCTTTTCTGCAGCCATGGCTTTGGAGGATGGTGGTGGCAGCAGGGGAGGAGGGGGGAGGAGGGGGGAGGAACAGGAGAAAGAGATAGAGAATGAGAGGAAGAAAGAAGGATGGAGACAGATGGGAAGATGTGGAAGGGAGGGCGAGGGAGGGATGAAGGCAGCCACACGACGGATGGATGGAGGGATGGACAGCAATTCGCCCTGGATGTTGTTGGGAAGCAGCCAGCCAGCCAGCTACCTCAGCTTAAGGCCAAGGGAGAGGATGAGATGCAAGATGAAGAAGTAGCTGCGAGGGGAAGGAGTCCAAGGCTCCCCAAAGCTGCTGCACCGTTTGTCCTTCGGCCGCTCCGCATCGGGACAGCATAATTGCGCTGGGGAAGGAGGAAAAGGGGAAATCGGGAGGGAGCCTGTTTCGTTGCCCTCCCCACCCCCGCGCTCAATTTTTGCTTATTCAGAGGCCCCGGTCCGCCATGTCTCCAGGGCAGCTTCTCCGCAGTCTCTCTGTCTGCCTCTCTCTCTCTCTCTCAGCTGCCCACCTGCTCTCCCTCGCCCTTTCCCTTTCCGGGCTGCCGCTGGTGCTGGTGCTGCCGCCGCTGCAGCGCCAAAGGGGGCGGGGGAGATGCTGGAAATGCAAGTCAATCAATAAAAGCAGGCAGCCCTGGCTATATATGGTGCAGCTTCAGCCTCCTGATCCCCTGGAATCGATTGAGGAAGGAAGGAAGGAAGGAAGGAAGGAAGGAAGGAAGGAAGGAAGGAAGGAAGGAAGGAAGGAAGGAAGGAAGGAAGGAAGGAAGGAAGGAAGGAAGGAAGGAAGGAAGGCGGGAGGGAGGGAGGGAGGAAGGAAGGAAGGAAGGAAGGAAGGAAGGAAGGAAGGAAGGAAGGAAGGAGGGCGGGAGGGAGGGAGGGAGGGAGGAAGGAAGGAAGGAAGGAAGGAAGGAAGGAAGGAAGGAAGGAAGGAAGGAAGGAAGGAAGGAGGGAGAGATAGGCTATTACCAAACAGAGCTGCGGAAGGGAAGCGACCATTCAAGAATGCCTCCGATTGCCTCGCCGGCCTCTTCCTCCTTCTTCTACGTGCGGCTGGGCGAAAGGACAGCGGGACCGATGACGAGCGCCTTTCCCTCCTCCTCCTCCTCCTCCTCCTCCTCCTCCTTAGGGCATCTCTCTTCCCACACTTGTAAGGAATGAGCAGGCGGAGGAAGGCTGCGCTCCTCTACCGCATTTCCCGGCTTTCTGCTCCCTCCTTTCAGAGACCTGCTCAAAGAAGGAAAGCCGTGTAGGTGTTTAACCTGCCACTAAGAGGTTGGGAAGGATCCAGGTGTTTCCTTACCTGGCCAGTGTTTCCCATTCCCCTGGAGGATGATCGGTCCTTCTTATTTCAACAAGAAATAGGGTAAAGCACCCCGCCCAATATGGCAGTTGAGGCATGGACAGGGTTTGCAGTCTGCTGAGCCCTCATATGATTGGTTTGGCCTTGGTGGGTTGTGTGAACTCAGCCACTGGGATTTTTTTTTCCCCCACAAGCCACAGTATAAAAAACTATATAATAATGCTAAGGATGTATCCTTTCGCTGGATTACTTAAGGAAAGGAACAAATTGTGAAAAAAAGGGGAATTCCATGCTGGAGATCTTTAGGAAAGGGCATGACAAATTAAAATGCCAACATTGTAATGCCCCTGCAATAGAGAAAAGTCCACATCTGGAACACTGGTTCTGATGGCCACATGGGAAAAAGCTTGGGGGGAAGTACAGAAGTGAGCTACTAGCCAGTTTGAACACTTTCCTTAGGAAAAAGAGATTAGAATGCCGGGGATTTTCTAGTTTAACAATAAGACAGTTGGAGGGGGACATATGATTGAAACATGAAAAAATCATGCATAGCATAGGGCAAGTGGTTATGAAGATTTTTTTTCCCTGTCAGAATCTTAAAGCTGTCTGGGAGGACATTAAAAAGAGACAAAGCATTTTTTTCACACAGTGCAAAATTAATCTCTGGAATTCATTGCCACAAGGGAAGGTTCTGGCCACTAACTTGGATGCTTGTCAAATGCACTTGGATAAACTTGTGAAGAACAGGCCAAGAAGTGCTGCTGGACCTAAAGACTCGGTGTATCCGCTGGGTTGGAAGCAAAGATACCTCCAAATTCCAGATGCAGGAAGGCTGCGTCTATACCTCTTGCTTACACGCATGGTAGATATCTTTGGCCACTGTGAGAAAGAGATGCTGTACTAAGATGAGTCTCAACCTGATCCAACAGGGAAGTTCTTATTTTCAATGTGACTATAAGCAACACGGTGTATTGTACAGTATAGATCTACTTCATCTGACCAACTTCAAAGCAGTATTCTATTTTTCTTTACATTCTGCAGCGGCAGTAATGCCAAATGTGACAATATTTCTAAAGGAAATATTAAAAGGAGAGTAGAAAATAGAAAAGACAGTAACTACCAGTATTTATGCCATCATAAAGCATGATAGAAGGGACGCGGTGGCTCAGTGGGTTAGGACGCTGAGCTTGTCGATCAGAAGGTCGGCAGTTTGGCGGGTCAAATCCCGAGTGCCGCGTAACAGAGTGAGCGCCTGTTACTTGTCCCAGCTTCTGCCAACCTAGCAGTTCGAAAGCACGTAAAAATGCAAGTAGAAAAATAGGGACCACTACGGTGGGAAGGTAACAGCGTTCCGTGCGCCTTTGGCGTCTAGTCATGCCGGCCACATGACCACGGAGACGTCCTCGGACAAGCGCTGGCTCTTCGGCTATGAAACGGAGATGAGCACCGGCCCCTAGAGTTGGAAACGACTAGCACGCATGTGCGGGGGAACCTTTACCTTTACCTTTAAAGCATGATAATATTTTGCTTTGAGTGGGATTTGTTTCCCCATGTGATAGCAGTTTCTTCATAAGATGGCTTCTGTTTTAGCCACATTACTTCTCTTTCATTCCCAAAGGTGTTTTCCTGTTAGATCACAGGAATATTCCCCATACTCGATTATACACTCAGAAAACCTTCATTATTTTTGAGCCTAATGATCCCAAAGATTTATTAATTGCTGTGCTTATTACATAATTTGCCAATACAATGGACAACTCAACAAATCAACTATTTCTCCATAAATGAATAAACAAGCCTGGATGATCAAGCCAACATCTTATGGTCAAAGAACTCTCTTACAAAAGCCCAGCATCTTGTTCCCATTCTGCATACTTTTAAATTTATGAGTAATTTATCAGATAGCAATAGCACTTAGATTTATATACCGCTCCATAGTGCTTTATAGCCCTAAGTGGTTTACAGGGTCAGCATATTGCCCACAATAATGTGGACCCTCATTTTACTGAAGAATGGAAGATTGAATCAACCTTGAATCGGTCAGGATCAAACAGCTGGCAGAGGGCAGAGTCAGCCTGCAATACAGCATTCATTCCTGAGTCAGAGCATCTATCCAGGATTCCTCTCTTCTAAAGGTAAAGGTAAAGGTAAAGGTTCCCCCGCACTTGTGTGCTAGTCGTTTCCGACTCTAGGGGCCGGGGCTCATCTCCATTTCAAAGCCGAAGAGCCAGCCCTTGTCCGAGGACATCTCCGTGGTCATGTGGCCGGCATGACTAGATGCCTGCAATACAGCATTCATTCCTGAGTCAGAGCATCTATCCAGGATTCCTCTCTTCTAAACACTCCAATAAAACATTGGGTGAATGATCTTACCAGGTTTGGTATGTTTTAAGTGGGTTGCTAAGATCCATGATTCTGCAATGGAATGTTTTAATTTCCTCTGGTCTGTCAAGAAGACTGGATACCAGATGCAGGAAGCATGAGATGGCTAGACAAGATTTTACATTACAACAGTGTTGAAGAACCTCTCAGTGTCACTCTACCCTACAAAGTCTTGTGGTCTTTTCTTGTTATCCAAGCAATTTAACCACATTCTTGGAACTGGAATTTCCTACTGGCACTTACTTCAGTTAGACTTTTTCTGTTCCAGATTGATCTACTCTCTTATCTCAAGATCACTTCACACAAATTATGCAACCTACCTTCCTTTTAGGAAACATCCTTCACATAATCTTAATAAAGGTACCTAGATGTAAAGGGAAGAAGTCTTGGGTCCAACTGTATCAGTGGCCCTCATGATAGTTCATTTCATGATATTGCCCATGGCTTCATCTCTGCAGATGTTTGCAGTCTTGATCTTCAGCCACTTATCTAAGTTATTTTGTTTGACCATATATAATGCTTCCCTCTTGTTTCTTCCTTATGGAAGTAAAGCAAATATGCTAATTGACAACATATCATCAAGCTATGGGGTAGGCAACCTTGGCTCTTTTATGACTCACGGACTTCAACTCCCAGAATTCCTGAGCCAGCATGGCTGGGTCAAGAATTCTAGGAGTTGAAGTCCACGAGTCATAAAAGAGCCAAAGTTGCCTACCCCCGGTATAGTAGATCATGCAAAATGCCATATCAAACAAAAACATCAAAATCAAGGGAAATTCCCAGATATCAATCCAGGAGTCAGTCCCTACAGCTTCACTGCAAAATCATGCACATGTCTTAGCTTTGTTGAAATAAACAAAAGTACATCGTCATATTTTGCATTGTCATTATATCTCTGATTCATCCCCATTCTTTCCTTTGACAGTAAAGTGGGAAAATTACAGTGCTGCTTTGAGTTTGTGTATTTATTCATCTTTGTTTCAACTGTAAGTGCAGTTCTGATGTGTTGTTATAAATAGAAGCTGAGATTCATTCCATTTATCCATCAGCATGGGGCGAAAGCACAGCCTGTAGACTTACTTCACCTGCTATTTCAACAAGCTGGTTGCTATGGAATAAATACTGCCTGTTCCAATCACAGGGAAAACCTAGGGTTAACTATTGTGCTTGTGAAGTAGGGTTAGGAAAGCAAAAAGTAACATGTTTAGCTTTTTTTGAATTGGCATAATTTATTTATAGTGTGCCTATACACTATGTCTTGCTAGCAATGGCCAACCAAAGCTAAGAGGTACTTTTAGGATTCAGAACTAGGGTGTTTATTTGCTACCGGAGTTAAAGTACTCACAGAGAAGCATAAGGAAAATATCAGCCAAATACATACCCATTCTACTGCCAGATCATGGAGAAAAATCTATCTATGTAGTCACTAGGAGTTGAAAATGGCTTGATGGCACATAATCAATCACTGTACTGCCAGAGGCTCCTTTGAAGCAGAAGGCAACCCCCAGCTGGTCCAATTAAATGAAGCACCTTTCAACCCATTCTATGCCTAACCCTTCCCCCCCCCCCAATCTGCAGGTGTCCTTGACTGACTTTTATATTCAGACTTGTTTTGATGATGCATTTGCCTTTGATCCAAATGACAAGAACAGCATTATCTGGGTATGTCTGATGTAGATGTACTTTTAGGGAGCATCCGGATATTAGGTAGAAGCATCCATCTATATAGCTTTGGTTTATTTTTTTACACTGTGACAAGTCCAAATACAAATGGATAAAATGGGAAAAGAAATAAACTATTTTTGACCTGTTCATGTGAAAAATCTGGCACCTCACTAAAACTCCTTGCCAAATCGTCCACAGCACCAATACATATTGCATGTACTTAGATAGTACAGGTGACCATCTAAGTTAGACAACAACCAATCCTTACTGACTAAGAGGCAAACCAAGACAAACACCAAGAGACGAGGCTGGCTGAAACAACATACTCAAATATTAATCTCCGCACTAGGAAGTTTGGCTCCTCCTCATCCTGGGCTCTCTGGTTGATGAACTTGGCACCTTACCTTATGTTTAATATGTGGCTCATCTGGTGATTGGTCTGGTTCTTTAGAAACTCTCTGGACAAAGAGGGCATAGGAGATGACCATCTGTGATCTGGATGGTTGCTCCTCATGAGGAGAATGCAGGACAGTGATTCCCCTCCCATTTCAGTGCCAGCAGACAAGGGGTTTAAGTTCACAAATGTAGTGGAGCCTTTTAAAGGACACTAGATTCACTAACCTTGTTTCGAATCACTTTCAGAAATTTATTTTTTTATTTTTTATTTTATTTTAATTCTATTTATATCCCGCCCTTCTCCGAAGACTCAGGGCAGCTTACAAGCTTAGCAGTAGCCTTCATTCTATGCATATGCCTGCTTATTAGGGCATAAATTGTTTATTTAACTATCTAAAGGGTATTAGAAATCTAGAAAAAGGAGAGGAAGGAAGGAAGGAAGGAAGGAAGGAAGGAAGGAAGGAAGGAAGGAAGGAAGGAAGGAAGATAAAATATTCACAGCATTCTGAATTTTATACTGTTTCTTTTTTTTTATTGAAAAGTTTTACAATACATTTTATCTTTAACAATCCCTCCCCCCTCCCTCCACCCACCCCTACCTAACCCTCCCTATCCCTCCCCCCCTACCCCCCTACCCCCCCCCCCCGACTTCCCAGAGCTAAGTACAAGGTAAAAAAACAAAAAACAATCATAAACAAACATATGCTAACAACAATAAACTATTAAGTCTATCGCACTCTAGCTCATATGAGATGACTACAAGCGATACTAATATACAAAAGGAAAAAAAAACTTATTCAAATGCTAGATGAAACTTTTTAGTCCCATATTTGTTCTGGATATAATCAATCCACTTTTTCCACTCCATAATATAACGTTGTTGCGAGTGATCTTTCAAATAAGCTGAAATCTTTGCCATTTCGGCCAGGTTAGAAACTTTTAAAGTCCATTCTTCTATAGTCGGGAGTTCCTGCTTCTTCCAATATTGTCCTATTAAAAGTCTTGCTGCTGTAATTAAATTCAACATCAGCTTAATGTCCACAACAGTAGCGTCTATAATTATACCCAATAAGAACAATTGCGGACAAAACTTTATCCTTTGCTTGAAGATCTTCTGCATATTCCACCAAATTTTTATCCAAAAAGCCTTAACCTATACTGTTTCTCTCTGAGGCTTTGAAATGAAGATTTGCTGCTAAATACAGGTAGACTTTGACTTATGACCACCACTGAGCCCGAAATGTCTGTTGTTAAGTGTGTTTTGCCCCATTTTACAACCTTTCTTGCCACATTTGTTAAGTGAATCTCTGCAGCTGATAAATTAATAGTCTGGTTGCTAAATGAATCTGTCTTCCCCACTGACTTTGTCAGAAGGTCGCAAAAGGTGATCACATGACCTTGGGACACAGCAACCATCATAAATATGAACCAGTTGCCATGCATCTGAATTTTGATTACATGATCATGGGGATGCTGCAAAGGCTGTAACTGTGAAGAATGGTCAGAAGTCACATTTTTCCAATGCCACTGTAACTTTGGGCGGTCACTAAATCAACTGTTGTAAATCGAGGACTACCTGTAGTCTCTCTGCTTAGACTGAAGTATATTTATAAATAAATGAAAACTATTTAAAAAACGCAGAAGTTGCAGGATCCAATCTGGGTCAGTCACCAGGACCAGAGTTCTAGTCTTCCAGGCTTTCAGACTTGTGCGGGAGCCCATCTTCAGGGAACTTCTCTCTAGCAGAGTATGTGCTTTGGTCTATTCTGTATGTGGTATTTATATGGTGCCTATTGTTAATCGCTAGCTGTAAGTCATTGGTTATTGTTTCCTTGTGTTGCCAAGCCTTCACCTCCTAAGTACTTGATAAGCTGGTGGTAAACTAGCATTGCTGTTGACTGCTCTTCCACTTCCCATAGAAGTCTTTATTCATTCAAGAGGGGGTCAAACTATTCTCCAAAGCACCAGAGGGCAAGACATGAAACAATGGTTGGAAACTGACCAAACAGAGAAGCAACCTGGAATTAGGGAGAAACATCCTGACAGTGAGGACAATTAACCAGTGGAACAGCTTGCCTCCAGAAATCATGGGCACTACATCACTGGAGATTTTAAAGAAGAGACTAGGCAGTCATTTGTCTGAAATGGTATAGGTATTGTAAATGAAATTATGGTATAAAACAACCCATACATTTATAGTATAATAAATGAAGCAATAGCACTTAGATTTATATACTGCTTCAGAGTGCTTTACTGCAGGATTTTTCAACTGGTGGTACATTGGCACCTGTCAGGTGGTACATGGCCCTGCCCAGCCCAGCCAAGTAAAGTAGGGGAGGGAATGAGCCAATACGGCCCATCACAGGAATTGCCATGAGAGACTCCTCGGGAGCTGCAGGGCTGCTTGGAGTAAGACAAAAGCCGCAGGATTGGCACTTCTGGCACACCTGGAAGAGAAAGGAGGGGGGTGGATACAAGCAAGGCTATAAAAGGAGGTAGTTTTGGGGGGAGAGGAAGAGAAAAAAAGAGGCAGAAAAGGCTTTTGTCAGAGAAGCGGTGAGAGGGGGAAAGGCTTTTGGAGAGGCATGTATGTGAGAATGGGGAGGATATTAGAGGAACATGTTTGTGAGAATGGGGAGGATATTGCAGAAATGTGTGTGAGAGAATGGGGAGGATAGTGGAGGAACGTATGTGTGAGAATGGGGAGGATATTGCAGGAATGTGTGCATAAGAAAGATAGAAAAGGCTTTTTGTGAGAGAAGCCATGAGGAGAAAGGGAGGAGAAATGGAGAAGAGAAAAGAAGGAAGAACATGGGAATGAGAAAGACAGAAGGAGGGAGGGAAGGATACTAACACTAACCTCCTACACCAGAGACCCCAGGATCCCCCCCACAGGTGCCCCCTGACCTGTGTGATGTAGAGCTGCCCCCACCCACAGTAACCACAATGCTGATGCAGCCCTTAATGAAATCGAGTGTCAAGTTTCCGACGTTTGGGCTTTTCAAGTGACTCCGAGGCATTGTTTACCTTAAAAATCCTTTATTAGCCTAATACAACGGGAAATGCTTGCTCGAAGGAAGCTGGAATATGAAATCTCCGCCCCTTGCACAATATATTAAAACACAATTCTCCACCTTTCTAATTTTGTCATTAATCATATTCTCCAATTAATTTAAAGAATCAGTTTCCCTTCTGTTAGAAAACCCGCCAAGGTCTTATCTTCTTAGTTAGAGATGGCCTTGAAAGGTGCAATCCTACTTGCCCGCACTCCCATTCTTAAACTAAATGTCTTAAAGCAATACACAAGTTTAACATATGAAATAACTACTTCTTCATCTCGTCAAGCAATAACATTCGATGTTAGTAGCATTGACATCAAGTTTGACTCCCGATATAAAAGGAGGAGGGGGGAGAGGAGAGGATATAAAAGAGGAGGGGGAGAAAGGAGAGGATATAAAAGGAGGGGAAAGATGATACGATATAAAAGGAGGAGGGGGAGAGGAAAGGATATAAAAGGAGGAAGGAGAGAGGAGAGGATATAAAAGGAGGAGGAGACAGGAGAGGATGTAAATCAGATTTGTCAAATGCCCAACGTCATGTGATATCGCACGACCTATCAGAGCTTTTTTTCCATTGCCAGGAATGGGGTGGGTGGGGTTTCCTGGTGACATATCCGGCCCGCAGGCCAGCAGTTTGACACCCCTGATGTAAAAGGAGAAGGGGTGAGAAATTTGTTAAATGAGTTTTGCCCCATTTTACGACTTTTATTGCCACATTTGTTAAGTGAATCACTGCAGTTGTTAAACTAGTAACATGGTTGTTAAGTGAATCTAGTTACACATTGACTTTAATTCAAAATTCTCCCCTCGCTTTTATCCTGTTTACTGTTCCGCTTTAAGGATCAATTGTTTGCTGAGCTTAATAGCCAAGCCTCCTGGAATTTAGTGCCTACGTACAGTTTCGGCCTGACTAATCCCTTAACTGTTAAACAATGGAAACCTTTTATTTTTAAACTTCCTTGTTCCTCACAAACCCACCCTTTCTATTATTTAAACTTCTTTTAAAAATAAAACATACTCTGTTGTGTACATAGTTGAGGTAATTTGACAGCTCGGCCACTGGCAAGAGCAGGTGGTGCCAGTGTGCACTCGGATTGGCTGACCAGCAATCCGTGGGATATTCCAACATGGGGATTGGTCAAGAGCGCACCGGCTAGAGTATTTAAGGGGCTCTAAAAGGGCTCTGGGTTTATCTTGTTCAGAACTGAAATAAAGCTGAGTTACTGAGTCTCCATTGTCAGCTGTTCCCTCACGGTCCAGACCACACTACATTACAGTGGCGATGAAGGTGGGATGGATACTGCTTCATGCTGAGCTGAAGCACTAGCTGAGTCACTGGGAAGCTGGAAAGAGAAAACTCTTCCAGGGAAAAAAATTCCTTCCCGCTGAAGCAGTATCCAGGACCGGGACAGCATGACTCAACTCGGGCACATCTGCGAGTTCGATATCCGCTCCCTGATCACTGGGAGTCGCATTTAGGTCATATCGAAGGCTACCTCCTGGTAAACTGAATAACAGAAGACCGCATGAAGGCGGTGGCTTTGCTGTGCCTCAGCAGTCCGGCCATTTACGATATAGCCGTCGGATTGTGTAACCCAGATCCTGTCACAACCTTATCATACGCTGACCTCACCGACAAACTGAGCCAACATTTCATGCTGAAGAGGTCTAAACTTTTCTGGCGGCTACAGTTCATCCAGTGGAACCAGCTCCCCAGCGAATCATTGACTGACTTTGTCACGGCAGTATGGCAAGCCGCTCGCATGTGTAAATTTCCCGATCTGGAAGACCGGATTTGAGATTGAATCGTCTTCGGATTGAGTGATGAGCGGCTTCAGCAAAAAATAATCGCTAAGCCAACTCTGAGCCTGTCAGAAGTCATTGATGAAATAATGGCCCAGGAGGCAATCAACCAAAAGAATACACTCCAACCCAGCAACAACTCCAGTGGATCTGTCCACCAGGAGAGCGTTGCGGACGGTGGAGGTGAAGAACCCAAAAATGAAGTGGAAATCAATGCCATACTACAAAGGCTTGAGAAATTCAAAGTGTGACGCGACAACAGTGTGAACCAAAAGAAACCGGGGACAGCCAACAAAAACTCAAGATACCCGAGCTACAGTTCCAGAGACAATGACCAAAGATGTGCCAGCTGCCGCGGCAGTCATCCCAGACCGTCCTGCTGGTTCCGCAGCGCGAAGTGCTGGTTTTGCAGTAAAACCGGGCACATATGAGCCATCTGCCACAACCGCGACTGCAACAACCTGAACGAACTTGACTCATCGCCAGCAGGTACAGATAACCTGCCATTTCCCGGCACTGAGCCCCCTGGGACCCTGTCACAAACAATTGTAGAAAGTATGGAAGTGGTGTGCCAGTCAACAATCCACCAGCTGCTTAAGCCAAAAATCAAAATTGAGATCCGTTTGCAAGGAATTCCTTGCAAAATGGAAGTGGATTCGGGTTCATCTGTCTCAATAATATCGTATGAGACATATTTATTGATTTGTGGCCAGAGCAGGTGGCGGATTCCCTTGGAGCCAACCCAAATTAAATTAGTGTATTTCCAACGCGCCCCAATTAAAATGAAGGGACAGGCCACAGTATTAGTAGGTTATAAGGGGTTCCTGGGTCACTTAGATGTATTAGTAACGGAGGGCAAGAGGACTAATTTGGTGGGGCAGGACTGGTTCGATGCCCTGGGCATTTGGCTTGGGGGAGTTAATACCATCCAATCCGGAAGCCTCGAATCTGTCTGCAAAAAATTTGCAGACGTGTTCGATGGCAAACTGGGAAAATACACGGGGGCCCCCATTAAGCTAAAATTAAGACCTGATGTCCTGCCGGTAATGGAAAGGACGCTGAAGGGTATTCCTGGAGTGTGTCCGTATTTTGATGATGTTTTAATTGCTGGGGAGTCAGAGGAAGTTTTAGCAAATAGGCTGCAGGCTGTATTAAGTAGATTCCGTGCTGCTGGCCTCAAACTTAAGAAGGAAAAATGCAGTATTGGAGTGGCTTCCATGGAGTTCCTAGGATTCAGGGTAGATGCACAGGGCATCCACCCCACCGACTCCAAGGTAAGAGCAATTAAGACAGCTCCTACCCCTAAAATCAAGGCAGAACTACAGGCTTTTCTAGGGCTGCTTAACTTTTATCATTCATTTTTGCCCCACAAGGCAACTATTGCAGAGCCATTACATAGGTTACTGGACAAGAAAACCCCTTGGAAGTGGTCCACTATACATGACAAAAGTTTTAAGAGCCTTAAGCAATTGCTGCCCAGCAATTCAGCAGTAACTCATTTCATTGAAAAGAAGCTCATCTGTTTAGCATGCGATGCCTCTCCTTATGGTGTGGGATTGGTCAAAAGCGCATCGGCTAGAGTATTTAAGGGGCTCTAAAAGGGCTCCGGGTTTGTCTTGTTCAGAACTGAAATAAAGCTGAGTTACTGAGTCTCCGTTGTCAGCTGTTCCCTCACGGTCCAGACCACACTACATTACATACTCTATTTTTCAAATGGTTTGAGACTTTCCCATTTTTCTGATACATTCTCAAAATCTATTATAGCTATATGCTCAGTTACATCTTTTAACATCAACATTTGCTTGTTGTTTTTATTAGTCACGTCTACCATTCCTTCCACGGTACTCTGTATAAGGCTCCTTATTATGGGAATTAAACAGGGTAAGCACATTAACCCTAAAAATATTACCAACAACAGGAATAAAGCCTGCTTCCAATTTCTAAAGATTCCTCCCAGAAATCCTCCATCATCCAATATTCCAGTCTAGGTTTGTACAGGTAGATGAGCTATTTTCCTCATATTATCTGCAATTTCCTCAATAGCTTTCCCTTTATTATCCATCTGAAGACAGCAATTTGTCAAGTTGAACTTCCCACAAACACCTCCTTCTTCTTTTGCTAATAAATAATCTAAAGCTGGCCTATTCTGATAAATAGACTTCACATCTGGGTGTTTTGTTTAGCCAAGATGTTAAGAGCTAGGGCAGTGTCATTTGTTACATTTTCCAAAACCGCCTGTAGTCGTATGATGCAGTTTAACATATAAATAGGGGTTTGGTATCCCCAGGATCCGTCTTCAGCCCAAGTGGCTAGTCCATATACCTGAATGATTCTTTGAGGAGGCCATTCATTATCTTTCCAATTCCCTATCTCTAAGGATCGTTTCTTTCGTATACCCTTTTCCTCGTATACCGCTACTCCAAATTTTTCTCTCCTTGTGGAATGGGAAACAAGAAAAAGCTAAGTTTAATATTACACAATACACAAGACCCGCACCAATTAACAGGCAACACAGTGTATGCAAATTTTCCACATATCCAGGAAAATCCTAAGGAAGCAAGCCATTCTTAGAGGCATCACCCCATAATTCCTGCAGGAATGTATTATTAAAGGGGTTTTCTTCCATACTGTACATAATACCCCAATTTTGAATGGTAGAGTTCCCATATGATCATTGGCCTTCACATACCATAGTACCTACTTCCTCCTGGTCCTTTGAACAGTTTCATTGAAAGCAAAAGTGACCTATAATAGAAGTGGTTAATGCCCATTTCTGATTTTTCTTAACAGGTTTAGTTGTCCAATTAGACATAATGTTAGTATTTTGAATATCCACTTCCCTAGCTTCCCAAGGCCACTGCTTTCCCATATTTGTTCCTCCACACACATAGCAGTTTTTCACTCCTAATGTGGTGGCTATTCTTTCGGCCAGATCTATAAATAATTTTTTAGTCAGGAAGGTAAGACCCAAGGTATCAGGATGATCAGCTTTTCCGAGCTCCTCATAGAAGGAGTGGAACAATTTCCTTTCTATTGGGGTCAGGTCTCTTCTGGTCACATTGATGGTGATGCAGGTATTTGGGTCTCCCTGTTCCTTCAATTCCCAGTCCATACTGTTGTGATCCTCCTTCAGGGGCTGCAAAATGCAAACATATAGGGGTACAATGGTCTTTTGAACAGTCAGACTGTCCAATTGAACCAACTGTCCTGTTCTGGCCAAACTCTGGGTGGGCCCTTACCATCTGAATACCAATAGGTTTGAGAAGTACCCTGAAAGCTTCCTCTCTGTTGTTGTAAGCTGTAAACATATATCCTTTGCGTGAGATAGCTTCATTGCCAGTTTAGGCCCCAACAAGTAGTCCAAGGACCAAACTACATTGCATAGCAAGCATTGAAGCAAATCTGGCTTTTGTGATTAGCGGAGGTGCTGGTGTTTCATCCTAATAGGAGCCCCTGACTCTTCCCACTTTGAAATGCTAAAACCTGGATGGTTTTCTGATATTTTATATTTGAGGGGTAAACTCACGTGATCTCTTTGGTATCGTTACAAAGGGAAAATCGGGTGGTATTATGGACACAACCTCCGACAACATTATTGCAGTTTTTCTGAGTGTGGTATATCAGGGTTTCAGTTATTTGATTTCTTCTCTTAGTGGTTTTGATACACTCTATGCACTCTTTTTCTTTATTTACTTTTTCTGGCCTTATTTTCCTAACTCCTGATATGAGTATTAGGATTATTATTATTTGCCTAATCATGGGCATACCGAGGTAAGATAGTCTTCCAATTCTTTCGAAGTTTGAGGGTTTGTTTCTTGGATCCCCTTTACTGTTACTGTAGACAGGAAACGTTTCCCGTATTTGAGGTACAAGTCTTCTATTATTACTATATCACACTCTTCTTTACAGTCCCCGTGTACTGGGGCACAATCTGGAGAATGGGTACAACAACAACAATCACACCGACATTTACAATCGTAAAACCAACATATAAGAAAAACTTTTCTCTAGATACTATTAAGACTTCAAATCCTATCTTTTCTTATTATTAACTTCAGAGGATCATGCTGTGGCACATTTTTCCACTCAGTAGGAGCCTCCACTGGTCCTTTAACTCTGGTGTAATGGGTCTAGCCTTTCTCTGCAGTCCAGACAGCCGTCTCAGATTTCAACAAAACTTGGAATGGGCCTTCCCACTTTGGAACCAGCTTTTCCTCCTTCCAACTCTGAATCAGCACCCAATCTCCGATCTGGAATCTATGGACGGGAAACTCCAAGGGTGGTGCTTATGCCAGCAATCCTTGTTTCCTAAGATAATCAAAATATCTGGACAGTTTATGCACATATTGTCTCAAGACTCTATCTTTTGTTTGCAAAGAATCTATATAAATCTGTCCTGGAGTAAATGTGACTCCGAATAACAATTCATATGGTGATAAACCAATATCCTTTTGGGGTTGTGTCCTGATTCGTAACAAGGCTAATGGTAAACATTTTGTCCAAGGCATGTGAGTTTCTAAAATTACTTTGGTTAATGATTCCTTTATTTTCCCATTAGCCCTTTCAATTTTCCCACTGCTCTCTGGGTGCCAAGGGGTGTGAAATTTCCAATCCATTCCCAAGGCTTCCATAATATTCTGCAACACCTTTGCCTTGAAATGGTTCCCTTGATCACTATTGATCTGAGTGACCATCCCGTACCTGGGAATATTTTAATCTAACAACACCCTGTATACCACCTTGGTAGTAGCATTACTACACGGATAAGCCTCTACCCATCCAGTTAGATGACCAACAAAAACTTTATTTTGCCTCCGTGAAATCTACCTGAATTCATTGGAATGGTCTCAGGACAGGTGGCCTTCCTCCTAGTTGCTGTTTTCTCATAGGTTGTCTGTTGATTTTCTTGCATATTAGACATTTTTCAATGACTTGTTTGGACAAGGTATAAATTCCAATACACCCATAATGTTTCAGTAGCTCATCTACCAATGCCTGAAACACTCCCCCCCCAGTGACTTCCTTCATTTAACTTCTCCAATAATCCCCACGCTATAAGTTTATTGATTACCTGCCTCCCATCTGGGAGAAACAATTTACCCTTCTCTCCTTGTTGTCCACCTATCTGCACTATTTCTTTTTCCTCTGTTTCTGAAAACCCAGGGACTCTTCTATTGTTTCTACAATGGGTATTGGGACATTTATACTTCATTCATTTGCTGCCCTTTTGGCTTCCTCATCTGCAATCCTGTTGCCTATATTCTCAAAAGAATTGCCCTTGTGGTGAATGCTGACATGTGTTACCACTACCCTCTTGGGCTTACAGAGAGATTCCATTATTTGTTTTATTAATTCCTCATGAACTAACTCCTTTCCTTTACTATTAACCATTCCTCTTTCCATCCATATTTTCCCAAAGGTATGGACCACCCCAAAGGCGTATTTTGAATCTGTATAAACAGTTCCAGCCTTGCCTTCTAACAATTTTAGGGCCTGATTTAACACATACAGTTCGCAAGTTTAGGCCGACCAGTTTTTTGGCAAGCTGCCGGATTCTACCAACTCTTTGGTGTGTCCACTTATGATTACATATCCATTTTTCTTCAACCCAATCTTTATCCAGGAGGAGCCATCTATAAATAATGCCTCTCTGTCTTCTAGTGGGTATTCTTCCAGATCTGGTATGATTTTAGTTTGCAAATCAATCACCTCTGTACAATAATGTTCCAAACCCTCTTGATCTATTTGTCTAGTGTTGGCCAGAAACTGGGCAGGGTTTAAATTGTGATCAGTGGTTAGTACCAGATCACTCCTCTGCATTAATATGGTTTCATATTTTAAAATTCTAGAATATGTAAGCCACCTTCCTGCTTTTTGTTGCAATATTGTCCTGACTTGGTGGGGAGTACTTACGATAAGCACTCCTCCAAAGGTTAGTTTTCTGCTTTCTTGAACCAAAAGCGCAGTGGCCACTATTGCTTGTATGCATATGGGCCACCCCCTTATTACAGGGTCCATAATTTTTGAAAGGAAGGCGACTGGCTTCCTTTGTCCAACCCAGTTTTGGGTCAATGCCCCTTGTGTTATTTCATCTTCTGTATTTACAAACAGATGGAAAGGCTTTTCCAAATTTGGGAGACTTAAAACTGGAGCTTTTACTAAAGCTTGTTTCAATTTTTCAAAGTTTCCTCTTTCGTGGCCCTCCCATTTTAAATTCCTTGGTTCAGTATCTATTAATTTAGAATAAATATAAGGTTTTAGTTAAATCTGCATATCCATCGATCCACAATCTGCAATATCCCACTAATCCAAGAAATTTTCTCAGTTCCTTTTTATTTTTGGGTAGGGGTTGTGAGGCCACCCCTTCTATTCTGTCAGGGGTGATTCACTGACTCCCTTCACTAATTAAATGTCTTAAGTATTTTACCTCCCTTTCTATGTACTGCAGTTTGGTTTTGGAAACCCTCAGTCCCTGTTATCCCAGAAAATTTAGTAACACATTGGTAATATCATCCCAGATATTAAAAGATCATCTACATATTGTATTAAACATGTCCCCTTGGGTACCTGCAAAGCCTCCAAAACTTGTTCTAAGACCTGTCCAAACAAGTTGGGAGATTCTGTAAACCCCTGAGGGAGTACAGTCCATTGATATTGTTGCTTCCTTCTGGTGTAAGGAATCTCCCATTCAAAGGCAAACATGGACCTTGACTCAGTATCTAGAGAACATGCCCAGAAGGCGTCCTTCAGGTCCACTACACTAAACTATTGGTGGTCAGGGGAAATTCTTCCCATTAACGTAGAGGGGTTTGGTACAACTGGGTGTCGGGTCTGGTCAATTTTATTCAGTAGTCTTAAATCTTGGATCATTCGATAGGTCCCATCTGGTTTCTTAACTGGTAATATCGGAATATTATAAGGTAACATTGAGGATTCCAAAAGACCATCTTTTAAGAGATTATCAGTCACTGGTTGCAGACCTTTTCTCCCTTTCATTGAAATGGAATATTGTTTTTGCCTAATTATTTCATTAGGTTCTTTCAAGTTGATTTTTAAAGGAGGGATCTATAATCCCCCTCGGTTCCCCTCTTTCACACAAACAGAGGGGTCGATCTTATCTTCTTCCTCCTGGGTCAATTTTCTCATGAATGCCTCAGGCTTGAATTCTAATTTTAATTTTAATGCCATCAGAGTATCTCGCCCTAACAAATTTACTCCAGCCTCAGGAATATTAATCTGAATATTAATTTTCTACTCCAATTTCCAGGGGATTTATTTGGGGGACTTCAAATCCTTCCCCTGTTACCCCAGAAACTTTTATCATTTACCCACTTAAATTCCTTTCAGGGGTTAATACAGAAACCGAGGTTCAGGCTGCTCCTGTATCTATTAAAAACACTAATTCTTCCTCTCTGGGTTCCACTAATAAATTTATCAAGGGCTCTTCATAGGATCTAAATATAAAGTGCCCCTGATGCCCCTAATATTGATTCTCATCCTCTTCCATTAACTTGTATACTTGTATTTCCTTCTGTTGCATGGGAAAATCTCTCTTAAAATGTCCGGGTTGGCCACACCCAAAACATCTCCTTATGCGTTCCTCTCAGCCCATGCTATTTCCTTGTATACTTCCTCTGAATCCTTGATTCCAACTTTCTCTGTTCCAATCTGTTCTCCCATGTCCTGGTCCTCCTTCCAGAGCTTGAGGAGTTGGGGTCCTTGTTACTTCACTACCTCCTTAACTGTAGCCACTATCGTTCTCGCTTTTTGCTTTACTTTTGCCGCATTCCTCTGGATATATACTTTCTGAGCTTCTTTTAATGTTATCTATGGATTTGGTAGTCCAATTATCCAATTTTTGCAATTTCTTTGAAATATCTGGCCATGCCTTTGCTACAAACTGGATTCTGACAAGCGGCACATTAACTGTGTCATCAGGATCCATTCCTGAGTACTTCCTCATATCGTCTTTTAATCGCTGAAGGAAGGTGGCTGGTGACTCTTCTTTTTCTTGTTCTATATTTAAAGCTTTCATCATATTTTGTGCTTTGGGGATTGCCTCTTTTATTCCCCTTATAATCATATTCCTCAAATCTTCCATATTTTCTCTATGTGCCTGATTGTTATTATCCCAATTAGGTCTCACAAGGGGAAATTTATCCCCTCCTCTTATATTATTATTACTTGCAGGAGGGTGATCCTGCTCCCAGACTCGTATTGCAGCGGTCCAGATCAATTGCCTTTCTTCTGCCGAGAACATGTTTTGTATTGCCATCAACTCATCCCATGTATAAATATTAGGGAACTAATAAATTATCTAGTTGTTCGGGGATCTTCTATGATATTCTTCATTTCTTTCTTGAAAGACCATACCTCAGAAGATCGGATGGGGTCTTGTACAAAACTTATTACTGGCTGACCTTGAGGATTTATTCCATTCGGGACTTCCCTCAAGGGGAACATTGTTAGTTCTTTTTCTTCTATTAATGGATACTGTTTGAATGGAAAGTTTTTTATATCCTTTTTACACTGTTCCAGCTTTTTCCGTAAGGCTCTATATTGATTAACCTTTTGTCTTATTTGGGAGCTCCCTGCTGGTGATGGCACACCGGGTGGAGCCTGAGCTATATTAATCGGACCCGGATTATAAGGTGGGGGTAAATACTTTCTTTTCTCATTTTCTTCCTCTTCCTCATTTACTAGGAAGACACTAGAAGAGGTTTCTTCTAATATATTGGTCCATTTCTCCAGATTCTAGACCAGGGCATAATCTATCTCATTATCCAGGAGTTTACAAGCCTTAGTTTTGACGTAATCATATAAGTTTTGGCAAGCAAAATAATTGTTAGTTCCTAGTTGGGGCCAGTTAATATTCTTGTTCTCCCACCATATGAAGCAACACAGATTTACCATGTCTTCTTTTGTTAAATTTAATTTAGTAATCAACTTGTTATATGGTGGTTTATCCCAGTTTTCTAACAATTTTCCTAATGGACTGTGGGGATCTATTTTTAGTTTTGGATTTTTCCTAATCTTTTTCACACACTTCTTCTCCTGGGACCCTCCCAAATTACCCATGGTTGGTTTACCATATAATTCTCTTGTCCTTACCAATCTAATGAGACCACAGTTCACTTCACCAAGCCGCTTCCTCCTTTTCCGACCAATCTCCTCACGGAGGTATGGAAGTGTGTACTCAGGAGTCCACTTTCGCTTCGCCTTGCCAGCCCTTATGACCCTCAGGGCATCTCTCACACACACATCTCACAGATCTTAGACTCAAACTGTCCTTCCCAACCCTCTGACTGCCTAGGTTTTATTGCTTGGTTTACCCCCAAGATTGTGCACAAAGATACCTGGTCCGTTTCTGGCAATTCTTTGGTCCCTCTCCTCTGTTCTTACCAATCTCTATTTGGTTGTGGACCTGACTCCGTTCTGCTTCCTCGACCTGCGGCTGCAACCTTGGACCATTGAAATCAACGGGGCATGCTGTCCTCAGTTGACCTCGCCTCCCGAAGATTGCAGGAACTGAGGCCCAAGGCCCCACGTTTGGGTGCCAATTTGTTGGAAATGGAATTAAAACACCAACAAAATTGGATTGGTATGAAAAGAGTTTTATTCTTCAGAAAATAGAAAAGCAGTTTGCAAAGCACGGTGGATCCTGGTGAAAGACTCCAACAGGAATTTCTAAACCAGAGACCACACACAAGCATTCAAATTCATGATATTATATACAGTTCTATCGCAATGCCTTGTTTCTTCCCCTTCGGTCCCATTGAATAGGTCCTGCGGGTGTACAGTCTGTCTGAGGCGCCTAGTAAGAATATATTATCCCTACCTTTGTTTGCTTACATTAATTCAAATTTCTCCCCTCCCTGTTATCCTGTTTACTGATCCCCTTTAAGGATCAATTGTTCTTTGAGCTTAATAGCCAAAAAAGCTAATACAATCCTGGGTTGTATAAACAGAGGCATAGAATCAAGATCACATGAAGTATTAGTACCACTTTACAAAACCCTAGTAAGTCCATACCTGGAATACTGCAGCCAATTTTGGTCACTATATCAGAAAAAAGATGTTTGGAAAAAAATCAGAGAAGAGCAACTAAGATGATCAAGGGCCTGGAGGCTAAAACATATGTAGAAAGGCTGCAGACTTGGGTTTAGCTAATCTAAAGAAAAGAAGAAATAGGGGAGACATGATAGCACTATTCCAGTATCTGAGGAGCTGCCACAAGGCAGGGTGGGGGGTCAGGTTGTTTACCAGAGCACCAGAGGGAAGGACGAGAAACAATGGTTGGAAACTGATCAAGGAGAGAAGCAACCTGGAATTAAGAAGAAACTTCCTAACAGTGAGGACAATCAACCAGTGGAACCGCTTACCCCCAGAAATCATGGGCACTCCATCACTGGAGATTTTTAAGAAAAGACTAGACAATCACCTATCCGAAATGGGGTAGGCTCGCCTGCTTGAGCAGGGGGCTGGATTGGAAGACCTCCAAGGTCCCTTCCAGCTCTATTCTATTCTATTCTTATTCTGTTCTATTCTATTCTATGATTTGATTCAATAAGATGATGGAATTGTTGCAGTGTCTACTGTTTCCGTTTGCAGAGGGGAAAAGCTTTCTGTATTTTCCTCCTCTGAAGATAGGCCTTAATAAGCCTTTTCACTCTACCATAGACTTGATTATAGATTATAGGTAAAGGTAAAGGTTCCCCCGCACAAGCGTGCTAGTTGTTTCTGACTCTAAGGGCCGGTGCTCATCTCCGTTTCAAAGCTGAAGAGCCAGCGCTTGCCCGAGGACATCTCCGTGGTCATGTGGCTGGCATGACTGGATGCCAAAGGCGCACGGAACACTGTTACCTTCCCACCGTAGTGCTCCCTATTTTTCTACTTGCATTTTTACGTGCTTTCGAACTGCTAGGTTGGCAGAAGCTGGGACGAGTAACAGGCGCTCACACTGTTACGCGGCACTCGGGATTTGACCCGCCAAACTGCCGACCTTCTGATCGACAAGCTCAGCGTCCTAACCCACTGAGCCACCGCGTCCCTTTATAGATTATAGAACATCACAAATTAATAAAATAATGCAAGAGAGTAATTACAATTGGGTAGATAGCTTGCTTTTGCTCTGTTTTTTGTTAATGTCCAGCTGAATCTGGAGAAAAACAAGCAAGCAAGCTGGATAGCAGGAAAGGAACTAATATGTGATAAGTATGATAATAAGGAAAAGGAGTATTTGCAACAAGTGGCAGCCAGCAGCAATTTCCCGAGTAGCAGCCCCAGCAGATCCACCAAGTTTTCAGACATCAAACTACTCAAGAACAAATTGTGTTGCAAGAGGATCAAATGAATTCACATGGAATCTGTCCTTTTAAGCAAAGAGATTCTTGATTTGCAACTCCAATTAGCTCTAAACTTTGTTAACATTAATCCTGATTCCTGGTTTTCATGAACTTTGAAGTATAAGAAGCAGCTCAGGAATCTTCAATTGGCATTTTTCCTTTCTGTGCCTTGTGGAGCAAGAAAACCTAGCTGTGTTTAAGCAAGTTTGGCATCTCCTTTATATTACAAAAGAGTTGTTTGATTCTGAAAAGCCCTGAGTATTATCCCTTCCCCCTTTTGCATCCTATTTGTGCAAATGGCAAAATGACATCATGCAAGAAACTTCTCCTTCTCTCTTTCCCTCCCTCTCTTCCTTTGTATGTCTTGTTTTCACAGAGTTCCTTGACATATATTAGGCACCAAGTCAAAATCAGACTTCTGAAGCAGTTCTTAAAGTAAATTGGTGAAATTACTTCTTCTAAGGATTTATTTTACCTGTTTTCTTCTTCTTGGAATACAGTAAAGCATTGTTGCTAATGCAACTACGCCATTCTCTCCTTTTCTTGCTCCTGCTTTTTTCATTGCCTACTCCTGTTTGTTCCACTGTATCAGCAACATGTATAGCATTTGCTTGATAAAACAAACATACCATTCTAAAGCCTGTTTTCATTAAGAGCAACAGCATTCTGGGGACAGAGATTGAAGTCTTTTCCAGACAGATCTGTCCTGAGCAGAGATTAAGTCCAGGATCTTCTGTACTGAAAAACAGACTTAGATCTCTTAGTTAGTTAATTTGTTTGAGGTTTTTCCTTCATCTGGGAAACAAAATTCAAACAGAATTCAATTTGATTCTGACTGGCTCAAGGCTTACTCAGCCTTCCATCCTTCCAAGGTGGGTAACATGAGGACCCAGGTTATTGGGGACAATATGCTGATTCTGTAAACCACTCAGAGAGGGCTGTAAAGCACTGTGAAGAGTTATATAAGTCGAAGTGCTATTGGATTGCCAGTGTTTAAAACTGCTTATTTTCATATTGTTGATGAAGTGTTGTTTTCATCAGCTAACACAATTCAACTTTTACATTACTTTAAATTTATATTGCTTCATATTTTTTGTTTAGTCACATTTTTAATTTTTTAAAATGCTTAGTAGTACTAGAAAATACAAAGGGACGCGGTGGCTCAGTGGGTTAGGACGCTGAGCTTGTCGATCATAAGGTCGGCAGTTTGGCGGGTCGAATCCCGAGTGCCGTGTAGCAGAGTGAGCGCCTGTTACTCGTCCCAGCTTCTGCCAACCTAGCAGTTCGAAAGCACATAAAAATGCAAGTAGAAAAATAGGGACCACTACGGTGGGAAGGTAACAGTGTTCCGTGCGCCTTTGGTGTCTAGTCATGCCGGCCACATGACCACAGACACGTCCTCGGACAAACGCTGGCTCTTCAGCTTTGAAACGGAGATGAGCACCAACCCCTAGAGTCAGAAACGACTAGCACGCATGTGCGGGGGAACCTTTACCTTTACTAGAAAATATGTATATAGTTTCCAGTATTTCTCAGCAAGTTGACCAGGAGAGATAATCTGACCTTGAAAAATTACTAACTATTCTTCTTTTGGGGGAGTCAACTGAAATACTCAATGTCTGGGCCATGACCCACTACCGGGCTACGGCCTATTCACAACCAAGCTGCGTGAGTGGCAGGTTGGCACGCTCCTGTATGCTTGCACAACTCAACTTGCATAAGTTGAGCTGTGTGTGTGTGTGCATGCATGCATGCTGGCCTGCCAATCTTGAGAGTTGAACTGCTAGTGTGCACACCCTCTCGCAGTTCACGTGGCTCAGTTGTGAATAGGCTGGTAGTGGGCCATGGCCCAGAAATTGGGAACCCCTGATCTAGGTCCTCATTTTACTGACCTTGGAAGGATGGATCAATTTGGGAGCCTGTCAGGATGGAACTCCAGACTTTGGGCAGTTTGCTTGCAATACTGCATTCTGACCACTGGGCCATCAGGACTCATAATATCAAAAACTGTTGCGCTTGGATTATTTGTTGGTTCCAATGTTGGATCAAGGCATTGATTGGCTGCCATGAAGCTGCCAGGGGGTCTGTAGCCATTGTATTAATCCTATATGGCACGGGTGTCAAACTCGCAATGTCATGTGACAAGCCGCGATGTATTGTGACATTTTTTGCCATTGCATGGTATTGCTATGATGCATCTGGCCCACAGGTCAGCAGTTTGACATCCCTGCTATATGGCTCTTCTATATTAATAGGTATAGAATGATCAGTCAAGTTGTCCAGCTTCATACTGGAGTGTAAAACAGGAATGAGGCCACATGCACAAGTTAATGGCCCATTGCAGCATAAAGTTGTCAGACATGTTTATATATTCTCATGGGATTAACCTGAGAGTTTTGTTCCACAAAGTTAATGGATACTTAGCACAACTTTAGGCGAGTTTGAAAATGGGTGATGGCTGTATATCTACACCTGGAAACTGCTGGTTCCTTCATCCTCCTCAATCCTACAGTTTGATTGAACAGAGTGAAAAGCTACCCTCTTTAGAGAAACTGATGATTACTTTGTCTTGTCAATAAAAAATGTTCCATTACAGTCTAAAACTGTAAACCAGGCATCATTTAAAGCCTGAAGGTATCTTCCAAATGATCCCACAGGGAAATGAAAAAGGTATAGGCCAGTTTTGCCTGGTGTTTGAAAAGGATTATAACTGAGTGGGGAATTTTTTTTTAAAAAAAATTCTATCTATTCAGCCTGTCAGCATGAGATCATTTAAAATTTGAGGTTTGTGATACTTTCTGAAAAAAGATTACAGATAGTCCTTATTTAGCAACCATAGCTGGGACTGGCAAAGAATCACAAGATTGTGATGTTATGACCTTGCTTTTGCTACAGACGTCAAGGAAATCTGACATCACATGACTGCAACTTGCCATTTTAAGGCTGGTTTCTCAGTTGTCTCTGCTTATTGAAAGCCAGCTATTAAGTACCCAGATATCAATCACATGACTGGGAGATGCTGCAATGATCAGAATTACAAGGACTTTTGTAAAGTTACTTTTTTTTAGCTCGCATGCCAATAAAATATAATCAACCATCAACTTGGATTGCATAGCAGATGGTATGATTTTAGTCTTTATCTTACACATTCACCCATTGCTATGAAGCAATTCAAGTTTGTTAAAAGTTTTGTGGGTGATGTTTATTAACTCTTTGTGATGCCAGGATTGATTATTCTGATGCATCAGAAATCCATCCTTGCTTTAACACAAAATAGGTTTCATAAGCAAAAAATTCCCTAGTACAGAATATAACAACTATACTGTCATCTAGTGGAATTGACAACAATGTCCTGTAATCCTTTCCAGCATATTGCGTATCTTTTATTTTACCTGCTCTTGTCTTTGTTGTCTTCTGTCTCACCATTGTTGGGATGGAGTTTTGTGGACTTTCCACATCCTCTTCAAAACCTGAGAATAGTCATTATTCTACTTCAACATAGAGCTTGTCAGTGCTGGAGTGCAATTTTTCCAGGAAATGTGTGGATGCTTTAGCAGGAAATTGCAAAATGGGAATTACTGTCAATTTTCAGCGATTAAGTTAAGGTAGGATTCTAAGGGCTACATCCTTGAGAAAATATGTTGGAATGGAATGGTCCAGATTTGGGTGAAAGCTGTTGTATTTGAACTTCTCTGTTCTACTGTGCTCTCTTTATAGCATTTCCCCAGCCTTCAATAATGCTACACAGAACAGTCAAGGGACCCAAATAATTGTACTGTCCTATGGTTGATGGGGAAATTCCTTGAAAGTGGGCACATCTCACTAATCTTTAGAGATTAAAAATTGCTAAATCCAGTGCCCTATCAATGCTTTACTGCTGCAAGTCTAATATGTATGGTAATGCTCTTAGCTACACCATATGCATAGTGCAGCAATAGTAAGACAAGTCGAACCATATCAATTAATACTCCATTTCTTGAGCACGTCTTAGCAAGAGGATGCTATTTTTTAAAAAATGCCTTCCATTGAAAAACAGTTCAGCTATTATGGTCACTAGAGTTATCGGTAAGATTGAAACAACCAAGTCGTTCAAATTCCTCATGTCCTGCACAAAGTAGGAGATAATCTATAGTTAGCTTATGTGATGACTCCCTCACACCTTGGCTCAGATGAGTAGGAAGAGCTGGTATTGGAGTCATTCAAGAAAGACTATTGGGCGAGCATCAGGGAACACTGGAAGGGTCTGTGGCTTAGTCAAGACCAGAAAGAGCAGAAATGGGTGATTGGGGTGAAGCAGTCCTGGGATGTTGGGGAAATCTGAGCGACAGAATCCAGTTAAACAGCCAGATACGCAATCCAGAGAGGAGATGCAGCTGCAGTCAATCAGCACTGACAAGAAGTTACCACCCTTGCCTGATCCAAGGATGTGCAAGGCACAATGGAAAAAGGCACAACGGTGATCGGTGAGGCTACTTGAGAGGAGGCAGCCTTGCGCCTCTTAATGAGGCACACCAGTCAGTGTCTCTTTAACTAGGGTTTGGAAATTGGTCAGTGTCAAAGACAACCTCTTTAGTTCTAGATAGCTTCTCTCCTTTAGTTTCCATCCATTGTTTCTTATCTTGCCTTCTGATGCTTTGGAAAATATGTTGACCCCTCTTCTTTGTGGCAGGTCCTCAAATACTGGAATACTGCTATCATATCACCTCCTAGTCCTTCTTTTCATTAAACTAGCCATACCCAATTCCTGCAATCGTTCTTCACATGTTTTAGTTTCCAGGCCTCTAATCATCTTTGTTGCTTTTATCTGCACTCTTTCCAGAATCCAAGTGGTTCGAAACCTTTGACCCTTTGCCTTGATCCTGTTTGAGTCTCATTGGCCTTTGTCTTGCTCAGAATTCATTGAAGTCACATTTTGCCCTTGTCTTGCCTTGGAGTCACATTTGCCTTCATTCTGTGTTAAACTCGGGAGTCAAGATAGCCTTCATCTTGCTTCAAACCTATTGGGGATTTCTTTGCCTTAGATATGCTGGATCCATGTTTACCTCAACATTGCCTTGAACTGATGAGGAGCCATGGTTGCTTTTGTTGAGGTAGTACTAACCCTAACCCTAACCCTAACCCTAACCCTAACCCAAACACTTTACATGCAGAGGGGGCTTGGGGAATGTCCATGGTTAAGATCTGAAATCATGACTGAAGTAAGATTTGAGGTATTAACTAGAATGAACGTTAAACAACTTTTCTAGATAGCATATATTCAGCTAGTGCTGGGATTTGCATCAAAACATCAAAAAAGCAGCCTACTGCACTCTTTTTAAAAAATATGTTTTATTAATTTTTAACATACACCTTAATAGTTGGTAAACATTATGTTGTCTGGGTTAGTATTTAAAAAACAATCAATAACAATTAATTTCTATAATTCTGTAGTCCATATAATAGCTTTACTTGATTTCCTCTTCTTCCAATAATATTCTTTTACAAACCTTAAATACAGTTCTTATTTAAATAAATGACAATTAAATATAAACATTTTTCTTATATTTCTGCAAATAATAACCACATCAATATAAAGCTTCTTTTCATTGATCATCTTGATTGCCTCGTCATAAATCCTGTTTACATTCTTATTTAAATTTCTTTTCCCCACAATATTGAAATCATTCTTACTGGTTAAGATTTTCTCACAATTAGTTACACTTAAGTATTTAAGTCTTTTTTCTCATACAAGCCATCACATTTTTACATTTCTCATATTTTTTTTAAAAAATGAGAACAAAAAAAGACAAAACAGAGAAAACATTACTTTTATGTAAACCATCCCAACATTTTTATATTTCTCATGTGAAAAAACTAAACACAAAAGAAAAAAAAGAAGGCATACTATATTACTTAAGGGGTTCATCCCTCTTAAACTAATCTTCATTTATATTCAAAATCTTTCTATTTCTTTAACCATATTCCAACAAATGTTTAATTTTTAAATACTGCCTCTGGTAATTCCCATCATCTAATTTCTTAATTCTCACTTTAGCCTTTTTTTTGCCCAACATCTTTCCTATTCAATATGCTTCCCATAATCTTATAAATGTTATTGCAGCTACAAAAGGCAAAACCGGTAAGATGTTTTTATAGGAAGGTTTCGCCCCTTCGTATTTATTGAAAATCTTTTCTTTTTTCTTTTTTGATTTTATTATTTTTTGTCTCTCAAGTTCTTGTAATTCTTCTGGCAAAATCCATTTTGCCAAAAAAATTCTTATAATAATAATAATAATAATAAAGTTGGAAGGGACCTTGGAGGTCATCTAGTCCAACCCCCTGCTCAGGCAGGAAACCTTATACTATTTCAGGCAAATGGCTGTCCAGTCTCTTCTTAAAAACCTCCAGTGTTGGAGCATTTACCACCTCTGGAGGCAGGTTGTTCCACTGGTTAATTGTTCTAACTGTCAGGAAGTCTTGCCCACAAACTTATTTTAAAGTGTGTTTTCTTTTCCATGTCCAGAGTTTTCTGTAAAAATTTTTTTCCAATCTGGGTTAAGTCATACCTCCTTATATTGTTAAATTCCATCTTCAAATCTCTCTTCTCTGTCTCGTATTCAGTTATGTTTTTTCTGCTTACTCTCTATTTTTATTTTCTGAGAATTTTTAGTTGTTAAGTTAAATTGGAGATGTGTTCATTTATGTTTTCAAGGTTATGTTCAATTTCCTCGTGGTTTGAGATTATTGTTGTTTTGATTAGTTGCAACATAAGATAGCTCTCCTGGAAAGTATTTGTTTTTTCTTGGTATATTCTTTTTGCAGATCTCTGGTTTTCTATGATAGCCAAAAATCAGGATTTTCCTTTCTCTGCAGACAGCTTTAGAGTCACAGGTAAGTTAATATTTGTAACTTGCCTTGCCAATCCCTGTAATAGAGCAGCTGTTGTTGTATGTTTTCATCCATCACTAGATGTCAGCACCAGTTCTTTCAGTTCTTTTCAGCAATGAACAATTTTTTACCTCTCTTTTCATGATATAAAAGGAAAATCTTAACAGATTCCACTAATTTCAAACTTATCCAAATTTAATCTTATATTCTTTTCATTTCAATATATTTCTGTTTTCCCTGAAAGGTATAATTCGCCACTTCCGTCTGCAGGAGTGTGGGGCAAAGATCCCCCTCCTTCTCACTTTCGGAGGGTTTTTGTTTCTTTTTTTCCCCAGGAAATCAATTTACAGGTAGAAGAGAGAAAAATCACTGTTCTTACCCAGTTCCAAACACATTGTTTACAGTCAGCTTGAAGTAGTACTTTTGGACTTCAGTTGCTTGTAGCTTGGGCTAGACTCGGAAGTTAAGCTAGCCTCTTCTCCTGCCGGTTTCTGGTGGGCTTTTCCCAAACTGATCTGATAAATTTCTGTCTCTCCGCAATCAGCAGGACTTCCTCCTGCCTCTACGGGGCAACTTCAGGCCTATTTAGGGTCCCCCGGCAGGCAGAAATCAGCCATAGGGTGCGGAGCCCTGTGATCCCTCGGCTGCTGTGATACTGTGCAAAACCGGAATTCTCACAGCCTATTGCACTCTTAAATAACACCCCAATGTTGGTATTGCAATTCAACTTTAGTGTTTAGTTTTCCTGACCCTTTCCAATTGGTTGTTTCAAATGTGCATGGGATAGGGTACTGCATACATAGATAGGATATTTTACAAGATACAAGTGCTCCAGCTAGAAGGTAGGTGTAAGTAGAGCTGTACAAATTTAAAAACCAACCAGTATTTGTGCAATGGGAGGATAAGCAATATTTACAATCTCTCAAGGTGTGGGGTTATTCTAGGTTCTATATCCTGCAATCTGCAAGTTGCTTCAGGAATGGAGCTGTGACTGGATAGAGTAAATCAATACTTTTAAATAGGGTAAGGAGAAAAGCAGGGTTATATTACACTCCATTCCACTGGAGATACATCTTGCCAAAGGAAAGCAATGCTGTTCATGGGATTTTCTCCAAGGTTTCCTTTATCAGCCACCTTCTTGGCCTAAAGGCTCCACATCCTCACAGAGCTCTCCCATCATGTGGAGAAGTGAGAAGTGGAAGTACAGGGAAGAATATCAGTAAACACTACCTTCAAAAGGTGAATAGAGATCTCTATAGACAACCAGGGGCAGATTGTCTATTTCCTGGACTTGACAGCTCATGATCTACAATGGTTTCTGTGAGGTTAGGAAACCCGCAAAATAAGTTGGTATGGCATCCCCTACCATTTGGAGTTTGACTACACAAAATTCTAGTGAACATACAGCAGTCTTTATCCCATTCAACTTTCCCTGATAATGGTGGATGACAAGGGCTGTGCAATGTCTGTTCTATTCCTTCAGCACAAAGTGTGTGAAGTGGGAACCCAACACTGAATTTATAATGGATAGCAAACCAAATGTAGCTTGTATCTTTCATTCACAATGTAATCATATCTTAAATGTCTGCCTTTGATGCCTGAGTATCTTCTACCCATACAATTGGTCTTTGCAAAATATGTGTATCCATCTTCAACAGGGAGGTAGGGTGAGTCTATTTGCAGGTTCTCAAAAGGTTGAGTTACCCAAGTCTGAGCTCCTTTTGCTTTCAGAATCTCTATGTATTAAAGTCATTACATATGTAACAGTGCTATCAATTGCTCTAGGATGTATCCCAGAGGCAAATCTAATTTGCAAATTACTGAAGAAGCTATTTGGATAAAGAGTGAAATGTTTCGAAAAAACAAGAAAAGAAGTCCAGTTGTTATAATTCAGCTTCCAGACAACTGTACCTGGATGACTGAGAATCTTCATCAGCTAATTTTCAACACTTGAATCTACAAGTCCTTCCCCATCACAATCCTGTTTCAAGTAAATCAACTGTTAAAATAATGTTGTGGTAGAATTGATCAATGATCTGGAATTTTCTACATTTGTTTCCTTAGCTTCGCTTCAGACTTCAATTGAAAGATCTTGGTTGTAGGAGCACAAGTTGTGTGCTAGTGTGAAAACTGTCACTTGAGAATTAAACTTTAATGGCTTCAAGGCTGCAGGCTATGTGGTGGTATTCTGCATGAGTGCTGCAGGGGCTTACATCTGTTTTCCTGCTGTTTGCAGAATAATGCAGTTATGGTTTTTGGAAGAACAATTGCTTTCAGGATGGCCTGCATACCTATGGCATTTGCATTCTTCCTTCACCTTGAGGTGTGAACATTCTGTTTCCACAATTGTCCAGTTGCATGATAAATTCCTAAATGATAGTGTAAATATTTGATGATATCAAAAGTTCCAGACAGATCAAGAAGAGCAAGAATGGATGGGTCTGCAGAAGCCTGTACCTATTCTGACCCAGGGCACTCTGGCAAGCGCAGATTCTAGTTAAGAGTCAGTTTATTGCACAGTGACAGCTTTAATAACCCCAATGGGGTTAATAAGGCTCCAAACAAACTACCTGACAATAGCCTCTTAGTCAATACTACACAGTCCCACAACTTGAGTCCTGAGACAGTGACAAACACAATTCCTAGCACACAAATCAAAGTCCTAGATTCTGAAAACCCAAACCTAAATCCAAGGTTCACAGGCAAAGTTTAGAGTCAGCAAGGCAAGTCCAGGTTTCAGAGTCCACACGATGCAAGGTCCACAAAGTCCAGGAAGGTGCACACCAGAGCAAATAATTGTTCCTGACAAATGCACCTTACCCCTGCCTCTGCCTAAATCACCCCACACCAGGTGTTTCATGTGAGAAAAGTCAGGGCTGCTTCCTTGTGAGCAACGTCAATGATCTCCTCTGTGCCTCCCTCCGCTCCATTCTCCTCAGCCGTGGATTGGGCAGGGGAGGCAGCTGTTTCTCATCGGAATGATCAGTAGTCTTTAATCGCTGGTGGCTGTTGGTGGCCGATCCTCTCATGCAGGTGGCTATGGTCTGGTTGGCTGCTCCTCCCCATGCCGGACAGGCCTGGGACTGCATTGTGGGCCTCTGGCATCTCCAGGCATAATGGGAGAACCATGCCATCCCCAATGGATGATCCAACTCCTTCTCATCATAGCTGGCATCTGACATCACAGTACCTTCAGAGGTCATAATTCCATCTTTAGTCAGTTTTTCTGTGCTATCCATCTCACAGAGGAACAAGTTATGAAAGAGGAGCAAGTTTTACCTGACAAGACAGAGATTGAATCGAAAGTGGACCTACAAATGACATGCCACAAAAAATGTTACATTAGACATGCAAAAGAAACTGGCTGTTTTAATAATTAAAAGGGATAAATAATAAATCAAGAGAATAACCTGGATAATTTTTCTGTATGGGAATTACAAGAGAGACTTGAAGAATCTCATGAGAAGGGATAAAGAAGAAATGAAATCAATGAAAAGAAATCAAGTTCTATGACATTATTTGAAAGGGCTAAAGTTTGTTAAAAATAAAAGGAAGCAACATAAAGTTGGTGCATTTGATCAAGGTTAAAATATTTATAACTCCGAGGGAGATGTGCGGTAAAGAAATAGGAAATATAAATAAATAAAAATGTTATTTCTGGTAACCCTTCATGGATTTTTGCAAACACCAAGACTGAAATGACAATATTTTATGGATTTGTTTATAGATAAAAGAGGGGTCATGGGAAGACACAGTAGTTTGTTGTGATTTAAGAGATGAAAAGTTACTAAATTTGTTTATATTTTTCGTGATGAAGGTTGGGATTCACTTCTTTATATATCTTTTTCTTTACTATATTTCTAGTTTTTTTTCCTTTTTTTGTATTATGTCTCTCCTATTTTTTCCCCTTGCTGCCTTTACACCTTTTTTTAGACTGTTAATTTTTTACTTTTGTTAATTATAACCTTTAATAAAATTACTTGGGGGAAAAAGGAAGTTGACCGAATTTTAAAGTGGTTTCCTGTCAAGGTTTTGCATTATTCGTAACTCTAACCTTAGAGTTCCCCAACCTTTTGGGCACCAGGGATCGGTTCTGTGGAGACAGGTTTTTCCATGGACCGGAGGGGGTAGAGGTTTGCATGATGCTTGAATCACACAGATGGGGCTTCACTGATTTGCACAGACCAGTTTCTGGCATGCTGCAGACCAGTACTGGTCCACGGACCAGGGATTGGGGACCTCTGTCTTATCTCATTCAATGAGATTTTAGAGGAAGTGGTACTAGGAAGTAGTTTTAATCATTCAGATTAAATGAGTAACATGAATGAATACGTATCACTTTTTAAAAAAAGTCTCCCATATAGTTTGGATTTCAAGGGAGTTGCCAAAAGGTAAGGGTGAGAAAGAAACCCTGTGACATACACAGAAAATACAGCTGTTTCTTTTTTTTACTGTTTGCAAGTTTTAAAAACTTCTAAGTTATGAATTCCACTCCTAGATTTCTTATCAATGGGGATGCAGATTATGATTATTGACCACATAATCAGTATGAAAATCCACTCTTAAACTTTAATATGAATATCAGTCATATTTAATAATCGTTTATTTATAAAAAATGAACTGCAGCTAAAAATGAATCCAAAAATCTCTACAAAATAAATAGAAGCAGCAGTTTATTGCATGACTTCATCCCCTGCAGGAGATAGATATAAATATACATTATCTACAAAGTAAAGAAACTAGGACCAGTTTCAGTTCTCTCTGAATTGAATTGGACTGATCGCTATTTTTGGAACCAAGCTAATGCATATTGGAAGTCCAAAAATGAAATTACAATTAATATCCAATAGCTGATAAATGAACATTAAAGGTAATCACTTGGCATTCAATAGTTACAGTCTACAGACTTAACATAGAGATTTTAAGCAATTAACACTGTGCGGAATTTAACACATTTAATTAAACAACAAAAAAAACAGAGACAGGTTCAAAGAAGAATGGAGGAAATGGCACTTTGAGAAATGGTTCATTTTACTGGAGCAAGGCAAGGGTCAGGTATAAACTGAGGAAGCAGAAAAATAAAAATAGAAAGATGCAACATTAAAGTGTTGACTCAGGCCAACACTGGGTTCATTTTACCCAGAGCAATTTGAGCCAATAATCACACTGAAAGAGGTAACTGGGACTCAACAGTTTATTTCTATGCAGAATTAAAGAGAGGTACACCTAGGATCCATGTCCAAATCAAGTGTGCCTGTTGATGTTCAACAAGCTGATTTTATACCATATAACCACATTTTGTATCAGAATTTTCTATTTCATTATTTGTTCCTGATTTATTGAAGATATGTAGAGTTTAGGCTAACATCTCGTAAGTATGGGAAGCGCTTTTAATTAGCTAAGCTCTCTACTTCTGGGTATGTTTTTAACATGCTAATGCTAACGTGCAAACATGCGATGTCACGTGACGTTGTGCAACGTATCGGGACGGTTTTGCCATTGCCGGCAATGGGATGGGCGCAGCTTCTGGATGATGCGTCTGGCCCACGGGCCAAAAGTTTGACACCCCTGATCTAGACCATTGCCTGGATATTCTTGACCACAGCTTAAACTAAATGTCATGTTACCTTTCTATCTTCCAATAATGGCACACCACAAAACAGCAGAATTACGCTGGATCTCTGACTTAACACCCATTGGGACTGGTCTTGGAGAATGGTGTCAAACCAGCACAAGTCTATGCTGTCCAGCCCCAAACCCCGCAGCACACAACATTCATACATGTTGGGAAAGACTCACTGTGATGAAATAGAGGGAAAATGATACATGTTATACTGTGCCTGTCCTCTTTGTTACAACAAATGATACCCAATATTTAGCTACATTAGCCACGATGCTATCTACATCCAATTTTGATGGTTTGACCATATTTACAGAGGAGTTTGGCATCTTCCTACAGAGCCTCTCATTAGAATCCCAGAAAAAAGGGAAATACTTCTTTTTTAAAAAAAACCACAAAAGGATTTGCCCAACAGGTTTCTGATTCTATAGAAATAAGTTAGTACATCAATCCAGGAGTTCCATTAAGTTTAATCCCTGTGTTTTAGGCTGCTCTTTGTCCATTGGTCCTTATTTCTTTGTAGAACTTCTTTTTACTTAAGTTATCAATAGAATCATCATGATTTGGGCAGCTCTATGGTTTATCTTTTTTCAGTAGAGAATGATCCCACAAAGTTTAAATGGGTTTCTATTTTGTGTTGTATTCTATTCTGGAAAAATAATAGTGAACTTTGTTTAACTCTGCTGAGTATTGTGTCCCACAGAGGAAATACTAGAGACTGAGTCATCTTATCACATACCTCAATACTGTTGCTGTGTTTCATTCTTGTCACTTTTTCTCTTTTAATTGCCAGAAAAACAGTACAGATTCTAAGACACACATACTGTGACTTTTGAAGTGGATACCAGATATCTGAAAAATCCTTTAATCAGGAGAGGAGTGAGAGATTTGCTTACAGCACCATTCCCAAACTGGAAGTCTCACACACATCATTCAATCATGTTTGTTTGTTTGTTTTGCTGAAATGTATTGTAAATTTTAAGTAAAAAAAAAACCAAATCCCTATAAAAGCAGAAATACAAAAATAGATTCTGGAGATGAGTCATCTTGCACAACATGCCATTTATAATCTTAACCAACCAACTTAAAATTTGAGCAAGTATTTTTTACAAATACACAAAAACTACTTATGGTAAAAATAAACATGTTTTTAATTCTGTAAACAAATAATACCATTTGAAAATAACTAAACATTTACTCAACATACATATTGCTGCCAAAATAAATGAAGTAACAAAAGTGCCAAACAATAAATTTAGGCACTTAAAACCAACATTCAATATGTTTCTAGGCACAAAGTTTTGTGACATTTAGCTAATATAGCTTACTGAGACATTTGTCTTGTAAAAATAATTGGAAGAGTTCATATGAAATGCTTGTTAAAGTGGTTCTGAATGCAAACTTTTACCGTAAGTATATTTTCATTTAAATCATAGTGACCATTTCAACAATAGCCCTTTTACCTGGAACCCTCCTCCCTACTAATGTCCCAACAAAATAGGTAGCAGCTAATAATCTCCAATGCTCCTTGATAAACCTACTAAGGCTTATTACTAATTCTTGTTATATTTTAATTATTTCCACAACATTTAATAAAATACAGTTCCATTCCTTTAAAATGTCTACATAAAAATGCAAACTATTTGGCCTTGTTTTGAACTGATACTGCCATCATTTCTGAAACTCAGGCCAGGTACTGAACGTAACTGTACCTAGGAAAATCTCGAACAGTTGAAATTATAATACATTCCAGAATCGAACAATTAGCATACCCATTTACTTAAGATACGTAAATATCATTACACACTTAAGATAGGCATGAGATAAATTATGGAAGGTCACATACATGGAAGTCACATCTTATTACAGGCCTGAGTCATCAGGACCTTAATATAAGCACAAGCAGTCAAAAATGTGATGTTCACAAAAGAAAGCTCCTAGCTTAAGGGACTGCTATCCAGGCTTCGGCTTCTTTTTTCAAGATGCATTTTCCGGTAGGTCTCAAAGGTGGCTTTGGAATCCTTCATGGATCCATGGAATACTTCATTTCCTTCTAGTAGTTTTATTGCAGTGTCAAGTGGAATGTCATCATTAACTGCAAGATTAGCAACAAAACCATCCCACTATTTTAGTTTGATGTCTTACAATAGAAATATGCAAACAGAATATGTGTTTTGCTTCATGCAGATAACAAAATATGTTGTATCCGAAAATTCAGGTGGACCATTCTGAGCACCTTACAGTTTGGATGAACCAAAACTGAATTGTTTCAATTGTTAAAAGCTTTGGAAGTAAGCAAGACAAGGCCACTCTGTCCCATTCGCCCTCTATGGGGACCATGAGCCTGTCCTCATATATTCATAGCAACTTTATCTCCTTTTAGCTGCCACACACCTATCCCATATTGGTCCCTTCACTTATCTGTAGACTAATACTGGGAATCTGTGGGTGCACTGGTAAAATCTCACAGCCCTTCACTAAAATCACGCAACATAAAGCTTTACACTTCCAAACAAAGCCAAACAACATTAACAACTATCAAAAACAAGACCAACTTTTATCTCCTGGAGAAGGTAATTAAATAAGACCAAAGAGGTTTTGTGTGCAGTCCTCAAAATCAAATTACAAAGAAATTAATCCATCTGGCTCTGTCTACACCAGGGGTAGGCAATCTCGGCTCTTTTATGATTCATGGACAGCTATGCTGACTCAAGAGTTCTGGGAATTGAAGTCCATGAGTCATAAAAGAGCCGAGGTTGCCTACACCTGGTCTACACATTTAATTAGCCTGACATCTTTAATCTACCAGAGCCAGATACAATTGTCTAAGAAGCCAACAAGCAGAATGCAAATCTCTCCTGTTATCGATTGATTAACTAAGTTAATTTCACCTATCTCATTTGTAATAGCTAGATTAGTCTAGCAAAAGTAATTCCAAAAATACCAATGTGCTGGGATTTTACTTAAATATATATATAAAAATGGAAGTGAGAACCAAGTAATGTTTGGCAATCTGACTGGTGTTGATGAAACTTCTGTTCATCTCCTAAATCAAATAGCTAAGTTTTAGACATGGTTACCTTGAATTTCATTTTGTTCCGATTTTCTTCTTTTCGCAGGACAGTAATTTAACCAGTCTTCTCTCTTACTTTTGACTGCTGTAAATAATAATTATAAGCTTGTTGTTTGATAAAAGTAAGTAAAAAAGCTAGCCAGTTTGACTACATATGATACAATGGATAAGATACAAGTAGTCCTTGACTTACAACAGTTCGTTTAGTGACTGTTTGAAATTACAACAGCACTGAAAAAAGTGACTTATGACTGTTTTTCACACAACCATTACAGCATCCCCATGGTCATGTGATCGAAATTCAGATGCTTGGCAACTGACTCATATTTATGACAGTTGCAATATCCTGCAGTTATGTGATCACCTTTTGCAACCTTCTGACAAACAAAGTCAATGGGGAAGCCAGATTCACTTAACAATTATGGAAAGAAAGGTTGTTAAAATGGAACAAAACTATTGTCTCACTTAGCAACAATAATTTTGGGCTCAATTGTGGTTGTAAGTTAAGGACTAATATTTGCCCTAGTGGCTAATACACCAAACAAATTATATGAATTTATGCTATTTTACTATCTATACTATTAAGTTTTTGAAATTTAGGGAATTTTCATCAGAACAAGATGATGACTAGAGTAAAATCCAAACCTGTATCAGATACTACTAACTATTATTGTGTTCAGATCTTTAGCATGTTGCTACAGATTTCTACTGATTGATGACACCCAAAAATTAAAAAAAGCTTTCTAGACAAATTAAAGGATATAGATATAGAAATAGCAATCCAAATGCAGGATTAGCTTGCATTTGTAATATTTTTAAAAAGAAAATACCATTATAGTTTACATTGACTGATTAAAAGGAAACTCAACTGTACCTGTAACAGATATCCTGTTTTTTTCAGGAAGCTTTGTTGCTTCTAAAGTTTGTTCTTCAGAGGTGGACTTCCTAAATAATATTTCTGGACACATTTTGAATTCAAGCATTTGTGGCCTCTTTGTTTCAGACATTTGGGATGAAGAGCTGCCGTTTTGGTGGGGTTCAGAATCCTCAGTTCCATGACTTGATTTCACATGCCAAACCGGTTTGGAATGCACAGAATCCAGGCTTGTCAAATGAATAGTCTTCTGGGCAGTCCGTTTAAATGCAACTCTGTTCAAATAGTTTTTCTTTTGTTCCTTTTGCAGAAAAACAGAGTGTTTTTTTCTTTTAAAACATTTTTTTTCAGAAAGTGATTTCATAGACCACTTGTCTCGATTATTACTATCCAATGTGCCTTCTTTGACTGGAGAGTGGATGTTGGAAGGATTATCTCCTTCATTCCGGGATGCAAAAATTCGATTATCAAAATGTGAACTTTGACATTTCCATGCATTTTTCTTATCTTTTCTGTATGCATATTTCTCTAAATTTATTCTTTTAACAAGCTGCGTGAGATTTTGTTCAATATGCTGCTTAGGACAAATAGGTTCATTATTTTGTACTTTTTTGTATCCATATTGCTTCTCCAAATCTTGCAATTTTGTTTTAATTAAATGCTTTTGCGAGCCCAAGGTAGATTTATGCTCAGAATTTTCATGTTTTTCAGAAGCAACGCTAACACTGTTTAATGTTGAAGAGTGTGTGACCTCACTAGGCTGAGTTTCCAATCCTTTAAGCTTTTTTTCCATCATTTTTCTCTTTAGACTCCTGCTTGAAATTGGTCCTTTAATCACATGTGTTTCACTGGTGTCTCGTTTAATTTTGTATTTCTCAAAATTGGTACTATTCTTAGTTTCTATTCCTCTGTGACAATCAGTATCTGTTTTTGACTTCCGAGTTTTATTAAAAGACTTTTTCTCCAATTTCATTTTGGTGAGTTTTTTGATAATTATCTTTTTGAAGTCTGTATTTAAATGATACTGTGCTTCACTTTTTGAGATATTCCTTCTACCCTTTATCTGGTTGTGTATTTTATTAGTTCCAACTCTTTCTCTCTGTAGAGGCTGGGAATCTGCAGAATGAGACAGTTCTATACCTCGTCTTTTAGGTTCTTGTGAATTTGATTTTTCCAATAAAGTACATGGAGTAGTTGCTTGCTTTATTTTGGGTAGTTTTTCTTCCTTTACTTGAGGTTCAGTTTCTTTACATCCAAAGGTTTTATTTAAAGCTTTGTTACTCTGATCTCCCAAAAGAAAGATATTATTGGCTGTGTCCAATATGGAATTCTGTACTTCATTTTTTAGGCTACAATCAGACTCATTGGATTTTGATTTCTCTTTAGACTGTGAATACAGATCAGTTTTTCTCTTCAAACTAGGTTCTTTAGCTAGCATGCATGAACAAGGCTCCACATTATATTTTGAAGCTAACCATCCTGGCAAGCAGCAGTATGTTCGTTCTGTTTTTCCAAGTCTTTCAGACCTGATAACTTTGCTGTCAACATTTAAGTCCTGGTCAGACTTCCTGTAGTGTCCTATACGTTTATCTTTTGAATCCATTCTCGTCTGGTCATCTCCATGGTGATCTAGCTTGTTAGATGATTGTTGACTGCATTCAGGAAACACTTCATTCATTTGTTGGGAATTTAGGATTACTATTTTAATTTGCTCTATTGCACTACTAGGATCAAGATTTTTCTCATGGTTCGTAGTATTTTCTTTATCTTCTTTTTCTGTCAGAATAGTTGTAGAATCTTTGGTTTCCATTCCCTTTACCATATTCAAATAGCCAATTCCGTAGGGAAATTCTTTTGAAAGCTCAGTTAGCTGGTTGTTCAAAAACATTACAGAGGATTCAGTGATGCTTCCCAAATGGGCTTCCTTGCCTTCATCCAGGATATGCCCCGATTCCCTCTTTTTTCTAATACTGGATATGTTGTTTGCCTCACACAGACCCTCCTGATTTTCAAACACCTGGCTATTGGACAAATTTGTATTGCAACTGTAAGATACTTCTTCCTCAATTTTTTCCCCTGAAAGTGAAACAACTTCTAAAAAGTCATTGTTCTTTCGTTTCTCAGAGTTGCTTGCATTTGTTTCCATTGAGGTTTTGTCACATTGAGGGCTTTCTAATGTTTGTAAGTCTTCAGGTTTTCCTGTAAAAGCTTTGGATAAACTCCCTGGTGATAGCAATATGCCACCTTCTTCTGAAAGACTCATCCCAACTTCAGGGTCATTTTTCAAAAGGCCAGGTCCCTCCTCATTGTGTTGCAGAGAAGCCATGTGTTCTTCTGAAAGCTTTATACCAGGTTTCAAAGGGCCAGTACTAAAGATGTCCGCTATTTGTGAATTATAAAATGCATCACCCTGTACAAGAGTACATACACTGGATATTTGCAACATACTATCTGTCAAGTCAACTTCAGCAGTATTGCTGGATTCCTCCAAATTTGGACCATGTTTTTTAGATGTTACACATTTTTGAGGAGATGCACTTAAATGTTTAGTGATCAGTTCACATAGATGTTGGTCTCCTGAATCAAGGGCATATTGCTTTAATTCAAGTGGTGAGGAATTTGTTTTCTCTTGGTTTAAATCAAAAGAATTATTTGTTCCAACTTCTGTTTTCATTGTTTTACTTTTTTCTGTGTATTTGTTTGTTCCCTGGTGCACATTTAAAGCTTCACAATATTTATAGGAATCTGTGGGTGAATAAATAGTTCTTTTTTCTTCATTATTACTATCTGATTTTGTAGATATAAGTTTTTCTAAAGTATGGACACTGCCTTCTTCATTAGCTGGATAAATGATTTCAGTATTTTTCTGCACATAATTATTTTTTGACAATACCCGTGGAGTAACAACAGCTACTTGAGGTTCAGAGCCTTTTGGCAAATTGGAATTTACTCCATCAAGGTTTTTTTCAAAAGATGAAGAACTATAAATCTGAGTCCTTTCAACTGTAATTTTAGTGTCATAATTTTGAATCGATATATTGGGGAGGTTTTTCAAATTTTGGGGGGAACCTTTGCCATCTATGCCATCACTGGAAGATTCAGTATTTCTGTTTAATAGTTCATTTAAAGATTTTGGAAGGCATTTTCTCCATAGTGCCAGGCTTGTTTTTAGTTCTTCCAAAGAACAAGTTGTTTCTACACCATGAGTTCCAGTTATAGCTTCAACTCCTTTGGAGATAGAAGAACTAGATGTATCAGCTATCTTTTCACTATTTGTAGGTTTCTGAAGACGAGTGTTTTCACTATGCTGAATGCAGCATGCAGTAGAATTACCATGTTCTTCTTTTACTGAGTTTTTCGTTGAGGATGATCCCTGAGAAATATCTGAGTTCTGAACCAAACTCTGATTGCTATCATTTAGACACTGAATACCATTTCCTGAATCTTTATTCTGTTCAGAAGAATTAAGTAAGCCACTGTTAGGTATGGCTATTTTTTCCAATTGATTATGAGCAGATTTAATGATGCTTGTCCCTTGAGTAGAAGCAACAGGAGTGACTTTATAGCTTAATTTAGTAGTTCCATCAGTGTTAACAGAATTTCCAAACGCATCACCATTAGAATCAGTACATGAATTCTCTTGAACAGTGAAATGCTTATTTTGGTACTTATCTCCACCTTCAACCTCAGCATTAAATAACATATTTTCATCACCAGTACCTTTCAGCATATTCCACAGAATTGGCAATAAATGATACTTTGTTTTCTGTGGTAAGACTGAGGAATTGTGCAAATTAGATGAAAACTGATTAGGAGTGACTTTATCTGAACAAACCTGCTGGATAGTACGTTTTATTGACGGGTTGGTATTATTAGGATTTTGATTATTTATAGACATATTAGAGGTCTGCCCACTCTGTAGAGAAGATAGATATTTTTTTTGTTTTAAACTAAAATTGTCTTTAAGTTTTAATAATGTATTTCTCATTTCATACAAGGCTTGAACATCTAGGGATAAACTGTCTCTAGTTTTTTTAAATTTATCCTTAGATAAATTCTCATTACTTATGTTCTTTTCTAGTTGCAAAGTTTGATTTGTTTGTTGCAAAGGTTCAGCAATCTTAACTGTTGTAGCTGTTGTTACATTGTTAGAAAGATTACCTTCAACTTCAACAAATGACTTTATTGATTCATCAGAAAGCTGCATTGCTGTTTTTAGTCCATTTACATTACAGGCCGTGGGGCCTACCACATTTGTTTCTGTACAGGATGACAGAGATTGAGATTTCTGATCAGGCCGAACAGAATATAAATTGCTATTCTGATCAATCAGAGAAGTATGATAACTTTCAACTTTTTCATTAGATAAATTTGCAGTTGGTTGTTGCAGAACAAATTGTCCACTGTTCACTTGTATGGGAACCATCAGGTCCGATAGTGAAGAGTTTATATTAGTAGCTTGGACTGCATTTCTGTAATCGTAATGAGAATATATTGGATATGGTGGAGGATTTATTTGATCAGAAGCATAAGGTTGTGATTGGATCGCTACTGGAATAGCTGGATTTGGGCATTTCTTTGCTGAGTAATCAGGATACTGGACATTTTGCTGAGGAGATAAATAATAATTCGATGCAGAGTTAAGGGACACTGTAGCATTTGCTTGGGAAGTAGCAGGCCCATTCATATAATAGTAGGGCATCAATGTTGGGGACCCTTTTGGAGATGAAGAATCTAAGGGAGTTTGCTGATAAATAGAATTTGAACAATTTTGCACTGGCCGATTACTGAAACTACCCACAGTCATATATGCATTTGTCTTTGGATGCATATTTTGCACAGAATTAACTGTACTTCCCTGTAATGCTATAGAGGAAGAAATATGCATGTTCCTTGGTAAATTTGTATTCTGAACATCAGCTGCCATTTGGACTGTCATGGTGGAAAGTGAAGATGGAGACAACTTATAAAAATTATTGCTTGGTCCAAAACCTGTTTTAGACACTGCTACTTTAGGAAATACTGGCCTTAAGGTTTTAGAAGCCCTGTTATGTTGAAATTGTCGTTTATTTGTCAAGATATACTTCATACTTGATGGAACATTTGAGGTTTGGTTGTTTCCAGAATTACAAAAGTTCTGCATTATGGCATTTGGTTGGGAAGTAACAGAAGCAGCAGAAGTAACCTGAGGCATCAGGTACGATCCATGTGTTTGCAAATTATTGATTGTCTCTATATTCCAGTCCATTGTGCTGAAAGTTCTTTTAATTTTCAGGAATCTAAGAGGAGAAAAAAGAAATCATACTTTTATTTATATCCATCAAATGAAACTATACAGCTCCATATCAAAATACTATTTTACAAGCTATTCCTTCCCAGCCCCATATAAATGAAATGAACATTTCTGCTATCATCCTATCCCACATTAAAGTATTTTAAGAATTTATAAATGCTAGCACTAATACAGGGAAGTTAACACATCTCAACAGTTTTACATTCCACAACAATATTTTAATTTTGGTAAAATTAACAGTATATATACACAACAGAAGTTTAATCAAATTTAAGCAAGAATGGTCCCCATACGTACATCACATAGAATGGTAATTATAGTTAGTTAAAGCTTGACTTCTTAATACAGCCTGTTTACAAATATTTTAAGATGCACAGAAAGGGGAAACTAAAAAGTTAAGAGTTTTTTCACTTTTCTTCTCTTTTTTTTAAAAAAAATATTAGTATCCTAATAGTTGTTTAACAAGCTTTGTTATCCTATTTGCTTGCTTGTTTTTTAAAACATTTATATAGCCACCCAAGCAGCATATTTGTTTTTAGCATACACAAACAACATTAAATAAGAATACAATGGTGATATTCACAAGATCTCTTCCAAAGTTTGCACACCAATCAGTGCTGACAGTGGTTTTATATAGTATTTACCACAAACCAGAACATATCTGATGTCAAAATGTCAAAAGATATTTCCTGTATCCTAATAGCAACAGCTTTTGCAATGTTTTATAACACTAAAGAAAACTATAATTTAGACAGTTTAACAGCAAGTCCTAAGAAATGTTAACCTATTCATAAGATAGTTATTTCATTCGAAAACTTATTTCAGCAATTTAAGTTTAGTTGTGATATCTGCAATTCATCATTCTTCCTTTCTGCCTATGCTTTGTCCTATGATATACTTTGGGCTCAATTTTGCTGGCTAAAATCTCTGTCTTATCTCAAAACCTGGATTAGCTTTTTATTGGGGATGTGAGCCTTCTCTATCATAGCAAATACTTTGATACCACCCACAGAAGATTTTTATTGTTATACTTGATTCTGGATGAAGACGTAATCCTTCGCTTACTACCGGACACTTAGCAACCATTCAAAATAACAGTGGACATTCCCAAAAGCTACTTGCTACCTATTTTCAAATTTATGACCACTGCAGAACCCCTGCAGTTAATCATCCTTACGACTGACCAATTGACCAAGGGATGCTGCAGAGGCTTCCCCTACCTATCTCCTCTCCTATCCGATACTGCTGGGTCTCCACAGGCCTTCAGCCTCCTCCTAATGCAGGCACTCAAGTCACCCGAGAGAGCCTCAAACTGGCTCCAGAGGCTACCAGTGCACATTAGCCTGTTGACAACCAATTTGGCCTAGTGGTTAAGACCTTGTCAGTAAGTGGGAGACTACAAATTCAAGTTCCACCTTAGCCATGAAAGCCAGCTGGGAAACTTTGGGCCAGTCACTCTCTTTCAGCTCTCTCTCACCTCCAGGATCATTATTGTGGAAAAAGAAGATCCAATTGGGTCGGTCACCAGGACCAGACGTTTAGAGAGACCACAATGTATGAGAGAGAAATTCCCTGAGGATGGGCTCCAGCACAAGTCCAAAATCTTGAAAGACTAAACCTCTGGTCCCGATGATTGACCCAGATTGGATCCTGCAACATTATTCTGAGACATATATTTCCCTTCATTTGTAAAAGAAAAGGAGGAAGGTGTGCTGGATATTTTCATAATCTTCAATTATTTGTAAAAATAATAAAGGCGTATACAAATAAATACATTTTTTAAAAAGCAGGCACTTAACCACCCAAGAGAGCCTCAAGATGGATGCAGAGGCTACTGACATATGCAAGGCTGTTGCAGCCTGCAGGTCTCAACCTGCTCCCAACCAAGATAGTCAGCCAGCTCCAGGGCCCGCTAGCATCCAACTTATCTTTCTGTTTTTCTGCTGGTTCCAAAAGCCAATGCTGCCGGCCGCAGCTATCCCATGGGGCAGGTGGGTGGCGGGGCGGTTCCGCTGAAAGGGAAGCCTCATGGCTGCAAGGCTAGGGCCATGGAGGTGCTGGGGAGGGGGTGGTGCTGATCTACAAGCTGGTAGCATCCATCAAAGCCAGAACATGCTCAGCCTTAGATCCATGGGGCAGCCCTGGAGCCATGAGGAGCTGCCCTGCCACTTCTGCCCTGCCCCCTGGGTATGTGCACAGGAGGTGGCGAGCGCTGGCATCCTGAGTGAAAGGGAAGCGCTCAGAACGCAGCCAGCCTGCAGGGTGAGACAATCGGCAGGGAAGCCGGGCTCCGCACACTTGCCGCCTCTTGTGTGCGTGCCCAGGGGGCAGGGCAGGGGCAGCCCCTCACTGGTTCCAGGGCTGCTGTGGATCTAAAGTTGAGCACATTCTGGCCCAGAGAGCCACTACCATGTTGTAGATTAGCGTCTGGTCTCCCTGCTCCAGGCCAAGGTGCCATGAGCTGGTCCTTCACTGTTCCCAGGGCAGCTCTCTGCAGGCCAAATGTAACCACATGGCGGGCCAGATCTGGCCAACGGGCCTTTTGTTTGACATGTCTGTTCTAAAAGGTACACTTGAAAGACCCCCTTTGTATTAAGCTTGCAAGCACACAAAATAAAACCCCTTTATCTTGTGGTTAGACAGACATTTGGTTGTCAAGGCAAAAAGCTTGTGAGTTCCAGTCTACATTACAAGGTTACAATAAAAGTAAAAGAAAGCCCCATGTTGCTTGGCCTTCAGTTCCATCCTAAACTTAATTGAGCTTTCCCCCCTAAACTTAATTGAGCTATCCTTTTCAATATGTTATTCCTTTCCTTCACTCCTTTTATTTACTGTCTCCCCAAAATGTCCAGACCATCTACATTTGTAAAAAACACACACTTGCACTTGAAACTCAAGTAACTGGTAAACTTCTGATGCACATTATAGGCATGCAAAGCATTGGAATTGATCCTCAAAACTGTCCTAGCTGATTTACTGAGCCACAGGCAAGTGTTTTCTTTGCATTTTTGCAGATTTTATAGCATTTTTAAGCATCATATCTGAAGCATCCCTAACGTGCATGTTCCCTCCCTTCCTATAAACCCAGAATTAATATTCTGAAGTGAATTTTTCAAAAAGAAGCTCCTCTTTTTCAGGAGTAATAGTTGAGTTGAGTTTTTAACAGTATTTAAATTTGTGTGAGCAGGCAAGAACCATCTGAATTTTTTCTCTAGCATTATATCACAGCTGACCCCAGCCAGTCTTCACAAGATGTGAAAGCTTTCTCATGTATACATTCATGACAGAGTGAGGCCATGTCAATTAGTTTGCTCAGATAATTCAAGTGCTATGATATAATGACCATCTAATTAGAGTGTGCCAAACATGAAACTGTGGAGGTGCTGTGACAGCTATTACTTGCTTTCTTAGCTGTGCTGTGGAAGGTAAGATTACAAAAGGTTAGGGTAAGCAGGCATGGAAATCAAAACAAGCTGCAAAATTCTGTAAACTATGGCTACAGAGTGTCATGAGGTCCTAATGTGTTGATCGGGATTGCAAAAATCAAGATTCCTATATTGAAATGGCTGAAATAAAGACATACATCCTGAGTGTGGGGGAAGGATGATAGGAAAACCACGAAGGTTCTTAAAATAAAGTTTGCTCAAAATCTTCTTGTTATAGGATGTGGGCACAGATATTTTAATAACTTCTTTATACTTTTATTCAGACAACTGTGTTTCCAGCTCATATAACCAAGTACATATAAAAGCACGTTAAAGGAATCATTTGGGGTCTTTCTCAGTCTAATGGGAGAACCCATTTTTGTCCAAATCTGAATACACATGTGACTCAAGAGAGAACTGTTTCTTTGTTTGAGTCGAGTCATACCTGGTACTCCTAACAAATTAGCTTTCAATGAGCTTTACTGGTTTCTCATGTTTTATTCCATACTGCTTCAATAAAGTAAAAGAAGTTATTAACTGCCATTTATCAGCATTTATGAAGAGCCATTGAAGAAATAAATGAATATAGGTACTATATGTTCGAGGTCCCCAATCCCTGGACCCCGACCCACTACTGGACCGTGGCCCATTCAGAACCAGACCACGCGAGTGGCAGGGGAGCGCACAGCCCTACTTGCATGAGCGGTGGGCGCTGATGCTCACAGCCTCATTCACCCAAGCAGCGGACATTGGCACTCACATCCCCACTCACACTCGCATCAGACACTGGTGCTCACAACCTCACTGTGCAAGCAGCAGGCACACACATGCCTGTCCCTCGTGCAAAAGCATCCCCTTCCCCTCTGCACCCAGCTGCCAACCTGTAAAGGTTGGGGAATGCTGCTATAAGCTGTAGAGACTTTTTTTTCCTTTTTACGACCCTTTAATCCCTTTATTCAGGGTGGAGTTGGGGCGACTGAATGGAGCTCCGCATTTACTGGCAGGATGCCCTTCCTGATGCCTATGCAGAATTTGCAGCAGATATTTTCTCTTTGCACCCTGATAAACATCTGTTGTTGCCTAGGATTGAACTGTCAATCTTCCAAGTGTCTTCACTTCTAGACCACAGCTCCACTCATAGTCATATAGCTGATATGAGCCACAGAGACTAACAATTGTAATATTTGGATAATAATCTAATACTTACATTTTCTAAGAATGGGTTTTAGTGAACGTTGTTGACTTTTCAGTGTTGTTAATGTCACATGACACTGTTTTCTGAAAAAAGAAAATACAAGAATTATGGTTCCTAAAACTTGATGCATGTTTCCCCATATTTGGTCAGAGCCACATGGAAAAAATATTCCACAGTTTTCTTAATTAACAATGAATATATTATCAGGGCTTGGAAACTAAGCAGTCTAGCTTAAAAGACCACAACGAATTCCAAGGATGGATGTAAGCTAGGCTTGAAAGTCATACCAGCATTTCAGAAGAAGACAACAGCAAACCATTTTTCTGCATGCAGTCACTAGGAGTGGAACTCGATTTGAGGGATTTCTTTGGGATTTATTGGTATGTGAAGCCCAGTTGCCAGCCTGGCCCAGCAGCCAAGTCAGGCACACCGCATCAGCAGTGGGAGCAAGATGATGATAAAAGTCAGCTGGGATGGTGGAATGCAAAAGCTTTTACTGTTAGAAAAATTTTCTTGAATCCAATAAAAAGCTATTCCTTTTTGCAAATACGTTCTTCCTTGCCAAGTGTTCTGGAACAACTGAACAATTCCGTCCCATTTTTCTAATGAGTTTTCAAATACGTGAACACAGCCATCATGTTTCTCTGCAGTCTTCTTTTCTACTGCCTAAATTTATCCTATGCTTCCAATTATTCCTTACAGCTTTTATTATTTTTTCTTCCAACCTTTATATGCTCTAGTTTGTCAACACCAATCCAAAATGAAGAGACCACAACTAGATATAATATTGTCCTACTGTAGTGGAACTAACTAAAAATGGACATAGGAATAAATTGATATATTTCAAAAATAGGAACCCAGCTCCCCCTTAAATTGAGAGGAAGTTAGAAAGAGGATCTACAACATTCAGAGGGACTTAAATGTAATTGTTGAGAAAATAAGAGGATAATGTATAGACACATCCAAGATTCTATAACCTAGTTTCTTTGTCCTTGTAATAATCCCAATTAATAGACTTTTACGAACTTACCTTTCTTGATTACTATTAGTGTCATAGTTTCAAACTGTTATGCACATTCCTTAGATCAGGCCCAGCATGGACAAAGAGACAGACTTCTAATTCTGATTAAGTCACATGTTTATTCATATCTGAGCAAAGGCGGATCTTCCCTGTGCAAATTTCAGCAAGCATTTATATTTTATTTGGTTATGTAAGTAAGGAAACACAAACTGTCTTGTGGAAGAGTAGGTAAACAGAGAAGTTACTGAAATGTCCATATCACTCTCTCTCATCCGTGTGCATAAGCAATTTCAACAAAAAAATTTAGAACAGGGCTTTTCAACCTTTTCACAGATTGTACCACTTTTAGGACATGACAATATTTGAGTACCACCAGTGCTTAGCAAGGTGTCAAAAACTTGATGACTAAAAAAAGTGGGGGGGGGGGATTTTGGGTTTTACTGATTAGATTCATTTGTTGATATAGAAATGGCTATTTATAATATTATGGAAAAGTAAAAAGTTGAGGTTCAATGTTAATGCTTGCTTCTACTGCAACAGAGGAACTCTGTTCTTTTTCCCTTCTCCCCCTCACTTTTTCCCTTTTTCCTCCCCACTGTCTCCTACTATGTGCTTTTGTATTTTTGTATTTTATTCTATAATCTAATAAACTATTGCAAACTGTAGAAAAAAAAGGAAAAAGTACCAGTTCCTTTGCTGAATCACTTTCCCTTTGCACTGACAAATGTATGATGAATTTATCCATGTTTATTAATATGCACCACTACCAACTAGTTCAGGGGGCTTCAGACTTGGCACTTTTAAGACTTGTGGACTTCAACTCCCAGAATTCCTCAGCCCTCATGACTGCTTGAGGAATTCTGGGAATTGAAGTCCACAGGTCTTAAAGTTGCTAAGTTTGTAGACTCCTGAGCTAGCTGGTCGGCCCTTCTTCCTCTCTTCCTTCTGAGCTCTTCCACAGTGTAGTAAGAATGCACCCCCCCCAATCCCTTCCCTGTACCCTTAAAGACATAGTAATCAAGTGCAAATCAAGAAAATAAAGAAACACAAACTCTGTTGCTTTTTCTCTCTTAAGCTGCCTCAGGCGTGTCATGTGTCACAATGTTGCCATCCAAGACGGAAAGGCTCTGGCAATTGCGAAAAGCTTTAGCTTTAAATTAAGCCAGTTTACCTTCAAAAAAACTTTCTAAAAGCCACAGACAGACTCAGTTAAAGGGGGTAAAACTAATTACATTTGTTTAAAGGGATTAAACCTTTCCTGTTGTCTTTTTTCCCCTTTCCCCACCCAAACCACGTTCTTTTCAATAGTCTCTCCTCTCTTCACACCCCCCCTTTTTTCTTCAGTTCACCTCCAGCTCCGAGCTGCTTCTGGAAGCGCCAATCAGCTGGAGCCAATCAGCTGGAGCCCTGCTGGCTCCTGGGGCTTCTGCCAGCCCAGACAATCCTGCAGCTGTAGCTCCCTCTCCCTCTCCCTCAGGCTTGGCTCACTTAGGCTCATTCCCCTCCCCTGCTACATTTGGCTAGCAGTCGCGTACCACCTGCCATGTGGCAAAGTACCACAAGTGGTACACGTACCACCAGTTGAAAAGCCCTGATTTAGAGAAACTTCGATGATTTCCAGAGAGGCCACAACAATTTCCTTTTGAAGACTTATTGCTGTCTGGCACACTTTGGGCACCTTTCTTCCAATTCAACACAATTCATCAAGATCACCTATATTAGGATCCTGACCAACAAAGCAAGTTTGAAAAAGCTTTGGCTGAACCAATAGAATGCCAACTTCAGGAGACACCAAGCCAGGGATCATCCAAGTTGACTGAATATAGGCAACATCAGAACAGCTATGCAAACCGACGATGAAGTGTGGCTTCCAAGGCCCTGACATTGATAAGAAGAGAGGAGAGCAGACCAGAGCAAACATTGTTCAATGATACCCCAAGTGCGCTTGACATTTAATGAAAACAGTAGCTGCAGACTTATTTAAATAGCAATTCTGACCCATGTTTCTTTGTTGGAAACCAACTATTTGATCTTCTATGTCTTGTGTGCTGGTGTCTCCTGTTCATGTAAAAAATCTGAATTCTGATCTTTGGACTGGCTGACAAGATCTTGCTTGGCTCTGTGAGCTCCAATTTTTTTTTAAACTTTCTTTTACATGCTTCCTTGGAAAGTAAAATCTAACCATATCTTCAGAAACTATTTCATCTACATTCTTTTGCTTATCTGCCATTTGTCTATTTAGTCTTGAGTAAATTGTTGACCTTTAAGTTTAAGGAGGCACGTACTGGAGGGCTAAATTCAATTCCTTGGGATTTTTACCTGGAAGATTCCTCACAGGCACTGCCCTGTAATAACCTTTTGTTTTCTACAGTCTGTCTCTTATTTACAAAGGCTTCCTTTTCAGCATAAGCCTAATACAGTGTAGTGCTGGAATTTGAGAGGTGATAAATTCTTAGAACAAACTGAAAGGGTGAGTTTTCCTGACCAAATGAAGGCTTCATTACACAGGCACATTAAGTACACAGGATGCTCTCTGAGGGAGATGGTGGGGTTAGAAATAGGCTAGATAGATAGGCAGGCAGGCAAGCTCCCCCATGGCTTAAAACCTGTAAATAATTAAGTGTTATAACAGGAGTTATAGTATTCACTCAGGTGTTTTGTGTTCATTGCAGTACAATAAACATTGACAACAGAAAGAAAAGCAGAGAGTTGTATAAGAAAGGAAGAAAGTAATAGCCAAGTATGGCAATGTTAAGACTACAATACCATCTCCAAAGAGCTTCATGTTCCTGTAACTACAATTATTAACTTTATCAAGAATCTCAAGGTTCATGGAACTAAGCCAACAACCAAGAAAACTGGCTGATCCCAAGATCAAGATACAACAATATCAATATGCATCATCCATCGCTGATGCATCATCCAACTGAAAGTGGCCTCCATGGTAGAAGACCCAAGAAAACTCTATTTCTGAAATACAGTTACAAAAAGCCAAAGTTGAACTTGTAAAACACATGTTGCATACCATTTTCACTTGTTTTAGTATTTACAATAATATGTCATCCATCAAAACCAAAGTATCTATTATGGACTATGGAATAGAGAATGATGGATACCATTCACTTCTGTCCATGTCAACTTATTTCTTTGGGAATATGTGGAGGTGGTACCAATATGTTTGGCAATCTCTATATTAAAGTAAAATATAGTTACAGCTTGCTGGATCAAAGTTATCAATAACCACCTTTATATGATGCACATGCTAGGTCAATGGACCTTTTCTATTATGCTTTAGATGCTGGGCTAACAATGTACATGACTATAGCTGTAAAAAAGGCAACTGAACCATGTTGATAGTCCTACCGGTAAACTGGGGCTACTCCAAGATATTAGAGATTTGCTTTCCAATTTCATCTAGATTTCTTGGTTATCTTCTCCAGTTTCTGCTTAAAAAAATGCTTGATGCACTTTGACACATCCTTGCGTCCATATTGAACTGACAATTCACTGGTATGTCAGTGTGGCTTGCAGCAGAATTTCCTAGTGAAAAGTGATCATCTCATATTTTCTAAGCAAGATGAAAATCTTAAGTTTGATTGCCTACTGCTCCTTTAAGACTATTGGGCCACATTCTTTAACCTTTTTGTTATATGACATTTTCTGTTAATTCTGAAATGCCAAATCTTTTGTAAACACATTTTGAAGCTGTTCATGAACAAGCATTGCTTTGTAAAATGTTACATGACATTCTTGTGGTTTGGGACATTTTACAAAGGCTCATCCTTATGCAGATAGTTTTTTGGCTGAGAAACAATGCAGCATTAGCAGCACACCTAAGTATGCTTCTCTAAGAAGTCTGTCCCAGGTAATCCTATTTCATAGAGTTTATGAAGCCCCTTGATAATTTCTGATTTGCTGACTAGCCTCAGGACATCACAGATGGAGCATTATTCTTCACTGTTTTATACAACAGTTTCTCCAAAGCAGCTTGTGTTCTTCTATTACCATAGTTTATAACATGAAACATAAGTGTTGAGAAAAAAGGAAACAAGGAGGATGAAGGAGAAAATATTGGATAAATTATCCTTGCCCTGTTTGGTAACTTTTCATGGTTCCGACTAATGAAACACCTCAAATGATCTTCAGGCATTGTTTATTCTAAAAAGTCCATAATAACGATAACAAGATGTCATGGCATGGATAGATGCCAGAATCTGAATTCTCCTCCCCTGAACACATCGTACCAAAAACAATTCCCTCCCTTAATTTAAACATCATAAATCACATTCTGCAATTAGTTTAACATGCAAAGCTTCACTTCCTTTCTATAGCCATTCCTTATCTTATTAAAAATAACCAGGGTAGCATTCTCCTCCCCCCCAGCTCCATTTGTCAAAGCAAAAACATCCAATGTTTGCAGCGTTGACATCTGCTCTGTGAGGAGCTGCATATTATGTAGATTGCTTAAATTGCTAAAAATGTAAGAATATAGCAAGAAACATTAGGAAACTGCCACAAGGAAAAGGAAGTGTCTTGGAAACTGCTGACATATGCTGAATTAGTAATTTCTAGGCTAATTCTGCTGACTGCCAGAAGTTCAATTCTCACCAGCTAAATGTTGACTCAGCCTTGCATTCTTCCGAGGACAGTAAAATGAGGACCCAGATTGTTAGGGGTAATATGCTGACTCTGTAAACTGCTTAGAGGGCTGTAAACCACTGTGAAGCAGTATATAAGTCAAAGTGCTATTGCTATTTCTATGAATGACTCAACAGGTAAGGGTTGCTTCAATTGCTTGAAGATGAAAACCTATCATGAAATCCATAAAAAACTCTTGTCTACATATCTTGCATTTACCTTCTGCACAGTAATTTAATAAATTTAACTCATAGCTATGTTTATGGTCTCCCATAAATTCCTGTCGTGGAAAAATCCAATGAAAAAGACAAGCAACAGCAACGTAAAATAATAATTCTTACTTTAAGATTCAGAGGTTTATTTTGCTAAAAATTTGGAACATAGCAAACAATAACACAACATCACTTATATTAGTAACCCATTGCAATGAGGTCCAGTGATATAACAGGTCCAGCAAGGGCAGCTATAGCCCAATGGCCATGAGCTGATCTTGAGCTCTATATTTTATACCCTTTTCTTAACGGCCACCACCATTATCTTGCAACATTTATGAAATCAGTTCCTTGTTCTTTCTTGCTGACCATTACTTTCCACATACACCTGTGTACATCTGAAACCTCCATCCATCTGTTCCCCATTTCCCACGGTTACAATGTTCTTGTTCCAAATATACTTATAAAAGTACTTTGCAAAATCATATTGTGCAAATTGCAACAGCTCAGCAAATTACAAATAGTTCTCTTATAATATGAAACCATCTTAGTTAAAGACTTTGGTTCAGGTCTTCTTTGGGTGGCCTTCTTTATGATACTTAGGCCTTATCGAATCTAATGAACTGATGGGCTATATTTTCTGTCTCCCACATTCCCATATGGGGAATTTTCCCCAGCAAAGACAATTTAGCTGCCACATTCTGTAGCAGCTTCAGCTTCTAGACCAGGGATCCCCAACCCCCAGTCCATGGACCAGTACCGGGGCGCGGCATGCCAGCAACTGATCCGCACAAACAAGGAAAGCTCCATATTCAGGATGCAGGCAGCACACAAAAACGGCCCGTGGAAAAACCTCTCTCCACATAACTGGTCCCTGGTGCCCAAAAGGTTGGGGACCTCTGCTCTAGACCAACCACACAGAGAACCTTGAATCTCTAGAAATGATAGCACCACTGCATGAACGTTATCAGATTAAACTCTGTCCACTGCAGTAGTGGAGCTACTGCAATATAGAGCTACTGTGAGAAAAAGGTAAAAATGTTGTTTTTACAGTTAAGTAGCTATGCACTCTTAGGACAGGAAATGAGTTAAAACAGCACAAAAAAAACCAAGGAACATGTGGTTGAGTAAATAGGAAATTCTAGCCGAAATCAGAATTGCAATTAAACAGTCAAGTAGGCAAGAAAATAGAGTTATGCTATATAAAGAAAGAGGTAAATAAGGGCTAGGGGTGCTTAAAGCATGGTTATGGGAAATATAAACGGGTGGAGATTCACATGGGATACTTAGGTGCTTCAGATAGGTTGTACACCTTGTAGTACTCAGCCAATGAGGAGCCGAGGGAGGGACTTGCACTTCATGAAAAGGGAATACAGGTAGTCCCCAAGGTACAAGCCTAATAGAGTCTGCCCATTAGGCTCATAATCGTCAAATGAATCACTCAATATTACAACATTTTAAAATCAAACTTGTTAAGGAATTTGCTGTGCAGGTCTCCTTGTGCTACCAAAGAGTTGCACAGACAAGGAAGGGTACTGAGAGCAGTAAAAGTCACACCAGAGTACACTGAGTTAAAAAGCAAAAAGTATTTTACTTTTGAGGTGGTGTAAAAACAAAAATGCACAGTCAAAAATAAACAGTCCAAGTAGCAATCCAAATACAAAGTCTTCTTACCGGTCCAGAGGTCAATACACAGTTCAGGTTTACAACAGTAGTAAACCAACAGCAGAGCAAAAACAGTAGTAGTAGAGAGCAGTGAATTCAGAGAGAGAAGCTACGTTACTAGCTCCCTCTTATGGCCATGAGAACACTTACACACCCATTGACCAATTAACAACTTAAAGACATAGCATTATGGTTAATATATTTTCAACCCAACATTGTAGGCTAACACCATATGCCTAACAAAACTCATTAATTGAATCAAATGGGCTTTTAAATGAATGAAGATTTGACTTACTATTTCCTCTGATGGCTGCCTGAACTGAGAGACTTTTCCCGCAGCTGCTGCAGGCTGTTTCTGGCAGCCAAATAGGTGTTTCTGGCTTCAGGTAACTACAATACTGTAAACTGCCTCCCAAGCAGGCAACAGGCTTTTTTTTATATATAAAAAAACCATTTGTTGCTAGGCAGCTCAAGCTTCTTCAGAGGGGGGTGGAGAACTCAACAACTGCAGCTGCCACTAAAGTAATTACCTTTAGCATCTCCAGGCAGGCATGCAGAGGGAGATGGGGGAATTTACAGAACTGTTGACTTGCAACAGTAACTGAGATGGAATGGACCTTGAGATCATCTAGTCAAGGGGTAGGCAACCTTCGCTCTTTTATGACTCGTGGGAGTCATAAAAGAGCCAAGGTTGCCTACCCCTAATCTAGTCTAACCCACTGATCTCACAAAAGAGTACAGTACTGTGATGTGCAGGTTCTGAGGTTTTGCTTATAAAAAATACAGGAAACCAGAAGTTGCCTTCAAGCTTTAGTTTTTATTCAGCTGAACAAAGACGGGCTTCTCTAAAAAGAGAGAAAGCACCAAATATCAGAAAAGCCTTATTTTTATACCTTCTTTGATTACATAAGCAATTCACCCAGCAAAGCTGACACACATAAGATAAAGACTTTGCCCTTTAAGGTTGGCACACTGTAGATAAGAAGGAAAAAAGCAGAAGTAGCTAGAAATGTTTCCTTTTGGGTGTTCCCCCGAGATACCATATGTTCCTTTTTGGTTGGTTTAGGTGTTTCCCTAAGCCACCATAAGTTCCCAGGTGGGTTAGGATATTGGGTGTTTCCTTTGCTGTCCTTTTTATCACCTTGCATTCATGGTTCTGCAAGTGACCAGAGATAGCGGGGCCATCTGCACGTATTCACAATTGCTACTGTCCCCTAAGTCCGGGTCAACAACTGTACTGTATTTCTGATAAATGCCTATCCAGTCTCTTCTTAAAAGCCTCCAGTGAGTGAACACCCACAACTTCTGGAGGAAATTTAAATTTAAAACCTTAAAAAAAATGCACTGCCCCTGATCAGCAAAAGCCTCACCAGACAGAATCTCTGATGGGTCTGTGCTAGAGAGAGGAGGCAGCAGCAGCTATATGCTATAAGTTTCAGGCAGATGCAAACAAACAATCTTGCTAAGTACTGTACTTACAAACACAATAAAAAGCAGAGCAGTTCCCAAAGTGATTACAAATAATACACTACAATACAGTACTACAGAGTAGAATATTTTAAAACACTTACAGAAGCAATTCTAGCTCTCTACAGTAATCCTCAAGCCCAGCAAGCAGCAGATCAGGGGTATGAAACTCAATTTCATTGAGGGCCACATCAACATTGTGGTTGCCCTCGGGTGGGGGGGAGAGAAGGGGGCGTGGCTGGCATGGGTATGGCCTACTGGGTCCAAGGTCTCCGGCAGATGGGGGTTGGGACTGGGGCGAGCGCCTGGGCATGGTTCACTGGAGCAGCCTCACTGAGCCTCAGGCCATGCAGGGGGCTGAAACTCTTCAAAAGAACTTCAAGGCATTGTTTTCCTTAAAGAATCTTTTATTCGAGAAACAAAGTACCAGCACTACATAGTTGAAGCCAAAAACTGAATTCCCCTCCCCTGCGCACAAAGTAGCAAAGCACAATTCCCTCCTCCAATTAACAGTCATAAATCACATTCCCCAATTAACTTGAAGCATGGGCTTTCTCCCCAGCTCTCCAGCCCATCAAAACTTTTATCAACTCTGGGCACAATAACCCTGGATTCCCATGGCTGAGTTATTATTGTTATCTTTAGCTGGACTCTCATCCACATCCCCTCTCCCAGCATCAACTAACTCTAAACGCAAGAGAGAAAAGATAGCTACATTTCCATCTTTTGTCAAAGCAAGAACATCCGATGTTAGCAGCGTTGACATCCGGCCCCCTACAAAAAGGACAAATCCTGTAATGTAAACAAAAGCACAGGTTAGGGGTTGCCTCTTGGTTTATTAGGGTGTTTCTTATAGAACCTATTAATGAGTCTGTCAGCTTTTACATCACTAGATTTCGCCCAGGTGGCCTCAGACATCGGATATCCCTTCCATTGCACTAAGTACTGCAATTTCCGACTCACAGGAGGGGTCACACTCTCGACCTGGTTTTCTTATCTAGACAATGGTTGGATGATCTGGGAGGGGGCTTACCAACTATTGTCCCCCTGTCATTGTCCGATCATTATCTCCTGCGGCTGGTCTTCCGCTATGTCACCCCCCGCTGCTGGGCTGCGGAACTGACCAGGTGGTTCCGCCCCAGGCGCCTAATGGACCATGATCGGTTCCAGATGATGCTTGGGTCTGTTCCTATCTCCCTCAGTGACAGCTCGGCCGACGCCTTAGTGGATGCCTGGGAAAGGGCTGCCACTGAGGCACTCGACCGTGTTGTCCCCTTGCAACCCATAACCCGACGCAGATCCCGGTGAGCTCCATGGTTTTCTTCGGAGCTCCGGGAGATGAAAAGTCGGAGACGGGGTCTAGAGTGCTGTTGGAGATCCAGCCGATCTGAGCCTGACCAATTGCGACTAAGAGCCTTTACAAGGTCTTATCTCACTGCAATGAGGACGGCGAAGTCTAATTACTTTACTACCCTCATCGCGTCCGCAGATAATCGCCCAGCCACCCTGTTTCGGGTTACTCGCTCCCTCCTTCATCGGGAGGAGAGGGAGGATCCCTTGCAGGGACAGGCCGAGGAGTTCAGTCGTCATCTTGCGGATAAAATTGCTCAGATTCGGGCCGACTTGGACTCTGACTGGACAGAATCTGACAGGGAGGATTCGAGTGGTCTTGAAAGTGTTATCTGGACTTTAAATAACTATCGTCCTGTCTCCAACCTTCGCTTTTTGGCGAAGGTTGTTGAGAGTGTGGTAGCACATCAGCTTCCTCTGTTCCTGGAGGAAACTGATTATCTCGACCCGTACCAATCGGGTTTCAGACCTGGGCATAGCACAGAGACGGCATTGGTCACACTGATGAATGATCTCTGGCGGGCTGGGGACAGGGGATGTTCCTCTATCCTAGTCCTATTAGACCTCTTAGCAGCTTTTGATACCATTGACCATGGTATCCTACTGCAGCGTCTCAGGGGGCTGGGAGTGGGAGGCACCATTTTACAGTGGTTCTCCTCCTACCTCCTGGGCTGCTCGCAGTCGGTGTTGATGGGAGGACAGAGGTCCACTCCGAGATCTCTCATTTGTGGAGTCCCTCAGGGGTCGGTCCTCTCTCCCCTCCTGTTCAACATCTACATGAAGCCGCTGGGTGAGCTCATTCGTGTTTTTGGGGTGGGGTATCACCAGTACGCTGATGATACCCAACTTTTTCTTTCCACCCCAACCCAACCCAGTGATGCCCTCACTGTGATGTCCCGTTGCCTGGAGGTGGTCCGGGTCTGGATGGAGAGAAACAGGCTTCGTCTCAATCCTGACAAGACTGAGTGGCTGTTCATACCGGCATCTCGGGCTGACCAGCCTTCTCCATCATTAACAATAGGGGATGAGGTATTACCCCCCCATTGATAGGGCTCGCAACTTGGGAGTCCTCTTGGATTCACAGCTCAGTTTGGAAGATCATATAGGAGCTTTTGCCCAGATTCGCCTGGTGAGCCAGTTGCATCCCTATCTGGACCGAGATGCTCTACGTACAGTCACTCATGCGCTCGTGACCTCCTGGTTAGACTACTGCAATGCCCTCTACATGGGGCTGCCCTTGAGGACCACCCGAAGGCTTCAACTGGTGCAGAATTCAGCCGCGCGAGTTTTGATGGGAGCTTCCCGATACTCCCGTGTAACACCTTTTCTCCGTGAGCTGCATTGGCTTCCGGTTGCCCTCCGGGTGAGATTCAAGGTGCTGGTAATGACCTATAAAGCCCTAAATGGCTTGGGTCCGGACTATCTAAGGGAACACCTGCTGCCGGCATCATCTTCCCATCGTCCTGCGCACCCACACAGGGAGGGCCTTCTCAGGTTACCACCGGTTAATGAATGCCGGCGGGTTATTCCCAGGGGAAGGGCGTTCTCTGTGGGTGCGCCTGCCCTATGGAACCAACTACCCACAGAACTTAGGACTGCCCCCGACCTTCGCTCATTTCGCCGGGACCTGAAAACTTGGCTCTTCGATCTGTTTGGTCCAGACTGTGGGGTTGTTAATTTAACTGGGTTTTAGATTTACTCTTGGGGCTTGAATTTAATTTAATTGTTTTATTTGTTTTTAATTTTTTGTATTCATGGTTTTAACTGCCCTGTAAACCGCCCTGAGTCCTACGGGAATAGGGTGGTATACAAATCCAATGAAATAAATAAATACATAAATTTTCCCTTAAAAAGTCTAGAATCAAGAATACGCTTTACTTCATAGTGAGTCTGTCCTGCCACCACGAGGGGCCCGGGTGCCTTCTTAGGGGGAGGTCTTAAGGTGGAACCTTAAGCTTTCAACAGGCTACAATGGAAAACAGGGTGAACTTTTCCTAAGAGCCTAGGAAGTTTTAATTTCACCAAGACCGGGTTAATGATCTTTACAATGAGGAAGGGTCCTAAGTACTTCGGTCCTAACTTCTTACTAGGTAACTTAAGCCGTTAAGCAGATAAACCTTTTCCCCAACTTGGAATGTTCGAGGAGCCCTTTTTTTATCTGCCTGTTTTTTGTATGTCTTGAAAGCCTTTTTCAAAGCAGTTTTCATGGTTTTCCAAACTTCCTCCCACCCCCTCACCCATTGATCAAGTCTGGGAAGTGGAGGGTGCTTGGGGGTATTCGGGTATTGGGCTGAACTCTTTTCCTGTGGCCACTTTAAAAGGTGTGAAGACGGTGCTGCTGTGAACAGTTATTGTAAGCCACCTCTATGAAAGGGAGGTCAGTCCAGTTCGTTTGTTGATAATCCACATAGCATCAGAGATACTGCTCCACCATTGAGTTTGCAGATTCAGCCACCACATTGGTAGACAGGTGAAAAGCCGATGACAGTCCTTGAGATGAGCAATTAATTTAAGAAAACTCCTCCAAAACTTAGCTGTGAACTGTACCCTCATCAGAGATTATTCGTTTAGGTGTGCCATGCAGTCTGTAGATGTTTCAGGAACATTTTGGTTAGTTGTTGGGCAGACAGGAGCCCTTTGCAGGCAATGAAGTGAGCCTGCTTTGAGAACAGATCTATCCAGATTCCCCTACTTTCAGGTAGATCTATTATAAAATCCATAGCAATTTCTTCCCATGGTTGAGAAGGGTCTGCCACCGGCTGCAATAACTCAGGGGGATTCCCTGGAATTCTTTTCATGGTGGCATATACAACACAATTCCAGACATCGTTTTCCACATCCCGTTTCAATCCCGACTACCAGAATTAACAGTGGATGAGGTGTTGTGTTTTTAAATATCCAAAGTGCCCAGCCTGTTTTATGTCATAGCCGTGTCAGAGTGCGTTAAGGCAGAGTTTTCCCCCTTTGTAAGCCAAACCACCCCTGCATGTCAGAGAGGTTTGATTGAACCATTGGTCGGTGAGGAGCTTGTTTTATTTTCTTTGCCCCAGGGTCATTGGGTACTTGTTTTGGGTACAATTTGCGGGGATTCTTTAGTGCTTCTAGGTTTTTATGATCAGTCCACTTTATTCCCTTCCAGTCAGTGTTGCCAGTTTAATAGAGCCCAGCAGATTGCGAAAGCTTCCTTTTCCCACACAGCCCACCTCCTCTCGCAGTGAATTTTTTCGAGGTGTAGGCACAGGGTTGTAGGGTCCCACTCTGGTTCTTTTGCAATAGCATAGCTCTGACAGCCACGTCGCTGACATCGGCTTGAATCACAAAGAGCTCCCCTGGGAAAGGATGCTTTAAGACTGGTTCAACCGTGAATAGTCTTTTTAAATTTTCAAAAGCGGTTTGACAGTTCATAGTCCATGCTAGTGGTTGGCCCGGACATGGCCTTCCTCCCTCTTTGCCTGTTTTTAGTAATTCCGTAAGAGACAGGGCAACTTCAGCAAAGGAGGGGATGAATTGACGGTAGAAGTTGGCAAATCCCAGAAAGCTCTGGAGCTGTTTGTGAGTTTTGGGGGGCTGCCATTCAATTATGACTTCCACTTTGGTTGGGTCCATTTCAATGCCCTCGCTGGAAATTCTGTAGCCAAGATACAGAAGATGGATCTGGTGAAACTCACACTTCGATAGCTTAACATAAAGTCTGGTGTTCAACAGTTTCTTTAGCACTTCTCTCACTAGTATTACATGGTCAGCCATATTTGTGCTGTATATTAGGATGTCATCAAGATACACCAAAACCCCTTTGTAAAAATGGTCATGTAGTACCTGATTAATCAGCTGCATGAAGACATCTGGAGCCCCTTGCAGTTCAAAAGGCATGACTTTAAATTGGCAGCTCCCCATGGGACAGTTAAAAGCAGTCTTCCACTCATCTCCCTCCTTTATCCTCACCCGGTAATAAGCCTCTCCCAAGTCCAACTTAGTGAAGACCCTCCCCTTTGCCAGGTTGGTCAGTAAGTCCTTCAGGAGGGGGAGGGGGTATTTGTTTTCCACGCTCATCGCGGTCACATCTTTATAATCTATGCAAAGATGAAACAACCCGTCTTTTTTTTTTAATAACATCGGGGCTCCCACAGCAGACTTAGCCCATTCGATAAATCCCCTCACTAAGTTTTTGTCCACATACTGCTGCATCTCCTCCATCTCAAGGGAATTTGGCTCCCGGTAACAGTTTGATAGAGCAATCATCGGGTCGGTGGGGAGGCAGGGTGTCACATTCTTTCTCACTAAACACCTCTGCTAGGTCCTGGTATTCACTGGGGATGAGTGGGTCGCCTGGTTGAGACAAGGCAGCCATGTGCACTAGCTCATCGGGTGGGTTAAAATCTCCTGTAACATTTGAGTTAACCGGGGGGGCTTGGGTCCTATAGGTAACCGCACAGTCTTCATTCCCTTCTCCCACCAGATAAACGGCTTCCATTTGTCTAACCAGGCTAGTCCTAGGATCACAGCCTCAGTCATTTTCAGAGCCACCATGAAACAAATGAACTCCCAGTGCTATTTCTAAGCATAGGGGTTCAGTCAATTGTGTGACTAAAGTTCCTCCCATTAGGGAGCCATTGGCTTGCTCAAACCTCACAAGTTTGGAGAGCAGCCTTGCTTGTATGCCCATTTTCAGGACAAGTGACAAACTAATAACGCACCAGGAGCATCCGGAGTTGACTAGTACTTTTATATCTACCTGTGCCCCCATCTTAGGGATTATGGGTTTGGCAGATAGTGAAATGTCGACTCACCATTGGGTCGTTCTCTCCTTCATCGTCACTGTTGGAGGAGGGTAGAGCGCGCGGCGGCAGGTCCGGCTTGGGTCTCGGCACTCTCCTGCGTGGGGGACGTGACTTGAGCAACAGGTTTCTGCGCAATCCAGTTGTATTTCTCTTTCGTCGGCTGCTGGGCTGGTTTCTTTCTCATTACTAAAGGTAAAGGTAAAGGCTCCCCCGCACATGCATGCTAGTCGTTTCCGACTCTAGGGGCCGGTGCTCATCTCCGTTTCAAAGCCAAAGAGCCAGCGCTTGTCCGAGGACATCTCCGTGGTCATGTGACCGGCATGACTAGATGCCAAAGGCGCACAGAACGATTACCTTCCCACCGTAGTGGTCCCTATTTTTCTACTTGCAGTTTTATGTGCTTTCGAACTGCTAGGTTGGCAGAAGCTGGGACGAGTAACAGGCGCTCACTCTGTTATGCGGCACTCGGGATTTGACCTGCCAAACTGCCGACCTTCTGATCGACAAGCTCAGCATCCTAACCCACTAAGCTACAGTCCCAGTCTATTCTGCTGCTGAGGGTAAGGGACTGGACAACTCGCTGCTCGATGTCCCTGTTGTCCACATCTGAAACACTTGATCGGTGGGTCAGCAGGTGGCCTGGAATTTTCAGTAGCCGCAGTGTTAATCTGGAGTTTGGCTGTCCTGGCGATGGCTTGGGCTCTTATCATGTCAGCGGCGATCTGGGCTTTTGGAGGGGTGACAACTGAAGCTGTCTCTCCCCATGGGACTGGAGGCCATGGTCAGTGGCTTCGAGGACAGGGAGGCTGCCTGATCTGCACAGATGGGACTGGGGGTTTCCTTGGCAGGAGTTGGTGGCTGCTTCACCGATCATCATGGGAAATGGGAAGGCTGTTCTTCACTTTTCATCTCTAGCTCCTCAAATCTTTCCACCAACTTCTCCACTGATTGACTACGGGCTGTGGACAGGTATTTTCACTCACCCAAGTCCTCAGTGGTAGATGATTTTGTGGTTCTCCACTGGTCTGGGGAACATGACGTGTGGGAATACCCTCTTTGCAGCTCAACCTCGTCTGCCTTCGAAGCACTTGTGTGGCAAGGCCGTCTCAAGATGTCTGGAGTCTTTACAGGGTAGGGTCCATTCCAATGACCAGATCAGCTGTCCTCGTGGCTTGGGCCTTGCCCCCAACTGAGAGGCCTGAAAAAGTTCCTTCTCCACTGGCATGCTGGCTTGTGCCCCCCCCTCTAGGGTAGCAGCCATTGCTAGGGTGCTGGTTTCAGGCATTCCTTCCTTCTCCATGCTGAGATCTTCCCCGAATCTGTCAGTCTATCCCTCAATTCTAGGGACAGCCACTGGGGCTTGGGACCCCAAGTTAGTTAGGTAAAAATTGGAGTTTTTGGCTTAATGTCATGGTTCCAACAGATGAAATTCTTCAAAAGAACTTCGAGGCATTGTTTTCCTTAAAGAATCTTTTATTCGAGAAACAAAGTATCAGCACTACATAGTTGAAGCCAAAAACTGAATTCCCCTCCCCTGGGCACAAAGTAGCAAAGCACAATTCCCTTTCCAATTAACAGTCATAAATCACATTCCCCAATTAGCTTGAAGCATGGGCTTTCTCCAGATTCAGATTCATCCATAGTTTCATTCCATACAGCAATAACCTTGTGAACTCTCAGGCTTCCTCCTTCCATTACGTATTCAAGATGAACAGTATTTAATATTTTATTGTTATGTATATGTAGGGGTGTGGGTCTATACATATATTGTATATAGTATGTTTTACGTGCGTGTATGTATGTGTTTCACTTTGAAAACGGGCAACTAAATTTCATTTTTGATGTGTGCCATTGTACCCACAGTAAAAAATGACAATAAAGATTATCTTATTTATCTCATCTTATCTGGGCAGAAATTGGGAAAATTCTCGCAAAACCGTCTTGCGGATCACAGAATTTAGAATAGACCTTGGTCAAAATCAAGGATCTACTCTTAATACCACTTGTGAGAATTTCCCAAACCAAATCAGGTCCCCATCTTGTTGAGATCTCATAAAAAATCCCAGGTATAGGCCCTATTCTTATTAAGACAAGTGCTGTCCCCTCTCCAGGAATAAAAGTGCATTCAGAACTAGCTGTAATGCCCCCAGGTTTACCTCATGAATAAGCCGTGTTATTATTTTGATAGAAACAAAATCCTTGCACCAAATCATTTGGTATGTGGGCTCTCCATCATATTAGACTTTAGCCAAACTGTTCAGCAATCAGTGCAGCATTATCCATGGTAGGCAGATAGAATTCTGGAGAATTCTGGAATTCTCCAACAATACATTTGAAATCATCTTCACTTGGTCAAGGAAACTATTGACCAGCTGATAGGTGGTACTCCATAGTAACTCCAGTCTTTCTTACTTGGCTGGTAAAGCAACTCCTTACCTGCCTTAGTTCCAGCCAATTTTCTAGTGAGCAAGGTGAACTTCCTATGGATAACAGCAACTCTCCCTCCAACCTTGGGATCATACTGCACTGAAAATCAGATATATAGTAGCCTTAAACACATTTGAGAAAGGTAAAAATCATTCAGGGAAAATGCAGCTTTTATCAAGATGGCTACCTATTTGTGGGACATTATCTGAGGAAACACCTTTTTCTCCATGTTTCCACGCAGTCCTAAAGAATAGAAATTCTGACTAGAGTCTTCCATGCTGAGAAACAGCTGGTGGATGTTTAGGAGCAGGATTGCTCCATGGAGGCTGCTAGTTATGTAATATCTACCCCAAAGATTTTACATGTTATCAGTATATTACAAATATGATATATGTTATATGTTAGAATAAGTCATGAGTATACTGGACTTGTAGTATAGTCATATATATCCTTTGCGTGAATCCACTGGGAAACTCATATTGCTAGAATGTGTGTACTATCCTGAATGTGTGTATGAGTGATTTATCACTGATAACACCTGGAACATTAGTGGGTGCAAGGAATACAATGGATTGCATTTTTCATGGGGTCATAGAACAGGAAGTAAACGTGTGAAGTTCCTAATATGTCACATGAATTTACAGTAAACAAGTTGGGTATAAGAAGACTGGAATGAACCCAAACCCCTGAAATGTGAGATGATCCTTGTTAGAGCAGGGGTCACCCTGAATCTGCTTCCCAGCCCAGTCTAACAGTCTGATCACCTGTACTGAAAGTGTACATGAGTATTGTGTGAATGTGTAGCCTAGTTGGGCAACAATACCTACAGCAACATGAGTACTATTTTGGGAGGTGCCTTAGAAGAACTTTTGTTTAGAAATGTTGCACATACCACTCAAGTTATTATTGTATGGAAAACAGGAGGATCAGTACTATATATGTTGTCTTGAATTCCTGAACACAAAGTAAGATATAAATCTAAGAAACAGATTGAGAAGTAAAACAAATTCTATAAACAGTTCCAGGGTGCTATTAAAATCAAACAGTACCTGTGTGTCTCCCTACAGCATTCTAAATTGAAAAGCAAACTATATATCCTAAGATAGTAACCCAACAAATATTGAATCATCTGATTTTATATTCAGTAGTTCTGGTGGATTGTTTTTAAGACTCCAAAAATAAATTACTGTATGTATCACAAAAGGAGAAACAAATCAAATCCTGGAGAAATATGTTAAACTTAACCTGAAAATTACATGACAGGTTGTATATTGTAAAGCAGATTACTAGTATTCAATAGTTTTAACATTAGTCCATATAAAAGCAGACACTTGAGAAACTATCACTGTAGAGCATCTAACTGAACACTTTATAATTTAATAAAGTGAGAAAATGAAATTGGTTCTAAGAATATAATCCTTGGCATTCCTATAAACGGAGGAACAATTATAATTAGCACCTGAAGTCTGCAATCATACATACCACTAGGGAGTAGGTCCCAGTGAAGTCAGTTGGACCGACTTTCAAGAAAACATGCAGAGGTCTGTGCCGCGCACCTGAAATTTTACACATATTTACTTTAAAGTAACTCCCATTAAAAGCAGCAAAGCTTATTTTAAAACACTGATGCAGAGGACTGGGATGAAATATTCAAAGTATACATATTTATCATCTAAATATGGCTTTAGATCCCTAGCACACACTCAAAATTCAAAAATTTCAGGACCAATGTTATGATTTTTTTTAAAAATGAATTTTACTTGTTTCTACTAGTTTCTTGCATATTTGAGTAACAGTGATACAAAAGGAAATTAGTTATGGAGCACAAAGACCAAACAAGGCAACGAAAGCCTTCTAAATATGAATGTTTGTTATACATGTAAAATTACAGGTACAGTACAGGCTGTTATGACCTTACTTTCAATTCATGTTCACAGTTAGGAGGAAACAAAGTAGTAAGATGATAGAGGAGTCACATCTGTGAGAGCGACACTATCAAGTCTCCAGAGAAATATCAGCAATAATTCAACATCATCTAGGATATTTTTGATGCTAAAATGTTTTGATTATCCAGATTCTCAGTGCCCTCCTAAGTCAAACAGATTCTCACAAAATATAGTAGAAGCTATGTGTTCAGCTTTAAGGCTTTTCCAAATTGGTGGGGGGGTTTTCAGAACCACACCTCCTGTCAACCACAGGTAGCACAAACATTTTATATGCATCTGGAGGGCACCAGTTGGGTAGGTTGCTATAGACCCGTAAAGGAAAATAAGGAAATGTCAAGGGCAGGAAAAATCACAGCTACAATTATTTCTACACCAGTCATCACTGCTGGACTATGATGAAGACACAGGAGAAGATAGAACCAGGTCAAACTGCTAAATAAGATTCAAAATTTATTTTTCTAACATTGCGTGTTATATGAGGTAACTGGATCTGACTGCAAATATCTGGACCACGGTAGTTCTACAAGTTATTGCCAATAGTCAATTATTTCTTTACTAAACTTCAATGAGTGGTTGAATAAATCTGAAGGTTCACTTATTATGATATGGTTATGATTAAATTAATTATAAGGGTGGGCAACCCAATAAAATGATTATTTCCCTAGAAATTTATAATTTTAGAGACCTGGATGTCCAAAAAAACCCAGATATCCAACAATCAAAGATTATTGAGGACACTGAATTATCTCACAGTATATATCAACTATAATTTGAGATAAGAGTCTAGGCTGATTCCTTGAAAGCATTAACAATGCAGACACTAAGATTCAGTGTGACATCTTATTACGTTTTGCTAAAGGATACATACTCTATCTACTATATCACATCAGTAACATCTGCAGAGGAGGAACATATTAAAATTTGCAGGATGGTGGGCACAGTGATTGAAGCCTTACCCCTTTCATACATGAGTTGATATTGCACAGGTGTACAAAGTTGGCAGTGCTTCTACCATACCATGATATCCACCACCTTGCATAGTTTGACTTTGATAGAGACTCTGAGTGAAGGGTCTTCGCAAAGTCCCAAACTTTAAGAAGAAATAGCTAGCTTAGCTGCAGAAATAATTAGAATACCTGCTGTTCCAAGAACCTATAGCATAACCACAAGAACTCGCATACAAGGCAACTGATCGTGTTTAATGATATTAAATATTAACTGACACACTTTGCATATATCATCTGCTAATTATAATGCACGTGCGACACATGATTTAGTATATTTATGGAGGGTCTGAGGAAACATAAAAGGCGATCAGAAATAGTGTAACCTCACAGTACAGCAGCCAATGGGGAATGAGGAGGGATATGGCAGCTGGGGCAGGGATGTATTAAAAAAAGGGAATAGTTTGCATTGGAACTTTGGAGAGAAGCAAGCTATGATAGCTTCTCCCCATTTGTTGCAAATGAAACAAAGATCTTCACTGTGTCCTGGGTGGTTATTGGTCAGGTGAGTTTGCCACTGATTGTGAAGGAAAGTGGCCAGGAGCACATAACAACTTCCTGAGGGAAAGCTTATGAAAACACACTTTTTCTCTTTCCACAGTAATTACATTCACCGGATCAAAAAAAAAAATATTCGTAAAATTTATTGGCCACCTATGTTACCTCAGGGCAACTGTAAATCTACATGTGATTCATTGTTTACTAAGTATAAGATTACAGCTCACCAAGCAAGTTTATTAAAATAAAACACATAAGAAAAATGCTGTCTTTTAAAATAAAAATTCATATTCAAATTATCAAGTTTCTGAATCAGGTGGTCAATCCAACTGATATTTAATTTAGTAGATGGAACAATAAAGTGTACAATGGGCCAGAACACACAGTTGTAGTTGAACAGTGGTTCAACTACGATTGGTTGGCGAGCGCTGGCTCATGCATGAGGCAATCTATGCTATGATTGGTTGCTGTGGGGGTAAAGGGGGAGTTTCCCCCTTTTCAGCCTTTTTATTCTGTGTGCTCAGTATGCTGTTTAGATTTACCTCACGATGTTCCTGACTATCTTGTCGACTGTAAATATAAATGTTAAATAAATTTATTTATATAAAACTACAGGTTTGTGTCAGTGTCTATTACTTCATTTGGATACTTGCTGCGCAATTCTCTGACAGATTCTCTATCCAGCAAAGCAAAGATGCTTACTCAGGAATACCTCCCTTTATAATTTCATGGGATCCAGGCTGTTGGTCCCCATTTTTTTGAATGAAGCCTTCCAATAACTTTTGCTAATTTTGCCTTGACCTTCATCATTGGGGGGGGGGAGAGAAGAGGGCATTCAGAGCCTTCCTCATCTTAGGTTTTATCCAAGTAGCTTCAAAACCATTTCATCTTCCATAACTATCCATTCATTACTTTGCATAACGGGTCTTAGATGTATATTTAAACAAGATCCACTGTGGTCAACCCATACATAATCTGTTCTTTCAATTTTTTTTAAACATCCTACTATATGCCTATGTTTCTTAAGCTGCAAAGGCACCACATTCACATAACTTCATATTCCATTCCACTTCCTAATCCTGCAGATATACTAGGGCTGCGGGTACTCCATCTCTTGGCCACCAAGGGACACTAGGAGGGAGAAAACGTTTAAGCAAGTGATAGGAAAAGAGTAAAACTGACAGGATACGGATATATAGAGGGGCTTCAGGAGCCCAGTGGAAACGCCACTCACTTTCTACCCATTCTCCAAAGCAGCACCAAATTTCAGAGGCACATCATTTCCAAGGCACCAGTAATCCTCCAGCTGGGGGGGGAGGGGTGTCTCGCTGGTCTGCAGGCTTCTGCTCCAGGCAAAGCCAGAGGCCCCTTGGCCCAAGCCTCAAATTCTCTCCACAGCACTCTCTCCACAACTGCGAGTGCAAAAAGAAACAAAGAGAAAGAGAGAGAGAGAGAGAGAGAGGGTTCAATTAGTATAAACTCTTCTTCTTGTGGAGATAAGCGAAATCAGCATCCAGGACTCCGAATCCCTTGTTTGGATAGAGCCTTCAATGGCCGGGAAGTTAAGAAGCAGCAGAAAAGCCAGGAAGGAAAGGAGGGAGAGAGTGGGGGGGGGGGAAAATCCGCTTGGGCTTCCTTCGTCTGAATTGCTTTTTTTTTTCCTTCTGCTATTCCCACGCCTGACTTGCTGTTCCGCACCAGGGACGGAGCAGCCCCGCTAAGGGACGGCCAGGGGAGGGCCAGCAAGCCGTCAGAGAAAAGAGAGAAACTCCAACAGCTATGCGCCTCCTTTCCCGCTCGCTGCAATTAAAAGCTTTAAGAGTGGAGAAGCGGGCCTTTTCCCTCATTCCTTTTCGGTTTTTTTGGACCCCAGGCTCTTTCCTTTCTCCCGCCCGCTTCCCACAACCCGCCTCTGGGCTCCTTTGAAGCTCGCCGGCTTGAGGTGCCACCTACCCTCCTGGCCAAGCGGGGCTCCAACGCCGCGGAGCAGAGGGCGCGCTCCGGCACGGCCAGCCAGCCAATCCGGAGGCCAAAGTTTCCAACACAGGACTGCGGGGAGTCCCTTCCGAGGCTGGTTCCTCTCTCGGGGAGGAAGAGGACGGGGCGGCGAGAGTCACTTCCAAAGGGCGAGCGCGCCGCTTCAGCCTAGCGCCGCGACGGGGAAGCCTCGCGCCTCTGTCTTGGCGACCGAGGAAAGGAGCAGGAGCGGGGCGGGGAAGGAGGCGCGGCTTCCTGCGAAGGGTCCCCTTCTCAGCGTTGCAGCCGCCGCCGCCGCTCCTGAAGCGCTGAGGTTCGGCCCCGAAAAGCTCGCCTTCTTCTCTCCGCCCCCGCTTCACGTGGGACCGCCCACAAGGCCAGGGAGGAGAAAAACAAGCCGCCTCAGGGAGGCTGAGGCGCTGGCGGCGGGTGGACGCTGGCCTTCTGCAGCGCTCCGCTAGCGCTCTCTGCTGACCCGACCGCGCATTCCTCCTCACTCCCTGCGATTTGAGAAGGGGCGGCGAAAAGACGCGCGCCGCCCCGATGCTAAGCCGCGGGTCCCTGCAGAAGTTTGGCCATAAGGATCAACGGCGGGGAAGAGTAACTTAAAAAAACGGAATGAGCGTCGAAAGAGGTTGTGAGGACTGGCCACACATCCGGCGGTCAGCCTTGTTTGGCTGAGGGCATTTTCTCTTGCCGAACCGTAGCTGGAAGCCGAGAGCGTCTTTTGACTGAAAACACGCCGGGCGTCAGAGAAAACGAGAAGAGCCCCAACCTAGGGAATTAAGCTAACGATGATCCGGCTTCCGGAGCTTCTGACCAGCCTGGTCAATACTATTTGAAATCAGTAAAGCTTTTTGACTGAGACTTTCTTCTCTGTCCGTGTCGGAATCCGAATCCTTTGGGAACCGCTGGTAGGTGACTTCCTTCCCCACTTAGAAGGCAGAAGAAAGCAAGGGCGCTAAAAGAGACTTAAGCTGAATTTCCAATGTCTGTAGAATAGCATCAGCAGGAGTGCTTATTTCCTTTTCCTGGTTTTTTTTTTAATCCAAAATTATTCTGCTGTGATTCTGAAGATTCTTCAAGGAAGAATTGTTCGGCGTATTGCCGAACAATTGGTTGGTTTTTTTAAAGATCCAAAACAAACACGCCAGCGAGTAAAGATATTTTTAGCTTTATTGTTTACTTTAGCAAGTAGATTTAAACAGAAACAAAAGAGCATAACATCCCAAGCAAGATAATAACAATTCTTTGTTCAGCTTTCAGGAGCACCAATGGAACAACAGCGATTATGAGAAAGCCCACTTTAATCCATTTAAATTCATGTATTGTTTATTATTTAACACATAATTATAGCTCTGATATTTTGTAACTATTCTGCTGGTTAACCTACTAGTTAAGCATATATGATGACACTAGAGGGAAGCCAGACTATCTGCCTTTGCATTTAAGAATGCCTACCAGTACTTCTCAAAGTGATAGATAAGACCCTGGCACCCAATTATTTATGATGGAAAGGCTAAAAACCCCTTCCTCTAATATCTTTATATTAAGAAGCTAAAACATAAAAGCAGATAGGCCTTGGTGCTTAGTAACCTGCTAGAATGGTCAAGAATGCTTTCAAAAGTCAAGTAATCAGTGCTTGCTCAAGTGAAACCCCAGGCATATTATAGGTTTGCGAAAAGAACTTGGGGACTATGTACTAATTATGGTATAATGCGCTGATTATTACTGGAAATTAGGGACAAATGTGCTGATGACTGACGCTGGCTAAATATTTACTGAAAAACAAGAAATTACTTGTTGAACTCAGCATGGATAAGATCACAGGATGATCTAAGAGGGCTTGGTTTAAGGTGGGCTTATGGAGAAGTAACTATCAAAGTTGTACTATATAAGGAGTGGCCTTTACACAGGCCTATTGGGAGTGGTCCCCCTGTGTCCTTTTCCTGCACAGAATAAACTTTTTTGCACTCTCCACCTCATTGTGTGTTTCATTGGGGTTGGCACACTGGATACAAACACAGCTTTCTGGGACAACACTTGAGAATGTTTGTTAGTGCAGGAATGTTATTGATAAGATAAAAGCCTTAGTATATCTTTCAACCTTTAGTTGAACTATGTTACTGTGGGAAGCCCCCCCAACAGAAAAATGAAATATTTTGGGGGATATTAAAAGAAGCAGAATATTTCCCCTAAAGGAGAAGAGGAAAAACATGTTCTTAAAGGCAGAAAGCAAGATAAGATAACCTTTATTGTCATTTTTTTTACTGTGAGCACAACAGCACACATCAAAAATGAAATTTAGTTGCCCGCTCTCAAAGTGGAACACACAGTGCTTTTTTTGTAAAAGAAAATGGTGCCGGAACTCAAACACGTCATACAACCTGCCTTGCCTACCCTACAAGGTTCCATCCAAAAAAGGTGCCGGAACTCCGTTCTGAGCGTTCTATGAGAAAAAAAGCCGTGGGAACACATACATGACACACACCTAACCATACTATATACACATATGTATAGACCCACACCCCTACATATACATAACAAATAAATATTAAATACTGTTCATCTTGAGTATATAACGGAAGGAGGAAGCTTGAAAGTTCACAAGGTTAATGCTGTATGGAATGAAGCCCCAGTCTTCCTGCTATAGGAAAAAAACGGTCCCAAGCAGAAGCCTGAAGTCTTTAGATATAGATATTTCTAAAGCCAGGCCATAAACAAAAGGCCTTCAGCCACAGCTTCCATGAAAACTGGAGCTGATGGGATTTGCAAAAACAAAGGCTCCTGAAATCTACATTCCCCACCTAGCTCCATGGAGGGGGCATGATCTCTCAGCCACAATGGGAGTCAGGAAACAATAATTGGAATGTTTATCTAACTCCTCCTCCCACTCCCACCAGCAGTTCCCTCCCAATGACTCTGACCTGATGTAACCTCTCCATCACAAGACTCATCACAAGCCTCTCACTGATGACTGATGCCTGACCCATCCCCCTCCCACCAGCAGTTCACCTCCCCATCAAGACTCATCACAAGCCTCTCCCTGATGCCTGACCCATCCCCCTCCCACCAGCAGTTCACCTCCCCATCAAGACTCATCACAAGCCTCTCACTGATGACTCATACCTGACCTACCACAAGACCCTCACGTGACATACCCACACCTGAAACCCTTATAAACAGAACACTGACAATGAGATCCCCTAAATTATGCTGAAGAAGTTACCTAGCCTGATGACAAAATATTCGGAAACCAACCCACAAGCTCGGAGAATGAACCTTCTTCACCTTCAATAATTAGAATACTAAAATGGCACACTCAAGCACAAGTCAAAGTACATTTCACAACAAACGCATTTCAATCACAAAGCTGCAAAGCATGTATAAAAACCCACCTACTCTCAACTCCATTTTGTCAGCCAACCCAGAAACATGCTTTTGTCACTAGTTCCTGGCTACAAAATAAACAGAGGTCTTCTTTCCTGTAGCCAGCCTCCATTTTCTTTGCAGCGTCTTTCTCCCGGCTTGGAACCTGATTTGATTTTTCGTCCCATATTACTATATAACTACTGAGAATGTATATATGATGTTGGTTTTTATGATTGGTTTATAGAGATATTCAAAATTATGTATTCATTCCAAAGTAGTGTCAAAAGAATTTGGGGGAGGGGAGGCTGAACTGGGCTGGGATTGTACAAGAATGAATCACAATGAAATCAAACACACTGTTTGAAAGGGGAAAAGTTTATTTTGAAGCATAAAAGACAGCACTCGAAGGTATCAAACAAGCGAAGAGAAATAGTTAATGTACCAGGAATTATTGGAAAAGTATTAAGGAGAATATAAAATTAAATCGAGAGCATTTAATGACAGAAAAATATGGTAGTCAATAGTTTTTCCCATTTACAGTCATCAAAAAGATTTTAAATGGATAAGAAGATATATGGTATCAAGCAAAGTAAGGCAGAATTTGCCACCTATCAGCGAAGGTGGTGCAGTGGTTAGGATGCAATATTGCAGGCTAACTCACGGCTCGCTGCCAGGAGTTTGATTCTGACCGGCTCAAGGTTGACTCAGCCTTCCATCCTTCCGAGGTTGGTAAAATGAGGACCCCATTTGTTGGGGAAAATATGCTGACTTAGAGAGGGCTGTAAAACCGTCTTGTATATGAAATGGTATAGAAGTCTAATTGCTAGTGCTATTGCTAAAACTTTTGTTGAAATTTGGAATGGAAGAACTGGTTAAAGAATAAAGTGGGCTAAGAATTTTGGTTATAATACACAGATGTCTCAGTATGTGGTCAAAAGGGTTGAAATTTATGATCTTAAAAACAATTTTTATAAAATGTATCATTGATACATGATGCTAAAGGAATTATCTAGAATGTATAAAGGCATTTCAAATGTATGTTAGAAATGTGAACAACATGAAGGGACATTATGTCATGTTTGGTGGACATGAAAAAAACTAAGAATTTTTCAATTGAAATACACCCATTCATATAGAAGGGACGCGGTGGCTCAGTGGGTTAGGACGCTGAGCTTGTCGATCAGAAGGTCGGCAGTTTGGCGGGTCGAATTCCAAGTGCCGCGTAACAGAGTGAGCACCTGTTACTCGTCCCAGCTTCTGCCAACCTAGCAGTTCAAAAGCACGTAAAAATGGAAGTAAAAAAATAGGGACCACTATGGTGCGAAGGTAACAGCGTTCCGTGCGCCTTTGGCGTCTAGTCATGCTGGCCACATGACCACGGAGACGTCCTCGGACAAACGCTGGCTCTTCGGCTTTGAAACAGAGATGAGCACCGGTCCCTAGAGTTGGAAACGACTAGCACACATGTGCGGGGGAACCTTTACCTTTACCTTATTCATATAGAGGATTTTCAATAATCAATTGAAGTCAGACATTTTCCTTTTACAAATGATGGATAACTAGTGAAAAAAGAGTCATGGATGATTATTTCAACGTAATGATACAGCAATGAGATTACTATATGCAAAAAGATGGAAAGATTTGGCATTCCCCATTATGGTTGGTGAAATTTACAAAACTGGCTGAGATAGCTAAACTGACTTCTTTGATTAGAGAAAGCTCATATTTTCATATTCATCAGTGACTGAAAACTCTTACTACAATTTGCATAAAAATGGTTGTATGATTTATGGTTTTGATCAGGGGTGTCAAACTCAATTTCATTGAGGGCCGCATCAGCATTGCGGTTGCCCTCAGGGGCCGGGTGGGTGTGGCCTGGGTGGGCGTGGCCTACTGGGTGGGCGTGGCTAAAGTGCATATGGCCTACTGGGTGGGCGTGGCCAGCTCTACATCGTTGGCATCAAGGGTGCCTATGGGGGCCCGGGCAGGAGTGGGACAGATCTGATGGTCTCTGGCAGGAGGAGGGTCTCTGGGCCAGGGCCAAGGCAGTGGGGGCCGTTCCCTCACTGTTTCCAGGATGGCTTCGCGGGCCACATGAAATCACTTCATGGGCCGGATCTGGCCCCCGGGCCTTGTGTTTGACATGTCTGGTTTTGATGATTAGAATGGTTATCAAAAGGAAATAATGAAGTTATCTTAGAGAGATTGGTTAGAATTATATGTATAAATGCCAAGAGAAAGATTGAAAGCCACTTCCTTGTATATTTTTTGTTTTCTGTTCTTTTGTTTTCTTTTGTTTTTTTTCTTTCATTTCCTTCTTTATCAAATTTACTTTACTATATTTTTATTGAATGTACTATGTATGAAAAATCTTTTAATATAAACTATTTTTAAAACAAATCCTTATAAATTTATAATTAAATGAAATCAAATTAAGTGTACTTTGTGCCTTTAATTTCTGATCCTATTTTCTTAATCATAGAAAATAGCTCCTGACTATCTTCTCTATGTGGCATTTTATGTATCTGAACATATCACGCCTGCATTGAGTTTTCTTTTCTTCAAACTGAACATTCCAAGTTTCTTCTTTTTCATAAGGGTTTTCAAATCCCAGTATTATCTTTGCTAGCTTCCTTTGGATCTGGATATTGTCTGGATCCATAAAATGTCAGTCCTTCCTGCATGAGGTCTCTAGATTTTATATAGATGTGCTATCTTTCGAGATGCGTTTGAAAGACTTTTGCTATATGGGAAGTCCTCACTTACTAACCACAGTTGGAACTAGCAACTCTGTTGCTAAAGCAATTCAGTCATAAAATAAAAACTCATGAGACTGCACTTGACTTATAACATGCTAAGCAAATCCCCACAGGTCATGAAACGAGACATCACATGACCATGACTTGCGACTTCTTGCCGATTTGTCCATTTATTTTGCTTGTCCGAGGCTGGCTTTGAAGTTTGAAAAATGATCCTGTGACCCAAGGAAGCTGCAATGCTCATAAATGTGTGCTGGTTGCCAATCACCCCAAATATTATCATGTGTGTGAGGATGCAACAGCCACAGGTTTGAGGACTGATCCGAAATCTCTTTTCAGCCCTGACATAAGTTCCAACATTAACTGAACGAGCAGTCAGTAAGCAAGGATTACCTCTATTTTCAATAAAGGTCTTTATTCAGTTTTCACAAACTTCTTGCTAAATTTCAAAAGAGAAAGTCTCTGTTTTTTCAATGAATGCTCAACAGGTATTTACTATTTCTAGATACAGGACTTGTCTGAAGAAGAAGCGCCAACTTTAGAAGGTGCAATTTTCAGCAATATATATTATACATACATACTTATATACATATATACATATGTACATCATATATACATATATACATCATATATACATATATACACCATATATATACATATACATATACATATACATATACATATACATATACATATATATATATATATACATATACATATATATATATATATACGTCTGTGTGTATGTGTGTATCTTGTATCCATAGCATCACCACCAGGCAGCACTCAAGGTTGTTCTAAAGTATACTTAATCAACAATTAATTAACCAATTATTATCCAATTCCCTGGAAAATTCTTCAGGGAAACTCACTAATCTCATTCACTTTTTGTATGTTTTATTTTTGCACCAAATAAGATCATAGGTGTTTTTCAACAATATTATTAAATATTAAGTGCAATACTTTGTTTTTCACTATTATTTTTGGCCACTAAATATAACTATACATATTCTAGCAGTTTTCCTGTTTTGGGTTTTCAGTTCCCTATTTTCTTAACCTTAGATGATCAGCTCTTCCAAGTATAATGATTTCCTTTGCCAAAACAAGAGTATGTTATGCTAAAACAAATAACGTTTTGTATGCTAAATAAAGCAGAGGGCAATTTTTTCAGTTCCCTTGATCCCTTATAATTCTTGCTAAGGAGGAAAGTACCAAGAGAAGACGAAAGTTGCCAATTTCTTGTCAAGTAGGAACAATGAGTCCAGGAAGTTACAAGCTGTTTACTACAGGAGAACCTGACCCAGTCCAGAACTGAACCTGAAATTTCTCTGGTGTCAGCTGAATCAAAACTCAAATCACTCCACCTGGGTGGGATAAAGCCTCAACCTGTTCTTCCTCATCCTCATCTGAACAACCTCCAGATCTCTGGACAAATTTTTGATGGCAACATTATTTAGCATGTGGCCAAGCCATAAAATTGTGTATCATCAGCATATGGATGGTATCTATCCTTATATCAGACATGTCAAACACAAGGCCCACAGCCGCCATCCACTCGCACAGGTCCATTAGGCCATCGCCCAGAGCTGCAGACCCGCCCAGCGTGAAGGACGTGAAGCAGTCAGCTAGGAAGCCCCAAGTAGAGGTGGAAGAACACACCTAGGGCCAGCAGCAAAAAAAGCCACCCCGAGGGGGGGAAAGCTGGATTCCCATCAGCGTCATGGCCACCTAGACCCAGCAGAGATTGGGGGGCACACAATCCTAGCCAGCACTGTGGGGCCATGGTGCCGATAGGGATCCGGCTTTCCCTGCTTGGGATGGCCTTTTGCTTGCTGGGTGTGCTTTACCACCTCTACTTGAGCTTGCTAGCCAGCCTTTTTGCCTCCTTTGTGCTGGGCGGATTAGGTGGCCTGGGCGACAGCAACAGACTAATGGACCTGTGTGAGCTGTTGGTGGCGGCCCAAGGCAGGGCCAAGGTGTGTCTGGTACGTGAGGAGAACAGGCTCCATGCACAGGCCAAGGGCAAGATCTGCGAGGGGGCCAAGGAGATGACCAGCAGCGATCTGCTCTCCAACTGCAAGCAAAAATAGATGGGATGGAGTAAGCGTATGCAGTGGTCTGCATCACATGCCTCCCCCCTGTTGAAAGGCTGGCCCGGTATTCGTGGCGGACTGCGGAGCCCCAAAGTGCGCCAATTGAGGGGTCGGCAGCCTGTGGCTGCTGATGGACACTATCGGCCCCCATGCGCCCACTGGCCTCTGTGTGTGGGGGCTGATGGTGTCAGGAAGCAGCCACCCCAGCCCCTGCCTCACCTCGCCTCGCCTTGCCCTGCAGCAATGGCACTCCTGTCCTGCCTCACCTCACCCCACAGGACAAGCCTCCTGCCCACTCCCCCACCTGCCAGAGATCTCCTGGATCTCCCCGTACCCTGCCCGGCCCCACAGGCATGCCCCCCACGAGCAACATCAAGGTGGCCATGCCCACCCAGTCTGCCATGACCACCACAGCCATGCTCACCCAGTGGGCCACACCCACCCAGCCCCTCTGAGGGCACCACAATGCTGATGCGGCCCTCAATAAAATTGAGATTGACACCCCTCCCTATGTGGACAGAATGATGCCTCATTCATCAGCTTCATCTGAATGTTAAACAATGTTTAATTTTGTTTAACAGACACATGACAAATAGAATTTTAAAAATTTAATTAAGCAATGTTAAAAATGTTTACTGTTGTTTTAATTAAGCAAATTTATTTTAATTAATTTAATTAAATAAGTAAGAATTCAAATTAATATTTAAATTAAATTGAAAATATTAAACTTAATAGTTCCTGGTGGGAGGCGGCGTAGTGGTGCAGCATCAGCAGCAGGGGGTAGGGTGGCAGTGGCAGGGGGTGGAGCAGTGGCAGCAGGGGGTGGAGTACTGGTGGCAGTGCAGCAGCAGCAGGTGGTTGCGGTAATTCTTGACAACAGTCCCAGTTTCTCATGTGGTCCCATGGGAAATTCAATTGCCTACCCCTGCTATATATACTTGTTCAATGTTGATATCGACAAGACAAACACCGATACACCTTATTACCTCTTTTTAAAAAAACAGCAGCACCAAGTAAATATAAAGTTTATGGTAAGATCTTATCTCCTAGGCAAGGTGATCATTAATTTCACCTGTTAAAAATAAATCACAGAGAGAAGAGACATAAACACACTGACCTTGGCATCTCTCCTCCAGTCATGGCACCCATAGGCAGGAGGCAAAACAATCCAACGGAGATATATCTTTTCAAAAGTGTCTGTCCATAAACTATATACAAATAAGAGGATATCTTAATTGCAGCCTACCTTTCGCTTCCCCCCATCGCGATGACTGTTCTGTGACAATGCTTAGAACCAATTTGAAAAAAGAAATATATTGGTTGCACACCACATTGAAGATGCAATGTGACTTCTCTTTTTGAGGAACAAAAACTATGGAAAGAATGGCTACGGGAAAGTTCTGCTTTTCTTGTTGGGTAACTGCTAGCATTTGGCAAGAAAGAGGAACTTAGAAGCATAGGCATGTTTCCAAGATACAGATTACTAAAAAGAATTAAAAATGAAAATAGATTAAATAGATTTTTAAAAACTATCTAGATAAAATATAACCTAGCTTGCATACTTTTGATAAAACTATTACAACTAAAGGCTCAAGCTGACCCAACCAACAGTGCCCAGAACAAGACTTGAAGAACAAAACACAACCAGGAAATGTTCAGGATGTGAGATTTCATCAGAAAAACATATGGACACTGACTAGGGTTATGTAAGTTACCGTAACCCTCAGGCCTGTGAGCTGCCAACAAGTGGTAAAAGAAAACAACTTTTTTGTAGAGCTAAAAACATCTAAACCATTAAGAGAAGCCAAGAAAAGAAACATAAGCAAAACCAACAAGAACAAAAAAAAAACAAAAACAAAACCAGCAGCTTTTAACAAGATAAGAGAAAAGGGAAGCTATGGCCACAAAGGAAAAGAAGACCCAAAACTCAAAAAGAAGAACAGAGGTCTAGAGCAGGAGTCAGCAACCTGAAACAGTGAAAGAGCCACTCGGAACCGGTTCCCTCACAAAAGGAAAAACTGGGAGCCACAAGAAATGTGTGCGCATGTGCACGCATGCACAGAACAAGGTTTGACTGAAGAGTGGAGCCAAGGTGAGATATGCATCTACCCTGCATATTTGAATTGATTGGTTGAACTTTTTTAGTCCTTTTTTGGACTGTACATGGCAGAGGACTGGGAGCCGCAGGAAACGGCTGAAAGAGCCGCATGCGGCTCCGGAGCCGCGGGTTGCAGACCTGTGGTCTAGAGCAACGTTTCTCAACCTTGGCAGCTCGAAGATACCGTATTTTACGGCGTATAAGATGACTTTTGAACCCATGAAAATCTTCTCAAAAGTTGGAGGGTCGTCTTATACGCCGGGTCGTCTTATACGCCAGAAAAAAAACATAAATCAGTCGAACGTCCCCGTTCTTGCAAAGCAACTTCAAGCCTCCTTAGTCCAGTCCCCCCTCCATCGTGACTCTCCCTTCCCACCCCCAAGAGCCTCTAAGCCCCTTCCCCTCCCCCTTGCAAACGCCAGACCCCGGGAGCGGCAGGAAGCCCCTCCCCCTCACCCAAGCGGCATCTGAGCATAAGCAGAGCGCACCCTGCTACCCGCTATCTCTCCGGCCTCGCAACCAGCTGCAGAAGCCCGCGCCCGGCTTTCCTTCCCCCCACCCGCACCCGGCTACCTGTTCCTGGGCCCCGGCCCTAGCCACGGGCCAGCTCGCCAGCGACCAGGCCGACGCACTCCCGGCCGCCAGACGCTGTGCTTTGGGAGATGCTCCCCGGCGGATCTGGGAGGGAGCGCCCGCCCGCCGCCAGGCCGTTCCAAGTTTGGGGAACGTCCGGGGACTTCCGGTGGGCCGGGGAAGAGCGTGCCTGCAAGCCCATTCCAGGAACATCCGGGGACTTGCGGCGGGCCGGGGAAGAGCGTGCCTGCCAGCCCATTCCAGGAACTTCCGGGGACTTCTGGCGGGCCTGGCGCCCCTCTCGCCCGCAGACCACGCAGCAGCCCTCGCCAGCTGGCCTCGGCATGGCCGCCCCAAGCCCGCCTCTCCAGCGCATCTTCCGAGCCCACCTGGCTGACCGCCTCCTGGGCGGGGCTTGGCTCCAGATGTGCGGCTGCTCCGTCTGCAAATGTGCTCTCAAATGGGTGGGTGGAAGGAAAAGCCCCTTTGGGCTTCAAAAGGGAGACTTTGCACCATCTGCATCAGACGGGGCTTAATCGGGCTTGTGTCGGACACTTGGCAACTGGCATGTAAGTATTTTCCAGCGTATAAGACGAAAAACCTTGAAAATCTTCTTAAAAGTCGGGGGTCGTCTTATATGCCGGGTCGTCTTATACGCCGGAAAATACGGTATGTAGACTTCAACTCCCAGAATTCCCTAGCCAACACAGTTGGCTGGGGAATTCTGGGAATTGAAGTCCACACATCTTCAACCACCCAAGGTTGAAAACCACTGGTCTAGAAGCATTTATTGGAAATGGCAGGGTATCAAAATGAGAATAAGAGCAAAATACAAAGCAGGGTTACAAAGCTGTACCAGTCTCACCCAAAAAGCAATCCTAGCGCAGGGGTCTTCAAATTTGGCCCTTTTATGACTTGTGGACTTCAACTCCTAGAATTCCTCAGCCAGCCTGGCTGAGGAATTCTGGGAGTTGAAGTCCACAAGTCATAAAAGGGCCAGGTTTGAAGACCCCTGCTCTAGAGAAGGGCAAGTATGGGTTCTTACGAAGAGCCAAAAAGTACATCTGGGCTATCGGTTTTATGTGATTCTTCTCATTCTGTTATGCACTCTAGGTCTGGTCTGGAGAAAGAGGCAGACTGCAATTCTCTCCAAGTTACATGTTTATTCAGGTAAAGGTGGGTGCTTCCACGAGGCCAGGAAAAACCCCACAGAATATTTCATCAAGCATTTATACTTTATTTGGGTACATAGGTAAGGAAACACTAACTATGTGTGCAAGAGTAGATAAACAGAGGAGTTACTAAACTATCCATACCACTTCTTCTCATCAGTGAACATAAGCATTTTTCACAAACTTTATTTAGAGAAACTGCAGTGGTTTCCAGAGAGACCAGAACAATATCCAACTAAACAGTTTTTGCTGACTCCCCATCAAACTCTGTCACAATCTTCACACACCCAGAGCACCTATTACCCAATTACACCATTTAACATAGGAACTTTCATCAAGATCACTTGTGTTAGGATTCTGATCAACGGTGAGGCAGATGCTGGCATAATTTGCTCTGACTCCACAGCTAATCTTCATTTTGCCTGTTGGAAAATGTGTTTCTGGATTGAAAACAATTCATATTTAAAAATAGTGCATCTCCAGCCAATATGTCCAAGAGAGACTCCAGGGAAGTTACAAGGATTAAACTTTATAGGAGTACAAGGATTTCAAACTATCTCTATTATTATCCTTTTAGCCAATCAAATGCAACAAGTTCCAAGGTCTCTTTCTTAGTCTTCAAGCCCCTCTTATCTTATCTCAAGGTCTTCAGGAATGTTCCATTTGCCCCAGAAGGCAATCATTAGTTACTTGCACATTCCATTAATTTGACTACATGCGTAATGCCAGACCTATGGAAAATTCCATAACAAGAGCAAAATAATCTTTTGAAGAACAGAGACAATATTTTGAAATGAGCAGATGCTGCCCAAAAGCAGGGGTAGGAAAAAAAAGTTGTATATGTTTTGGAATTTTATTCTAGACATTACAGGATTTAGAGAACCTCATTGATTAGGATGCTGACTCTTAGGCCTTTAAAAGTCTATAGCTCAGCAACTTAAGTGCCGCAAGATGGAGTGAACTCCTATTTTTTGTCCCAGCTCCCACCAATATAGCAATCCAAAAGCCTACAAATGCAAGTAGATGAATAGGTACTGCATATACTGTAAGCATGCAGGAAAGTAACAGTGTTCATTGTTTCCCCATGTGCTTTGTGCCTGCAGCGTGATGTCATGCCAATTACAAAGCCTCCGGATAATGCTTGCTCTTTGGCTTAAGAAACGGAGATGAGCACAGCCCCCTAAAGTCGGTCACAACTAGTAGGTAAAACCCATGGGGACACTGGTTTTTTATGGGCTTTAACCAAGCAAAATAAAACATTAAATTTTCAGAAGATAAAAATGTTAATAAGTTAAGTAGTGACTGTTAAATAGTGGGTTCTTTGGCGCAGGAATGACGACGCGTAGCTGAGTACAAGGTAACTCATAGTTTATTTCGTGCAGAAACTGTACTGGGGAAATGGCTGCAACTAGCCGCAATATATAGTCTAGCCCCTAGGCGGCAGCCCATAGGTTTGACTCAACCATTGCCGCCTGGAGATAGCCAATTGCAGCACAGGAGACTTGTAGTCTTGGTTGCTGGAGAGCCGTTAGCTGCTCCAGCAACCCACGTAGTATTCCTGAAGAGCCCAGTACATAACACCCCTCCCCTCTTAGAACAGATCATAATAACACCAATTAGTCTCAACAATTGTCAAGACTCATTATCCAAACATGCTAAAATAAAAGTGATAATAATAATAAAAATTTTTTTAAAAATGTAGGTTACAATGTTATTAAACAACGTCTGAATGAATAGGCTTCAAGTATGGCATTTTTAGACATTTACATCAAAACACTAATTTCTGTAGTCTAGTGGCAAACAGGAATTACAACAATATATAGCTCTTTATTTTACAACGTACTCTGCAAGATATGAAGGAGGTTTGTGTGCCCTAGAGGAACGTCTCGCAGTTCCCATCACTTTGTGGTCTACCAGCTTGCCCAGTGGGCTGGGTAGACGTGTGTCTGTTTGTGCTCCTGAGTCAAGGGGATTCGATGCACTCTGGCTGGCCTCACCAGGTTGGCCCACCCCAGAGTCAGAGTGTTCAGCAGAGTAGGCACAGCAGTTGCTGAAGTTCAGTTGGCTTGCTCCTTCAGAGGATCCATGTTGCACTCCAGGGCTCCCTAGTTCTTCCTCCGGTTCCACCTCAGTTAAGAAGGAAAAGTCCTGATAGTCCATGTGAGGACTGGCTTGGCTGCAAGTTTGAGGACCTTGAGAGGGACTTATGATGCAGTCCTCACTTAGTGGCTGTTCTGTAAACTGTTTCCTGAGCTGATCAATGTGTTGTCTGACAACTCACCCTCCCTCAACCCCACTTCATAAGATAGGGGTCCGGATGCCTTGGTAATTTGACCAGGAACCCATGGACTTGAGCCTCAATGTCCTTATCAAGGCCAGGCCACCAGAGGTAGCTTCTAGCTAAAGCTTTCATTCTGACAATGCCTGGATGGCCTTCATGTAATGATTGTAAAACCCTGTCTCTTAGAGAAATGGGAATTATGACTGTTTCCCCATAAAATGCACCCTTTATAGGCAAATAACTCATGCCTCCTGACAAAATAGCTCTGAAATTCTGAGCCTGGACTTTTATCCAACCAACCCGTGTATACCCATGACAACGCTCTACTAAGTATTTTATCTGTGGCAGTCTCAGCAGTAATGTCCCCTGCATGGAGGGGAAATTCAGGTATGTCCTGTATGGACAATATTCTAGCAGCTGAAGCTGGATCTTGATCCATTAGTGGCAGTGGTAGGCCACTACCACTACCAGCAGTGGTAGTGCTGAGGCCATCAGCATGGCCCATTTCCTTGCCCGGTTTGTGAATTAATTTAAAATTGTATGCAGATAGGAAAACAGACCATCTCAGCATTCTTGGAGATAGTATGTGGGGGGTTTGTTTGTCTGTTGTGAAAAGTCCCAACAGAGGTTTGTGGTCAGTGTATACTGTGAAATCCCTGCCATATAAATAGTCATGGAATTTTTTTATTCCAGCAACGATGGCCAGGGCCTCTTTGTCAATCTGAGCATAGTTGCGCTCAGCAGAGGACAATGTCATTGAGTAAAATGCTATAGGAACCTGTTTCCCATTTTTCTTTATGTGACTTAAAACTGCCCCCACCCCATAGGGAGATGCATCACATGCAAGACATACAGGTTTAGACTCTTTGTGGTGAGTTACAGTGGACTTTTCTGACAATAGTGCTTTTAAGTCCTGGAAACTTTTCTCATGTAAGTTAGTCCATTTCCATGGAGCTTTCTTATCTAGAAGCCTGTGGAGGGGCTCTGCTATTGCTGCTTATGAGGCAGAAATGTGTGATAGAAGTTTAGGAGGCCCAAGAATGCATGTAGCTCTCCTTTTGATTTGGGCCTAGCAGCCATTTCAATGGCCTTCACTTTAGAATCAGCGGGGTGAATGCCGTTAGCATCAATTCAGAAACCCAGGAATTCTGTTGAAGAAACCCCAATACTACACTTGTTCTTTTTTAATTTGAGGCCTGCTTCATGAAGCCTCTGCAAGACAGCCCTAAGCCTACTGGCCAACACTTCTGGTGATTCCCCTGCAATAAGAACATCATCCAGATGCCCTGAATACCCTTGAGTGTATGCTCCATGATTCCCTGAAAAATACCCGGTGCAACACTGACTCCAAACTGTAAGCGTTTAACTTTGAAAGGCCCCCCCCTGTGAGTCACGATCGTTTGAGCTGTGGCTGTGGCATCATCAACCAGCAATTGCTGATAGGCCTGTGCTAAATCAAGTTTAGCAAAAATAATACCCCCTTGCAAGGAGGCTAAAATATGGTTGACCACTGGGACTGGGTAAGCGTGTTGCTTGAGGGCTTTATTTAGAGTGCATTTATAGTCAGCACAAATGCGAATTTCCCCATTGGCTTTAAGTGGAGTGACTATAAGAGTTTCCCACTCCCCACCATCAACAGGCTGTAACACGTCCTGTTCTACAAGCTTATCGATTTAGGAATCAATTTTATGTTTTAAGGCAAACCCTACGAGGCTTAACCCTGATTGGAACTACATTGGGATGTAACTTAAATGAGATAGGCGGGCCTGTGTATGTGCCTAGGGTTGAATCAAAAACATCTGTATATTCCTCGCATACTGACGCGAGGTCTGCAGTTTGTGTCCGGTTTATGCCAGTAATCTGAATACCTAAGGCATCAAACCAATCGAGTCCAATGAGACTCGTTCTCTGGCCCCCTACTACTATTACATCCAGGTGCCCCCAAAACCCTTTAAACTTTACCAATAAAGTGGCTTCTCCCAAAACTTTAATGTGAGCATTTTGAAAATCCATTAGGATTATATCTGAGGGTCTTAGTTTGTCCCAATTGTTACTGCGCCTACACACGAAGTTAAAGTGCCTTGAGAAATAATTGAAACTGCAGATCCAGAGTCCAATTCCATCTTACATGGAACTCCTTGTAGCTCTATCATGAGCTTAAATTTGGGTTTGAGGGGGTGTCGAGCCCCGGTACAGCATACACTTCTACAGCTTCTGAAAAAACCCCACAGTAACTGGACCCTGGGCCCTAGTACCTCTCCCAGTCGGTTCTTCCGACTGGTGTTTGGGTGGCTGGTCTCTCTGGCGGGCTCTGCAAACCACTGTGATGTGGCCTGTCCTTCCGCAAGCTCTGCACGTGGCTGATCGAAATCTGCAGTTGGCGCGAAAATGGTTGCTGACACACCCCTTACATCTCGGTAAGAGAACTGCTTTGTAACTGTCCTCTCACTGCTGGCTGTGGCACTGTTGCACGTTGGGTTGCTTTTGGAGTTGGTTGATTTCAGGTTCTTCTTCCTTGGAAGATTCTTTGGTGCGTTTGGCATTTTCCCAGTGGACCATTTCTTCAAACTTTTTCGATTTGGCGGGCTGCACTGTTTGAACTGTGCCCCCGGCAGCTTTGTCGGCCATCACCTCATCTTGTGCTTCACAAAACATTAAATTTGGTCTAGCAAAGAGTCTCTGCTGAAGCATTCTGTCCCGTAGGTCGCAGATGAACCAGTCTCATAGTTGCTTTTCTAAATTTGAAAATTTTTAAAGGCATGCGGCCTGCCTCAGGCCTGCTATGAACTCTGAAGCTGATTCACCCGGTTGCTGCACTCTTTGGTCGAACTTGAACTGCCAAGCCATTTCAGACATCTTAGGTTGGAAATGTCCAGTTAGCTTCTTTTTGAGGTCTGCGTAGAAGACTGCTTCAATTGGTGTCGGCGTGAAAAGGTTCTCGGCCAAATCAAAGGTTGCTGGGCCGCACATGCACAGTAGCATTGCGGCCTTCAGTCCTTCTTCGGCGATCTGATTGGCCCTGAGGTAGTTTTCTACTTGTGATTGATATGATGGCCATTCCTCCAGGTGTTTCACATCGAATTCTCTCAGTTTCCTGACCTTCGGCATTCTTTTGCTGGTTACCTCCACTGAGCTCTCTTTGTGAATCACCATGCCCAATTCAATGTTTCTGCCTTTTGTAATAGCCAGGGATTTCATGAGTGAAACATTGCTTCTCTATTTCTTTTCCTGAGATTTATTCTTGTGTTTTGGGGGGCATAGTAAAAAAGATTGGGGGTGGTGTGTTCTTACAATTCCTATTATGTTTTAAATAAGTATGGGGGTGGTGATGGTGGTAAGGTGGCTTCCATACTTATATTGGGATAAGATTAAGAATTAATTCAAAGGGGAAGGCAGCAGAAAAGGATCCCTGCGATGGCTCCCAAAAGGAGAGCTTTCAAACCATGAAAGTCTAGCAACCAGGGGAAAAGTTCTGTAGAAAAGGAAGTTATAGTATCTAATATTCTGTGCCAACTTTTTTTAGATGTTGGATATCACTTCCTGGGAACTTTCAATCAGGTTTGCACATGCCCAAAATTCTTCACAGCCTTGTTTTGCCTTTAGTAAATAATTAATGGCTGCCTATTTTCAAGGGTTACTTCCTGAACCTGCCTTAGCTCTTAGTTTATGCAGACATGTCAAATTCGCGACGTCACATGATGTTGCATGACATGCCGAAACTTTTTCCCCATTGCCAACAATAGGGTGGGCGTGTTTTCATTGTGATGCTTCTGGCCCATGGGCTGGCAGTTTGGCACCCCTGGTTTTGTGCATCCAGGGTTTGTGATGACCAATTGAGGTTAGCCAGTATGCAATCCAGGCTATTGATATTTCTTAAATTGCACACAATGAGCCCTAGGACTCTCACTAATAAGAACACCATACTGGACAGCATCATTTATGAATCACAATCAGGGCTTTGGGTTTGAAGATCTCTTTTCTGCTACCTCCTCAGTGAGAGCAAATGAATTGCAAATCACCTGAGGGGGCATGGTTCCCTCCCCCATGGAATTGGCAGGAAGATATGTATGCAAAGGCCTTAGTGCCACAGAGCAAGAACCACCCTAGGGGGGCTTTATGTGGAAGAAGGTGAAGAGGATAGTCTCAGTGTGATTTTGAATGATGTG